>NC_080751.1:625000-1250000 GCF_020826845.1 Diceros bicornis minor | reverse complement strand
ATCACATAATTCCTAACAAAGTTTTGACACAGATTCCCAATTCGGGCATTCAGAGCATATAGCACGTTGCTGTAAGCAAGCACATTCTCATTCAAAGTTGCAAGTTACTATGTAGGAACAAGTTTGTATAGGTATTTCAAAGATGCCCAGAACTGAGCTAAACTTGGTATGTGTCCAACTCCTAGAAATAACTTCATGCCCCATCTCCCTTACTTCCAGCTAGTAAGGATCACATAATTCCTAACAAAGTTTTGACACAGATTCCCTATTCGGGCATTCAGAACATATAGCACGTTGCTGTAAGCAAGCACATTCTCATTCAAAGTTGCAAGTTACTATGTAGGAACAAGTTTGTATAGGTATTTCAAAGATGCCCAGAACTGAGCTAAGCTTGGTATGTGTCCAACTCCTAGAAATAACTTCATGCCCCATCTCCCTTACTTCCAGCTAGTAAGGATCACATAATTCCTAACAAAGTTTTGACACAGATTCCCAATTCGGGCATTCAGAACATATAGCACGTTGCTGTAAGCAAGCAGATTCTCATTCAAAGATGCCAGTTACTATGTAGGAACAAGTTTGTATAGGTATTTCAAAGATGCCCAGAACTGAGCTAAACTTGGTATGTGTCCAACTCCTAGAAATAACTTCATGCCCCATCTCCCTTACTTCCAGCTAGTAAGGATCACATAATTCCTAACAAAGTTTTGACACAGATTCCCTATTCGGGCATTCAGAACATATAGCACGTTGCTGCAAGCAAGCACATTCTCATTCAAAGTTGCAAGTTACTATGTAGGAACAAGTTTGTATAGGTATTTCAAAGATGCCCAGAACTGAGCTAAACTTGGTATGTGTCCAACTCCTAGAAATAACTTCATGCCCCATCTCCCTTACTTCCAGCTAGTAAGGATCACATAATTCCTAACAAATTTTTGACACAGATTCCCAATTCGGACATTCAGAACATATAGCACGTTGCTGCAAGCAAGCACATTTTCATTCAAAGTTGCAAGTTACTATGTAGGAACAAGTTTGTATAGGTATTTCAAAGATGCCCAGAACTGAGCTAAACTTGGTATGTGTCCAACTCCTAGAAATAACTTCATGCCCCATCTCCCTTACTTCCAGCTAGTAAGGATCACATAATTCCTAACAAAGTTTTGACACAGATTCCCAATTCGGGCATTCAGAACATATAGCACGTTGCTGTAAGCAAGCAGATTCTCATTCAAAGATGCAAGTTACTATGTAGGAACAAGTTTGCATAGGTATTTCAAAGATGCCCAGAACTGAGCTAAACTTGGTATGTGTCCAACTCCTAGAAATAACTTCATGCCCCATCTCCCTTACTTCCAGCTAGTAAGGATCACATAATTCCTAACAAAGTTTTGACACAGATTCCCAATTCGGGCATTCAGAACATATAGCACGTTGCTGTAAGCAAGCACATTCTCATTCAAAGTTGCAAGTTACTATGTAGGAACAAGTTTGTATAGGTATTTCAAAGATGCCCAGAACTGAGCTAAACTTGGTATGTGTCCAACTCCTAGAAATAACTTCATGCCCCATCTCCCTTACTTCCAGCTAGTAAGGATCACATAATTCCTAACAAAGTTTTGACACAGATTCCCAATTCGGGCATTCAGAACATATAGCACGTTGCTGTAAGCAAGCACATTTTCATTCAAAGTTGCAAGTTACTATGTAGGAACAAGTTTGTATAGGTATTTCAAAGATGCCCAGAACTGAGCTAAACTTGGTATGTGTCCAACTCCTAGAAATAACTTCATGCCCCATCTCCCTTACTTCCAGCTAGTAAGGATCACATAATTCCTAACAAAGTTTTGACACAGATTCCCAATTCGGGCATTCAGAGCATATAGCACGTTGCTGTAAGCAAGCAGATTCTCATTCAAAGATGCAAGTTACTATGTAGGAACAAGTTTGTATAGGTATTTCAAAGATGCCCAGAACTGAGCTAAACTTGGCATGCGTCCAACTCCTAGAAATAACTTCATGCCCCATCTCCCTTACTTCCAGCTAGTAAGGATCACATAATTCCTAACAAAGTTTTGACACAGATTCCCAATTCGGGCATTCAGAGCATATAGCACGTTGCTGTAAGCAAGCACATTCTCATTCAAAGTTGCAAGTTACTATGTAGGAACAAGTTTGTATAGGTATTTCAAAGATGCCCAGAACTGAGCTAAACTTGGTATGTGTCCAACTCCTAGAAATAACTTCATGCCCCATCTCCCTTACTTCCAGCTAGTAAGGATCACATAATTCCTAACAAAGTTTTGACACAGATTCCCTATTCGGGCATTCAGAACATATAGCACGTTGCTGTAAGCAAGCACATTCTCATTCAAAGTTGCAAGTTACTATGTAGGAACAAGTTTGTATAGGTATTTCAAAGATGCCCAGAACTGAGCTAAGCTTCGTATGTGTCCAACTCCTAGAAATAACTTCATGCCCCATCTCCCTTACTTCCAGCTAGTAAGGATCACATAATTCCTAACAAAGTTTTGACACAGATTCCCAATTCGGGCATTCAGAACATATAGCACGTTGCTGTAAGCAAGCAGATTCTCATTCAAAGATGCAAGTTACTATGTAGGAACAAGTTTGTATAGGTATTTCAAAGATGCCCAGAACTGAGCTAAACTTGGTATGTGTCCAACTCCTAGAAATAACTTCATGCCCCATCTCCCTTACTTCCAGCTAGTAAGGATCACATAATTCCTAACAAAGTTTTGACACAGATTCCCAATTCGGGCATTCAGAACATATAGCACGTTGCTGTAAGCAAGCACATTCTCCTTCAAAGTTGCAAGTTACTATGTAGGAACAAGTTTGTATAGGTATTTCAAAGATGCCCAGAACTGAGCTAAACTTGGTATGTGTCCAACTCCTAGAAATAACTTCATGCCCCATCTCCCTTACTTCCAGCTAGTAAGGATCACATAATTCCTAAAAAAGTTTTGACACAGATTCCCAATTCGGGCATTCAGAACATATAGCACGTTGCTGTAAGCAAGCACATTTTCATTCAAAGTTGCAAGTTACTATGTAGGAACAAGTTTGTATAGGTATTTCAAAGATGCCCAGAACTGAGCTAAACTTGGTATGTGTCCAACTCCTAGAAATAACTTCATGCCCCATCTCCCTTACTTCCAGCTAGTAAGGATCACATAATTCCTAACAAAGTTTTGACACAGATTCCCAATTCGGGCTTTCAGAACATATAGCACCTTGCTGTAAGCAAGCACATTTTCATTCAAAGTTGCAAGTTACTATGTAGGAACAAGTTTGTATAGGTGTTTCAAAGATGCCCAGAACTGAGCTAAACTTGGTATGTGTACAACTCCTAGAAATAACTTCATGCCCCATCTCCCTTACTTCCAGCTAGTAAGGATCACATAATTCCTAACAAAGTTTTGACACAGATTCCCAATTCGGGCAGTCAGAACATATAGCACGTTGCTGTAAGCAAGCACATTCTCATTCAAAGATGCAAGTTACTATGTAGGAACAAGTTTGTATAGGTGTTTCAAAGATGCCCAGAACTGAGCTAAACTTGGTATGTGTCCAACTCCTAGAAATAACTTCATGCCCCATCTCCCTTACTTCCAGCTAGTAAGGATCACATAATTCCTAACAAAGTTTTGACACAGATTCCCAATTCGGGCATTCAGAACATATAGCACGTTGCTGTAAGCAAGCACATTCTCATTCAAAGTTGCAAGTTACTATGTAGGAACAAGTTTGTATAGGTATTTCAAAGATGTCCAGAACTGAGCTAAACTTGGTATGTGTCCAACTCCTAGAAATAACTTCATGCCCCATCTCCCTTACTTCCAGCTAGTAAGGATCACATAATTCCTAACAAAGTTTTGACACAGATTGCCAATTCGGGCATTCAGAACATATAGCACGTTGCTGTAAGCAAGCACATTCTCATTCAAAGTTGCAAGTTACTATGTAGGAACAAGTTTGTATAGGTATTTCAAAGATGCCCAGAACTGAGCTAAACTTGGTATGTGTCCAACTCCTAGAAATAACTTCATGCCCCATCTCCCTTACTTCAAGCTAGTAAGGATCACATAATTCCTAACAAAGTTTTGACACAGATTCCCAATTCGGGCATTCAGAACATATAGCACGTTGCTGTAAGCAAGCAGATTCTCATTCAAAGAGGCAAGTTACTATGTAGGAACAAGTTTGTATAGGTATTTCAAAGATGCCCAGAACTGAGCTAAACTTGGTATGTGTCCAACTCCTAGAAATAACTTCATGCCCCATCTCCCTTACTTCCAGCTAGTAAGGATCACATAATTCCTAACAAAGTTTTGACACAGATTCCCAATTCGGGCATTCAGAACATATAGCACGTTGCTGTAAGCAAGCACATTTTCATTCAAAGATGCAAGTTACTATGTAGGAACAAGTTTGTATAGGTATTTCAAAGATGCCCAGAACTGAGCTAAACTTGGTATGTGTCCAACTCCTAGAAATAACTTCATGCCCCATCTCCCTTACTTCCAGCTAGTAAGGATCACATAATTCCTAACAAAGTTTTGACACAGATTGCCAATTCGGGCATTCAGAACATATAGCACGTTGCTGTAAGCAAGCACATTCTCATTCAAAGATGCAAGTTACTATGTAGGAACAAGTTTGTATAGGTATTTCAAAGATGCCCAGAACTGAGCTAAACTTGGTATGTGTCCAACTCCTAGAAATAACTTCATGCCCCATCTCCCTTACTTCCAGCTAGTAAGGATCACATAATTCCTAACAAAGTTTTGACACAGATTCCCAATTCGGGCATTCAGAACATATAGCACGTTGCTGTAAGCAAGCAGATTCTCATTCAAAGATGCAAGTTACTATGTAGGAACAAGTTTGTATAGGTATTTCAAAGATGCCCAGAACTGAGCTAAACTTGGTATGTGTCCAACTCCTAGAAATAACTTCATGCCCCATCTCCCTTACTTCCAGCTAGTAAGGATCACATAATTCCTAACAAAGTTTTGACACAGATTCCCAATTCGGCCACTCAGAACATATAGCACGTTGCTGTAAGCAAGCACATTTTCATTCAAAGTTGCAAGTTACTATGTAGGAACAAGTTTGTATAGGTATTTCAAAGATGCCCACAACTGAGCTAAACTTGGTATGTGTCCAACTCCTAGAAATAACTTCATGCCCCATCTCCCTTACTTCCAGCTAGTAAGGATCACATAATTCCTAACAAAGTTTTGACACAGATTCCCAATTCGGGCATTCAGAACATATAGCACGTTGCTGTAAGCAAGCAGATTCTCATTCAAAGATGCAAGTTACTATGTAGGAACAAGTTTGTATAGGTATTTCAAAGATGCCCAAAACTGAGCTAAAGTTGGTATGTGTCCAACTCCTAGAAATAACTTCATGCCCCATCTCCCTTACTTCCAGGTAGTAAGGATCACATAATTCCTAACAAAGTTTTGACACAGATTCCCTATTCGGGCATTCAGAACATATAGCACGTTGCTGCAAGCAAGCACATTCTCATTCAAAGATGCAAGTTACTATGTAGGAACAAGTTTGTATAGGTATTTCAAAGATGCCCAAAACTGAGCTAAACTTGGTATGTGTCCAACTCCTAGAAATAACTTCATGCCCCATCTCCCTTACTTCCAGCTAGTAAGGATCACATAATTCCTAACAAAGTTTTGACACAGATTCCCTATTCGGGCATTCAGAACATATAGCACGTTGCTGGAAGCAAGCACATTCTCATTCAAAGTTGCAAGTTACTATGTAGGAACAAGTTTGTATAGGTATTTCAAAGATGCCCAGAACTGAGCTAAACTTGGTATGTGTCCAACTCCTAGAAATAACTTCATGCCCCATCTCCCTTACTTCCAGCTAGTAAGGATCACATAATTCCTAACAAAGTTTTGACACAGATTCCCAATTCGGGCATTCAGAACATATAGCACGTTGCTGTAAGCAAGCAGATTCTCATTCAAAGATGCAAGTTACTATGTAGGAACAAGTTTGCATAGGTATTTCAAAGATGCCCAGAACTGAGCTAAACTTGGTATGTGTCCAACTCCTAGAAATAACTTCATGCCCCATCTCCCTTACTTCCAGCTAGTAAGGATCACATAATTCCTAACAAAGTTTTGACACAGATTCCCAATTCGGGCATTCAGAACATATAGCACGTTGCTGTAAGCAAGCACATTCTCATTCAAAGTTGCAAGTTACTATGTAGGAACAAGTTTGTATAGGTATTTCAAAGATGCCCAGAACTGAGCTAAACTTGGTATGTGTCCAACTCCTAGAAATAACTTCATGCCCCATCTCCCTTACTTCCAGCTAGTAAGGATCACATAATTCCTAACAAAGTTTTGACACAGATTCCCAATTCGGGCATTCAGAACATATAGCACGTTGCTGTAAGCAAGCACATTTTCATTCAAAGTTGCAAGTTACTATGTAGGAACAAGTTTGTATAGGTATTTCAAAGATGCCCAGAACTGAGCTAAACTTGGTATGTGTCCAACTCCTAGAAATAACTTCATGCCCCATCTCCCTTACTTCCAGCTAGTAAGGATCACATAATTCCTAACAAAGTTTTGACACAGATTCCCAATTCGGGCATTCAGAGCATATAGCACGTTGCTGTAAGCAAGCAGATTCTCATTCAAAGATGCAAGTTACTATGTAGGAACAAGTTTGTATAGGTATTTCAAAGATGCCCAGAACTGAGCTAAACTTGGCATGCGTCCAACTCCTAGAAATAACTTCATGCCCCATCTCCCTTACTTCCAGCTAGTAAGGATCACATAATTCCTAACAAAGTTTTGACACAGATTCCCTATTCGGGCATTCAGAACATATAGCACGTTGCTGTAAGCAAGCACATTCTCATTCAAAGTTGCAAGTTACTATGTAGGAACAAGTTTGTATAGGTATTTCAAAGATGCCCAGAACTGAGCTAAGCTTGGTATGTGTCCAACTCCTAGAAATAACTTCATGCCCCATCTCCCTTACTTCCAGCTAGTAAGGATCACATAATTCCTAACAAAGTTTTGACACAGATTCCCAATTCGGGCATTCAGAACATATAGCACGTTGCTGTAAGCAAGCAGATTCTCATTCAAAGATGCAAGTTACTATGTAGGAACAAGTTTGTATAGGTATTTCAAAGATGCCCAGAACTGAGCTAAACTTGGTATGTGTCCAACTCCTAGAAATAACTTCATGCCCCATCTCCCTTACTTCCAGCTAGTAAGGATCACATAATTCCTAACAAAGTTTTGACACAGATTCCCAATTCGGGCATTCAGAACATATAGCACGTTGCTGTAAGCAAGCACATTCTCCTTCAAAGTTGCAAGTTACTATGTAGGAACAAGTTTGTATAGGTATTTCAAAGATGCCCAGAACTGAGCTAAACTTGGTATGTGTCCAACTCCTAGAAATAACTTCATGCCCCATCTCCCTTACTTCCAGCTAGTAAGGATCACATAATTCCTAAAAAAGTTTTGACACAGATTCCCAATTCGGGCATTCAGAACATATAGCACGTTGCTGTAAGCAAGCACATTTTCATTCAAAGTTGCAAGTTACTATGTAGGAACAAGTTTGTATAGGTATTTCAAAGATGCCCAGAACTGAGCTAAACTTGGTATGTGTCCAACTCCTAGAAATAACTTCATGCCCCATCTCCCTTACTTCCAGCTAGTAAGGATCACATAATTCCTAACAAAGTTTTGACACAGATTCCCAATTCGGGCTTTCAGAACATATAGCACCTTGCTGTAAGCAAGCACATTTTCATTCAAAGTTGCAAGTTACTATGTAGGAACAAGTTTGTATAGGTGTTTCAAAGATGCCCAGAACTGAGCTAAACTTGGTATGTGTCCAACTCCTAGAAATAACTTCATGCCCCATCTCCCTTACTTCCAGCTAGTAAGGATCACATAATTCCTAACAAAGTTTTGACACAGATTCCCAATTCGGGCAGTCAGAACATATAGCACGTTGCTGTAAGCAAGCACATTCTCATTCAAAGATGCAAGTTACTATGTAGGAACAAGTTTGTATAGGTGTTTCAAAGATGCCCAGAACTGAGCTAAACTTGGTATGTGTCCAACTCCTAGAAATAACTTCATGCCCCATCTCCCTTACTTCCAGCTAGTAAGGATCACATAATTCCTAACAAAGTTTTGACACAGATTCCCAATTCGGGCTTTCAGAACATATAGCACGTTGCTGTAAGCAAGCACATTCTCATTCAAAGTTGCAAGTTACTATGTAGGAACAAGTTTGTATAGGTATTTCAAAGATGTCCAGAACTGAGCTAAACTTGGTATGTGTCCAACTCCTAGAAATAACTTCATGCCCCATCTCCCTTACTTCCAGCTAGTAAGGATCACATAATTCCTAACAAAGTTTTGACACAGATTGCCAATTCGGGCATTCAGAACATATAGCACGTTGCTGTAAGCAAGCACATTCTCATTCAAAGTTGCAAGTTACTATGTAGGAACAAGTTTGTATAGGTATTTCAAAGATGCCCAGAACTGAGCTAAACTTGGTATGTGTCCAACTCCTAGAAATAACTTCATGCCCCATCTCCCTTACTTCCAGCTAGTAAGGATCACATAATTCCTAACAAAGTTTTGACACAGATTCCCAATTCGGGCATTCAGAACATATAGCACGTTGCTGTAAGCAAGCAGATTCTCATTCAAAGAGGCAAGTTACTATGTAGGAACAAGTTTGTATAGGTATTTCAAAGATGCCCAGAACTGAGCTAAACTTGGTATGTGTCCAACTCCTAGAAATAACTTCATGCCCCATCTCCCTTACTTCCAGCTAGTAAGGATCACATAATTCCTAACAAAGTTTTGACACAGATTCCCTATTCGCGCATTCAGAACATATAGCACGTTGCTGTAAGCAAGCACATTTTCATTCAAAGATGCAAGTTACTATGTAGGAACAAGTTTGTATAGGTATTTCAAAGATGCCCAGAACTGAGCTAAACTTGGTATGTGTCCAACTCCTAGAAATAACTTCATGCCCCATCTCCCTTACTTCCAGCTAGTAAGGATCACATAATTCCTAACAAAGTTTTGACACAGATTGCCAATTCGGGCATTCAGAACATATAGCACGTTGCTGTAAGCAAGCACATTCTCATTCAAAGATGCAAGTTACTATGTAGGAACAAGTTTGTATAGGTATTTCAAAGATGCCCAGAACTGAGCTAAACTTGGTATGTGTCCAACTCCTAGAAATAACTTCATGCCCCATCTCCCTTACTTCCAGCTAGTAAGGATCACATAATTCCTAACAAAGTTTTGACACAGATTCCCAATTCGGGCATTCAGAACATATAGCACGTTGCTGTAAGCAAGCAGATTCTCATTCAAAGATGCAAGTTACTATGTAGGAACAAGTTTGTATAGGTATTTCAAAGATGCCCAGAACTGAGCTAAACTTGGTATGTGTCCAACTCCTAGAAATAACTTCATGCCCCATCTCCCTTACTTCCAGCTAGTAAGGATCACATAATTCCTAACAAAGTTTTGACACAGATTCCCAATTCGGCCACTCAGAACATATAGCACGTTGCTGTAAGCAAGCACATTTTCATTCAAAGTTGCAAGTTACTATGTAGGAACAAGTTTGTATAGGTATTTCAAAGATGCCCACAACTGAGCTAAACTTGGTATGTGTCCAACTCCTAGAAATAACTTCATGCCCCATCTCCCTTACTTCCAGCTAGTAAGGATCACATAATTCCTAACAAAGTTTTGACACAGATTCCCAATTCGGGCATTCAGAACATATAGCACGTTGCTGTAAGCAAGCAGATTCTCATTCAAAGATGCAAGTTACTATGTAGGAACAAGTTTGTATAGGTATTTCAAAGATGCCCAAAACTGAGCTAAAGTTGGTATGTGTCCAACTCCTAGAAATAACTTCATGCCCCATCTCCCTTACTTCCAGGTAGTAAGGATCACATAATTCCTAACAAAGTTTTGACACAGATTCCCTATTCGGGCATTCAGAACATATAGCACGTTGCTGCAAGCAAGCACATTCTCATTCAAAGATGCAAGTTACTATGTAGGAACAAGTTTGTATAGGTATTTCAAAGATGCCCAAAACTGAGCTAAACTTGGTATGTGTCCAACTCCTAGAAATAACTTCATGCCCCATCTCCCTTACTTCCAGCTAGTAAGGATCACATAATTCCTAACAAAGTTTTGACACAGATTCCCTATTCGGGCATTCAGAACATATAGCACGTTGCTGGAAGCAAGCACATTCTCATTCAAAGTTGCAAGTTACTATGTAGGAACAAGTTTGTATAGGTATTTCAAAGATGCCCAGAACTGAGCTAAACTTGGTATGTGTCCAACTCCTAGAAATAACTTCATGCCCCATCTCCCTTACTTCCAGCTAGTCAGGATCATATAATTCCTAACAAAGTTTTGACACAGATTCCCAATTCGGGCATTCAGAACATATAGCACGTTGCTGTAATCAAGCACATTCTCATTCAAAGTTGCAAGTTACTATGTAGGAACAAGTTTGTATAGGTATTTCAAAGATGCCCAGAACTGAGCTAAACTTGGTATGTGTCCAACTCCTAGAAATAACTTCATGCCCCATCTCCCTTACTTCCAGCTAGTAAGGATCACATAATTCCTAACAAAGTTTTGACACAGATTCCCTATTCGGGCATTCAGAACATATAGCACGTTGCTGCAAGCAAGCACATTCTCATTCAAAGATGCAAGTTACTATGTAGGAACAAGTTTGTATAGGTATTTCAAAGATGCCCAGAACTGAGCTAAACTTGGTTTGTGTCCAACTCCTAGAAATATCTTCATGCCCCATCTCCCTTACTTCCAGCTAGTAAGGATCACATAATTCCTAACAAAGTTTTGACACAGATTCCCTATTCGGGCATTCAGAACATATAGCACGTTGCTGCAAGCAAGCACATTCTCATTCAAAGATGCAAGTTACTATGTAGGAACAAGTTTGTATAGGTATTTCAAAGATGCCCAGAACTGAGCTAAACTTGGTATGTGTCCAACTCCTAGAAATAACTTCATGCCCCATCTCCCTTACTTCCAGCTAGTAAGGATCACATAATTCCTAACAAAGTTTTGACACAGATTCCCTATTCGGGCATTCAGAACATATAGCACGTTGCTGCAAGCAAGCACATTCTCATTCAAAGTTGCAAGTTACTATGTAGGAACAAGTTTGTATAGGTATTTCAAAGATGCCCAGAACTGAGCTAAACTTGGTATGTCTCCAACTCCTAGAAATAACTTCATGCCCCATCTCCCTTACTTCCAGCTAGTAAGGATCACATAATTCCTAACAAAGTTTTGACACAGATTCCCAATTCGGGCATTCAGAACATATAGCACGTTGCTGTAAGCAAGCACATTCTCATTCAAAGTTGCAAGTTACTATGTAGGAACAAGTTTGTATAGGTATTTCAAAGATGCCCAGAACTGAGCTAAACTTGGTATGTGTCTAACTCCTAGAAATAACTTCATGCCCCATCTCCCTTACTTCCAGCTAGTAAGGATCCCATAATTCCTAACAAAGTTTTGACACAGATTCCCAATTCGGGCATTCAGAACATATAGCACGTTGCTGTAAGCAAGCACATTCTCATTCAAAGTTGCAAGTTACTATGTAGGAACAAGTTTGTATAGGTATTTCAAAGATGCCCAGAACTGAGCGAAACTTGGTATGTGTCCAACTCCTAGAAAGAACTTCATGCCCCATCTCCCTTACTTCCAGCTCGTAAGGATCACATAATTCCTAACAAAGTTTTGACACAGATTGCCAATTGGGCCATCAGAACATATAGCACGTTGCTGTAAGCAAGCACATTCTCATTCAAAATTGCAAGTTACTATGTAGGAACAAGTTTGTATAGGTATTTCAAAGATGCCCAGAACTGAGCTAAACTTGGTATGTGTCCAACTCCTAGAAATAACTTCATGCCCCATCTCCCTTACTTCCAGCTAGTAAGGATCACATAATTCCTAACAAAGTTTTGACACAGATTCCCAAATCGGGCATTCAGAACATATAGCACGTTGCTGTAAGCAAGCACATTCTCATTCAAAGTTGCAAGTTACTATGTAGGAACAAGTTTGTATAGGTATTTCAAAGATGCCCAGAACTGAGCTAAACTTGGTATGTGTCCAGCTCCTAGAAATAACTTCATGCCCCATCTCCCTTACTTCCAGCTAGTAAGGATCACATAATTCCTAACAAAGTTTTGACACAGATTCCCAATTCGGGCATTCAGAACATATAGCACGTTGCTGTAAGCAAGCAGATTCTCATTCAAAGATGCAAGTTACTATGTAGGAACAAGTTTGTATAGGTATTTCAAAGATGCCCAGAACTGATCTAAACTTGGTATGTGTCCAACTCTTAGAAATAACTTCATGCCCCATCTCCCTTACTTCCAGCTAGTAAGGATCACATAATTCCTAACAAAGTTTTGACAC
Source organism: Diceros bicornis minor (assembly GCF_020826845.1). Lineage (NCBI taxonomy): Eukaryota > Metazoa > Chordata > Mammalia > Perissodactyla > Rhinocerotidae > Diceros > Diceros bicornis. Next base: position 1,237,431 of record NC_080751.1, on the reverse strand, counting down.
AGATTCCCAATTCGGGCATTCAGAACATATAGCACGTTGCTGTAAGCAAGCACATTTTCATTCAAAGTTGCAAGTTACTATGTAGGAACAAGTTTGTATAGGTATTTCAAAGATGCCCAGAACTGAGCTAAACTTGGTATGTGTCCAACTCCTAGAAATAACTTCATGCCCCATCTCCCTTACTTCCAGCTAGTAAGGATCACATAATTCCTAACAAAGTTTTGACACAGATTCCCAATTCGGGCATTCAGAACATATAGCACGTTGCTGTAAGCAAGCAGATTCTCATTCAAAGATGCAAGTTACTATGTAGGAACAAGTTTGTATAGGTATTTCAAAGATGCCCAGAACTGAGCTAAACTTGGTATGTGTCCAACTCCTAGAAATAACTTCATGCCCCATCTCCCTTACTTCCAGCTAGTAAGGATCACATAATTCCTAACAAAGTTTTGACACAGATTCCCAATTCGGGCATTCAGAACATATAGCACGTTGCTGTAAGCAAGCAGATTCTCATTCAAAGATGCAAGTTACTATGTAGGAACAAGTTTGTATAGGTATTTCAAAGATGCCCAGAACTGAGCTAAACTTGGTATGTGTCCAACTCCTAGAAATAACTTCATGCCCCATCTCCCTTACTTCCAGCTAGTAAGGATCACATAATTCCTAACAAAGTTTTGACACAGATTCCCAATTCGGGCATTCAGAACATATAGCACGTTGCTGTAAGCAAGCACATTTTCATTCAAAGATGCAAGTTACTATGTAGGAACAAGTTTGTATAGGTATTTCAAAGATGCCCAGAACTGAGCTAAACTTGGTATGTGTCCAACTCCAAGAAATAACTTCATGCCCCATCTCCCTTACTTCCAGCTAGTAAGGATCACATAATTCCTAACAAAGTTTTGACACAGATTGCCAATTCGGGCATTCAGAACATATAGCACGTTGCTGTAAGCAAGCACATTCTCATTCAAAGATGCAAGTTACTATGTAGGAACAAGTTTGTATAGGTATTTCAAAGATGCCCAGAACTGAGCTAAACTTGGTATGTGTCCAACTCCTAGAAATAACTTCATGCCCCATCTCCCTTACTTCCAGCTAGTAAGGATCACATAATTCCTAACAAAGTTTTGACACAGATTCCCAATTCGGGCATTCAGAACATATAGCACGTTGCTGTAAGCAAGCAGATTCTCATTCAAAGATGCAAGTTACTATGTAGGAACAAGTTTGTATAGGTATTTCAAAGATGCCCAGAACTGAGCTAAACTTGGTATGTGTCCAACTCCTAGAAATAACTTCATGCCCCATCTCCCTTACTTCCAGCTAGTAAGGATCACATAATTCCTAACAAAGTTTTGACACAGATTCCCAATTCGGGCACTCAGAACATATAGCACGTTGCTGTAAGCAAGCACATTTTCATTCAAAGTTGCAAGTTACTATGTAGGAACAAGTTTGTATAGGTATTTCAAAGATGCCCACAACTGAGCTAAACTTGGTATGTGTCCAACTCCTAGAAATAACTTCATGCCCCATCTCCCTTACTTCCAGCTGGTAAGGATCACATAATTCCTAACAAAGTTTTGACCCAGATTGCCAATTCGGGCATTCAGAACATATAGCACGTTGCTGTAAGCAAGCAGATTCTCATTCACAGATGCAAGTTACTATGTAGGAACAAGTTTGTATAGGTATTTCAAAGATGCCCAGAACTGAGCTAAACTTGGTATGTGTCCAACTCCTAGAAATAACTTCATGCCCCATCTCCCTTACTTCCAGCTAGTAAGGATCACATAATTCCTAACAAAGTTTTGACACAGATTCCCTATTCGGGCATTCAGAACATATAGCACGTTGCTGCAAGCAAGCACATTCTCATTCAAAGATGCAAGTTACTATGTAGGAACAAGTTTGTATAGGTATTTCAAAGATGCCCAGAACTGAGCTAAACTTGGTATGTGTCCAACTCCTAGAAATAACTTCATGCCCCATCTCCCTTACTTCCAGCTAGTAAGGATCACATAATTCCTAACAAAGTTTTGACACAGATTCCCTATTCGGGCATTCAGAACATATAGCACGTTGCTGGAAGCAAGCACATTCTCATCCAAAGTTGCAAGTTACTATGTAGGAACAAGTTTGTATAGGTATTTCAAAGATGCCCAGAACTGAGCTAAACTTGGTATGTGTCCAACTCCTAGAAATAACTTCATGCCCCATCTCCCTTACTTCCAGCTAGTCAGGATCACATAATTCCTAACAAAGTTTTGACACAGATTCCCAATTCGGGCATTCAGAACATATAGCACGTTGCTGTAATCAAGCACATTCTCATTCAAAGTTGCAAGTTACTATGTAGGAACAAGTTTGTATAGGTATTTCAAAGATGCCCAGAACTGAGCTAAACTTGGTATGTGTCCAACTCCTAGAAATAACTTCATGCCCCATCTCCCTTACTTCCAGCTAGTAAGGATCACATAATTCCTAACAAAGTTTTGACACAGATTCCCTATTCGGGCATTCAGAACATATAGCACGTTGCTGCAAGCAAGCACATTCTCATTCAAAGATGCAAGTTACTATGTAGGAACAAGTTTGTATAGGTATTTCAAAGATGCCCAGAACTGAGCTAAACTTGGTATGTGTCCAACTCCTAGAAATAACTTCATGCCCCATCTCCCTTACTTCCAGCTAGTAAGGATCACATAATTCCTAACAAAGTTTTGACACAGATTCCCTATTCGGGCATTCAGAACATATAGCACGTTGCTGCAAGCAAGCACATTCTCATTCAAAGATGCAAGTTACTATGTAGGAACAAGTTTGTATAGGTATTTCAAAGATGCCCAGAACTGAGCTAAACTTGGTATGTGTCCAACTCCTAGAAATAACTTCATGCCCCATCTCCCTTACTTCCAGCTAGTAAGGATCACATAATTCCTAACAAAGTTTTGACACAGATTCCCTATTCGGGCATTCAGAACATATAGCACATTGCTGGAAGCAAGCACATTCTCATTCAAAGTTGCAAGTTACTATGTAGGAACAAGTTTGTATAGGTATTTCAAAGATGCCCAGAACTGAGCTAAACTTGGTATGTGTCCAACTCCTAGAAATAACTTCATGCCCCATCTCCCTTACTTCCAGCTAGTCAGGATCACATAATTCCTAACAAAGTTTTGACTCAGATTCCCAATTCGGGCATTCAGAACATATAGCACGTTGCTGTAATCAAGCACATTCTCATTCAAAGTTGCAAGTTACTATGTAGGAACAAGTTTGTATAGGTATTTCAAAGATGCCCAGAACTGAGCTAAACTTGGTATGTGTCCAACTCCTAGAAATAACTTCATGCCCCATCTCCCTTACTTCCAGCTAGTAAGGATCACATAATTCCTAACAAAGTTTTGACACAGATTCCCAATTCGGGCATTCAGAACATATAGCACGTTGCTGTAAGCAAGCACATTTTCATTCAAAGTTGCAAGTTACTATGTAGGAACAAGTTTGTATAGGTATTTCAAAGATGCCCAGAACTGAGCTAAACTTGGTATGTGTCCAACTCCTAGAAATAACTTCATGCCCCATCTCCCTTACTTCCAGCTAGTAAGGATCACATAATTCCTAACAAAGTTTTGACACAGATTCCCTATTCGGGCATTCAGAACATATAGCACGTTGCTGCAAGCAAGCACATTCTCATTCAAAGATGCAAGTTACTATGTAGCAACAAGTTTGTATAGGTATTTCAAAGATGCCCAGAACTGAGCTAAACTTGGTATGTGTCCAACTCCTAGAAATAACTTCATGCCCCATCTCCCTTACTTCCAGCTAGTAAGGATCACATAATTCCTAACAAAGTTTTGACACAGATTCCCTATTCGGGCATTCAGAACATATAGCACGTTGCTGCAAGCAAGCACATTCTCATTCAAAGTTGCAAGTTACTATGTAGGAACAAGTTTGTATAGGTATTTCAAAGATGCCCAGAACTGAGCTAAACTTGGTATGTGTCCAACTCCTAGAAATAACTTCATGCCCCATCTCCCTTACTTCCAGCTAGTAAGGATCACATAATTCCTAACAAAGTTTTGACACAGATTCCCAATTCGGGCATTCAGAACATATAGCACGTTGCTGTAAGCAAGCAGATTCTCATTCAAAGAGGCAAGTTACTATGTAGGAACAAGTTTGTATAGGTATTTCAAAGATGCCCAGAACTGAGCTAAACTTGGTATGTGTCCAACTCCTAGAAATAACTTCATGCCCCATCTCCCTTACTTCCAGCTAGTAAGGATCACATAATTCCTAACAAAGTTTTGACACAGATTCCCAATTCGGGCATTCAGAACATATAGCACGTTGCTGTAAGCAAGCACATTTTCATTCAAAGATGCAAGTTACTATGTAGGAACAAGTTTGTATAGGTATTTCAAAGATGCCCAGAACTGAGCTAAACTTGGTATGTGTCCAACTCCTAGAAATAACTTCATGCCCCATCTCCCTTACTTCCAGCTAGTAAGGATCACATAATTCCTAACAAAGTTTTGACACAGATTGCCAATTCGGGCATTCAGAACATATAGCACGTTGCTGTAAGCAAGCACATTCTCATTCAAAGATGCAAGTTACTATGTAGGAACAAGTTTGTATAGGTATTTCAAAGATGCCCAGAACTGAGCTAAACTTGGTATGTGTCCAACTCCTAGAAATAACTTCATGCCCCATCTCCCTTACTTCCAGCTAGTAAGGATCACATAATTCCTAACAAAGTTTTGACACAGATTCCCAATTCGGGCATTCAGAACATATAGCACGTTGCTGTAAGCAAGCAGATTCTCATTCAAAGATGCAAGTTACTATGTAGGAACAAGTTTGTATAGGTATTTCAAAGATGCCCAGAACTGAGCTAAACTTGGTATGTGTCCAACTCCTAGAAATAACTTCATGCCCCATCTCCCTTACTTCCAGCTAGTAAGGATCACATAATTCCTAACAAAGTTTTGACACAGATTCCCAATTCGGCCACTCAGAACATATAGCACGTTGCTGTAAGCAAGCACATTTTCATTCAAAGTTGCAAGTTACTATGTAGGAACAAGTTTGTATAGGTATTTCAAAGATGCCCAGAACTGAGCTAAACTTGGTATGTGTCCAACTCCTAGAAATAACTTCATGCCCCATCTCCCTTACTTCCAGCTAGTAAGGATCACATAATTCCTAACAAAGTTTTGACACAGATTCCCAATTCGGCCACTCAGAACATATAGCACGTTGCTGTAAGCAAGCACATTTTCATTCAAAGTTGCAAGTTACTATGTAGGAACAAGTTTGTATAGGTATTTCAAAGATGCCCACAACTGAGCTAAACTTGGTATGTGTCCAACTCCTAGAAATAACTTCATGCCCCATCTCCCTTACTTCCAGCTAGTAAGGATCACATAATTCCTAACAAAGTTTTGACACAGATTCCCTATTCGGGCATTCAGAACATATAGCACGTTGCTGCAAGCAAGCACATTCTCATTCAAAGATGCAAGTTACTATGTAGGAACAAGTTTGTATAGGTATTTCAAAGATGCCCAGAACTGAGCTAAACTTGGTATGTGTCCAACTCCTAGAAATAACTTCATGCCCCATCTCCCTTACTTCCAGCTAGTAAGGATCACATAATTCCTAACAAAGTTTTGACACAGATTCCCTATTCGGGCATTCAGAACATATAGCACGTTGCTGGAAGCAAGCACATTCTCATTCAAAGTTGCAAGTTACTATTTAGGAACAAGTTTGTATAGGTATTTCAAAGATGCCCAGAACTGAGCTAAACTTGGTATGTGTCCAACTCCTAGAAATAACTTCATGCCCCATCTCCCTTACTTCTAGCTAGTAAGGATCACATAATTCCTAACAAAGTTTTGACACAGATTCCCAATTCGGGCATTCAGAACATATAGCACTTTGCTGTAATCAAGCACATTCTCATTCAAAGTTGCAAGTTACTATGTAGGAACAAGTTTGTATAGGTATTTCAAAGATGCCCAGAACTGAGCTAAACTTGGTATGTGTCCAACTCCTAGAAATAACTTCATGCCCCATCTCCCTTACTTCCAGCTAGTAAGGATCACATAATTCCTAACAAAGTTTTGACACAGATTCCCTATTCGGGCATTCAGAACATATAGCACGTTGCTGTAAGCAAGCACATTTTCATTCAAAGTTGCAAGTTACTATGTAGGAACAAGTTTGTATAGGTATTTCAAAGATGCCCAGAACTGAGCTAAACTTGGTATGTGTCCAACTCCTAGAAATAACTTCATGCCCCATCTCCCTTACTTCCAGCTAGTAAGGATCACATAATTCCTAACAAAGTTTTGACACAGATTCCCAATTCGGGCATTCAGAACATATAGCACGTTGCTGTAAGCAAGCAGATTCTCATTCAAAGAGGCAAGTTACTATGTAGGAACAAGTTTGTATAGGTATTTCAAAGATGCCCAGAACTGAGCTAAACTTGGTATGTGTCCAACTCCTAGAAATAACTTCATGCCCCATCTCCCTTACTTCCAGCTAGTAAGGATCACATAATTCCTAACAAAGTTTTGACACAGATTCCCAATTCGGGCATTCAGAACATATAGCACGTTGCTGTAAGCAAGCACATTTTCATTCAAAGATGCAAGTTACTATGTAGGAACAAGTTTGTATAGGTATTTCAAAGATGCCCAGAACTGAGCTAAACTTGGTATGTGTCCAACTCCTAGAAATAACTTCATGCCCCATCTCCCTTACTTCCAGCTAGTAAGGATCACATAATTCCTAACAAAGTTTTGACACAGATTGCCAATTCGGGCATTCAGAACATATAGCACGTTGCTGTAAGCAAGCACATTCTCATTCAAAGATGCAAGTTACTATGTAGGAACAAGTTTGTATAGGTATTTCAAAGATGCCCAGAACTGAGCTAAACTTGGTATGTGTCCAACTCCTAGAAATAACTTCATGCCCCATCTCCCTTACTTCCAGCTAGTAAGGATCACATAATTCCTAACAAAGTTTTGACACAGATTCCCAATTCGGGCATTCAGAACATATAGCACGTTGCTGTAAGCAAGCAGATTCTCATTCAAAGATGCAAGTTACTATGTAGGAACAAGTTTGTATAGGTATTTCAAAGATGCCCAGAACTGAGCTAAACTTGGTATGTGTCCAACTCCTAGAAATAACTTCATGCCCCATCTCCCTTACTTCCAGCTAGTAAGGATCACATAATTCCTAACAAAGTTTTGACACAGATTCCCAATTCGGCCACTCAGAACATATAGCACGTTGCTGTAAGCAAGCACATTTTCATTCAAAGTTGCAAGTTACTATGTAGGAACAAGTTTGTATAGGTATTTCAAAGATGCCCACAACTGAGCTAAACTTGGTATGTGTCCAACTCCTAGAAATAACTTCATGCCCCATCTCCCTTACTTCCAGCTAGTAAGGATCACATAATAACTACCAAAGTTTTGACACAGATTCCCAATTCGGGCATTCAGAACATATAGCACGTTGCTGTAAGCAAGCCGATTCTCATTCAAAGATGCAAGTTACTATGTAGGAACAAGTTTGTATAGGTATTTCAAAGATGCCCAAAACTGAGCTAAACTTGGTATGTGTCCAACTCCTAGAAATAACTTCATGCCCCATCTCCCTTACTTCCAGGTAGTAAGGATCACATAATTCCTAACAAAGTTTTGACACAGATTCCCTATTCGGGCATTCAGAACATATAGCACGTTGCTGCAAGCAAGCACATTCTCATTCAAAGATGCAAGTTACTATGTAGGAACAAGTTTGTATAGGTATTTCAAAGATGCCCAAAACTGAGCTAAACTTGGTATGTGTCCAACTCCTAGAAATAACTTCATGCCCCATCTCCCTTACTTCCAGCTAGTAAGGATCACATAATTCCTAACAAAGTTTTGACACAGATTCCCTATTCGGGCATTCAGAACATATAGCACGTTGCTGGAAGCAAGCACATTCTCATTCAAAGTTGCAAGTTACTATGTAGGAACAAGTTTGTATAGGTATTTCAAAGATGCCCAGAACTGAGCTAAACTTGGTATGTGTCCAACTCCTAGAAATAACTTCATGCCCCATCTCCCTTACTTCCAGCTAGTCAGGATCACATAATTCCTAACAAAGTTTTGACACAGATTCCCAATTCGGGCATTCAGAACATATAGCACGTTGCTGTAATCAAGCACATTCTCATTCAAAGTTGCAAGTTACTATGTAGGAACAAGTTTGTATAGGTATTTCAAAGATGCCCAGAACTGAGCTAAACTTGGTATGTGTCCAACTCCTAGAAATAACTTCATGCCCCATCTCCCTTACTTCCAGCTAGTAAGGATCACATAATTCCTAACAAAGTTTTGACACAGATTCCCTATTCGGGCATTCAGAACATATAGCACGTTGCTGCAAGCAAGCACATTCTCATTCAAAGATGCAAGTTACTATGTAGGAACAAGTTTGTATAGGTATTTCAAAGATGCCCAGAACTGAGCTAAACTTGGTTTGTGTCCAACTCCTAGAAATAACTTCATGCCCCATCTCCCTTACTTCCAGCTAGTAAGGATCACATAATTCCTAACAAAGTTTTGACACAGATTCCCTATTCGGGCATTCAGAACATATAGCACGTTGCTGCAAGCAAGCACATTCTCATTCAAAGATGCAAGTTACTATGTAGGAACAAGTTTGTATAGGTATTTCAAAGATGCCCAGAACTGAGCTAAACTTGGTATGTGTCCAACTCCTAGAAATAACTTCATGCCCCATCTCCCTTACTTCCAGCTAGTAAGGATCACATAATTCCTAACAAAGTTTTGACACAGATTCCCTATTCGGGCATTCAGAACATATAGCACGTTGCTGCAAGCAAGCACATTCTCATTCAAAGTTGCAAGTTACTATGTAGGAACAAGTTTGTATAGGTATTTCAAAGATGCCCAGAACTGAGCTAAACTTGGTATGTGTCCAACTCCTAGAAATAACTTCATGCCCCATCTCCCTTACTTCCAGCTAGTAAGGATCACATAATTCCTAACAAAGTTTTGACACAGATTCCCAATTCGGGCATTCAGAACATATAGCACGTTGCTGTAAGCAAGCACATTCTCATTCAAAGTTGCAAGTTACTATGTAGGAACAAGTTTGTATAGGTATTTCAAAGATGCCCAGAACTGAGCTAAACTTGGTATGTGTCCAACTCCTAGAAATAACTTCATGCCCCATCTCCCTTACTTCCAGCTCGTAAGGATCACATAATTCCTAACAAAGTTTTGACACAGATTGCCAATTCGGGCAATCAGAACATATAGCACGTTGCTGTAAGCAAGCACATTCTCATTCAAAATTGCAAGTTACTATGTAGGAACAAGTTTGTATAGGTATTTCAAAGATGCCCAGAACTGAGCTAAACTTGGTATGTGTCCAACTCCTAGAAATAACTTCATGCCCCATCTCCCTTACTTCCAGCTAGTAAGGATCACATAATTCCTAACAAAGTTTTGACACAGATTCCCAATTCGGGCATTCAGAACATATAGCACGTTGCTGTAAGCAAGCACATTTTCATTCAAAGTTGCAAGTTACTATGTAGGAACAAGTTTGTATAGGTATTTCAAAGATGCCCAGAACTGAGCTAAACTTGGTATGTGTCCAGCTCCTAGAAATAACTTCATGCCCCATCTCCCTTACTTCCAGCTAGTAAGGATCACATAATTCCTAACAAAGTTTTGACACAGATTCCCAATTCGGGCATTCAGAACATATAGCACGTTGCTGTAAGCAAGCAGATTCTCATTCAAAGATGCAAGTTACTATGTAGGAACAAGTTTGTATAGGTATTTCAAAGATGCCCAGAACTGATCTAAACTTGGTATGTGTCCAACTCCTAGAAATAACTTCATGCCCCATCTCCCTTACTTCCAGCTAGTAAGGATCACATAATTCCTAACAAAGTTTTGACACAGATTCCCAATTCGGGCATTCAGAACATATAGCACGTTGCTGTAAGCAAGCACATTTTCATTCAAAGTTGCAAGTTACTATGTAGGAACAAGTTTGTATAGGTATTTCAAAGATGCCCAGAACTGAGCTAAACTTGGTATGTGTCCAACTCCTAGAAATAACTTCATGCCCCATCTCCCTTACTTCCAGCTAGTAAGGATCACATAATTCCTAACAAAGTTTTGACACAGATTCCCAATTCGGGCATTCAGAACATATAGCACGTTGCTGTAAGCAAGCAGATTCTCATTCAAAGATGCAAGTTACTATGTAGGAACAAGTTTGTATAGGTATTTCAAAGATGCCCAGAACTGAGCTAAACTTGGTATGTGTCCAACTCCTAGAAATAACTTCATGCCCCATCTCCCTTACTTCCAGCTAGTAAGGATCACATAATTCCTAACAAAGTTTTGACACAGATTCCCAATTCGGGCATTCAGAACATATAGCACGTTGCTGTAAGCAAGCAGATTCTCATTCAAAGATGCAAGTTACTATGTAGGAACAAGTTTGTATAGGTATTTCAAAGATGCCCAGAACTGAGCTAAACTTGGTATGTGTCCAACTCCTAGAAATAACTTCATGCCCCATCTCCCTTACTTCCAGCTAGTAAGGATCACATAATTCCTAACAAAGTTTTGACACAGATTCCCAATTCGGGCATTCAGAACATATAGCACGTTGCTGTAAGCAAGCACATTTTCATTCAAAGATGCAAGTTACTATGTAGGAACAAGTTTGTATAGGTATTTCAAAGATGCCCAGAACTGAGCTAAACTTGGTATGTGTCCAACTCCAAGAAATAACTTCATGCCCCATCTCCCTTACTTCCAGCTAGTAAGGATCACATAATTCCTAACAAAGTTTTGACACAGATTGCCAATTCGGGCATTCAGAACATATAGCACGTTGCTGTAAGCAAGCACATTCTCATTCAAAGATGCAAGTTACTATGTAGGAACAAGTTTGTATAGGTATTTCAAAGATGCCCAGAACTGAGCTAAACTTGGTATGTGTCCAACTCCTAGAAATAACTTCATGCCCCATCTCCCTTACTTCCAGCTAGTAAGGATCACATAATTCCTAACAAAGTTTTGACACAGATTCCCAATTCGGGCATTCAGAACATATAGCACGTTGCTGTAAGCAAGCAGATTCTCATTCAAAGATGCAAGTTACTATGTAGGAACAAGTTTGTATAGGTATTTCAAAGATGCCCAGAACTGAGCTAAACTTGGTATGTGTCCAACTCCTAGAAATAACTTCATGCCCCATCTCCCTTACTTCCAGCTAGTAAGGATCACATAATTCCTAACAAAGTTTTGACACAGATTCCCAATTCGGGCACTCAGAACATATAGCACGTTGCTGTAAGCAAGCACATTTTCATTCAAAGTTGCAAGTTACTATGTAGGAACAAGTTTGTATAGGTATTTCAAAGATGCCCACAACTGAGCTAAACTTGGTATGTGTCCAACTCCTAGAAATAACTTCATGCCCCATCTCCCTTACTTCCAGCTGGTAAGGATCACATAATTCCTAACAAAGTTTTGACCCAGATTGCCAATTCGGGCATTCAGAACATATAGCACGTTGCTGTAAGCAAGCAGATTCTCATTCACAGATGCAAGTTACTATTTAGGAACAAGTTTGTATAGGTATTTCAAAGATGCCCAAAACTGAGCTAAACTTGGTATGTGTCCAACTCCTAGAAATAACTTCATGCCCCATCTCCCTTACTTCCAGCTAGTAAGGATCACATAATTCCTAACAAAGTTTTGACACAGATTCCCTATTCGGGCATTCAGAACATATAGCACGTTGCTGCAAGCAAGCACATTCTCATTCAAAGATGCAAGTTACTATGAAGGAACAAGTTTGTATAGGTATTTCAAAGATGCCCAGAACTGAGCTAAACTTGGTATGTGTCCAACTCCTAGAAATAACTTCATGCCCCATCTCCCTTACTTCCAGCTAGTAAGGATCACATAATTCCTAACAAAGTTTTGACACAGATTCCCTATTCGGGCATTCAGAACATATAGCACGTTGCTGGAAGCAAGCACATTCTCATTCAAAGTTGCAAGTTACTATGTAGGAACAAGTTTGTATAGGTATTTCAAAGATGCCCAGAACTGAGCTAAACTTGGTATGTGTCCAACTCCTAGAAATAACTTCATGCCCCATCTCCCTTACTTCCAGCTAGTCAGGATCACATAATTCCTAACAAAGTTTTGACACAGATTCCCAATTCGGGCATTCAGAACATATAGCACGTTGCTGTAAGCAAGCACATTCTCATTCAAAGTTGCAAGTTACTATGTAGGAACAAGTTTGTATAGGTATTTCAAAGATGCCCAGAACTGAGCTAAACTTGGTATGTGTCCAACTCCTAGAAATAACTTCATGCTCCATCTCCCTTACTTCCAGCTAGTAAGGATCACATAATTCCTAACAAAGTTTTGACACAGATTCCCTATTCGGGCATTCAGAACATATAGCACGTTGCTGCAAGCAAGCACATTCTCATTCAAAGATGCAAGTTACTATGTAGGAACAAGTTTGTATAGGTATTTCAAAGATGCCCAGAACTGAGCTAAACTTGGTATGTGTCCAACTCCTAGAAATAACTTCATGCCCCATCTCCCTTACTTCCAGCTAGTAAGGATCACATAATTCCTAACAAAGTTTTGACACAGATTCCCTATTCGGGCATTCAGAACATATAGCACGTTGCTGGAAGCAAGCACATTCTCATTCAAAGTTGCAAGTTACTATGTAGGAACAAGTTTGTATAGGTATTTCAAAGATGCCCAGAACTGAGCTAAACTTGGTATGTGTCCAACTCCTAGAAATAACTTCATGCCCCATCTCCCTTACTTCCAGCTAGTCAGGATCACATAATTCCTAACAAAGTTTTGACACAGATTCCCAATTCGGGCATTCAGAACATATAGCACGTTGCTGTAATCAAGCACATTCTCATTCAAAGTTGCAAGTTACTATGTAGGAACAAGTTTGTATAGGTATTTCAAAGATGCCCAGAACTGAGCTAAACTTGGTATGTGTCCAACTCCTAGAAATAACTTCATGCCCCATCTCCCTTACTTCCAGCTAGTAAGGATCACATAATTCCTAACAAAGTTTTGACACAGATTCCCAATTCGGGCATTCAGAACATATAGCACGTTGCTGTAAGCAAGCACATTTTCATTCAAAGTTGCAAGTTACTATGTAGGAACAAGTTTGTATAGGTATTTCAAAGATGCCCAGAACTGAGCTAAACTTGGTATGTGTCCAACTCCTAGAAATAACTTCATGCCCCATCTCCCTTACTTCCAGCTAGTAAGGATCACATAATTCCTAACAAAGTTTTGACACAGATTCCCTATTCGGGCATTCAGAACATATAGCACGTTGCTGCAAGCAAGCACATTCTCATTCAAAGATGCAAGTTACTATGTAGCAACAAGTTTGTATAGGTATTTCAAAGATGCCCAGAACTGAGCTAAACTTGGTATGTGTCCAACTCCTAGAAATAACTTCATGCCCCATCTCCCTTACTTCCAGCTAGTAAGGATCACATAATTCCTAACAAAGTTTTGACACAGATTCCCTATTCGGGCATTCAGAACATATAGCACGTTGCTGCAAGCAAGCACATTCTCATTCAAAGTTGCAAGTTACTATGTAGGAACAAGTTTGTATAGGTATTTCAAAGATGCCCAGAACTGAGCTAAACTTGGTATGTGTCCAACTCCTAGAAATAACTTCATGCCCCATCTCCCTTACTTCCAGCTAGTAAGGATCACATAATTCCTAACAAAGTTTTGACACAGATTCCCAATTCGGGCATTCAGAACATATAGCACGTTGCTGTAAGCAAGCAGATTCTCATTCAAAGAGGCAAGTTACTATGTAGGAACAAGTTTGTATAGGTATTTCAAAGATGCCCAGAACTGAGCTAAACTTGGTATGTGTCCAACTCCTAGAAATAACTTCATGCCCCATCTCCCTTACTTCCAGCTAGTAAGGATCACATAATTCCTAACAAAGTTTTGACACAGATTCCCAATTCGGGCATTCAGAACATATAGCACGTTGCTGTAAGCAAGCACATTTTCATTCAAAGATGCAAGTTACTATGTAGGAACAAGTTTGTATAGGTATTTCAAAGATGCCCAGAACTGAGCTAAACTTGGTATGTGTCCAACTCCTAGAAATAACTTCATGCCCCATCTCCCTTACTTCCAGCTAGTAAGGATCACATAATTCCTAACAAAGTTTTGACACAGATTGCCAATTCGGGCATTCAGAACATATAGCACGTTGCTGTAAGCAAGCACATTCTCATTCAAAGATGCAAGTTACTATGTAGGAACAAGTTTGTATAGGTATTTCAAAGATGCCCAGAACTGAGCTAAACTTGGTATGTGTCCAACTCCTAGAAATAACTTCATGCCCCATCTCCCTTACTTCCAGCTAGTAAGGATCACATAATTCCTAACAAAGTTTTGACACAGATTCCCAATTCGGGCATTCAGAACATATAGCACGTTGCTGTAAGCAAGCAGATTCTCATTCAAAGATGCAAGTTACTATGTAGGAACAAGTTTGTATAGGTATTTCAAAGATGCCCAGAACTGAGCTAAACTTGGTATGTGTCCAACTCCTAGAAATAACTTCATGCCCCATCTCCCTTACTTCCAGCTAGTAAGGATCACATAATTCCTAACAAAGTTTTGACACAGATTCCCAATTCGGCCACTCAGAACATATAGCACGTTGCTGTAAGCAAGCACATTTTCATTCAAAGTTGCAAGTTACTATGTAGGAACAAGTTTGTATAGGTATTTCAAAGATGCCCACAACTGAGCTAAACTTGGTATGTGTCCAACTCCTAGAAATAACTTCATGCCCCATCTCCCTTACTTCCAGCTAGTAAGGATCACATAATTCCTAACAAAGTTTTGACACAGATTCCCAATTCGGGCATTCAGAACATATAGCACGTTGCTGTAAGCAAGCAGATTCTCATTCAAAGATGCAAGTTACTATGTAGGAACAAGTTTGTATAGGTATTTCAAAGATGCCCAAAACTGAGCTAAACTTGGTATGTGTCCAACTCCTAGAAATAACTTCATGCCACATCTCCCTTACTTCCAGGTAGTAAGGATCACATAATTCCTAACAAAGTTTTGACACAGATTCCCTATTCGGGCATTCAGAACATATAGCACGTTGCTGCAAGCAAGCACATTCTCATTCAAAGTTGCAAGTTACTATGTAGGAACAAGTTTGTATAGGTATTTCAAAGATGCCCAGAACTGAGCTAAACTTGGTATGTGTCCAACTCCTAGAAATAACTTCATGCCCCATCTCCCTTACTTCCAGCTAGTCAGGATCACATAATTCCTAACAAAGTTTTGACACAGATTCCCTATTCGGGCATTCAGAACATATAGCACGTTGCTGCAAGCAAGCACATTCTCATTCAAAGTTGCAAGTTACTATGTAGGAACAAGTTTGTATAGGTATTTCAAAGATGCCCAGAACTGAGCTAAACTTGGTATGTGTCCAACTCCTAGAAATAACTTCATGCCCCATCTCCCTTACTTCCAGCTAGTCAGGATCACATAATTCCTAACAAAGTTTTGACACAGATTCCCAATTCTTGCATTCAGAACATATAGCACGTTGCTGTAATCAAGCACATTCTCATTCAAAGTTGCAAGTTACTATGTAGGAACAAGTTTGTATAGGTATTTCAAAGATGCCCAGAACTGAGCTAAACTTGGTATGTGTCCAACTCCTAGAAATAACTTCATGCCCCATCTCCCTTACTTCCAGCTAGTAAGGATCACATAATTCCTAACAAAGTTTTGACACAGATTCCCTATTCGGGCATTCAGAACATATAGCACGTTGCTGCAAGCAAGCACATTCTCATTCAAAGATGCAAGTTACTATGTAGGAACAAGTTTGTATAGGTATTTCAAAGATGCCCAGAACTGAGCTAAACTTGGTATGTGTCCAACTCCTAGAAATAACTTCATGCCCCATCTCCCTTACTTCCAGCTAGTAAGGATCACATAATTCCTAACAAAGTTTTGACACAGATTCCCAATTCGGGCATTCAGAACATATAGCACGTTGCTGTAAGCAAGCAGATTCTCATTCAAAGATGCAAGTTACTATGTAGGAACAAGTTTGTATAGGTATTTCAAAGATGCCCAGAACTGAGCTAAACTTGGTATGTGTCCAACTCCTAGAAATAACTTCATGCCCCATCTCCCTTACTTCCAGCTAGTAAGGATCACATAATTCCTAACAAAGTTTTGACACAGATTCCCAATTCGGGCATTCAGAACATATAGCACGTTGCTGGAAGCAAGCAGATTCTCATTCAAAGATGCAAGTTACTATGTAGGAACAAGTTTGTATAGGTATTTCAAAGATGCCCAGAACTGAGCTAAACTTGGTATGTGTCCAACTCCTAGAAATAACTTCATGCCCCATCTCCCTTACTTCCAGCTAGTAAGGATCACATAATTCCTAACAAAGTTTTGACACAGATTCCCAATTCGGGCATTCAGAACATATAGCACGTTGCTGGAAGCAAGCACATTCTCATTCAAAGATGCAAGTTACTATGTAGGAAGAAGTTTGTATAGGTATTTCAAAGATGCCCAGAACTGAGCTAAACTTGGTATGTGTCCAACTCCTAGAAATAACTTGATGCCCCATCTCCCTTACTTCCAGCTAGTAAGGATCACATAATTCCTAACAAAGTTTTGACACAGATTCCCAATTCGGGCATTCAGAACATATAGCACGTTGCTGTAAGCAAGCACATTCTCATTCATAGTTGCAAGTTACTATGTAGGAACAAGTTTGTATAGGTATTTCAAAGATGCCCAGAACTGAGCTAAACTTGGTATGTGTCCAACTCCTAGAAATAACTTCATGCCCCATCTCCCTTACTTCCAGCTAGTAAGGATCACATAATTCCTAACAAAGTTTTGACACAGATTCCCTATTCGGGCATTCAGAACATATAGCACGTTGCTGGAAGCAAGCACATTCTCATTCAAAGTTGCAAGTTACTATGTAGGAAGAAGTTTGTATAGGTATTTCAAAGATGCCCAGAACTGAGCTAAACTTGGTATGTGTCCAACTCCTAGAAATAACTTGATGCCCCATCTCCCTTACTTCCAGCTAGTAAGGATCACATAATTCCTAACAAAGTTTTGACACAGATTCCCAATTCGGGCATTCAGAACATATAGCACGTTGCTGTAATCAAGCACATTCTCATTCAAAGATGCAAGTTACTATGTAGGAAGAAGTTTGTATAGGTATTTCAAAGATGCCCAGAACTGAGCTAAACTTGGTATGTGTCCAACTCCTAGAAATAACTTCATGCCCCATCTCCCTTACTTCCAGCTAGTAAGGATCACATAATTCCTAACAAAGTTTTGACACAGATTCCCTATTCGGGCATTCAGAACATATAGCACGTTGCTGTAATCAAGCACATTCTCATTCAATGATGCAAGTTACTATGTAGGAACAAGTTTGTATAGGTATTTCAAAGATGCCCAGAACTGAGCTAAACTTGGTTTGTGTCCAACTCCTAGAAATAACTTCATGCCCCATCTCCCTTACTTCCAGCTAGTAAGGATCACATAATTCCTAACAAAGTTTTGACACAGATTCCCTATTCGGGCATTCAGAACATATAGCACGTTGCTGCAAGCAAGCACATTCTCATTCAAAGATGCAAGTTACTATGTAGGAACAAGTTTGTATAGGTATTTCAAAGATGCCCAGAACTGAGCTAAACTGGGTATGTGTCCAACTCCTAGAAATAACTTCATGCCCCATCTCCCTTACTTCCAGCTAGTAAGGATCACATAATTCCTAACAAAGTTTTGACGCAGATTCCCAATTCGGGCATTCAGAACATATAGCACGTTGCTGCAAGCAAGCACATTCTCATTCAAAGTTGCAAGTTACTATGTAGGAACAAGTTTGTATAGGTATTTCAAAGATGCCCAGAACTGAGCTAAACTTGGTATGTGTCCAACTCCTAGAAATAACTTCATGCCCCATCTCCCTTACTTCCAGCTAGTAAGGATCACATAATTCCTAACAATGTTTTGACACAGATTCCCTATTCGGGCATTCAGAACATATAGCACGTTGCTGTAAGCAAGCACATTCTCATTCAAAGATGCAAGTTACTATGTAGGAACAAGTTTGTATAGGTATTTCAAAGATGCCCAGAACTGAGCTTAACTTGGTATGTGTCCAACTCCTAGAAATAACTTCATGCCCCATCTCCCTTACTTCCAGCTAGTAAGGATCACATAATTCCTAATAAAGTTTTGACACAGATTCCCTATTCGGGCATTCAGAACATATAGCACGTTGCTGCAAGCAAGCACATTCTCATTCAAAGATGCAAGTTACTATGTAGGAACAAGTTTGTATAGGTATTTCAAAGATGCCCAGAACTGAGCTAAACTTGGTATGTGTCCAACTCCTAGAAATAACTTCATGCCCCATCTCACTTACTTCCAGCTAGTAAGGATCACATAATTCCTAACAAAGTTTTGACACAGATTCCCTATTCGGGCATTCAGAACATATAGCACGTTGCTGCAAGCAAGCACATTCTCATTCAAAGTTGCAAGTTACTATGTAGGAACAAGTTTGTATAGGTATTTCAAAGATGCCCAGAACTGAGCTAAACTTGGTATGTGTCCAACTCCTAGAAATAACTTCATGCCCCATCTCCCTTACTTCCAGCTAGTAAGGATCACATAATTCCTAACAAAGTTTTGACACAGATTCCCTATTCGGGCATTCAGAACATATAGCACGTTGCTGCAAGCAAGCACATTCTCATTCAAAGTTGCAAGTTACTATGTAGGAACAAGTTTGTATAGGTATTTCAAAGATGCCCAGAACTGAGCTAAACTTGGTATGTGTCCAACTCCTAGAAATAACTTCATGCCCCATCTCCCTTACTTCCAGCTAGTAAGGATCACATAATTCCTAACAAAGTTTTGACACAGATTCCCTATTCGGGCATTCAGAACATATAGCACGTTGCTGCAAGCAAGCACATTCTCATTCAAAGATGCAAGTTACTATGTAGGAACAAGTTTGTATAGGTATTTCAAAGATGCCCAGAACTGAGCTAAACTTGGTATGTGTCCAACTCCTAGAAATAACTTCATGCCCCATCTCCCTTACTTCCAGCTAGTAAGGATCACATAATTCCTAACAAAGTTTTGACACAGATTCCCAATTCGGGCATTCAGAACATATAGCACGTTGCTGTAAGCAAGCAGATTCTCATTCAAAGATGCAAGTTACTATGTAGGAACAAGTTTGTATAGGTATTTCAAAGATGCCCAGAACTGAGCTAAACTTGGTATGTGTCCAACTCCTAGAAATAACTTCATGCCCCATCTCCCTTACTTCCAGCTAGTAAGGATCACATAATTCCTAACAAAGTTTTGACACAGATTCCCAATTCGGGCATTCAGAACATATAGCACGTTGCTGGAAGCAAGCACATTCTCATTCAAAGATGCAAGTTACTATGTAGGAACAAGTTTGTATAGGTATTTCAAAGATGCCCAGAACTGAGCTAAACTTGGTATGTGTCCAACTCCTAGAAATAACTTCATGCCCCATCTCCCTTACTTCCAGCTAGTAAGGATCACATAATTCCTAACAAAGTTTTGACACAGATTCCCAATTCGGGCATTCAGAACATATAGCACGTTGCTGGAAGCAAGCACATTCTCATTCAAAGATGCAAGTTACTATGTAGGAACAAGTTTGTATAGGTATTTCAAAGATGCCCAGAACTGAGCTAAACTTGGTATGTGTCCAACTCCTAGAAATAACTTCATGCCCCATCTCCCTTACTTCCAGCTAGTAAGGATCACATAATTCCTAACAAAGTTTTGACACAGATTCCCAATTCGGGCATTCAGAACATATAGCACGTTGCTGTAAGCAAGCACATTCTCATTCAAAGTTGCAAGTTACTATGTAGGAACAAGTTTGTATAGGTATTTCAAAGATGCCCAGAACTGAGCTAAACTTGGTATGTGTCCAACTCCTAGAAATAACTTCATGCCCCATCTCCCTTACTTCCAGCTAGTAAGGATCACATAATTCCTAACAAAGTTTTGACACAGATTCCCTATTCGGGCATTCAGAACATATAGCACGTTGCTGGAAGCAAGCACATTCTCATTCAAAGTTGCAAGTTACTATGTAGGAAGAAGTTTGTATAGGTATTTCAAAGATGCCCAGAACTGAGCTAAACTTGGTATGTGTCCAACTCCTAGAAATAACTTGATGCCCCATCTCCCTTACTTCCAGCTAGTAAGGATCACATAATTCCTAACAAAGTTTTGACACAGATTCCCAATTCGGGCATTCAGAACATATAGCACGTTGCTGTAATCAAGCACATTCTCATTCAAAGATGCAAGTTACTATGTAGGAAGAAGTTTGTATAGGTATTTCAAAGATGCCCAGAACTGAGCTAAACTTGGTATGTGTCCAACTCCTAGAAATAACTTCATGCCCCATCTCCCTTACTTCCAGCTAGTAAGGATCACATAATTCCTAACAAAGTTTTGACACAGATTCCCTATTCGGGCATTCAGAACATATAGCACGTTGCTGTAATCAAGCACATTCTCATTCAATGATGCAAGTTACTATGTAGGAACAAGTTTGTATAGGTATTTCAAAGATGCCCAGAACTGAGCTAAACTTGGTTTGTGTCCAACTCCTAGAAATAACTTCATGCCCCATCTCCCTTACTTCCAGCTAGTAAGGATCACATAATTCCTAACAAAGTTTTGACACAGATTCCCTATTCGGGCATTCAGAACATATAGCACGTTGCTGCAAGCAAGCACATTCTCATTCAAAGATGCAAGTTACTATGTAGGAACAAGTTTGTATAGGTATTTCAAAGATGCCCAGAACTGAGCTAAACTGGGTATGTGTCCAACTCCTAGAAATAACTTCATGCCCCATCTCCCTTACTTCCAGCTAGTAAGGATCACATAATTCCTAACAAAGTTTTGACACAGATTCCCAATTCGGGCATTCAAAACATATAGCACGTTGCTGCAAGCAAGCACATTCTCATTCAAAGTTGCAAGTTACTATGTAGGAACAAGTTTGTATAGGTATTTCAAAGATGCCCAGAACTGAGCTAAACTTGGTATGTGTCCAACTCCTAGAAATAACTTCATGCCCCATCTCCCTTACTTCCAGCTAGTAAGGATCACATAATTCCTAACAAAGTTTTGACACAGATTCCCTATTCGGGCATTCAGAACATATAGCACGTTGCTGTAAGCAAGCACATTCTCATTCAAAGATGCAAGTTACTATGTAGGAACAAGTTTGTATAGGTATTTCAAAGATGCCCAGAACTGAGCTTAACTTGGTATGTGTCCAACTCCTAGAAATAACTTCATGCCCCATCTCCCTTACTTCCAGCTAGTAAGGATCACATAATTCCTAATAAAGTTTTGACACAGATTCCCTATTCGGGCATTCAGAACATATAGCACGTTGCTGCAAGCAAGCACATTCTCATTCAAAGATGCAAGTTACTATGTAGGAACAAGTTTGTATAGGTATTTCAAAGATGCCCAGAACTGAGCTAAACTTGGTATGTGTCCAACTCCTAGAAATAACTTCATGCCCCATCTCACTTACTTCCAGCTAGTAAGGATCACATATTTCCTAACAAAGTTTTGACACAGATTCCCTATTCGGGCATTCAGAACATATAGCACGTTGCTGCAAGCAAGCACATTCTCATTCAAAGTTGCAAGTTACTATGTAGGAACAAGTTTGTATAGGTATTTCAAAGATGCCCAGAACTGAGCTAAACTTGGTATGTGTCCAACTCCTAGAAATAACTTCATGCCCCATCTCCCTTACTTCCAGCTAGTAAGGATCACATAATTCCTAACAAAGTTTTGACACAGATTCCCTATTCGGGCATTCAGAACATATAGCACGTTGCTGCAAGCAAGCACATTCTCATTCAAAGTTGCAAGTTACTATGTAGGAACAAGTTTGTATAGGTATTTCAAAGATGCCCAGAACTGAGCTAAACTTGGTATGTGTCCAACTCCTAGAAATAACTTCATGCCCCATCTCCCTTACTTCCAGCTAGTAAGGATCACATAATTCCTAACAAAGTTTTGACACAGATTCCCAATTCGGGCATTCAGAACATATAGCACGTTGCTGTAAGCAAGCACATTTTCATTCAAAGATGCAAGTTACTATGTAGGAACAAGTTTGTATAGGTATTTCAAAGATGCCCAGAACTGAGCTAAACTGGGTATGTGTCCAACTCCTAGAAATAACTTCATGCCCCATCTCCCTTACTTCCAGCTAGTAAGGATCACATAATTCCTAACAAAGTTTTGACACAGATTCCCAATTCGGGCATTCAGAACATATAGCACGTTGCTGTAAGCAAGCAGATTCTCATTCAAAGATGCAAGTTACTATGTAGGAACAAGTTTGTATAGGTATTTCAAAGATGCCCAGAACTGAGCTAAACTTGGTATGTGTCCAACTCCTAGAAATAACTTCATGCCCCATCTCCCTTACTTCCAGCTAGTAAGGATCACATAATTCCTAACAAAGTTTTGACACAGATTCCCAATTCGGGCATTCAGAATATAGCACGTTGCTGTAAGCAAGCAGATTCTCATTCAAAGTTGCAAGTTACTATGTAGGAACAAGTTTGTATAGGTATTTCAAAGATGCCCAGAACTGAGCTAAACTTGGTATGTGTCCAACTCCTAGAAATAACTTCATGCCCCATCTCCCTTACTTCCAGCTAGTAAGGATCACATAATTCCTAACAAAGTTTTGACACAGATTCCCAATTCGGGCATTCAGAACATATAGCACGTTGCTGTAAGCAAGCACATTCTCATTCAAAGTTGCAAGTTACTATGTAGGAACAAGTTTGTATAGGTATTTCAAAGATGCCCAGAACTGAGCTAAACTTGGTATGTGTCCAACTCCTAGAAATAACTTCATGCCCCATCTCCCTTACTTCCAGCTAGTAAGGATCACATAATTCCTAACAAAGTTTTGACACAGATTGCCAATTCGGGCATTCAGAACATATAGAACGATGCTGGAAGCAAGCACATTCTCATTCAAAGTTGCAAGTTACTATGTAGGAACAAGTTTGTATAGGTATTTCAAAGATGCCCAGAACTGAGCTAAACTTGGTATGTGTCCAACTCCTAGAAATAACTTCATGCCCCATCTCCCTTACTTCCAGCTAGTAAGGATCACATAATTCCTAACAAAGTTTTGACACAGATTCCCTATTCGGGCATTCAGAACATATAGCACGTTGCTGTAATCAAGCACATTCTCATTCAAAGTTGCAAGTTACTATGTAGGAACAAGTTTGTATAGGTATTTCAAAGATGCCCAGAACTGAGCTAAACTTGGTATGTGTCCAACTCCTAGAAATAACTTCATGCCCCATCTCCCTTACTTCCAGCTAGTAAGGATCACATAATTCCTAACAAAGTTTTGACACAGATTCCCAATTCGGGCACTCAGAACATATAGCACGTTGCTGTAAGCAAGCACATTCTCATTCAAAGATGCAAGTTACTATGTAGGAACAAGTTTGTATAGGTATTTCAAAGATGCCCAGAACTGAGCTAAACTTGGTATGTGTCCAACTCCTAGAAATAACTTCATGCCCCATCTCCCTTACTTCCAGCTAGTAAGGATCACATAATTCCTAACAAAGTTTTGACACAGATTCCCAATTCGGGCACTCAGAACATATAGCACGTTGCTGTAAGCAAGCACATTTTCATTCAAAGTTGCAAGTTACTATGTAGGAACAAGTTTGTATAGGTATTTCAAAGATGCCCAGAACTGAGCTAAACTTGGTATGTGTCCAACTCCTAGAAATAACTTCATGCCCCATCTCCCTTACTTCCAGCTAGTAAGGATCACATAATTCCTAACAAAGTTTTGACACAGATTGCCAATTTGGGCATTCAGAACATATAGCACGTTGCTGTAAGCAAGCACATTCTCATTCAAAGATGCAAGTTACTATGTAGGAACAAGTTTGTATAGGTATTTCAAAGATGCCCAGAACTGAGCTAAACTTGGTATGTGTCCAACTCCTAGAAATAACTTCATGCCCCATCTCCCTTACTTCCAGCTGGTAAGGATCACATAATTCCTAACAAAGTTTTGACACAGATTCCCTAGTCCGGCATTCAGAACATATAGCACGTTGCTGCAAGCAAGCACATTCTCATTCAAAGATGCAAGTTACTATGTAGGAACAAGTTTGTATAGGTATTTCAAAGATGCCCAGAACTGAGCTAAACTTGGTATGTGTCCAACTCCTAGAAATAACTTCATGCCCCATCTCCCTTACTTCCAGCTAGTAAGGATCACATAATTCCTAACAAAGTTTTGACACAGATTCCCTATTCGGGCATTCAGAACATATAGCACGTTGCTGGAAGCAAGCACATTCTCATTCAAAGTTGCAAGTTACTATTTAGGAAAAAGTTTGTATAGGTATTTCAAAGATGCCCAGAACTGAGCTAAACTTGGTATGTGTCCAACTCCTAGAAATAACTTCATGCCCCATCTCCCTTACTTCCAGCTAGTAAGGATCACATAATTCTTAACAAAGTTTTGACACAGATTCCCAATTCGGGCATTCAGAACATATAGCACGTTGCTGTAAGCAAGCACATTCTCATTCAAAGTTGCAAGTTACTATGTAGGAACAAGTTTGTATAGGTATTTCAAAGATGCCCAGAACTGAGCTAAACTTGGTTTGTGTCCAACTCCTAGAAATAACTTCATGCCCCATCTCCCTTACTTCCAGCTAGTAAGGATCACATAATTCCTAACAAAGTTTTGACACAGATTCCCTATTCGGGCATTCAGAACATATAGCACGTTGCTGCAAGCAAGCACATTCTCATTCAATGATGCAAGTTACTATGTAGGAACAAGTTTGTATAGGTATTTCAAAGATGCCCAGAACTGAGCTAAACTTGGTATGTGTCCAACTCCTAGAAATAACTTCATGCCCCATCTCCCTTACTTCCAGCTAGTAAGGATCACATAATTCCTAACAAAGTTTTGACACAGATTCCCTATTCGGGCATTCAGAACATATAGCACGTTGCTGGAAGCAAGCACATTCTCATTCAAAGTTGCAAGTTACTATGTAGGAAAAAGTTTGTATAGGTATTTCAAAGATGCCCAGAACTGAGCTAAACTTGGTATGTGTCCAACTCCTAGAAATAACTTCATGCCCCATCTCCCTTACTTCCAGCTAGTAAGGATCACATAATTCCTAACAAAGTTTTGACACAGATTCCCAATTCGGGCATTCAGAACATATAGCACGTTGCTTTAAGCAAGCAGATTCTCATTCAAAGATGCAAGTTACTATGTAGGAACAAGTTTGTATAGGTATTTCAAAGATGCCCAGAACTGAGCTAAACTTGGTATGTGTCCAACTCCTAGAAATAACTTCATGCCCCATCTCCCTTACTTCCAGCTAGTAAGGATCACATAATTCCTAACAAAGTTTTGACACAGATTGCCAATTCGGGCATTCAGAACATATAGCACGTTGCTGCAAGCAAGCACATTCTCATTCAAAGATGCAAGTTACTATGTAGTAACAAGTTTGTATAGGTATTTCAAAGATGCCCAGAACTGAGCTAAACTTGGTATGTGTCCAACTCCTAGAAATAACTTCATGCCCCATCTCCCTTACTTCCAGCTAGTAAGGATCACATAATTCCTAACAAAGTTTTGACACAGATTCCCAATTCGGGCATTCAGAACATATAGCACGTTGCTGTAAGCAAGCACATTCTCATTCAAAGTTGCAAGTTACTATGTAGGAACAAGTTTGTATAGGTATTTCAAAGATGCCCAGAACTGAGCTAAACTTGGTATGTGTCCAACTCCTAGAAATAACTTCATGCCCCATCTCCCTTACTTCCAGCTAGTAAGGATCACATAATTCCTAACAAAGTTTTGACACAGATTGCCAATTCGGGCATTCAGAACATATAGAACGATGCTGGAAGCAAGCACATTCTCATTCAAAGTTGCAAGTTACTATGTAGGAACAAGTTTGTATAGGTATTTCAAAGATGCCCAGAACTGAGCTAAACTTGGTATGTGTCCAACTCCTAGAAATAACTTCATGCCCCATCTCCCTTACTTCCAGCTAGTAAGGATCACATAATTCCTAACAAAGTTTTGACACAGATTCCCTATTCGGGCATTCAGAACATATAGCACGTTGCTGTAATCAAGCACATTCTCATTCAAAGTTGCAAGTTACTATGTAGGAACAAGTTTGTATAGGTATTTCAAAGATGCCCAGAACTGAGCTAAACTTGGTATGTGTCCAACTCCTAGAAATAACTTCATGCCCCATCTCCCTTACTTCCAGCTAGTAAGGATCACATAATTCCTAACAAAGTTTTGACACAGATTCCCAATTCGGGCACTCAGAACATATAGCACGTTGCTGTAAGCAAGCAGATTCTCATTCAAAGATGCAAGTTACTATGTAGGAACAAGTTTGTATAGGTATTTCAAAGATGCCCAGAACTGAGCTAAACTTGGTATGTGTCCAACTCCTAGAAATAACTTCATGCCCCATCTCCCTTACTTCCAGCTAGTAAGGATCACATAATTCCTAACAAAGTTTTGACACAGATTCCCAATTCGGGCACTCAGAACATATAGCACGTTGCTGTAAGCAAGCACATTTTCATTCAAAGTTGCAAGTTACTATGTAGGAACAAGTTTGTATAGGTATTTCAAAGATGCCCAGAACTGAGCTAAACTTGGTATGTGTCCAACTCCTAGAAATAACTTCATGCCCCATCTCCCTTACTTCCAGCTAGTAAGGATCACATAATTCCTAACAAAGTTTTGACACAGATTGCCAATTTGGGCATTCAGAACATATAGCACGTTGCTGTAAGCAAGCACATTCTCATTCAAAGATGCAAGTTACTATGTAGGAACAAGTTTGTATAGGTATTTCAAAGATGCCCAGAACTGAGCTAAACTTGGTATGTGTCCAACTCCTAGAAATAACTTCATGCCCCATCTCCCTTACTTCCAGCTAGTAAGGATCACATAATTCCTAACAAAGTTTTGACACAGATTCCCTAGTCGGGCATTCAGAACATATAGCACGTTGCTGCAAGCAAGCACATTCTCATTCAAAGATGCAAGTTACTATGTAGGAACAAGTTTGTATAGGTATTTCAAAGATGCCCAGAACTGAGCTAAACTTGGTATGTGTCCAACTCCTAGAAATAACTTCATGCCCCATCTCCCTTACTTCCAGCTAGTAAGGATCACATAATTCCTAACAAAGTTTTGACACAGATTGCCAATTTGGGCATTCAGAACATATAGCACGTTGCTGTAAGCAAGCACATTCTCATTCAAAGATGCAAGTTACTATGTAGGAACAAGTTTGTATAGGTATTTCAAAGATGCCCAGAACTGAGCTAAACTTGGTATGTGTCCAACTCCTAGAAATAACTTCATGCCCCATCTCCCTTACTTCCAGCTGGTAAGGATCACATAATTCCTAACAAAGTTTTGACACAGATTCCCTAGTCCGGCATTCAGAACATATAGCACGTTGCTGCAAGCAAGCACATTCTCATTCAAAGATGCAAGTTACTATGTAGGAACAAGTTTGTATAGGTATTTCAAAGATGCCCAGAACTGAGCTAAACTTGGTATGTGTCCAACTCCTAGAAATAACTTCATGCCCCATCTCCCTTACTTCCAGCTAGTAAGGATCACATAATTCCTAACAAAGTTTTGACACAGATTCCCTATTCGGGCATTCAGAACATATAGCACGTTGCTGGAAGCAAGCACATTCTCATTCAAAGTTGCAAGTTACTATTTAGGAAAAAGTTTGTATAGGTATTTCAAAGATGCCCAGAACTGAGCTAAACTTGGTATGTGTCCAACTCCTAGAAATAACTTCATGCCCCATCTCCCTTACTTCCAGCTAGTAAGGATCACATAATTCTTAACAAAGTTTTGACACAGATTCCCAATTCGGGCATTCAGAACATATAGCACGTTGCTGTAAGCAAGCACATTCTCATTCAAAGTTGCAAGTTACTATGTAGGAACAAGTTTGTATAGGTATTTCAAAGATGCCCAGAACTGAGCTAAACTTGGTTTGTGTCCAACTCCTAGAAATAACTTCATGCCCCATCTCCCTTACTTCCAGCTAGTAAGGATCACATAATTCCTAACAAAGTTTTGACACAGATTCCCTATTCGGGCATTCAGAACATATAGCACGTTGCTGCAAGCAAGCACATTCTCATTCAATGATGCAAGTTACTATGTAGGAACAAGTTTGTATAGGTATTTCAAAGATGCCCAGAACTGAGCTAAACTTGGTATGTGTCCAACTCCTAGAAATAACTTCATGCCCCATCTCCCTTACTTCCAGCTAGTAAGGATCACATAATTCCTAACAAAGTTTTGACACAGATTCCCTATTCGGGCATTCAGAACATATAGCACGTTGCTGGAAGCAAGCACATTCTCATTCAAAGTTGCAAGTTACTATGTAGGAAAAAGTTTGTATAGGTATTTCAAAGATGCCCAGAACTGAGCTAAACTTGGTATGTGTCCAACTCCTAGAAATAACTTCATGCCCCATCTCCCTTACTTCCAGCTAGTAAGGATCACATAATTCCTAACAAAGTTTTGACACAGATTCCCTATTCGGGCATTCAGAACATATAGCACGTTGCTTTAAGCAAGCAGATTCTCATTCAAAGATGCAAGTTACTATGTAGGAACAAGTTTGTATAGGTATTTCAAAGATGCCCAGAACTGAGCTAAACTTGGTATGTGTCCAACTCCTAGAAATAACTTCATGCCCCATCTCCCTTACTTCCAGCTAGTAAGGATCACATAATTCCTAACAAAGTTTTGACACAGATTGCCAATTCGGGCATTCAGAACATATAGCACGTTGCTGCAAGCAAGCACATTCTCATTCAAAGATGCAAGTTACTATGTAGTAACAAGTTTGTATAGGTATTTCAAAGATGCCCAGAACTGAGCTAAACTTGGTATGTGTCCAACTCCTAGAAATAACTTCATGCCCCATCTCCCTTACTTCCAGCTAGTAAGGATCACATAATTCCTAACAAAGTTTTGACACAGATTCCCAATTCGGGCATTCAGAACATATAGCACGTTGCTGTAAGCAAGCACATTCTCATTCAAAGTTGCAAGTTACTATGTAGGAACAAGTTTGTATAGGTATTTCAAAGATGCCCAGAACTGAGCTAAACTTGGTATGTGTCCAACTCCTAGAAATAACTTCATGCCCCATCTCCCTTACTTCCAGCTAGTAAGGATCACATAATTCCTAACAAAGTTTTGACACAGATTGCCAATTCGGGCATTCAGAACATATAGAACGATGCTGGAAGCAAGCACATTCTCATTCAAAGTTGCAAGTTACTATGTAGGAACAAGTTTGTATAGGTATTTCAAAGATGCCCAGAACTGAGCTAAACTTGGTATGTGTCCAACTCCTAGAAATAACTTCATGCCCCATCTCCCTTACTTCCAGCTAGTAAGGATCACATAATTCCTAACAAAGTTTTGACACAGATTCCCTATTCGGGCATTCAGAACATATAGCACGTTGCTGTAATCAAGCACATTCTCATTCAAAGTTGCAAGTTACTATGTAGGAACAAGTTTGTATAGGTATTTCAAAGATGCCCAGAACTGAGCTAAACTTGGTATGTGTCCAACTCCTAGAAATAACTTCATGCCCCATCTCCCTTACTTCCAGCTAGTAAGGATCACATAATTCCTAACAAAGTTTTGACACAGATTCCCAATTCGGGCACTCAGAACATATAGCACGTTGCTGTAAGCAAGCAGATTCTCATTCAAAGATGCAAGTTACTATGTAGGAACAAGTTTGTATAGGTATTTCAAAGATGCCCAGAACTGAGCTAAACTTGGTATGTGTCCAACTCCTAGAAATAACTTCATGCCCCATCTCCCTTACTTCCAGCTAGTAAGGATCACATAATTCCTAACAAAGTTTTGACACAGATTCCCAATTCGGGCACTCAGAACATATAGCACGTTGCTGTAAGCAAGCACATTTTCATTCAAAGTTGCAAGTTACTATGTAGGAACAAGTTTGTATAGGTATTTCAAAGATGCCCAGAACTGAGCTAAACTTGGTATGTGTCCAACTCCTAGAAATAACTTCATGCCCCATCTCCCTTACTTCCAGCTAGTAAGGATCACATAATTCCTAACAAAGTTTTGACACAGATTGCCAATTTGGGCATTCAGAACATATAGCACGTTGCTGTAAGCAAGCACATTCTCATTCAAAGATGCAAGTTACTATGTAGGAACAAGTTTGTATAGGTATTTCAAAGATGCCCAGAACTGAGCTAAACTTGGTATGTGTCCAACTCCTAGAAATAACTTCATGCCCCATCTCCCTTACTTCCAGCTAGTAAGGATCACATAATTCCTAACAAAGTTTTGACACAGATTCCCTAGTCGGGCATTCAGAACATATAGCACGTTGCTGCAAGCAAGCACATTCTCATTCAAAGATGCAAGTTACTATGTAGGAACAAGTTTGTATAGGTATTTCAAAGATGCCCAGAACTGAGCTAAACTTGGTATGTGTCCAACTCCTAGAAATAACTTCATGCCCCATCTCCCTTACTTCCAGCTAGTAAGGATCACATAATTCCTAACAAAGTTTTGACACAGATTCCCTATTCGGGCATTCAGAACATATAGCACGTTGCTGGAAGCAAGCACATTCTCATTCAAAGTTGCAAGTTACTATTTAGGAAAAAGTTTGTATAGGTATTTCAAAGATGCCCAGAACTGAGCTAAACTTGGTATGTGTCCAACTCCTAGAAATAACTTCATGCCCCATCTCCCTTACTTCCAGCTAGTAAGGATCACATAATTCTTAACAAAGTTTTGACACAGATTCCCAATTCGGGCATTCAGAACATATAGCACGTTGCTGTAAGCAAGCACATTCTCATTCAAAGTTGCAAGTTACTATGTAGGAACAAGTTTGTATAGGTATTTCAAAGATGCCCAGAACTGAGCTAAACTTGGTTTGTGTCCAACTCCTAGAAATAACTTCATGCCCCATCTCCCTTACTTCCAGCTAGTAAGGATCACATAATTCCTAACAAAGTTTTGACACAGATTCCCTATTCGGGCATTCAGAACATATAGCACGTTGCTGCAAGCAAGCACATTCTCATTCAAAGTTGCAAGTTACTAAGTAGGAACAAGTTTGTATAGGTATTTCAAAGATGCCCAGAACTGAGCTAAACTTGGTATGTGTCCAACTCCTAGAAATAACTTCATGCCCCATCTCCCTTACTTCCAGCTAGTAAGGATCACATAATTCCTAACAAAGTTTTGACACAGATTCCCAATTCGGGCATTCAGAACATATAGCACGTTGCTGTAAGCAAGCACATTTTCATTCAAAGTTGCAAGTTACTATGTAGGAACAAGTTTGTATAGGTATTTCAAAGATGCCCAGAACTGAGCTAAACTTGGTATGTGTCCAACTCCTAGAAATAACTTCATGCCCCATCTCCCTTACTTCCAGCTAGTAAGGATCACATAATTCCTAACAAAGTTTTGACACAGATTCCCAATTCGGGCATTCAGAACATATAGCACGTTGCTTTAAGCAAGCAGATTCTCATTCAAAGATGCAAGTTACTATGTAGGAACAAGTTTGTATAGGTATTTCAAAGATGCCCAGAACTGAGCTAAACTTGGTATGTGTCCAACTCCTAGAAATAACTTCATGCCCCATCTCCCTTACTTCCAGCTAGTAAGGATCACATAATTCCTAACAAAGTTTTGACACAGATTCCCAATTCGGGCATTCAGAACATATAGCACGTTGCTGTAAGCAAGCACATTCTCATTCAAAGTTGCAAGTTACTATGTAGGAACAAGTTTGTATAGGTATTTCAAAGATGCCCAGAACTGAGCTAAACTTGGTATGTGTCCAACTCCTAGAAATAACTTCATGCCCCATCTCCCTTACTTCCAGCTAGTAAGGATCACATAATTCCTAACAAAGTTTTGACACAGATTGCCAATTCGGGCATTCAGAACATATAGAACGATGCTGGAAGCAAGCACATTCTCATTCAAAGTTGCAAGTTACTATGTAGGAACAAGTTTGTATAGGTATTTCAAAGATGCCCAGAACTGAGCTAAACTTGGTATGTGTCCAACTCCTAGAAATAACTTCATGCCCCATCTCCCTTACTTCCAGCTAGTAAGGATCACATAATTCCTAACAAAGTTTTGACACAGATTCCCTATTCGGGCATTCAGAACATATAGCACGTTGCTGGAAGCAAGCACATTTTCATTCAAAGTTGCAAGTTACTATGTAGGAACAAGTTTGTATAGGTATTTCAAAGATGCCCAGAACTGAGCTAAACTTGGTATGTGTCCAACTCCTAGAAATAACTTCATGCCCCATCTCCCTTACTTCCAGCTAGTAAGGATCACATAATTCCTAACAAAGTTTTGACACAGATTCCCAATTCGGGCACTCAGAACATATAGCACGTTGCTGTAAGCAAGCAGATTCTCATTCAAAGATGCAAGTTACTATGTAGGAACAAGTTTGTATAGGTATTTCAAAGATGCCCAGAACTGAGCTAAACTTGGTATGTGTCCAACTCCTAGAAATAACTTCATGCCCCATCTCCCTTACTTCCAGCTAGTAAGGATCACATAATTCCTAACAAAGTTTTGACACAGATTCCCAATTCGGGCACTCAGAACATATAGCACGTTGCTGTAAGCAAGCACATTTTCATTCAAAGTTGCAAGTTACTATGTAGGAACAAGTTTGTATAGGTATTTCAAAGATGCCCAGAACTGAGCTAAACTTGGTATGTGTCCAACTCCTAGAAATAACTTCATGCCCCATCTCCCTTACTTCCAGCTAGTAAGGATCACATAATTCCTAACAAAGTTTTGACACAGATTGCCAATTTGGGCATTCAGAACATATAGCACGTTGCTGTAAGCAAGCACATTCTCATTCAAAGATGCAAGTTACTATGTAGGAACAAGTTTGTATAGGTATTTCAAAGATGCCCAGAACTGAGCTAAACTTGGTATGTGTCCAACTCCTAGAAATAACTTCATGCCCCATCTCCCTTACTTCCAGCTAGTAAGGATCACATAATTCCTAACAAAGTTTTGACACAGATTCCCTAGTCGGGCATTCAGAACATATAGCACGTTGCTGCAAGCAAGCACATTCTCATTCAAAGATGCAAGTTACTATGTAGGAACAAGTTTGTATAGGTATTTCAAAGATGCCCAGAACTGAGCTAAACTTGGTATGTGTCCAACTCCTAGAAATAACTTCATGCCCCATCTCCCTTACTTCCAGCTAGTAAGGATCACATAATTCCTAACAAAGTTTTGACACAGATTCCCTATTCGGGCATTCAGAACATATAGCACGTTGCTGGAAGCAAGCACATTCTCATTCAAAGTTGCAAGTTACTATTTAGGAAAAAGTTTGTATAGGTATTTAAAGATGCCAAGAACTGAGCTAAACTTGGTATGTGTCCAACTCCTAGAAATAACTTCATGCCCCATCTCCCTTACTTCCAGCTAGTAAGGATCACATAATTCTTAACAAAGTTTTGACACAGATTCCCAATTCGGGCATTCAGAACATATAGCACGTTGCTGTAAGCAAGCACATTCTCATTCAAAGTTGCAAGTTACTATGTAGGAACAAGTTTGTATAGGTATTTCAAAGATGCCCAGAACTGAGCTAAACTTGGTTTGTGTCCAACTCCTAGAAATAACTTCATGCCCCATCTCCCTTACTTCCAGCTAGTAAGGATCACATAATTCCTAACAAAGTTTTGACACAGATTCCCTATTCGGGCATTCAGAACATATAGCACGTTGCTGCAAGCAAGCACATTCTCATTCAAAGTTGCAAGTTACTAAGTAGGAACAAGTTTGTATAGGTATTTCAAAGATGCCCAGAACTGAGCTAAACTTGGTATGTGTCCAACTCCTAGAAATAACTTCATGCCCCATCTCCCTTACTTCCAGCTAGTAAGGATCACATAATTCCTAACAAAGTTTTGACACAGATTCCCAATTCGGGCATTCAGAACATATAGCACGTTGCTGTAAGCAAGCACATTTTCATTCAAAGTTGCAAGTTACTATGTAGGAACAAGTTTGTATAGGTATTTCAAAGATGCCCAGAACTGAGCTAAACTTGGTATGTGTCCAACTCCTAGAAATAACTTCATGCCCCATCTCCCTTACTTCCAGCTAGTAAGGATCACATAATTCCTAACAAAGTTTTGACACAGATTCCCAATTCGGGCATTCAGAACATATAGCACGTTGCTTTAAGCAAGCAGATTCTCATTCAAAGATGCAAGTTACTATGTAGGAACAAGTTTGTATAGGTATTTCAAAGATGCCCAGAACTGAGCTAAACTTGGTATGTGTCCAACTCCTAGAAATAACTTCATGCCCCATCTCCCTTACTTCCAGCTAGTAAGGATCAGATAATTCCTAACAAAGTTTTGACACAGATTCCCTATTCGGGCATTCAGAACATATAGCACGTTGCTGGAAGCAAGCACATTTTCATTCAAAGTTGCAAGTTACTATGTAGGAACAAGTTTGTATAGGTATTTCAAAGATGCCCAGAACTGAGCTAAACTTGGTATGTGTCCAACTCCTAGAAATAACTTCATGCCCCATCTCCCTTACTTCCAGCTAGTAAGGATCACATAATTCCTAACAAAGTTTTGACACTGATTCCCAATTCGGGCATTCAGAACATATAGCACGTTGCTGTAAGCAAGCAGATTCTCATTCAAAGATGCAAGTTACTATGTAGGAACAAGTTTGTATAGGTATTTCAAAGATGCCCAGAACTGAGCTAAACTTGGTATGTGTCCAACTCCTAGAAATAACTTCATGCCCCATCTCCCTTACTTCCAGCTAGTAAGGATCACATAATTCCTAACAAAGTTTTGACACAGATTCCCAATTCGGGCATTCAGAACATATAGCACGTTGCTGTAAGCAAGCACATTTTCATTCAAAGATGCAAGTTACTATGTAGGAACAAGTTTGTATAGGTATTTCAAAGATGCCCAGAACTGAGCTAAACTTGGTATGTGTCCAACTCCAAGAAATAACTTCATGCCCCATCTCCCTTACTTCCAGCTAGTAAGGATCACATAATTCCTAACAAAGTTTTGACACAGATTGCCAATTCGGGCATTCAGAACATATAGCACGTTGCTGTAAGCAAGCAGATTCTCATTCAAAGATGCAAGTTACTATGTAGGAACAAGTTTGTATAGGTATTTCAAAGATGCCCAGAACTGAGCTAAACTTGGTATGTGTCCAACTCCTAGAAATAACTTCATGCCCCATCTCCCTTACTTCCAGCTAGTAAGGATCACATAATTCCTAACAAAGTTTTGACACAGATTCCCAATTCGGGCATTCAGAACATATAGCACGTTGCTTTAAGCAAGCAGATTCTCATTCAAAGATGCAAGTTACTATGTAGGAACAAGTTTGTATAGGTATTTCAAAGATGCCCAGAACTGAGCTAAACTTGGTATGTGTCCAACTCCTAGAAATAACTTCATGCCCCATCTCCCTTACTTCCAGCTAGTAAGGATCACATAATTCCTAACAAAGTTTTGACACAGATTCCCTATTCGGGCATTCAGAACATATAGCACGTTGCTGCAAGCAAGCACATTCTCATTCAAAGATGCAAGTTACTATGTAGGAACAAGTTTGTATAGGTATTTCAAAGATGCCCAGAACTGAGCTAAACTTGGTATGTGTCCAACTCCTAGAAATAACTTCATGCCCCATCTCCCTTACTTCCAGCTAGTAAGGATCACATAATTCCTAACAAAGCTTTGACACAGATTCCCAATTCGGGCATTCAGAACATATAGCACGTTGCTGTAATCAAGCACATTCTCATTCAAAGTTGCAAGTTACTATGTAGGAACAAGTTTGTATAGGTATTTCAAAGATGCCCAGAACTGAGCTAAACTTGGTATGTGTCCAACTCCTAGAAATAACTTCATGCCCCATCTTCCTTACTTCCAGCTAGTAAGGATCACATAATTCCTAACAAAGTTTTGACACAGATTCCCTATTCGGGCATTCAGAACATATAGCACGTTGCTGCAAGCAAGCACATTCTCATTCAAAGTTGCAAGTTACTATGTAGGAACAAGTTTGTATAGGTATTTCAAAGATGCCCAGAACTGAGCTAAACTTGGTATGTGTCCAACTCCTAGAAATAACTTCATGCCCCATCTCCCTTACTTCCAGCTAGTAAGGATCACATAATTCCTAACAAAGTTTTGACACAGATTCCCTATTCGGGCATTCAGAACATATAGCACGTTGCTGCAAGCAAGCACATTCTCATTCAAAGTTGCAAGTTACTATGTAGGAACAAGTTTGTATAGGTATTTCAAAGATGCCCAGAACTGAGCTAAACTTGGTATGTGTCCAACTCTTAGAAATAACTTCATGCCCCATCTCCCTTACTTCCAGCTGGTAAGGATCAC
Organism: Diceros bicornis minor; assembly: GCF_020826845.1. Taxonomy (NCBI): domain Eukaryota; kingdom Metazoa; phylum Chordata; class Mammalia; order Perissodactyla; family Rhinocerotidae; genus Diceros; species Diceros bicornis. Next base: position 1,200,523 of record NC_080751.1, on the reverse strand, counting down.
ATAATTCCTAACAAAGTTTTGACACAGATTCCCAATTCGGGCATTCAGAACATATAGCACGTTGCTGTAAGCAAGCAGATTCTCATTCAAAGATGCAAGTTACTATGTAGGAACAAGTTTGTATAGGTATTTCAAAGATGCCCAGAACTGAGCTAAACTTGGTATGTGTCCAACTCCTAGAAATAACTTCATGCCCCATCTCCCTTACTTCCAGCTAGTAAGGATCACATAATTCCTAACAAAGTTTTGACACAGATTCCCAATTCGGGCACTCAGAACATATAGCACGTTGCTGTAAGCAAGCACATTTTCATTCAAAGTTGCAAGTTACTATGTAGGAACAAGTTTGTATAGGTATTTCAAAGATGCCCAGAACTGAGCTAAACTTGGTATGTGTCCAACTCCTAGAAATAACTTCATGCCCCATCTCCCTTACTTCCAGCTAGTAAGGATCACATAATTCCTAACAAAGTTTTGACACAGATTGCCAATTTGGGCATTCAGAACATATAGCACGTTGCTGTAAGCAAGCACATTCTCATTCAAAGATGCAAGTTACTATGTAGGAACAAGTTTGTATAGGTATTTCAAAGATGCCCAGAACTGAGCTAAACTTGGTATGTGTCCAACTCCTAGAAATAACTTCATGCCCCATCTCCCTTACTTCCAGCTAGTAAGGATCACATAATTCCTAACAAAGTTTTGACACAGATTCCCTATTCGGGCATTCAGAACATATAGCACGTTGCTGCAAGCAAGCACATTCTCATTCAAAGTTGCAAGTTACTATTTAGGAAAAAGTTTGTATAGGTATTTCAAAGATGCCCAGAACTGAGCTAAACTTGGTATGTGTCCAACTCCTAGAAATAACTTCATGCCCCATCTCCCTTACTTCCAGCTAGTAAGGATCACATAATTCTTAACAAAGTTTTGACACAGATTCCCAATTCGGGCATTCAGAACATATAGCACGTTGCTGTAAGCAAGCACATTCTCATTCAAAGTTGCAAGTTACTATGTAGGAACAAGTTTGTATAGGTATTTCAAAGATGCCCAGAACTGAGCTAAACTTGGTTTGTGTCCAACTCCTAGAAATAACTTCATGCCCCATCTCCCTTACTTCCAGCTAGTAAGGATCACATAATTCCTAACAAAGTTTTGACACAGATTCCCTATTCGGGCCTTCAGAACATATAGCACGTTGCTGCAAGCAAGCACATTCTCATTCAAAGTTGCAAGTTACTATGTAGGAACAAGTTTGTATAGGTATTTCAAAGATGCCCAGAACTGAGCTAAACTTGGTATGTGTCCAACTCCTAGAAATAACTTCATGCCCCATCTCCCTTACTTCCAGCTAGTAAGGATCACATAATTCCTAACAAAGTTTTGACACAGATTCCCAATTCGGGCATTCAGAACATATAGCACGTTGCTGTAAGCAAGCACATTCTCATTCAAAGTTGCAAGTTACTATGTAGGAACAAGTTTGTATAGGTATTTCAAAGATGCCCAGAACTGAGCTAAACTTGGTATGTGTCCAACTCCTAGAAATAACTTCATGCCCCATCTCCCTTACTTCCAGCTAGTAAGGATCACATAATTCCTAACAAAGTTTTGACGCAGATTCCCAATTCGGGCATTCAGAACATATAGCACGTTGCTGTAAGCAAGCAGATTCTCATTCAAAGATGCAAGTTACTATGTAGGAACAAGTTTGTATAGGTATTTCAAAGATGCCCAGAACTGAGCTAAACTTGGTATGTGTCCAACTCCTAGAAATAACTTCATGCCCCATCTACCTTACTTCCAGCTAGTAAGGATCACATAATTCCTAACAAAGTTTTGACACAGATTCCCAATTCGGGCATTCAGAACATATAGCACGTTGCTGTAAGCAAGCACATTCTCATTCAAAGTTGCAAGTTACTATGTAGGAACAAGTTTGTATAGGTATTTCAAAGATGCCCAGAACTGAGCTAAACTTGGTATGTGTCCAACTCCTAGAAATAACTTCATGCCCCATCTCCCTTACTTCCAGCTAGTAAGGATCACATAATTCCTAACAAAGTTTTGACACAGATTCCCAATTCGGGCATTCAGAACATATAGCACGTTGCTGTAAGCAAGCAGATTCTCATTCAAAGATGCAAGTTACTATGTAGGAAGAAGTTTGTATAGGTATTTCAAAGATGCCCAGAACTGAGCTAAACTTGGTATGTGTCCAACTCCTAGAAATAACTTCATGCCCCATCTCCCTTACTTCCAGCTAGTAAGGATCACATAATTCCTAACAAAGTTTTGACACAGATTCCCTATTCGGGCATTCAGAACATATAGCACGTTGCTGCAAGCAAGCAGATTCTCATTCAAAGTTGCAAGTTACTATGTAGGAACAAGTTTGTATAGGTATTTCAAAGATGCCCAGAACTGAGCTAAACTTGGTATGTGTCCAACTCCTAGAAATAACTTCATGCCCCATCTCCCTTACTTCCAGCTAGTAAGGATCACATAATTCCTAACAAAGTTTTGACACAGATTCCCTATTCGGGCATTCAGAACATATAGCACGTTGCTGCAAGCAAGCAGATTCTCATTCAAAGTTGCAAGTTACTATGTAGGAACAAGTTTGTATAGGTATTTCAAAGATGCCCAGAACTGAGCTAAACTTGGTATGTGTCCAACTCCTAGAAATAACTTCATGCCCCATCTCCCTTACTTCCAGCTAGTAAGGATCACATAATTCCTAACAAAGTTTTGACACAGATTCCCAATTCGGGCATTCAGAACATATAGCACGTTGCTGTAAGCAAGCAGATTCTCATTCAAAGATGCAGGTTACTATGTAGGAACAAGTTTGTATAGGTATTTCAAAGATGCCCAGAACTGAGCTAAACTTGGTATGTGTCCAACTCCTAGAAATAACTTCATGCCCCATCTCCCTTACTTCCAGCTAGTAAGGATCACATAATTCCTAACAAAGTTTTGACACAGATTCCCAATTCGGGCATTCAGAACATATAGCACGTTGCTGCAAGCAAGCAGATTCTCATTCAAAGATGCAAGTTACTATGTAGGAACAAGTTTGTATAGGTATTTCAAAGATGCCCAGAACTGAGCTAAACTTGGTATGTGTCCAACTCCTAGAAATAACTTCATGCCCCATCTCCCTTACTTCCAGCTAGTAAGGATCACATAATTCCTAACAAAGTTTTGACACAGATTCCCTATTCGGGCATTCAGAACATATAGCACGTTGCTGCAAGCAAGCAGATTCTCATTCAAAGATGCAAGTTACTATGTAGGAACAAGTTTGTATAGGTATTTCAAAGATGCCCAGAACTGAGCTAAACTTGGTATGTGTCCAACTCCTAGAAATAACTTCATGCCCCATCTCACTTACTTCCAGCTAGTAAGGATCACATAATTCCTAACAAAGTTTTGACACAGATTCCCAATTCGGGCATTCAGAACATATAGCACGTTGCTGGAAGCAAGCACATTCTCATTCAAAGATGCAAGTTACTATGTAGGAACAAGTTTGTATAGGTATTTCAAAGATGCCCAGAACTGAGCTAAACTTGGTATGTGTCCAACTCCTAGAAATAACTTCATGCCCCATCTCCCTTACTTCCAGCTAGTAAGGATCACATAATTCCTAACAAAGTTTTGACACAGATTCCCAATTCGGGCATTCAGAACATATAGCACGTTGCTGTAAGCAAGCACATTCTCATTCAAAGTTGCAAGTTACTATGTAGGAACAAGTTTGTATAGGTATTTCAAAGATGCCCAGAACTGAGCTAAACTTGGTATGTGTCCAACTCCTAGAAATAACTTCATGCCCCATCTCCCTTACTTCCAGCTAGTAAGGATCACATAATTCCTAACAAAGTTTTGACACAGATTCCCTATTCGGGCATTCAGAACATATAGCACGTTGCTGGAAGCAAGCACATTCTCATTCAAAGTTGCAAGTTACTATGTAGGAAGAAGTTTGTATAGGTATTTCAAAGATGCCCAGAACTGAGCTAAACTTGGTATGTGTCCAACTCCTAGAAATAACTTCATGCCCCATCTCCCTTACTTCCAGCTAGTAAGGATCACATAATTCCTAACAAAGTTTTGACACAGATTCCCTATTCGGGCATTCAGAACATATAGCACGTTGCTGTAAGCAAGCACATTCTCATTCAAAGATGCAAGTTACTATGTAGGAAGAAGTTTGTATAGGTATTTCAAAGATGCCCAGAACTGAGCTAAACTTGGTATGTGTCCAACTCCTAGAAATAACTTCATGCCCCATCTCCCTTACTTCCAGCTAGTAAGGATCACATAATTCCTAACAAAGTTTTGACACAGATTCCCTATTCGGGCATTCAGAACATATAGCACGTTGCTGCAAGCAAGCACATTCTCATTCAAAGATGCAAGTTACTATGTAGGAACAAGTTTGTATAGGTATTTCAAAGATGCCCAGAACTGAGCTAAACTGGGTATGTGTCCAACTCCTAGAAATAACTTCATGCCCCATCTCCCTTACTTCCAGCTAGTAAGGATCACATAATTCCTAACAAAGTTTTGACACAGATTCCCAATTCGGGCATTCAGAACATATAGCACGTTGCTGCAAGCAAGCACATTCTCATTCAAAGTTGCAAGTTACTATGTAGGAACAAGTTTGTATAGGTATTTCAAAGATGCCCAGAACTGAGCTAAACTTGGTATGTGTCCAACTCCTAGAAATAACTTCATGCCCCATCTCCCTTACTTCCAGCTAGTAAGGATCACATAATTCCTAACAAAGTTTTGACACAGATTCCCTATTCGGGCATTCAGAACATATAGCACGTTGCTGTAAGCAAGCACATTCTCATTCAAAGATGCAAGTTACTATGTAGGAACAAGTTTGTATAGGTATTTCAAAGATGCCCAGAACTGAGCTAAACTTGGTATGTGTCCAACTCCTAGAAATAACTTCATGCCCCATCTCCCTTACTTCCAGCTAGTAAGGATCACATAATTCCTAACAAAGTTTTGACACAGATTCCCTATTCGGGCATTCAGAACATATAGCACGTTGCTGCAAGCAAGCACATTCTCATTCAAAGATGCAAGTTACTATGTAGGAACAAGTTTGTATAGGTATTTCAAAGATGCCCAGAACTGAGCTAAACTTGGTATGTGTCCAACTCCTAGAAATAACTTCATGCCCCATCTCCCTTACTTCCAGCTAGTAAGGATCACATAATTCCTAACAAAGTTTTGACACAGATTCCCTATTCGGGCATTCAGAACATATAGCACGTTGCTGCAAGCAAGCACATTCTCATTCAAAGTTGCAAGTTACTATGTAGGAACAAGTTTGTATAGGTATTTCAAAGATGCCCAGAACTGAGCTAAACTTGGTATGTGTCCAACTCCTAGAAATAACTTCATGCCCCATCTCCCTTACTTCCAGCTAGTAAGGATCACATAATTCCTAACAAAGTTTTGACACAGATTCCCAATTCGGGCATTCAGAACATATAGCACGTTGCTGCAAGCAAGCACATTCTCATTCAAAGTTGCAAGTTACTATGTAGGAACAAGTTTGTATAGGTATTTCAAAGATGCCCAGAACTGAGCTAAACTTGGTATGTGTCCAACTCCTAGAAATAACTTCATGCCCCATCTCCCTTACTTCCAGCTAGTAAGGATCACATAATTCCTAACAAAGTTTTGACACAGATTCCCAATTCGGGCATTTAGAACATATAGCACGTTGCTGTAAGCAAGCACATTTTCATTCAAAGATGCAAGTTACTATGTAGGAACAAGTTTGTATAGGTATTTCAAAGATGCCCAGAACTGAGCTAAACTGGGTATGTGTCCAACTCCTAGAAATAACTTCATGCCCCATCTCCCTTACTTCCAGCTAGTAAGGATCACATAATTCCTAACAAAGTTTTGACACAGATTGCCAATTCGGGCATTCAGAACATATAGCACGTTGCTGTAAGCAAGCAGATTCTCATTCAAAGATGCAAGTTACTATGTAGGAACAAGTTTGTATAGGTATTTCAAAGATGCCCAGAACTGAGCTAAACTTGGTATGTGTCCAACTCCTAGAAATAACTTCATGCCCCATCTCCCTTACTTCCAGCTAGTAAGGATCACATAATTCCTAACAAAGTTTTGACACAGATTGCCAATTCGGGCATTCAGAACATATAGCACGTTGCTGTAAGCAAGCAGATTCTCATTCAAAGTTGCAAGTTACTATGTAGGAACAAGTTTGTATAGGTATTTCAAAGATGCCCAGAACTGAGCTAAACTTGGTATGTGTCCAACTCCTAGAAATAACTTCATGCCCCATCTCCCTTACTTCCAGCTAGTAAGGATCACATAATTCCTAACAAAGTTTTGACACAGATTCCCAATTCGGGCATTCAGAACATATAGCACGTTGCTGTAAGCAAGCAGATTCTCATTCAAAGATGCAAGTTACGATGTAGGAACAAGTTTGTATAGGTATTTCAAAGATGCCCAGAACTGAGCTAAACTTGGTATGTGTCCAACTCCTAGAAATAACTTCATGCCCCATCTCCCTTACTTCCAGCTAGTAAGGATCACATAATTCCTAACAAAGTTTTGACACAGATTCCCAATTCGGGCATTCAGAACATATAGCACGTTGCTGTAAGCAAGCACATTTTCATTCAAAGTTGCAAGTTACTATGTAGGAACAAGTTTGTATAGGTATTTCAAAGATGCCCAGAACTGAGCTAAACTTGGTATGTGTCCAACTCCTAGAAATAACTTCATGCCCCATCTCCCTTACTTCCAGCTAGTAAGGATCACATAATTCCTAACAAAGTTTTGACACAGATTCCCAATTCGGGCATTCAGAACATATAGCACGTTGCTGTAAGCAAGCACATTCTCATTCAAAGATGCAAGTTACTATGTAGGAACAAGTTTGTATAGGTATTTCAAAGATGCCCAGAACTGAGCTAAACTTGGTATGTGTCCAACTCCTAGAAATAACTTCATGCCCCATCTCCCTTACTTCCAGCTAGTAAGGATCACATAATTCCTAACAAAGTTTTGACACAGATTCCCAATTCGGGCATTCAGAACATATAGCACGTTGCTGTAAGCAAGCACATTTTCATTCAAAGTTGCAAGTTACTATGTAGGAACAAGTTTGTATAGGTATTTCAAAGATGCCCAGAACTGAGCTAAACTTGGTATGTGTCCAACTCCTAGAAATAACTTCATGCCCCATCTCCTTTACTTCCAGCTAGTAAGGATCACATAATTCCTAACAAAGTTTTGACACAGATTCCCAATTCGGGCATTCAGAACATATAGCACGTTGCTGTAAGCAAGCACATTCTCATTCAAAGTTGCAAGTTACTATGTAGGAACAAGTTTGTATAGGTATTTCAAGGATGCCCAGAACTGAGCTAAACTTGGTATGTGTCCAACTCCTAGAAATAACTTCATGCCCCATCTCCCTTACTTCCAGCTAGTAAGGATCCCATAATTCCTAACAAAGTTTTGACACAGATTCCCAATTCGGGCATTCAGAACATATAGCACGTTGCTGTAAGCAAGCAGATTCTCATTCAAAGTTGCAAGTTACTATGTAGGAACAAGTTTGTATAGGTATTTCAAAGATGCCCAGAACTGAGCTAAACTTGGTATGTGTCCAACTCCTAGAAATAACTTCATGCCCCATCTCCCTTACTTCCAGCTAGTAAGGATCACATAATTCCTAACAAAGTTTTGACACAGATTCCCAATTCGGGCATTCAGAACATATAGCACGTTGCTGTAAGCAAGCACATTCTCATTCAAAGTTGCAAGTTACTATGTAGGAACAAGTTTGTATAGGTATTTCAAAGATGCCCAGAACTGAGCTAAACTTGGTATGTGTCCAACTCCTAAAAATAACTTCATGCCCCATCTCCCTTACTTCCAGCTAGTAAGGATCCCATAATTCCTAACAAAGTTTTGACACAGATTCCCAATTCGGGCATTCAGAACATATAGCACGTTGCTGTAAGCAAGCACATTCTCATTCAAAGTTGCAAGTTACTATGTAGAAACAAGTTTGTATAGGTATTTCAAAGATGCCCAGAACTGAGCTAAACTTGGTGTGTGTCCAACTCCTAGAAATAACTTCATGCCCCATCTCCCTTACTTCCAGCTAGTAAGGATCACATAATTCCTAACAAAGTTTTGACACAGATTCCGAATTCGGGCATTCAGAACATATAGCATGTTGCTGTAAGCAAGCACATTCTCATTCAAAGATGCAAGTTACTATGTAGGAACAAGTTTGTATAGGTATTTCAAAGATGCCCAGAACTGAGCAAAACTTGGTATGTGTCCAACTCCTAGAAATAACTTCATGCCCCATCTCCCTTACTTCCAGCTAGTAAGGATCACATAATTCCTAACAAAGTTTTGACACAGATTCCCAATTCGGGCATTCAGAACATATAGCACGTTGCTGTAAGCAAGCACATTCTCATTCAAAGATGCAAGTTACTATGTAGGAACAAGTTTGTATAGGTATTTCAAAGATGCCCAGAACTGAGCTAAACTTGGTATGTGTCCAACTCCTAGAAATAACTTCATGCCCCATCTCCCTTACTTCCAGCTAGTAAGGATCACATAATTCCTAACAAAGTTTTGACACAGATTCCCAATTCGGGCATTCAGAACATATAGCACGTTGCTGTAAGCAAGCACATTCTCATTCAATGTTGCAAGTTACTATGTAGGAACAAGTTTGTATAGGTATTGCAAAGATGCCCAGAACTGAGCTAAACTTGGTATGTGTCCAACTCCTAGAAATAACTTCATGCCCCATCTCCCTTACTTCCAGCTAGTAAGGATCACATAATTCCTAACAAAGTTTTGACACAGATTCCCAATTCGGGCATTCGGAACATATAGCACGTTGCTGTAAGCAAGCACATTCTCATTCAAAGATGCAAGTTGCCATGTAGGAACAAGTTTGTATAGGTATTTCAAAGATGCCCAGAACTGAGCTAAACTTGGTATGTGTCCAACTCCTAGAAATAACTTCATGCCCCATCTCCCTTACTTCCAGCTAGTAAGGATCACATAATTCCTAACAAAGTTTTGACACAGATTCCCAATTCGGGCATTCAGAACATATAGCACGTTGCTGTAAGCAAGCACATTCTCATTCAAAGATGCAAGTTACTATGTAGGAACAAGTTTGTATAGGTATTTCAAAGATGCCCAGAACTGAGCTAAACTTGGTATGTGTCCAACTCCTAGAAATAACTTCATGCCCCATCTCCCTTACTTCCAGCTAGTAAGGATCACATAATTCCTAACAAAGTTTTGACACAGATTCCCAATTCGGGCATTCAGAACATGTAGCACGTTGCTGTATGCAAGCAGATTCTCATTCAAAGTTGCAAGTTACTATGTAGGAACAAGTTTGTATAGGTATTTCAAAGATGCCCAGAACTGAGCTAAACTTGGTATGTGTCCAACTCCTAGAAATAACTTCATGCCCCATCTCCCTTACTTCCAGCTAGTAAGGATCACATAATTCCTAACAAAGTTTTGACACAGATTCCCAATTCGGGCATTCAGAACATATAGCACGTTGCTGTATGCAAGCAGATTCTCATTCAAAGTTGCAAGTTACTATGTAGGAACAAGTTTGTATAGGTATTTCAAAGATGCCCAGAACTGAGCTAAACTTGGTATGTGTCCAACTCCTAGAAATGACTTCATGCCCCATCTCCCTTACTTCCAGCTAGTAAGGATCACATAATTCCTAACAAAGTTTTGACACAGATTCCCAATTCGGGCATTCAGAACATATAGCACGTTGCTGTAAGCAAGCAGATTCTCATTCAAAGTTGCAAGTTACTATGTAGGAACAAGTTTGTATAGGTATTTCAAAGATGCCCAGAACTGAGCTAAACTTGGTATGTGTCCAACTCCTAGAAATAACTTCATGCCCCATCTCCCTTACTTCCAGCTAGTAAGGATCACATAATTCCTAACAAAGTTTTGACACAGATTCCCTATTCGGGCATTCAGAACATATAGCACGTTGCTGGAAGCAAGCACATTCTCATTCAAAGTTGCAAGTTACTATGTAGGAACAAGTTTGTATAGGTATTTCAAAGATGCCCAGAACTGAGCTAAACTTGGTATGTGTCCAACTCCTAGAAATAACTTCATGCCCCATCTCCCTTACTTCCAGCTAGTAAGGATCACATAATTCCTAACAAAGTTTTGACACAGATTGCCAATTCGGGCATTCAGAACATATAGCACGTTGCTGTAAGCAAGCACATTCTCATTCAAAGATGCAAGTTACTATGTAGGAACAAGTTTGTATAGGTATTTCAAAGATGCCCAGAACTGAGCTAAACTTGGTATGTCTCCAACTCCTAGAAATAACTTCATGCCACATCTCCCTTACTTCCAGCTAGTAAGGATCACATAATTCCTAACAAAGTTTTGACACAGATTCCCAATTCGGGCATTCAGAACATATAGCACGTTGCTGTAAGCAAGCACATTTTCATTCAAAGTTGCAAGTTATTATGTAGGAACAAGTTTGTATAGGTATTTCAAAGATGCCCAGAACTGAGCTAAACTTGGTATGTGTCCAACTCCTAGAAATAACTTCATGCCCCATCTCCCTTACTTCCAGCTAGTAAGGATCACATAATTCCTAACAAAGTTTTGACACAGATTCCCAATTCGGGCATTCAGAACATATAGCACGTTGCTGGAAGCAAGCACATTCTCATTCAAAGTTGCAAGTTACTATGTAGGAACAAGTTTGTATAGGTATTTCAAAGATGCCCAGAACTGAGCTAAACTTGGTATGTGTCCAACTCCTAGAAATAACTTCATGCCCCATCTCCCTTACTTCCAGCTAGTAAGGATCACATAATTCCTAACAAAGTTTTGACACAGATTCCCAATTCGGGCATTCAGAACATATAGCACGTTGCTGTAAGCAAGCAGATTCTCATTAATGATGCAAGTTACTATGTAGCAACAAGTTTGTATAGGTATTTCAAAGATGCCCAGAACTGAGCTAAACTTGGTATGTGTCCAACTCCTAGAAATAACTTCATGCCCCATCTCCCTTACTTCCAGCTAGTAAGGATCACATAATTCCTAACAAAGTTTTGACACAGATTCCCAATTCGGGCATTCAGAACATATAGCACGTTGCTGTAAGCAAGCACATTCTCATTCAAAGATGCAAGTTACTATGTAGGAACAAGTTTGTATAGGTATTTCAAAGATGCCCAGAACTGAGCAAAACTTGGTATGTGTCCAACTCCTAGAAATAACTTCATGCCCCATCTCCCTTACTTCCAGCTAGTAAGGATCACATAATTCCTAACAAAGTTTTGACACAGATTCCCAATTCGGGCATTCAGAACATATAGCACGTTGCTGTAAGCAAGCACATTCTCATTCAAAGATGCAAGTTACTATGTAGGAACAAGTTTGTATAGGTATTTCAAAGATGCCCAGAACTGAGCTAAACTTGGTATGTGTCCAACTCCTAGAAATAACTTCATGCCCCATCTCCCTTACTTCCAGCTAGTAAGGATCACATAATTCCTAACAAAGTTTTGACACAGATTCCCAATTCGGGCATTCAGAACATATAGCACGTTGCTGTAAGCAAGCACATTCTCATTCAATGTTGCAAGTTACTATGTAGGAACAAGTTTGTATAGGTATTGCAAAGATGCCCCGAACTGAGCTAAACTTGGTATGTGTCCAACTCCTAGAAATAACTTCATGCCCCATCTCCCTTACTTCCAGCTAGTAAGGATCACATAATTCCTAACAAAGTTTTGACACAGATTCCCAATTCGGGCATTCAGAACATATAGCACGTTGCTGTAAGCAAGCACATTCTCATTCAAAGATGCAAGTTGCCATGTAGGAACAAGTTTGTATAGGTATTTCAAAGATGCCCAGAACTGAGCTAAACTTGGTATGTGTCCAACTCCTAGAAATAACTTCATGCCCCATCTCCCTTACTTCCAGCTAGTAAGGATCACATAATTCCTAACAAAGTTTTGACACAGATTCCCAATTCGGGCATTCAGAACATATAGCACGTTGCTGTAAGCAAGCACATTCTCATTCAAAGATGCAAGTTACTATGTAGGAACAAGTTTGTATAGGTATTTCAAAGATGCCCAGAACTGAGCTAAACTTGGTATGTGTCCAACTCCTAGAAATAACTTCATGCCCCATCTCCCTTACTTCCAGCTAGTAAGGATCACATAATTCCTAACAAAGTTTTGACACAGATTCCCAATTCGGGCATTCAGAACATGTAGCACGTTGCTGTATGCAAGCAGATTCTCATTCAAAGTTGCAAGTTACTATGTAGGAACAAGTTTGTATAGGTATTTCAAAGATGCCCAGAACTGAGCTAAACTTGGTATGTGTCCAACTCCTAGAAATAACTTCATGCCCCATCTCCCTTACTTCCAGCTAGTAAGGATCACATAATTCCTAACAAAGTTTTGACACAGATTCCCAATTCGGGCATTCAGAACATATAGCACGTTGCTGTATGCAAGCAGATTCTCATTCAAAGTTGCAAGTTACTATGTAGGAACAAGTTTGTATAGGTATTTCAAAGATGCCCAGAACTGAGCTAAACTTGGTATGTGTCCAACTCCTAGAAATGACTTCATGCCCCATCTCCCTTACTTCCAGCTAGTAAGGATCACATAATTCCTAACAAAGTTTTGACACAGATTCCCAATTCGGGCATTCAGAACATATAGCACGTTGCTGTAAGCAAGCAGATTCTCATTCAAAGTTGCAAGTTACTATGTAGGAACAAGTTTGTATAGGTATTTCAAAGATGCCCAGAACTGAGCTAAACTTGGTATGTGTCCAACTCCTAGAAATAACTTCATGCCCCATCTCCCTTACTTCCAGCTAGTAAGGATCACATAATTCCTAACAAAGTTTTGACACAGATTCCCTATTCGGGCATTCAGAACATATAGCACGTTGCTGTAAGCAAGCACATTCTCATTCAAAGTTGCAAGTTACTATGTAGGAACAAGTTTGTATAGGTATTTCAAAGATGCCCAGAACTGAGCTAAACTTGGTATGTGTCCAACTCCTAGAAATAACTTCATGCCCCATCTCCCTTACTTCCAGCTAGTAAGGATCACATAATTCCTAACAAAGTTTTGACACAGATTGCCAATTCGGGCATTCAGAACATATAGCACGTTGCTGTAAGCAAGCACATTCTCATTCAAAGATGCAAGTTACTATGTAGGAACAAGTTTGTATAGGTATTTCAAAGATGCCCAGAACTGAGCTAAACTTGGTATGTCTCCAACTCCTAGAAATAACTTCATGCCCCATCTCCCTTACTTCCAGCTAGTAAGGATCACATAATTCCTAACAAAGTTTTGACACAGATTCCCAATTCGGGCATTCAGAACATATAGCACGTTGCTGTAAGCAAGCACATTTTCATTCAAAGTTGCAAGTTACTATGTAGGAACAAGTTTGTATAGGTATTTCAAAGATGCCCAGAACTGAGCTAAACTTGGTATGTGTCCAACTCCTAGAAATAACTTCATGCCCCATCTCCCTTACTTCCAGCTAGTAAGGATCACATAATTCCTAACAAAGTTTTGACACAGATTCCCTATTCGGGCATTCAGAACATATAGCACGTTGCTGGAAGCAAGCACATTCTCATTCAAAGTTGCAAGTTACTATGTAGGAACAAGTTTGTATAGGTATTTCAAAGATGCCCAGAACTGAGCTAAACTTGGTATGTGTCCAACTCCTAGAAATAACTTCATGCCCCATCTCCCTTACTTCCAGCTAGTAAGGATCACATAATTCCTAACAAAGTTTTGACACAGATTCCCAATTCGGGCATTCAGAACATATAGCACGTTGCTGTAATCAAGCACATTCTCATTCAAAGTTGCAAGTTACTATGTAGGAACAAGTTTGTATAGGTATTTCAAAGATGCCCAGACTGAGCTAAACTTGGTATGTGTCCAACTCCTAGAAATAACTTCATGCCCCATCTCCCTTACTTCCAGCTAGTAAGGATCACATAATTCCTAACAAAGTTTTGACACAGATTCCCTATTCGGGCATTCAGAACATATAGCACGTTGCTGCAAGCAAGCACATTCTCATTCAAAGATGCAAGTTACTATGTAGGAACAAGTTTGTATAGGTATTTCAAAGAAGCCCAGAACTGAGCTAAACTTGGTTTGTGTCCAACTCCTAGAAATAACTTCATGCCCCATCTCCCTTACTTCCAGCTAGTAAGGATCACATAATTCCTAACAAAGTTTTGACACAGATTCCCTATTCGGGCATTCAGAACATATAGCACGTTGCTGCAAGCAAGCAAATTCTCATTCAAAGTTGCAAGTTACTATGTAGGAACAAGTTTGTATAGGTATTTCAAAGATGCCCAGAACTGAGCTAAACTTGGTATGTGTCCAACTCCTAGAAATAACTTCATGCCCCATCTCCCTTACTTCCAGCTAGTAAGGATCACATAATTCCTAACAAAGTTTTGACACAGATTCCCAATTCGGGCATTTAGAACATATAGCACGTTGCTGTAAGCAAGCACATTTTCATTCAAAGATGCAAGTTACTATGTAGGAACAAGTTTGTATAGGTATTTCAAAGATGCCCAGAACTGAGCTAAACTGGGTATGTGTCCAACTCCTAGAAATAACTTCATGCCCCATCTCCCTTACTTCCAGCTAGTAAGGATCACATAATTCCTAACAAAGTTTTGACACAGATTGCCAATTCGGGCATTCAGAACATATAGCACGTTGCTGTAAGCAAGCAGATTCTCATTCAAAGATGCAAGTTACTATGTAGGAACAAGTTTGTATAGGTATTTCAAAGATGCCCAGAACTGAGCTAAACTTGGTATGTGTCCAACTCCTAGAAATAACTTCATGCCCCATCTCCCTTACTTCCAGCTAGTAAGGATCACATAATTCCTAACAAAGTTTTGACACAGATTCCCAATTCGGGCATTCAGAATATAGCACGTTGCTGTAAGCAAGCAGATTCTCATTCAAAGTTGCAAGTTACTATGTAGGAACAAGTTTGTATAGGTATTTCAAAGATGCCCAGAACTGAGCTAAACTTGGTATGTGTCCAACTCCTAGAAATAACTTCATGCCCCATCTCCCTTACTTCCAGCTAGTAAGGATCACATAATTCCTAACAAAGTTTTGACACAGATTCCCAATTCGGGCATTCAGAACATATAGCACGTTGCTGTAAGCAAGCACATTCTCATTCAAAGATGCAAGTTACTATGTAGGAACAAGTTTGTATAGGTATTTCAAAGATGCCCAGAACTGAGCTAAACTTGGTATGTGTCCAACTCCTAGAAATAACTTCATGCCCCATCTCCCTTACTTCCAGCTAGTAAGGATCACATAATTCCTAACAAAGTTTTGACACAGATTCCCAATTCGGGCATTCAGAACATATAGCACGTTGCTGTAAGCAAGCACATTCTCATTCAAAGTTGCAAGTTACTATGTAGGAACAAGTTTGTATAGGTATTTCAAAGATGCCCAGAACTGAGCTAAACTTGGTATGTGTCCAACTCCTAGAAATAACTTCATGCCCCATCTCCCTTACTTCCAGCTAGTAAGGATCACATAATTCCTAACAAAGTTTTGACACAGATTCCCTATTCGGGCATTCAGAACATATAGCACGTTGCTGCAAGCAAGCACATTCTCATTCAAAGATGCAAGTTACTATGTAGGAACAAGTTTGTATAGGTATTTCAAAGATGCCCAGAACTGAGCTAAACTTGGTTTGTGTCCAACTCCTAGAAATAACTTCATGCCCCATCTCCCTTACTTCCAGCTAGTAAGGATCACATAATTCCTAACAAAGTTTTGACACAGATTCCCAATTCGGGCATTCAGAACATATAGCACGTTGCTGCAAGCAAGCACATTCTCATTCAAAGTTGCAAGTTACTATGTAGGAACAAGTTTGTATAGGTATTTCAAAGATGCCCAGAACTGAGCTAAACTTGGTATGTGTCCAACTCCTAGAAATAACTTCATGCCCCATCTCCCTTACTTCCAGCTAGTAAGGATCACATAATTCCTAACAAAGTTTTGACACAGATTCCCAATTCGGGCATTTAGAACATATAGCACGTTGCTGTAAGCAAGCACATTTTCATTCAAAGATGCAAGTTACTATGTAGGAACAAGTTTGTATAGGTATTTCAAAGATGCCCAGAACTGAGCTAAACTGGGTATGTGTCCAACTCCTAGAAATAACTTCATGCCCCATCTCCCTTACTTCCAGCTAGTAAGGATCACATAATTCCTAACAAAGTTTTGACACAGATTCCCAATTCGGGCATTCAGAACATATAGCACGTTGCTGTAAGCAAGCAGATTCTCATTCAAAGATGCAAGTTACTATGTAGGAACAAGTTTGTATAGGTATTTCAAAGATGCCCAGAACTGAGCTAAACTTGGTATGTGTCCAACTCCTAGAAATAACTTCATGCCCCATCTCCCTTACTTTCAGCTAGTAAGGATCACATAATTCCTAACAAAGTTTTGACACAGATTCCCAATTCGGGCATTCAGAATATAGCACGTTGCTGTAAGCAAGCACATTTTCATTCCAAGTTGCAAGTTACTATGTAGTAACAAGTTTGTATAGGTATTTCAAAGATGCCCAGAACTGAGCTAAACTTGGTATGTGTCCAACTCCTAGAAATAACTTCATGCCCCATCTCCCTTACTTCCAGCTAGTAAGGATCACATAATTCCTAACAAAGTTTTGACACAGATTCCCAATTCGGGCATTCAGAACATATAGCACGTTGCTGTAAGCAAGCACATTCTCATACAAAGATGCAAGTTACTATGTAGGAACAAGTTTGTATAGGTATTTCAAAGGTGCCCAGAACTGAGCTAAACTTGGTATGTGTCCAACTCCTAGAAATAACTTCATGCCCCATCTCCCTTACTTCCAGCTAGTAAGGATCACATAATTCCTAACAAAGTTTTGACACAGATTCCCAATTCGGGCATTCAGAACATATAGCACGTTGCTGTAAGCAAGCACATTTTCATTCAAAGTTGCAAGTTACTATGTAGGAACAAGTTTGTAAAAGTATTTCAAAGATGCCCAGAACTGAGCTAAACTTGGTATGTGTCCAACTCCTAGAAATAACTTCATGCCCCATCTCCTTTACTTCCAGCTAGTAAGGATCACATAATTCCTAACAAAGTTTTGACACAGATTCCCAATTCGGGCATTCAGAACATATAGCACGTTGCTGTAAGCAAGCACATTCTCATTCAAAGTTGCAAGTTACTATGTAGGAACAAGTTTGTATAGGTATTTCAAAGATGCCCAGAACTGAGGTAACTTGGTATGTGTCCAACTCCTAGAAATAACTTCATGCCCCATCTCCCTTACTTCCAGCTAGTAAGGATCCCATAATTCCTAACAAAGTTTTGACACAGATTCCCAATTCGGGCATTCAGAACATATAGCACGTTGCTGTAAGCAAGCAGATTCTCATTCAAAGTTGCAAGTTACTGTGTAGGAACAAGTTTGTATAGGTATTTCAAAGATGCCCAGAACTGAGCTAAACTTGGTATGTGTCCAACTCCTAGAAATAACTTCATGCCCCATCTCCCTTACTTCCAGCTAGTAAGGATCACATAATTCCTAACAAAGTTTTGACACAGATTCCCAATTCGGGCATTCAGAACATATAGCACGTTGCTGTAAGCAAGCACATTCTCATTCAAAGTTGCAAGTTACTATGTAGGAACAAGTTTGTATAGGTATTTCAAAGATGCCCAGAACTGAGCTAAACTTGGTATGTGTCCAACTCCTAAAAATAACTTCATGCCCCATCTCCCTTACTTCCAGCTAGTAAGGATCCCATAATTCCTAACAAAGTTTTGACACAGATTCCCAATTCGGGCATTCAGAACATATAGCACGTTGCTGTAAGCAAGCACATTCTCATTCAAAGTTGCAAGTTACTATGTAGGAACAAGTTTGTATAGGTATTTCAAAGATGCCCAGAACTGAGCTAAACTTGGTATGTGTCCAACTCCTAGAAATAACTTCATGCCCCATCTCCCTTACTTCCAGCTAGTAAGGATCACATAATTCCTAACAAAGTTTTGACACAGATTCCCAATTCGGGCATTCAGAACATATAGCACGTTGCTGTAAGCAAGCACATTCTCATTCAAAGATGCAAGTTACTATGTAGGAACAAGTTTGTATAGGTATTTCAAAGATGCCCAGAACTGAGCTAAACTTGGTATGTGTCCAACTCCTAGAAATAACTTCATGCCCCATCTCCCTTACTTCCAGCTAGTAAGGATCACATAATTCCTAACAAAGTTTTGACACAGATTCCCTATTCGGGCATTCAGAACATATAGCACGTTGCTGGAAGCAAGCACATTCTCATTCAAAGTTGCAAGTTACTATGTAGGAAAAAGTTTGTATAGGTATTTCAAAGATGCCCAGAACTGAGCTAAACTTGGTATGTGTCCAACTCCTAGAAATAACTTCATGCCCCATCTCCCTTACTTCCAGCTAGTAAGGATCACATAATTCCTAACAAAGTTTTGACACAGATTCCCAATTCGGGCATTCAGAACATATAGCACGTTGCTTTAAGCAAGCACATTCTCATTCAAAGTTGCAAGTTACTATGTAGGAAAAAGTTTGTATAGGTATTTCAAAGATGCCCAGAACTGAGCTAAACTTGGTATGTGTCCAACTCCTAGAAATAACTTCATGCCCCATCTCCCTTACTTCCAGCTAGTAAGGATCACATAATTCCTAACAAAGTTTTGACACAGATTGCCAATTCGGGCATTCAGAACATATAGCACGTTGCTGCAAGCAAGCACATTCTCATTCAAAGATGCAAGTTACTATGTAGTAACAAGTTTGTATAGGTATTTCAAAGATGCCCAGAACTGAGCTAAACTTGGTATGTGTCCAACTCCTAGAAATAACTTCATGCCCCATCTCCCTTACTTCCAGCTAGTAAGGATCACATAATTCCTAACAAAGTTTTGACACAGATTCCCAATTCGGGCATTCAGAACATATAGCACGTTGCTGTAAGCAAGCACATTCTCATTCAAAGTTGCAAGTTACTATGTAGGAACAAGTTTGTATAGGTATTTCAAAGATGCCCAGAACTGAGCTAAACTTGGTATGTGTCCAACTCCTAGAAATAACTTCATGCCCCATCTCCCTTACTTCCAGCTAGTAAGGATCACATAATTCCTAACAAAGTTTTGACACAGATTGCCAATTCGGGCATTCAGAACATATAGAACGATGCTGGAAGCAAGCACATTCTCATTCAAAGTTGCAAGTTACTATGTAGGAACAAGTTTGTATAGGTATTTCAAAGATGCCCAGAACTGAGCTAAACTTGGTATGTGTCCAACTCCTAGAAATAACTTCATGCCCCATCTCCCTTACTTCCAGCTAGTAAGGATCACATAATTCCTAACAAAGTTTTGACACAGATTCCCTATTCGGGCATTCAGAACATATAGCACGTTGCTGTAATCAAGCACATTCTCATTCAAAGTTGCAAGTTACTATGTAGGAACAAGTTTGTATAGGTATTTCAAAGATGCCCAGAACTGAGCTAAACTTGGTATGTGTCCAACTCCTAGAAATAACTTCATGCCCCATCTCCCTTACTTCCAGCTAGTAAGGATCACATAATTCCTAACAAAGTTTTGACACAGATTCCCAATTCGGGCACTCAGAACATATAGCACGTTGCTGTAAGCAAGCAGATTCTCATTCAAAGATGCAAGTTACTATGTAGGAACAAGTTTGTATAGGTATTTCAAAGATGCCCAGAACTGAGCTAAACTTGGTATGTGTCCAACTCCTAGAAATAACTTCATGCCCCATCTCCCTTACTTCCAGCTAGTAAGGATCACATAATTCCTAACAAAGTTTTGACACAGATTCCCAATTCGGGCACTCAGAACATATAGCACGTTGCTGTAAGCAAGCACATTTTCATTCAAAGTTGCAAGTTACTATGTAGGAACAAGTTTGTATAGGTATTTCAAAGATGCCCAGAACTGAGCTAAACTTGGTATGTGTCCAACTCCTAGAAATAACTTCATGCCCCATCTCCCTTACTTCCAGCTAGTAAGGATCACATAATTCCTAACAAAGTTTTGACACAGATTGCCAATTTGGGCATTCAGAACATATAGCACGTTGCTGTAAGCAAGCACATTCTCATTCAAAGATGCAAGTTACTATGTAGGAACAAGTTTGTATAGGTATTTCAAAGATGCCCAGAACTGAGCTAAACTTGGTATGTGTCCAACTCCTAGAAATAACTTCATGCCCCATCTCCCTTACTTCCAGCTAGTAAGGATCACATAATTCCTAACAAAGTTTTGACACAGATTCCCTAGTCGGGCATTCAGAACATATAGCACGTTGCTGCAAGCAAGCACATTCTCATTCAAAGATGCAAGTTACTATGTAGGAACAAGTTTGTATAGGTATTTCAAAGATGCCCAGAACTGAGCTAAACTTGGTATGTGTCCAACTCCTAGAAATAACTTCATGCCCCATCTCCCTTACTTCCAGCTAGTAAGGATCACATAATTCCTAACAAAGTTTTGACACAGATTCCCTATTCGGGCATTCAGAACATATAGCACGTTGCTGGAAGCAAGCACATTCTCATTCAAAGTTGCAAGTTACTATTTAGGAAAAAGTTTGTATAGGTATTTCAAAGATGCCCAGAACTGAGCTAAACTTGGTATGTGTCCAACTCCTAGAAATAACTTCATGCCCCATCTCCCTTACTTCCAGCTAGTAAGGATCACATAATTCTTAACAAAGTTTTGACACAGATTCCCAATTCGGGCATTCAGAACATATAGCACGTTGCTGTAAGCAAGCACATTCTCATTCAAAGTTGCAAGTTACTATGTAGGAACAAGTTTGTATAGGTATTTCAAAGATGCCCAGAACTGAGCTAAACTTGGTTTGTGTCCAACTCCTAGAAATAACTTCATGCCCCATCTCCCTTACTTCCAGCTAGTAAGGATCACATAATTCCTAACAAAGTTTTGACACAGATTCCCTATTCGGGCATTCAGAACATATAGCACGTTGCTGCAAGCAAGCACATTCTCATTCAAAGTTGCAAGTTACTAAGTAGGAACAAGTTTGTATAGGTATTTCAAAGATGCCCAGAACTGAGCTAAACTTGGTATGTGTCCAACTCCTAGAAATAACTTCATGCCCCATCTCCCTTACTTCCAGCTAGTAAGGATCACATAATTCCTAACAAAGTTTTGACACAGATTCCCAATTCGGGCATTCAGAACATATAGCACGTTGCTGTAAGCAAGCACATTTTCATTCAAAGTTGCAAGTTACTATGTAGGAACAAGTTTGTATAGGTATTTCAAAGATGCCCAGAACTGAGCTAAACTTGGTATGTGTCCAACTCCTAGAAATAACTTCATGCCCCATCTCCCTTACTTCCAGCTAGTAAGGATCACATAATTCCTAACAAAGTTTTGACACAGATTCCCAATTCGGGCATTCAGAACATATAGCACGTTGCTTTAAGCAAGCAGATTCTCATTCAAAGATGCAAGTTACTATGTAGGAACAAGTTTGTATAGGTATTTCAAAGATGCCCAGAACTGAGCTAAACTTGGTATGTGTCCAACTCCTAGAAATAACTTCATGCCCCATCTCCCTTACTTCCAGCTAGTAAGGATCAGATAATTCCTAACAAAGTTTTGACACAGATTCCCTATTCGGGCATTCAGAACATATAGCACGTTGCTGGAAGCAAGCACATTTTCATTCAAAGTTGCAAGTTACTATGTAGGAACAAGTTTGTATAGGTATTTCAAAGATGCCCAGAACTGAGCTAAACTTGGTATGTGTCCAACTCCTAGAAATAACTTCATGCCCCATCTCCCTTACTTCCAGCTAGTAAGGATCACATAATTCCTAACAAAGTTTTGACACTGATTCCCAATTCGGGCATTCAGAACATATAGCACGTTGCTGTAAGCAAGCAGATTCTCATTCAAAGATGCAAGTTACTATGTAGGAACAAGTTTGTATAGGTATTTCAAAGATGCCCAGAACTGAGCTAAACTTGGTATGTGTCCAACTCCTAGAAATAACTTCATGCCCCATCTCCCTTACTTCCAGCTAGTAAGGATCACATAATTCCTAACAAAGTTTTGACACAGATTCCCAATTCGGGCATTCAGAACATATAGCACGTTGCTGTAAGCAAGCACATTTTCATTCAAAGATGCAAGTTACTATGTAGGAACAAGTTTGTATAGGTATTTCAAAGATGCCCAGAACTGAGCTAAACTTGGTATGTGTCCAACTCCAAGAAATAACTTCATGCCCCATCTCCCTTACTTCCAGCTAGTAAGGATCACATAATTCCTAACAAAGTTTTGACACAGATTGCCAATTCGGGCATTCAGAACATATAGCACGTTGCTGTAAGCAAGCAGATTCTCATTCAAAGATGCAAGTTACTATGTAGGAACAAGTTTGTATAGGTATTTCAAAGATGCCCAGAACTGAGCTAAACTTGGTATGTGTCCAACTCCTAGAAATAACTTCATGCCCCATCTCCCTTACTTCCAGCTAGTAAGGATCACATAATTCCTAACAAAGTTTTGACACAGATTCCCAATTCGGGCATTCAGAACATATAGCACGTTGCTTTAAGCAAGCAGATTCTCATTCAAAGATGCAAGTTACTATGTAGGAACAAGTTTGTATAGGTATTTCAAAGATGCCCAGAACTGAGCTAAACTTGGTATGTGTCCAACTCCTAGAAATAACTTCATGCCCCATCTCCCTTACTTCCAGCTAGTAAGGATCACATAATTCCTAACAAAGTTTTGACACAGATTCCCTATTCGGGCATTCAGAACATATAGCACGTTGCTGCAAGCAAGCACATTCTCATTCAAAGATGCAAGTTACTATGTAGGAACAAGTTTGTATAGGTATTTCAAAGATGCCCAGAACTGAGCTAAACTTGGTATGTGTCCAACTCCTAGAAATAACTTCATGCCCCATCTCCCTTACTTCCAGCTAGTAAGGATCACATAATTCCTAACAAAGCTTTGACACAGATTCCCAATTCGGGCATTCAGAACATATAGCACGTTGCTGTAATCAAGCACATTCTCATTCAAAGTTGCAAGTTACTATGTAGGAACAAGTTTGTATAGGTATTTCAAAGATGCCCAGAACTGAGCTAAACTTGGTATGTGTCCAACTCCTAGAAATAACTTCATGCCCCATCTTCCTTACTTCCAGCTAGTAAGGATCACATAATTCCTAACAAAGTTTTGACACAGATTCCCTATTCGGGCATTCAGAACATATAGCACGTTGCTGCAAGCAAGCACATTCTCATTCAAAGTTGCAAGTTACTATGTAGGAACAAGTTTGTATAGGTATTTCAAAGATGCCCAGAACTGAGCTAAACTTGGTATGTGTCCAACTCCTAGAAATAACTTCATGCCCCATCTCCCTTACTTCCAGCTAGTAAGGATCACATAATTCCTAACAAAGTTTTGACACAGATTCCCTATTCTGGCATTCAGAACATATAGCACGTTGCTGCAAGCAAGCACATTCTCATTCAAAGTTGCAAGTTACTATGTAGGAACAAGTTTGTATAGGTATTTCAAAGATGCCCAGAACTGAGCTAAACTTGGTATGTGTCCAACTCTTAGAAATAACTTCATGCCCCATCTCCCTTACTTCCAGCTGGTAAGGATCACATAATTCCTAACAAAGTTTTGACACAGATTCCCAATTCGGGCATTCAGAACATATAGCACGTTGCTGTAAGCAAGCAGATTCTCATTCAAAGATGCAAGTTACTATGTATTAACAAGTTTGTATAGGTATTTCAAAGATGCCCAGAACTGAGCTAAACTTGGTATGTGTCCAACTCCTAGAAATAACTTCATGCCCCATCTCCCTTACTTCCAGCTAGTAAGGATCACATAATTCCTAACAAAGTTTTGACACAGATTCCCAATTCGGGCACTCAGAACTTATAGCACGTTGCTGTAAGCAAGCACATTTTCATTCAAAGTTGCAAGTTACTATGTAGGAACAAGTTTGTATAGGTATTTCAAAGATGCCCAGAACTGAGCTAAACTTGGTATGTGTCCAACTCCTAGAAATAACTTCATGCCCCATCTCCCTTACTTCCAGCTAGTAAGGATCACATAATTCCTAACAAAGTTTTGACACAGATTGCCAATTTGGCCATTCAGAACATATAGCACGTTGCTGTAAGCAAGCACATTCTCATTCAAAGATGCAAGTTACTATGTAGGAACAAGTTTGTATAGGTATTTCAAAGATGCCCAGAACTGAGCTAAACTTGCTTTGTGTCCAACTCCTAGAAATAACTTCATGCCCCATCTCCCTTACTTCCAGCTAGTAAGGATCACATAATTCCTAACAAAGTTTTGACACAGATTCCCTATTCGGGCATTCAGAACATATAGCACGTTGCTGCAAGCAAGCACATTCTCATTCAAAGTTGCAAGTTACTATTTAGGAAAAAGTTTGTATAGGTATTTCAAAGATGCCCAGAACTGAGCTAAACTTGGTATGTGTCCAACTCCTAGAAATAACTTCATGCCCCATCTCCCTTACTTCCAGCTAGTAAGGATCACATAATTCTTAACAAAGTTTTGACACAGATTCCCAATTCGGGCATTCAGAACATATAGCACGTTGCTGTAAGCAAGCACATTCTCATTCAAAGTTGCAAGTTACTATGTAGGAACAAGTTTGTATAGGTATTTCAAAGATGCCCAGAACTGAGCTAAACTTGGTATGTGTCCAACTCCTAGAAATAACTTCATGCCCCATCTCCCTTACTTCCAGATAGTAAGGATCACATAATTCCTAACAAAGTTTTGACACAGATTCCCAATTCGGGCATTCAGAACATATAGCACGTTGCTGCAAGCAAGCACATTCTCATTCAAAGTTGCAAGTTACTATGTAGGAACAAGTTTGTATAGGTATTTCAAAGATGCCCAGAACTGAGCTAAACTTGGTTTGTGTCCAACTCCTAGAAATAACTTCATGCCCCATCTCCCTTACTTCCAGCTAGTAAGGATCACATAATTCCTAACAAAGTTTTGACACAGATTCCCTATTCGGGCATTCAGAACATATAGCACGTTGCTGCAAGCAAGCACATTCTCATTCAATGATGCAAGTTACTATGTAGGAACAAGTTTGTATAGGTATTTCAAAGATGCCCAGAACTGAGCTAAACTTGGTTTGTGTCCAACTCCTAGAAATAACTTCATGCCCCATCTCCCTTACTTCCAGCTAGTAAGGATCACATAATTCCTAACAAAGTTTTGACACAGATTCCCTATTCGGGCCTTCAGAACATATAGCACGTTGCTGCAAGCAAGCACATTCTCATTCAAAGTTGCAAGTTACTGTGTAGGAACAAGTTTGTATAGGTATTTCAAAGATGCCCAGAACTGAGCTAAACTTGGTATGTGTCCAACTCCTAGAAATAACTTGATGCCCCATCTCCCTTACTTCCAGCTAGTAAGGATCACATAATTCCTAACAAAGTTTTGACACAGATTCCCAATTCGGGCATTCAGAACATATAGCACGTTGCTGTAAGCAAGCACATTTTCATTCAAAGTTGCAAGTTACTATGTAGGAACAAGTTTGTATAGGTATTTCAAAGATGCCCAGAACTGAGCTAAACTTGGTATGTGTCCAACTCCTAGAAATAACTTCATGCCCCATCTCCCTTACTTCCAGCTAGTAAGGATCACATAATTCCTAACAAAGTTTTGACGCAGATTCCCAATTCGGGCATTCAGAACATATAGCACGTTGCTGTAAGCAAGCAGATTCTCATTCAAAGATGCAAGTTACTATGTAGGAACAAGTTTGTATAGGTATTTCAAAGATGCCCAGAACTGAGCTAAACTTGGTATGTGTCCAACTCCTAGAAATAACTTCATGCCCCATCTCCCTTACTTCCAGCTAGTAAGGATCACATAATTCCTAACAAAGTTTTGACACAGATTCCCAATTCGGGCATTCAGAACATATAGCACGTTGCTGTAAGCAAGCAGATTCTCATTCAAAGTTGCAAGTTACTATGTAGGAACAAGTTTGTATAGGTATTTCAAAGATGCCCAGAACTGAGCTAAACTTGGTATGTGTCCAACTCCTAGAAATAACTTCATGCCCCATCTCCCTTACTTCCAGCTAGTAAGGATCACATAATTCCTAACAAAGTTTTGACACAGATTCCCAATTCGGGCATTCAGAACATATAGCACGTTGCTGCAAGCAAGCACATTCTCATTCAAAGTTGCAAGTTACTATGTAGGAACTAGTTTGTATAGGTATTTCAAAGATGCCCAGAACTGAGCTAAACTTGGTATGTGTCCAACTCCTAGAAATAACTTCATGCCCCATCTCCCTTACTTCCAGCTAGTAAGGATCACATAATTCCTAACAAAGTTTTGACACAGATTCCCAATTCGGGCATTCAGAACATATAGCACGTTGCTGTAAGCAAGCAGATTCTCATTCAAAGATGCAAGTTACTATGTAGGAACAAGTTTGTATAGGTATTTCAAAGATGCCCAGAACTGAGCTAAACTTGGTATGTGTCCAACTCCTAGAAATAACTTCATGCCCCATCTCCCTTACTTCCAGCTAGTAAGGATCACATAATTCCTAACAAATTTTTGACACAGATTCCCAATTCGGGCATTCAGAACATATAGCACGTTGCTGCAAGCAAGCAGATTCTCATTCAAAGTTGCAAGTTACTATGTAGGAACAAGTTTGTATAGGTATTTCAAAGATGCCCAGAACTGAGCTAAACTTGGTATGTGTCCAACTCCTAGAAATAACTTCATGCCCCATCTCCCTTACTTCCAGCTAGTAAGGATCACATAATTCCTAACAAAGTTTTGACACAGATTCCCAATTCGGGCATTCAGAACATATAGCACGTTGCTGTAAGCAAGCAGATTCTCATTCAAAGATGCAAGTTACTATGTAGGAACAAGTTTGTATAGGTATTTCAAAGATGCCCAGAACTGAGCTAAACTTGGTATGTGTCCAACTCCTAGAAATAACTTCATGCCCCATCTCCCTTACTTCCAGCTAGTAAGGATCACATAATTCCTAACAAAGTTTTGACACAGATTGCCAATTCGGGCATTCAGAACATATAGCACGTTGCTGTAAGCAAGCACATTCTCATTCAAAGATGCAAGTTACTATGTAGGAACAAGTTTGTATAGGTATTTCAAAGATGCCCAGAACTGAGCTAAACTTGGTATGTGTCCAACTCCTAGAAATAACTTCATGCCCCATCTCCCTTACTTCCAGCTAGTAAGGATCACATAATTCCTAACAAAGTTTTGACACAGATTGCCAATTCGGGCATTCAGAACATATAGCACGTTGCTGGAAGCAAGCACATTCTCATTCAAAGATGCAAGTTACTATGTAGGAACAAGTTTGTATAGGTATTTCAAAGATGCCCAGAACTGAGCTAAACTTGGTATGTGTCCAACTCCTAGAAATAACTTCATGCCCCATCTCCCTTACTTCCAGCTAGTAAGGATCACATAATTCCTAACAAAGTTTTGACACAGATTCCCAATTCGGGCATTCAGAACATATAGCACGTTGCTGGAAGCAAGCACATTCTCATTCAAAGTTGCAAGTTACTATGTAGGAACAAGTTTGTATAGGTATTTCAAAGATGCCCAGAACTGAGCTAAACTTGGTATGTGTCCAACTCCTAGAAATAACTTCATGCCCCATCTCCCTTACTTCCAGCTAGTAAGGATCACATAATTCCTAACAAAGTTTTGACACAGATTCCCTATTCGGGCGTTCAGAACATATAGCACGTTGCTGCAAGCAAGCACATTCTCATTCAAAGTTGCAAGTTACTATGTAGGAACAAGTTTGTATAGGTATTTCAAAGATGCCCAGAACTGAGCTAAACTTGGTATGTGTCCAACTCCTAGAAATAACTTCATGCCCCATCTCCCTTACTTCCAGCTAGTAAGGATCACATAATTCCTAACAAAGTTTTGACACAGATTCCCAATTCGGGCATTCAGAACATATAGCACGTTGCTGCAAGCAAGCACATTCTCATTCAAAGTTGCAAGTTACTATGTAGGAAGAAGTTTGTATAGGTATTTCAAAGATGCCCAGAACTGAGCTAAACTTGGTATGTGTCCAACTCCTAGAAATAACTTCATGCCCCATCTCCCTTACTTCCAGCTAGTAAGGATCACATAATTCCTAACAAAGTTTTGACACAGATTCCCAATTCGGGCATTCAGAACATATAGCACGTTGCTGTAAGCAAGCACATTCTCATTCAAAGATGCAAGTTACTATGTAGGAACAAGTTTGTATAGGTATTTCAAAGATGCCCAGAACTGAGCTAAACTTGGTATGTGTCCAACTCCTAGAAATAACTTCATGCCCCATCTCCCTTACTTCCAGCTAGTAAGGATCACATAATTCCTAACAAAGTTTTGACACAGATTCCCAATTCGGGCATTCAGAACATATAGCACGTTGCTGTAAGCAAGCAGATTCTCATTCAAAGATGCAAGTTACTATGTAGGAACAAGTTTGTATAGGTATTTCAAAGATGCCCAGAACTGAGCTAAACTTGGTATGTGTCCAACTCCTAGAAATAACTTCATGCCCCATCTCCCTTACTTCCAGCTAGTAAGGATCACATAATTCCTAACAAAGTTTTGACACAGATTCCCAATTCGGGCATTCAGAACATATAGCACGTTGCTGGAAGCAAGCACATTCTCATTCAAAGATGCAAGTTACTATGTAGGAACAAGTTTGTATAGGTATTTCAAAGATGCCCAGAACTGAGCTAAACTTGGTATGTGTCCAACTCCTAGAAATAACTTCATGCCCCATCTCCCTTACTTCCAGCTAGTAAGGATCACATAATTCCTAACAAAGTTTTGACACAGATTCCCAATTCGGGCATTCAGAACATATAGCACGTTGCTGGAAGCAAGCACATTCTCATTCAAAGATGCAAGTTACTATGTAGGAACAAGTTTGTATAGGTATTTCAAAGATGCCCAGAACTGAGCTAAACTTGGTATGTGTCCAACTCCTAGAAATAACTTCATGCCCCATCTCCCTTACTTCCAGCTAGTAAGGATCACATAATTCCTAACAAAGTTTTGACACAGATTCCCAATTCGGGCATTCAGAACATATAGCACGTTGCTGTAAGCAAGCACATTCTCATTCAAAGTTGCAAGTTACTATGTAGGAACAAGTTTGTATAGGTATTTCAAAGATGCCCAGAACTGAGCTAAACTTGGTATGTGTCCAACTCCTAGAAATAACTTCATGCCCCATCTCCCTTACTTCCAGCTAGTAAGGATCACATAATTCCTAACAAAGTTTTGACACAGATTCCCTATTCGGGCATTCAGAACATATAGCACGTTGCTGGAAGCAAGCACATTCTCATTCAAAGTTGCAAGTTACTATGTAGGAAGAAGTTTGTATAGGTATTTCAAAGATGCCCAGAACTGAGCTAAACTTGGTATGTGTCCAACTCCTAGAAATAACTTCATGCCCCATATCCCTTACTTCCAGCTAGTAAGGATCACATAATTCCTAACAAAGTTTTGACACAGATTCCCTATTCGGGCATTCAGAACATATAGCACGTTGCTGTAATCAAGCACATTCTCATTCAAAGATGCAAGTTACTATGTAGGAAGAAGTTTGTATAGGTATTTCAAAGATGCCCAGAACTGAGCTAAACTTGGTATGTGTCCAACTCCTAGAAATAACTTCATGCCCCATCTCCCTTACTTCCAGCTAGTAAGGATCACATAATTCCTAACAAAGTTTTGACACAGATTCCCTATTCGGGCATTCAGAACATATAGCACGTTGCTGCAAGCAAGCACATTCTCATTCAAAGATGCAAGTTACTATGTAGGAACAAGTTTGTATAGGTATTTCAAAGATGCCCAGAACTGAGCTAAACTTGGTTTGTGTCCAACTCCTAGAAATAACTTCATGCCCCATCTCCCTTACTTCCAGCTAGTAAGGATCACATAATTCCTAACAAAGTTTTGACACAGATTCCCTATTCGGGCATTCAGAACATATAGCACGTTGCTGCAAGCAAGCACATTCTCATTCAAAGTTGCAAGTTACTATGTAGGAACAAGTTTGTATAGGTATTTCAAAGATGCCCAGAACTGAGCTAAACTGGGTATGTGTCCAACTCCTAGAAATAACTTCATGCCCCATCTCCCTTACTTCCAGCTAGTAAGGATCACATAATTCCTAACAAAGTTTTGACACAGATTCCCAATTCGGGCATTCAGAACATATAGCACGTTGCTGCAAGCAAGCACATTCTCATTCAAAGTTGCAAGTTACTATGTAGGAACAAGTTTGTATAGGTATTTCAAAGATGCCCAGAACTGAGCTAAACTTGGTATGTGTCCAACTCCCAGAAATAACTTCATGCCCCATCTCCCTTACTTCCAGCTAGTAAGGATCACATAATTCCTAACAAAGTTTTGACACAGATTCCCTATTCGGGCATTCAGAACATATAGCACGTTGCTGTAAGCAAGCACATTCTCATTCAAAGATGCAAGTTACTATGTAGGAACAAGTTTGTATAGGTATTTCAAAGATGCCCAGAACTGAGCTAAACTTGGTATGTGTCCAACTCCTAGAAATAACTTCATGCCCCATCTCCCTTACTTCCAGCTAGTAAGGATCACATAATTCCTAACAAAGTTTTGACACAGATTCCCTATTCGGGCATTCAGAACATATAGCACGTTGCTGCAAGCAAGCACATTCTCATTCAAAGATGCAAGTTACTATGTAGGAACAAGTTTGTATAGGTATTTCAAAGATGCCCAGAACTGAGCTAAACTTGGTATGTGTCCAACTCCTAGAAATAACTTCATGCCCCATCTCCCTTACTTCCAGCTAGTAAGGATCACATAATTCCTAACAAAGTTTTGACACAGATTCCCTATTCGGGCATTCAGAACATATAGCACGTTGCTGCAAGCAAGCACATTCTCATTCAAAGTTGCAAGTTACTATGTAGGAACAAGTTTGTATAGGTATTTCAAAGATGCCCAGAACTGAGCTAAACTTGGTATGTGTCCAACTCCTAGAAATAACTTCATGCCCCATCTCCCTTACTTCCAGCTAGTAAGGATCACATAATTCCTAACAAAGTTTTGACACAGATTCCCTATTCGGGCATTCAGAACATATAGCACGTTGCTGCAAGCAAGCACATTCTCATTCAAAGTTGCAAGTTACTATGTAGGAACAAGTTTGTATAGGTATTTCAAAGATGCCCAGAACTGAGCTAAACTTGGTATGTGTCCAACTCCTAGAAATAACTTCATGCCCCATCTCCCTTACTTCCAGCTAGTAAGGATCACATAATTCCTAACAAAGTTTTGACACAGATTCCCAATTCGGGCATTCAGAACATATAGCACGTTGCTGTAAGCAAGCACATTTTCATTCAAAGATGCAAGTTACTATGTAGGAACAAGTTTGTATAGGTATTTCAAAGATGCCCAGAACTGAGCTAAACTGGGTATGTGTCCAACTCCTAGAAATAACTTCATGCCCCATCTCCCTTACTTCCAGCTAGTAAGGATCACATAATTCCTAACAAAGTTTTGACACAGATTCCCAATTCGGGCATTCAGAACATATAGCACGTTGCTGTAAGCAAGCAGATTCTCATTCAAAGATGCAAGTTACTATGTAGGAACAAGTTTGTATAGGTATTTCAAAGATGCCCGGAACTGAGCTAAACTTGGTATGTGTCCAACTCCTAGAAATAACTTCATGCCCCATCTCCCTTACTTCCAGCTAGTAAGGATCACATAATTCCTAACAAAGTTTTGACACAGATTCCCAATTCGGGCATTCAGAACATATAGCACGTTGCTGTAAGCAAGCACATTCTCATTCAAAGATGCAAGTTACTATGTAGGAACAAGTTTGTATAGGTATTTCAAAGATGCCCAGAACTGAGCTAAACTTGGTATGTGTCCAACTCCTAGAAATAACTTCATGCCCCATCTCCCTTACTTCCAGCTAGTAAGGATCACATAATTCCTAACAAAGTTTTGACACAGATTCCCAATTCGGGCATTCAGAACATATAGCACGTTGCTGTAAGCAAGCAGATTCTCATTCAAAGATGCAAGTTACTATGTAGGAACAAGTTTGTATAGGTATTTCAAAGATGCCCAGAACTGAGCTAAACTTGGTATGTGTCCAACTCCTAGAAATAACTTCATGCCCCATCTCCCTTACTTCCAGCTAGTAAGGATCACATAATTCCTAACAAAGTTTTGACACAGATTCCCAATTCGGGCATTCAGAACATATAGCACGTTGCTGTAAGCAAGCACATTCTCATTCAATGTTGCAAGTTACTATGTAGGAACAAGTTTGTATAGGTATTGCAAAGATGCCCAGAACTGAGCTAAACTTGGTATGTGTCCAACTCCTAGAAATAACTTCATGCCCCATCTCCCTTACTTCCAGCTAGTAAGGATCACATAATTCCTAACAAAGTTTTGACACAGATTCCCAATTCGGGCATTCAGAACATATAGCACGTTGCTGTAAGCAAGCACATTCTCATTCAAAGATGCAAGTTGCCATGTAGGAACAAGTTTGTATAGGTATTTCAAAGATGCCCAGAACTGAGCTAAACTTGGTATGTGTCCAACTCCTAGAAATAACTTCATGCCCCATCTCCCTTACTTCCAGCTAGTAAGGATCACATAATTCCTAACAAAGTTTTGACACAGATTCCCAATTCGGGCATTCAGAACATATAGCACGTTGCTGTAAGCAAGCACATTCTCATTCAAAGATGCAAGTTACTATGTAGGAACAAGTTTGTATAGGTATTTCAAAGATGCCCAGAACTGAGCTAAACTTGGTATGTGTCCAACTCCTAGAAATAACTTCATGCCCCATCTCCCTTACTTCCAGCTAGTAAGGATCACATAATTCCTAACAAAGTTTTGACACAGATTCCCAATTCGGGCATTCAGAACATGTAGCACGTTGCTGTATGCAAGCAGATTCTCATTCAAAGTTGCAAGTTACTATGTAGGAACAAGTTTGTATAGGTATTTCAAAGATGCCCAGAACTGAGCTAAACTTGGTATGTGTCCAACTCCTAGAAATGACTTCATGCCCCATCTCCCTTACTTCCAGCTAGTAAGGATCACATAATTCCTAACAAAGTTTTGACACAGATTCCCAATTCGGGCATTCAGAACATATAGCACGTTGCTGTATGCAAGCAGATTCTCATTCAAAGTTGCAAGTTACTATGTAGGAACAAGTTTGTATAGGTATTTCAAAGATGCCCAGAACTGAGCTAAACTTGGTATGTGTCCAACTCCTAGAAATGACTTCATGCCCCATCTCCCTTACTTCCAGCTAGTAAGGATCACATAATTCCTAACAAAGTTTTGACACAGATTCCCAATTCGGGCATTCAGAACATATAGCACGTTGCTGTAAGCAAGCAGATTCTCATTCAAAGTTGCAAGTTACTATGTAGGAACAAGTTTGTATAGGTATTTCAAAGATGCCCAGAACTGAGCTAAACTTGGTATGTGTCCAACTCCTAGAAATAACTTCATGCCCCATCTCCCTTACTTCCAGCTAGTAAGGATCACATAATTCCTAACAAAGTTTTGACACAGATTCCCTATTCGGGCATTCAGAACATATAGCACGTTGCTGTAAGCAAGCACATTCTCATTCAAAGTTGCAAGTTACTATGTAGGAACAAGTTTGTATAGGTATTTCAAAGATGCCCAGAACTGAGCTAAACTTGGTATGTGTCCAACTCCTAGAAATAACTTCATGCCCCATCTCCCTTACTTCCAGCTAGTAAGGATCACATAATTCCTAACAAAGTTTTGACACAGATTGCCAATTCGGGCATTCAGAACATATAGCACGTTGCTGTAAGCAAGCACATTCTCATTCAAAGATGCAAGTTACTATGTAGGAACAAGTTTGTATAGGTATTTCAAAGATGCCCAGAACTGAGCTAAACTTGGTATGTCTCCAACTCCTAGAAATAACTTCATGCCCCATCTCCCTTACTTCCAGCTAGTAAGGATCACATAATTCCTAACAAAGTTTTGACACAGATTCCCAATTCGGGCATTCAGAACATATAGCACGTTGCTGTAAGCAAGCACATTCTCATTCAAAGTTGCAAGTTACTATGTAGGAACAAGTTTGTATAGGTATTTCAAAGATGCCCAGAACTGAGCTAAACTTGGTATGTGTCCAACTCCTAGAAATAACTTCATGCCCCATCTCCCTTACTTCCAGCTAGTAAGGATCACATAATTCCTAACAAAGTTTTGACACAGATTCCCTATTCGGGCATTCAGAACATATAGCACGTTGCTGGAAGCAAGCACATTCTCATTCAAAGTTGCAAGTTACTATGTAGGAACAAGTTTGTATAGGTATTTCAAAGATGCCCAGAACTGAGCTAAACTTGGTATGTGTCCAACTCCTAGAAATAACTTCATGCCCCATCTCCCTTACTTCCAGCTAGTAAGGATCACATAATTCCTAACAAAGTTTTGACACAGATTCCCAATTCGGGCATTCAGAACATATAGCACGTTGCTGTAATCAAGCACATTCTCATTCAAAGTTGCAAGTTACTATGTAGGAACAAGTTTGTATAGGTATTTCAAAGATGCCCAGAACTGAGCTAAACTTGGTATGTGTCCAACTCCTAGAAATAACTTCATGCCCCATCTCCCTTACTTCCAGCTAGTAAGGATCACATAATTCCTAACAAAGTTTTGACACAGATTCCCTATTCGGGCATTCAGAACATATAGCACGTTGCTGCAAGCAAGCACATTCTCATTCAAAGATGCAAGTTACTATGTAGGAACAAGTTTGTATAGGTATTTCAAAGATGCCCGGAACTGAGCTAAACTTGGTATGTGTCCAACTCCTAGAAATAACTTCATGCCCCATCTCCCTTACTTCCAGCTAGTAAGGATCACATAATTCCTAACAAAGTTTTGACACAGATTCCCTATTCGGGCATTCAGAACATATAGCACGTTGCTGCAAGCAAGCACATTCTCATTCAAAGTTGCAAGTTACTATGTAGGAACAAGTTTGTATAGGTATTTCAAAGATGCCCAGAACTGAGCTAAACTTGGTATGTGTCCAACTCCTAGAAATAACTTCATGCCCCATCTCCCTTACTTCCAGCTAGTAAGGATCACATAATTCCTAACAAAGTTTTGACACAGATTCCCAATTCGGGCATTCAGAACATATAGCACGTTGCTGTAAGCAAGCACATTCTCATTCAAAGATGCAAGTTACTATGTAGGAACAAGTTTGTATAGGTATTTCAAAGATGCCCAGAACTGAGCTAAACTGGGTATGTGTCCAACTCCTAGAAATAACTTCATGCCCCATCTCCCTTACTTCCAGCTAGTAAGGATCACATAATTCCTAACAAAGTTTTGACACAGATTCCCAATTCGGGCATTCAGAACATATAGCACGTTGCTGTAAGCAAGCAGATTCTCATTCAAAGATGCAAGTTACTATGTAGGAACAAGTTTGTATAGGTATTTCAAAGATGCCCAGAACTGAGCTAAACTTGGTATGTGTCCAACTCCTAGAAATAACTTCATGCCCCATCTCCCTTACTTCCAGCTAGTAAGGATCACATAATTCCTAACAAAGTTTTGACACAGATTCCCAATTCGGGCATTCAGAACATATAGCACGTTGCTGTAAGCAAGCACATTCTCATTCAAAGATGCAAGTTGCCATGTAGGAACAAGTTTGTATAGGTATTTCAAAGATGCCCAGAACTGAGCTAAACTTGGTATGTGTCCAACTCCTAGAAATAACTTCATGCCCCATCTCCCTTACTTCCAGCTAGTAAGGATCACATAATTCCTAACAAAGTTTTGACACAGATTCCCAATTCGGGCATTCAGAACATATAGCACGTTGCTGTAAGCAAGCACATTCTCATTCAAAGATGCAAGTTACTATGTAGGAACAAGTTTGTATAGGTATTTCAAAGATGCCCAGAACTGAGCTAAACTTGGTATGTGTCCAACTCCTAGAAATAACTTCATGCCCCATCTCCCTTACTTCCAGCTAGTAAGGATCACATAATTCCTAACAAAGTTTTGACACAGATTCCCAATTCGGGCATTCAGAACATGTAGCACGTTGCTGTATGCAAGCAGATTCTCATTCAAAGTT
Organism: Diceros bicornis minor; assembly: GCF_020826845.1. Lineage (NCBI taxonomy): Eukaryota > Metazoa > Chordata > Mammalia > Perissodactyla > Rhinocerotidae > Diceros > Diceros bicornis. Next base: position 1,163,956 of record NC_080751.1, on the reverse strand, counting down.
GCAAGTTACTATGTAGGAACAAGTTTGTATAGGTATTTCAAAGATGCCCAGAACTGAGCTAAACTTGGTATGTGTCCAACTCCTAGAAATAACTTCATGCCCCATCTCCCTTACTTCCAGCTAGTAAGGATCACATAATTCCTAACAAAGTTTTGACACAGATTCCCAATTCGGGCATTCAGAACATATAGCACGTTGCTGTATGCAAGCAGATTCTCATTCAAAGTTGCAAGTTACTATGTAGGAACAAGTTTGTATAGGTATTTCAAAGATGCCCAGAACTGAGCTAAACTTGGTATGTGTCCAACTCCTAGAAATGACTTCATGCCCCATCTCCCTTACTTCCAGCTAGTAAGGATCACATAATTCCTAACAAAGTTTTGACACAGATTCCCAATTCGGGCATTCAGAACATATAGCACGTTGCTGTAAGCAAGCAGATTCTCATTCAAAGTTGCAAGTTACTATGTAGGAACAAGTTTGTATAGGTATTTCAAAGATGCCCAGAACTGAGCTAAACTTGGTATGTGTCCAACTCCTAGAAATAACTTCATGCCCCATCTCCCTTACTTCCAGCTAGTAAGGATCACATAATTCCTAACAAAGTTTTGACACAGATTCCCTATTCGGGCATTCAGAACATATAGCACGTTGCTGTAAGCAAGCACATTCTCATTCAAAGTTGCAAGTTACTATGTAGGAACAAGTTTGTATAGGTATTTCAAAGATGCCCAGAACTGAGCTAAACTTGGTATGTGTCCAACTCCTAGAAATAACTTCATGCCCCATCTCCCTTACTTCCAGCTAGTAAGGATCACATAATTCCTAACAAAGTTTTGACACAGATTGCCAATTCGGGCATTCAGAACATATAGCACGTTGCTGTAAGCAAGCACATTCTCATTCAAAGATGCAAGTTACTATGTAGGAACAAGTTTGTATAGGTATTTCAAAGATGCCCAGAACTGAGCTAAACTTGGTATGTCTCCAACTCCTAGAAATAACTTCATGCCCCATCTCCCTTACTTCCAGCTAGTAAGGATCACATAATTCCTAACAAAGTTTTGACACAGATTCCCAATTCGGGCATTCAGAACATATAGCACGTTGCTGTAAGCAAGCACATTCTCATTCAAAGTTGCAAGTTACTATGTAGGAACAAGTTTGTATAGGTATTTCAAAGATGCCCAGAACTGAGCTAAACTTGGTATGTGTCCAACTCCTAGAAATAACTTCATGCCCCATCTCCCTTACTTCCAGCTAGTAAGGATCACATAATTCCTAACAAAGTTTTGACACAGATTCCCTATTCGGGCATTCAGAACATATAGCACGTTGCTGGAAGCAAGCACATTCTCATTCAAAGTTGCAAGTTACTATGTAGGAACAAGTTTGTATAGGTATTTCAAAGATGCCCAGAACTGAGCTAAACTTGGTATGTGTCCAACTCCTAGAAATAACTTCATGCCCCATCTCCCTTACTTCCAGCTAGTAAGGATCACATAATTCCTAACAAAGTTTTGACACAGATTCCCAATTCGGGCATTCAGAACATATAGCACGTTGCTGTAATCAAGCACATTCTCATTCAAAGTTGCAAGTTACTATGTAGGAACAAGTTTGTATAGGTATTTCAAAGATGCCCAGAACTGAGCTAAACTTGGTATGTGTCCAACTCCTAGAAATAACTTCATGCCCCATCTCCCTTACTTCCAGCTAGTAAGGATCACATAATTCCTAACAAAGTTTTGACACAGATTCCCTATTCGGGCATTCAGAACATATAGCACGTTGCTGCAAGCAAGCACATTCTCATTCAAAGATGCAAGTTACTATGTAGGAACAAGTTTGTATAGGTATTTCAAAGATGCCCAGAACTGAGCTAAACTTGGTATGTGTCCAACTCCTAGAAATAACTTCATGCCCCATCTCCCTTACTTCCAGCTAGTAAGGATCACATAATTCCTAACAAAGTTTTGACACAGATTCCCTATTCGGGCATTCAGAACATATAGCACGTTGCTGCAAGCAAGCACATTCTCATTCAAAGTTGCAAGTTACTATGTAGGAACAAGTTTGTATAGGTATTTCAAAGATGCCCAGAACTGAGCTAAACTTGGTATGTGTCCAACTCCTAGAAATAACTTCATGCCCCATCTCCCTTACTTCCAGCTAGTAAGGATCACATAATTCCTAACAAAGTTTTGACACAGATTCCCAATTCGGGCATTCAGAACATATAGCACGTTGCTGTAAGCAAGCACATTCTCATTCAAAGATGCAAGTTACTATGTAGGAACAAGTTTGTATAGGTATTTCAAAGATGCCCAGAACTGAGCTAAACTGGGTATGTGTCCAACTCCTAGAAATAACTTCATGCCCCATCTCCCTTACTTCCAGCTAGTAAGGATCACATAATTCCTAACAAAGTTTTGACACAGATTCCCAATTCGGGCATTCAGAACATATAGCACGTTGCTGTAAGCAAGCAGATTCTCATTCAAAGATGCAAGTTACTATGTAGGAACAAGTTTGTATAGGTATTTCAAAGATGCCCAGAACTGAGCTAAACTTGGTATGTGTCCAACTCCTAGAAATAACTTCATGCCCCATCTCCCTTACTTCCAGCTAGTAAGGATCACATAATTCCTAACAAAGTTTTGACACAGATTCCCAATTCGGGCATTCAGAACATATAGCACGTTGCTGTAAGCAAGCACATTCTCATTCAAAGATGCAAGTTGCCATGTAGGAACAAGTTTGTATAGGTATTTCAAAGATGCCCAGAACTGAGCTAAACTTGGTATGTGTCCAACTCCTAGAAATAACTTCATGCCCCATCTCCCTTACTTCCAGCTAGTAAGGATCACATAATTCCTAACAAAGTTTTGACACAGATTCCCAATTCGGGCATTCAGAACATATAGCACGTTGCTGTAAGCAAGCACATTCTCATTCAAAGATGCAAGTTACTATGTAGGAACAAGTTTGTATAGGTATTTCAAAGATGCCCAGAACTGAGCTAAACTTGGTATGTGTCCAACTCCTAGAAATAACTTCATGCCCCATCTCCCTTACTTCCAGCTAGTAAGGATCACATAATTCCTAACAAAGTTTTGACACAGATTCCCAATTCGGGCATTCAGAACATGTAGCACGTTGCTGTATGCAAGCAGATTCTCATTCAAAGTTGCAAGTTACTATGTAGGAACAAGTTTGTATAGGTATTTCAAAGATGCCCAGAACTGAGCTAAACTTGGTATGTGTCCAACTCCTAGAAATAACTTCATGCCCCATCTCCCTTACTTCCAGCTAGTAAGGATCACATAATTCCTAACAAAGTTTTGACACAGATTCCCAATTCGGGCATTCAGAACATATAGCACGTTGCTGTATGCAAGCAGATTCTCATTCAAAGTTGCAAGTTACTATGTAGGAACAAGTTTGTATAGGTATTTCAAAGATGCCCAGAACTGAGCTAAACTTGGTATGTGTCCAACTCCTAGAAATGACTTCATGCCCCATCTCCCTTACTTCCAGCTAGTAAGGATCACATAATTCCTAACAAAGTTTTGACACAGATTCCCAATTCGGGCATTCAGAACATATAGCACGTTGCTGTAAGCAAGCAGATTCTCATTCAAAGTTGCAAGTTACTATGTAGGAACAAGTTTGTATAGGTATTTCAAAGATGCCCAGAACTGAGCTAAACTTGGTATGTGTCCAACTCCTAGAAATAACTTCATGCCCCATCTCCCTTACTTCCAGCTAGTAAGGATCACATAATTCCTAACAAAGTTTTGACACAGATTCCCTATTCGGGCATTCAGAACATATAGCACGTTGCTGTAAGCAAGCACATTCTCATTCAAAGTTGCAAGTTACTATGTAGGAACAAGTTTGTATAGGTATTTCAAAGATGCCCAGAACTGAGCTAAACTTGGTATGTGTCCAACTCCTAGAAATAACTTCATGCCCCATCTCCCTTACTTCCAGCTAGTAAGGATCACATAATTCCTAACAAAGTTTTGACACAGATTGCCAATTCGGGCATTCAGAACATATAGCACGTTGCTGTAAGCAAGCACATTCTCATTCAAAGATGCAAGTTACTATGTAGGAACAAGTTTGTATAGGTATTTCAAAGATGCCCAGAACTGAGCTAAACTTGGTATGTCTCCAACTCCTAGAAATAACTTCATGCCCCATCTCCCTTACTTCCAGCTAGTAAGGATCACATAATTCCTAACAAAGTTTTGACACAGATTCCCAATTCGGGCATTCAGAACATATAGCACGTTGCTGTAAGCAAGCACATTCTCATTCAAAGTTGCAAGTTACTATGTAGGAACAAGTTTGTATAGGTATTTCAAAGATGCCCAGAACTGAGCTAAACTTGGTATGTGTCCAACTCCTAGAAATAACTTCATGCCCCATCTCCCTTACTTCCAGCTAGTAAGGATCACATAATTCCTAACAAAGTTTTGACACAGATTCCCTATTCGGGCATTCAGAACATATAGCACGTTGCTGGAAGCAAGCACATTCTCATTCAAAGTTGCAAGTTACTATGTAGGAACAAGTTTGTATAGGTATTTCAAAGATGCCCAGAACTGAGCTAAACTTGGTAGGTGTCCAACTCCTAGAAATAACTTCATGCCCCATCTCCCTTACTTCCAGCTAGTAAGGATCACATAATTCCTAACAAAGTTTTGACACAGATTCCCAATTCGGGCATTCAGAACATATAGCACGTTGCTGTAATCAAGCACATTCTCATTCAAAGTTGCAAGTTACTATGTAGGAACAAGTTTGTATAGGTATTTCAAAGATGCCCAGAACTGAGCTAAACTTGGTATGTGTCCAACTCCTAGAAATAACTTCATGCCCCATCTCCCTTACTTCCAGCTAGTAAGGATCACATAATTCCTAACAAAGTTTTGACACAGATTCCCTATTCGGGCATTCAGAACATATAGCACGTTGCTGCAAGCAAGCACATTCTCATTCAAAGATGCAAGTTACTATGTAGGAACAAGTTTGTATAGGTATTTCAAAGATGCCCAGAACTGAGCTAAACTTGGTTTGTGTCCAACTCCTAGAAATAACTTCATGCCCCATCTCCCTTACTTCCAGCTAGTAAGGATCACATAATTCCTAACAAAGTTTTGACACAGATTCCCTATTCGGGCATTCAGAACATATAGCACGTTGCTGCAAGCAAGCACATTCTCATTCAAAGTTGCAAGTTACTATGTAGGAACAAGTTTGTATAGGTATTTCAAAGATGCCCAGAACTGAGCTAAACTTGGTATGTGTCCAACTCCTAGAAATAACTTCATGCCCCATCTCCCTTACTTCCAGCTAGTAAGGATCACATAATTCCTAACAAAGTTTTGACACAGATTCCCAATTCGGGCATTTAGAACATATAGCACGTTGCTGTAAGCAAGCACATTTTCATTCAAAGATGCAAGTTACTATGTAGGAACAAGTTTGTATAGGTATTTCAAAGATGCCCAGAACTGAGCTAAACTGGGTATGTGTCCAACTCCTAGAAATAACTTCATGCCCCATCTCCCTTACTTCCAGCTAGTAAGGATCACATAATTCCTAACAAAGTTTTGACACAGATTCCCAATTCGGGCATTCAGAACATATAGCACGTTGCTGTAAGCAAGCAGATTCTCATTCAAAGATGCAAGTTACTATGTAGGAACAAGTTTGTATAGGTATTTCAAAGATGCCCAGAACTGAGCTAAACTTGGTATGTGTCCAACTCCTAGAAATAACTTCATGCCCCATCTCCCTTACTTCCAGCTAGTAAGGATCACATAATTCCTAACAAAGTTTTGACACAGATTCCCAATTCGGGCATTCAGAATATAGCACGTTGCTGTAAGCAAGCAGATTCTCATTCAAAGTTGCAAGTTACTATGTAGGAACAAGTTTGTATAGGTATTTCAAAGATGCCCAGAACTGAGCTAAACTTGGTATGTGTCCAACTCCTAGAAATAACTTCATGCCCCATCTCCCTTACTTCCAGCTAGTAAGGATCACATAATTCCTAACAAAGTTTTGACACAGATTCCCAATTCGGGCATTCAGAACATATAGCACGTTGCTGTAAGCAAGCACATTCTCATTCAAAGATGCAAGTTACTATGTAGGAACAAGTTTGTATAGGTATTTCAAAGATGCCCAGAACTGAGCTAAACTTGGTATGTGTCCAACTCCTAGAAATAACTTCATGCCCCATCTCCCTTACTTCCAGCTAGTAAGGATCACATAATTCCTAACAAAGTTTTGACACAGATTCCCAATTCGGGCATTCAGAACATATAGCACGTTGCTGTAAGCAAGCACATTTTCATTCCAAGTTGCAAGTTACTATGTAGTAACAAGTTTGTATAGGTATTTCAAAGATGCCCAGAACTGAGCTAAACTTGGTATGTGTCCAACTCCTAGAAATAACTTCATGCCCCATCTCCCTTACTTCCAGCTAGTAAGGATCACATAATTCCTAACAAAGTTTTGACACAGATTCCCAATTCGGGCATTCAGAACATATAGCACGTTGCTGTAAGCAAGCACATTCTCATTCAAAGATGCAAGTTACTATGTAGGAACAAGTTTGTATAGGTATTTCAAAGATGCCCAGAACTGAGCTAAACTTGGTATGTGTCCAACTCCTAGAAATAACTTCATGCCCCATCTCCCTTACTTCCAGCTAGTAAGGATCACATAATTCCTAACAAAGTTTTGACACAGATTCCCAATTCGGGCATTCAGAACATATAGCACGTTGATGTAAGCAAGCACATTTTCATTCAAAGTTGCAAGTTACTATGTAGGAACAAGTTTGTATAGGTATTTCAAAGATGCCCAGAACTGAGCTAAACTTGGTATGTGTCCAACTCCTAGAAATAACTTCATGCCCCATCTCCTTTACTTCCAGCTAGTAAGGATCACATAATTCCTAACAAAGTTTTGACACAGATTCCCAATTCGGGCATTCAGAACATATAGCACGTTGCTGTAAGCAAGCACATTCTCATTCAAAGTTGCAAGTTACTATGTAGGAACAAGTTTGTATAGGTATTTCAAAGATGCCCAGAACTGAGGTAACTTGGTATGTGTCCAACTCCTAGAAATAACTTCATGCCCCATCTCCCTTACTTCCAGCTAGTAAGGATCCCATAATTCCTAACAAAGTTTTGACACAGATTCCCAATTCGGGCATTCAGAACATATAGCACGTTGCTGTAAGCAAGCAGATTCTCATTCAAAGTTGCAAGTTACTATGTAGGAACAAGTTTCTATAGGTATTTCAAAGATGCCCAGAACTGAGCTAAACTTGGTGTGTGTCCAACTCCTAGAAATAACTTCATGCCCCATCTCCCTTACTTCCAGCTAGTAAGGATCACATAATTCCTAACAAAGTTTTGACACAGATTCCCAATTCGGGCATTCAGAACATATAGCACGTTGCTGTAAGCAAGCACATTCTCATTCAAAGTTGCAAGTTACTATGTAGGAACAAGTTTGTATAGGTATTTCAAAGATGCCCAGAACTGAGCTAAACTTGGTATGTGTCCAACTCCTAGAAATAACTTCATGCCCCATCTCCCTTACTTCCAGCTAGTAAGGATCACATAATTCCTAACAAAGTTTTGACACAGATTCCCTATTCGGGCATTCAGAACATATAGCACGTTGCTGCAAGCAAGCACATTCTCATTCAAAGATGCAAGTTACTATGTAGGAACAAGTTTGTATAGGTATTTCAAAGATGCCCAGAACTGAGCTAAACTTGGTTTGTGTCCAACTCCTAGAAATAACTTCATGCCCCATCTCCCTTACTTCCAGCTAGTAAGGATCACATAATTCCTAACAAAGTTTTGACACAGATTCCCAATTCGGGCATTCAGAACATATAGCACGTTGCTGCAAGCAAGCACATTCTCATTCAAAGTTGCAAGTTACTATGTAGGAACAAGTTTGTATAGGTATTTCAAAGATGCCCAGAACTGAGCTAAACTTGGTATGTGTCCAACTCCTAGAAATAACTTCATGCCCCATCTCCCTTACTTCCAGCTAGTAAGGATCACATAATTCCTAACAAAGTTTTGACACAGATTCCCAATTCGGGCATTTAGAACATATAGCACGTTGCTGTAAGCAAGCACATTTTCATTCAAAGATGCAAGTTACTATGTAGGAACAAGTTTGTATAGGTATTTCAAAGATGCCCAGAACTGAGCTAAACTGGGTATGTGTCCAACTCCTAGAAATAACTTCATGCCCCATCTCCCTTACTTCCAGCTAGTAAGGATCACATAATTCCTAACAAAGTTTTGACACAGATTCCCAATTCGGGCATTCAGAACATATAGCACGTTGCTGTAAGCAAGCAGATTCTCATTCAAAGATGCAAGTTACTATGTAGGAACAAGTTTGTATAGGTATTTCAAAGATGCCCAGAACTGAGCTAAACTTGGTATGTGTCCAACTCCTAGAAATAACTTCATGCCCCATCTCCCTTACTTTCAGCTAGTAAGGATCACATAATTCCTAACAAAGTTTTGACACAGATTCCCAATTCGGGCATTCAGAATATAGCACGTTGCTGTAAGCAAGCAGATTCTCATTCAAAGTTGCAAGTTACTATGTAGGAACAAGTTTGTATAGGTATTTCAAAGATGCCCAGAACTGAGCTAAACTTGGTATGTGTCCAACTCCTAGAAATAACTTCATGCCCCATCTCCCTTACTTCCAGCTAGTAAGGATCACATAATTCCTAACAAAGTTTTGACACAGATTCCCAATTCGGGCATTCAGAACATATAGCACGTTGCTGTAAGCAAGCAGATTCTCATTCAAAGATGCAAGTTACTATGTAGGAACAAGTTTGTATAGGTATTTCAAAGATGCCCAGAACTGAGCTAAACTTGGTATGTGTCCAACTCCTAGAAATAACTTCATGCCCCATCTCCCTTACTTCCAGCTAGTAAGGATCACATAATTCCTAACAAAGTTTTGACACAGATTCCCAATTCGGGCATTCAGAACATATAGCACGTTGCTGTAAGCAAGCACATTTTCATTCCAAGTTGCAAGTTACTATGTAGTAACAAGTTTGTATAGGTATTTCAAAGATGCCCAGAACTGAGCTAAACTTGGTATGTGTCCAACTCCTAGAAATAACTTCATGCCCCATCTCCCTTACTTCCAGCTAGTAAGGATCACATAATTCCTAACAAAGTTTTGACACAGATTCCCAATTCGGGCATTCAGAACATATAGCACGTTGCTGTAAGCAAGCACATTCTCATACAAAGATGCAAGTTACTATGTAGGAACAAGTTTGTATAGGTATTTCAAAGGTGCCCAGAACTGAGCTAAACTTGGTATGTGTCCAACTCCTAGAAATAACTTCATGCCCCATCTCCCTTACTTCCAGCTAGTAAGGATCACATAATTCCTAACAAAGTTTTGACACAGATTCCCAATTCGGGCATTCAGAACATATAGCACGTTGCTGTAAGCAAGCACATTTTCATTCAAAGTTGCAAGTTACTATGTAGGAACAAGTTTGTAAAAGTATTTCAAAGATGCCCAGAACTGAGCTAAACTTGGTATGTGTCCAACTCCTAGAAATAACTTCATGCCCCATCTCCTTTACTTCCAGCTAGTAAGGATCACATAATTCCTAACAAAGTTTTGACACAGATTCCCAATTCGGGCATTCAGAACATATAGCACGTTGCTGTAAGCAAGCACATTCTCATTCAAAGTTGCAAGTTACTATGTAGGAACAAGTTTGTATAGGTATTTCAAAGATGCCCAGAACTGAGGTAACTTGGTATGTGTCCAACTCCTAGAAATAACTTCATGCCCCATCTCCCTTACTTCCAGCTAGTAAGGATCCCATAATTCCTAACAAAGTTTTGACACAGATTCCCAATTCGGGCATTCAGAACATATAGCACGTTGCTGTAAGCAAGCAGATTCTCATTCAAAGTTGCAAGTTACTGTGTAGGAACAAGTTTGTATAGGTATTTCAAAGATGCCCAGAACTGAGCTAAACTGGGTATGTGTCCAACTCCTAGAAATAACTTCATGCCCCATCTCCCTTACTTCCAGCTAGTAAGGATCACATAATTCCTAACAAAGTTTTGACACAGATTCCCAATTCGGGCATTCAGAACATATAGCACGTTGCTGTAAGCAAGCACATTCTCATTCAAAGTTGCAAGTTACTATGTAGGAACAAGTTTGTATAGGTATTTCAAAGATGCCCAGAACTGAGCTAAACTTGGTATGTGTCCAACTCCTAAAAATAACTTCATGCCCCATCTCCCTTACTTCCAGCTAGTAAGGATCCCATAATTCCTAACAAAGTTTTGACACAGATTCCCAATTCGGGCATTCAGAACATATAGCACGTTGCTGTAAGCAAGCACATTCTCATTCAAAGTTGCAAGTTACTATGTAGGAACAAGTTTGTATAGGTATTTCAAAGATGCCCAGAACTGAGCTAAACTTGGTATGTGTCCAACTCCTAGAAATAACTTCATGCCCCATCTCCCTTACTTCCAGCTAGTAAGGATCACATAATTCCTAACAAAGTTTTGACACAGATTCCCAATTCGGGCATTCAGAACATATAGCACGTTGCTGTAAGCAAGCACATTCTCATTCAAAGATGCAAGTTACTATGTAGGAACAAGTTTGTATAGGTATTTCAAAGATGCCCAGAACTGAGCTAAACTTGGTATGTGTCCAACTCCTAGAAATAACTTCATGCCCCATCTCCCTTACTTCCAGCTAGTAAGGATCACATAATTCCTAACAAAGTTTTGACACAGATTCCCAATTCGGGCATTCAGAACATATAGCACGTTGCTGTAAGCAAGCACATTCTCATTCAAAGATGCAAGTTACTATGTAGGAACAAGTTTGTATAGGTATTTCAAAGATGCCCAGAACTGAGCTAAACTTGGTATGTGTCCAACTCCTAGAAATAACTTCATGCCCCATCTCCCTTACTTCCAGCTAGTAGGGATCACATAATTCCTAACAAAGTTTTGACACAGATTCCCAATTCGGGCATTCAGAACATATAGCACGTTGCTGTAAGCAAGCACATTCTCATTCAAAGATGCAAGTTACTATGTAGGAACAAGTTTGTATAGGTATTTCAAAGATGCCCAGAACTGAGCTAAACTTGGTAGGTGTCCAACTCCTAGAAATAACTTCATGCCCCATCTCCCTTACTTCCAGCTAGTAAGGATCACATAATTCCTAACAAAGTTTTGACACAGATTCCCAATTCGGGCATTCAGAACATATAGCACGTTGCTGTAAGCAAGCACATTCTCATTCAAAGATGCATGTTACTATGTAGGAACAAGTTTGTATAGGTATTTCAAAGATGCCCAGAACTGAGCTAAACTTGGTATGTGTCCAACTCCTAGAAATAACTTCATGCCCCATCTCCCTTAATTCCAGCTAGTAAGGATCACATAATTCCTAACAAAGTTTTGACACAGATTCCCAATTCGGGCATTCAGAACATATAGCACGTTGCTGTAAGCAAGCACATTCTCATTCAAAGATGCAAGTTACTATGTAGGAACAAGTTTGTATAGGTATTTCAAAGATGCCCAGAACTGAGCTAAACTTGGTATGTGTCCAACTCCTAGAAATAACTTCATGCCCCATCTCCCTTACTTCCAGCTAGTAAGGATCACATAATTCCTAACAAAGTTTTGACACAGATTCCCAATTCGGGCATTCAGAACATATAGCACGTTGCTGTAAGCAAGCAGATTCTCATTAATGATGCAAGTTACTATGTAGCAACAAGTTTGTATAGGTATTTCAAAGATGCCCAGAACTGAGCTAAACTTGGTATGTGTCCAACTCCTAGAAATAACTTCATGCCCCATCTCCCTTACTTCCAGCTAGTAAGGATCACATAATTCCTAACAAAGTTTTGACACAGATTCCCAATTCGGGCATTCAGAACATATAGCACGTTGCTGTAAGCAAGCACATTCTCATTCAAAGATGCAAGTTACTATGTAGGAACAAGTTTGTATAGGTATTTCAAAGATGCCCAGAACTGAGCAAAACTTGGTATGTGTCCAACTCCTAGAAATAACTTCATGCCCCATCTCCCTTACTTCCAGCTAGTAAGGATCACATAATTCCTAACAAAGTTTTGACACAGATTCCCAATTCGGGCATTCAGAACATATAGCACGTTGCTGTAAGCAAGCACATTCTCATTCAAAGATGCAAGTTACTATGTAGGAACAAGTTTGTATAGGTATTTCAAAGATGCCCAGAACTGAGCTAAACTTGGTATGTGTCCAACTCCTAGAAATAACTTCATGCCCCATCTCCCTTACTTCCAGCTAGTAAGGATCACATAATTCCTAACAAAGTTTTGACACAGATTCCCAATTCGGGCATTCAGAACATATAGCACGTTGCTGTAAGCAAGCACATTCTCATTCAAAGTTGCAAGTTACTATGTAGGAACAAGTTTGTATAGGTATTGCAAAGATGCCCAGAACTGAGCTAAACTTGGTATGTGTCCAACTCCTAGAAATAACTTCATGCCCCATCTCCCTTACTTCCAGCTAGTAAGGATCACATAATTCCTAACAAAGTTTTGACACAGATTCCCAATTCGGGCATTCAGAACATATAGCACGTTGCTGTAAGCAAGCACATTCTCATTCAAAGTTGCAAGTTACTATGTAGGAACAAGTTTGTATAGGTATTTCAAAGATGCCCAGAACTGAGCTAAACTTGGTATGTGTCCAACTCCTAGAAATAACTTCATGCCCCATCTCCCTTACTTCCAGCTAGTAAGGATCACATAATTCCTAACAAAGTTTTGACACAGATTCCCAATTCGGGCATTCAGAACATATAGCACGTTGCTGTAAGCAAGCACATTCTCATTCAAAGATGCAAGTTGCCATGTAGGAACAAGTTTGTATAGGTATTTCAAAGATGCCCCGAACTGAGCTAAACTTGGTATGTGTCCAACACCTAGAAATAACTTCATGCCCCATCTCCCTTACTTCCAGCTAGTAAGGATCACATAATTCCTAACAAAGTTTTGACACAGATTCCCAATTCGGGCATTCAGAACATATAGCACGTTGCTGTAAGCAAGCACATTCTCATTCAAAGATGCAAGTTACTATGTAGGAACAAGTTTGTATAGGTATTTCAAAGATGCCCAGAACTGAGCTAAACTTGGTATGTGTCCAACTCCTAGAAATAACTTCATGCCCCATCTCCCTTACTTCCAGCTAGTAAGGATCACATAATTCCTAACAAAGTTTTGACACAGATTCCCAATTCGGGCATTCAGAACATGTAGCACGTTGCTGTATGCAAGCAGATTCTCATTCAAAGTTGCAAGTTACTATGTAGGAACAAGTTTGTATAGGTATTTCAAAGATGCCCAGAACTGAGCTAAACTTGGTATGTGTCCAACTCCTAGAAATAACTTCATGCCCCATCTCCCTTACTTCCAGCTAGTAAGGATCACATAATTCCTAACAAAGTTTTGACACAGATTCCCTATTCGGGCATTCAGAACATATAGCACGTTGCTGGAAGCAAGCACATTCTCATTCAAAGATGCAAGTTACTATGTAGGAACAAGTTTGTATAGGTATTTCAAAGATGCCCAGAACTGAGCTAAACTTGGTATGTGTCCAACTCCTAGAAATAACTTCATGCCCCATCTCCCTTACTTCCAGCTAGTAAGGATCACATAATTCCTAACAAAGTTTTGACACAGATTCCCTATTCGGGCATTCAGAACATATAGCACGTTGCTGTAAGCAAGCACATTCTCATTCAAAGATGCAAGTTACTATGTAGGAACAAGTTTGTATAGGTATTTCAAAGATGCCCAGAACTGAGCTAAACTTGGTATGTGTCCAACTCCTAGAAATAACTTCATGCCCCATCTCCCTTACTTCCAGCTAGTAAGGATCACATAATTCCTAACAAAGTTTTGACACAGATTCCCTATTCGGGCATTCAGAACATATAGCACGTTGCTGCAAGCAAGCACATTCTCATTCAAAGATGCAAGTTACTATGTAGGAACAAGTTTGTATAGGTATTTCAAAGATGCCCAGAACTGAGCTAAACTTGGTATGTGTCCAACTCCTAGAAATAACTTCATGCCCCATCTCCCTTACTTCCAGCTAGTAAGGATCACATAATTCCTAACAAAGTTTTGACACAGATTCCCTATTCGGGCATTCAGAACATATAGCACGTTGCTGCAAGCAAGCACATTCTCATTCAAAGTTGCAAGTTACTATGTAGGAACAAGTTTGTATAGGTATTTCAAAGATGCCCAGAACTGAGCTAAACTTGGTATGTGTCCAACTCCTAGAAATAACTTCATGCCCCATCTCCCTTACTTCCAGCTAGTAAGGATCACATAATTCCTAACAAAGTTTTGACACAGATTCCCAATTCGGGCATTTAGAACATATAGCACGTTGCTGTAAGCAAGCACATTTTCATTCAAAGATGCAAGTTACTATGTAGGAACAAGTTTGTATAGGTATTTCAAAGATGCCCAGAACTGAGCTAAACTTGGTATGTGTCCCACTCCTAGAAATAACTTCATGCCCCATCTCCCTTACTTCCAGCTAGTAAGGATCACATAATTCCTAACAAAGTTTTGACACAGATTCCCAATTCGGGCATTCAGAACATATAGCACGTTGCTGTAAGCAAGCAGATTCTCATTCAAAGATGCAAGTTACTATGTAGGAACAAGTTTGTATAGGTATTTCAAAGATGCCCAGAACTGAGCTAAACTTGGTATGTGTCCAACTCCTAGAAATAACTTCATGCCCCATCTCCCTTACTTCCAGCTAGTAAGGATCACATAATTCCTAACAAAGTTTTGACACAGATTCCCAATTCGGGCATTCAGAATATAGCACGTTGCTGTAAGCAAGCAGATTCTCATTCAAAGTTGCAAGTTACTATGTAGGAACAAGTTTGTATAGGTATTTCAAAGATGCCCAGAACTGAGCTAAACTTGGTATGTGTCCAACTCCTAGAAATAACTTCATGCCCCATCTCCCTTACTTCCAGCTAGTAAGGATCACATAATTCCTAACAAAGTTTTGACACAGATTCCCAATTCGGGCATTCAGAACATATAGCACGTTGCTGTAAGCAAGCAGATTCTCATTCAAAGATGCAAGTTACTATGTAGGAACAAGTTTGTATAGGTATTTCAAAGATGCCCAGAACTGAGCTAAACTTGGTATGTGTCCAACTCCTAGAAATAACTTCATGCCCCATCTCCCTTACTTCCAGCTAGTAAGGATCACATAATTCCTAACAAAGTTTTGACACAGATTCCCAATTCGGGCATTCAGAACATATAGCACGTTGCTGTAAGCAAGCACATTTTCATTCCAAGTTGCAAGTTACTATGTAGGAACAAGTTTGTATAGGTATTTCAAAGATGCCCAGAACTGAGCTAAACTTGGTATGTGTCCAACTCCTAGAAATAACTTCATGCCCCATCTCCCTTACTTCCAGCTAGTAAGGATCACATAATTCCTAACAAAGTTTTGACACAGATTCCCAATTCGGGCATTCAGAACATATAGCACGTTGCTGTAAGCAAGCAGATTCTCATTCAAAGATGCAAGTTACTATGTAGGAACAAGTTTGTATAGGTATTTCAAAGATGCCCAGAACTGAGCTAAACTTGGTATGTGTCCAACTCCTAGAAATAACTTCATGCCCCATCTCCCTTACTTCCAGCTAGTAAGGATCACATAATTCCTAACAAAGTTTTGACACAGATTCCCAATTCGGGCATTCAGAACATATAGCACGTTGCTGGAAGCAAGCACATTTTCATTCAAAGTTGCAAGTTACTATGTAGGAACAAGTTTGTATAGGTATTTCAAAGATGCCCAGAACTGAGCTAAACTTGGTATGTGTCCAACTCCTAGAAATAACTTCATGCCCCATCTCCTTTACTTCCAGCTAGTAAGGATCACATAATTCCTAACAAAGTTTTGACACAGATTCCCAATTCGGGCATTCAGAACATATAGCACGTTGCTGTAAGCAAGCACATTCTCATTCAAGGTTGCAAGTTACTATGTAGGAACAAGTTTGTATAGGTATTTCAAAGATGCCCAGAACTGAGCTAAACTTGGTATGTGTCCAACTCCTAGAAATAACTTCATGCCCCATCTCCCTTACTTCCAGCTAGTAAGGATCCCATAATTCCTAACAAATTTTTGACACAGATTCCCAACTCGGGCATTCAGAATATATAGCACGTTGCTGTAAGCAAGCAGATTCTCATTCAAAGTTGCAAGTTACTATGTAGGAACAAGTTTGTATAGGTATTTCAAAGATGCCCAGAACTGAGCTAAACTTGGTATGTGTCCAACTCCTAGAAATAACTTCATGCCCCATCTCCCTTACTTCCAGCTAGTAAGGATCACATAATTCCTAACAAAGTTTTGACACAGATTCCCAATTCGGGCATTCAGAACATATAGCACGTTGCTGTAAGCAAGCACATTCTCATTCAAAGTTGCAAGTTACTATGTAGGAACAAGTTTGTATAGGTATTTCAAAGATGCCCAGAACTGAGCTAAACTTGGTATGTGTCCAACTCCTAGAAATAACTTCATGCCCCATCTCCCTTACTTCCAGCTAGTAAGGATCACATAATTCCTAACAAAGTTTTGACACAGATTCCCAATTCGGGCATTCAGAACATATAGCACGTTGCTGTAAGCAAGCACATTCTCATTCAAAGATGCAAGTTACTATGTAGGAACAAGTTTGTATAGGTATTTCAAAGATGCCCAGAACTGAGCTAAACTTGGTATGTGTCCAACTCCTAGAAATAACTTCATGCCCCATCTCCCTTACTTCCAGCTAGTAAGGATCACATAATTCCTAACAAAGTTTTGACACAGATTCCCAATTCGGGCATTCAGAACATATAGCACGTTGCTGTAAGCAAGCAGATTCTCATTAAAGATTCAAGTTACTATGTAGGAACAAGTTTGTATAGGTATTTCAAAGATGCCCAGAACTGAGCTAAACTTGGTATGTGTCCAACTCCTAGAAATAACTTCATGCCCCATCTCCCTTACTTCCAGCTAGTAAGGATCACATAATTCCTAACAAAGTTTTGACACAGATTCCCAATTCGGGCATTCAGAACATATAGCACGTTGCTGTAAGCAAGCACATTCTCATTCAAAGATGCAAGTTACTATGTAGGAACAAGTTTGTATAGGTATTTCAAAGATGCCCAGAACTGAGCTAAACTTGGTATGTGTCCAACTCCTAGAAATAACTTCATGCCCCATCTCCCTTACTTCCAGCTAGTAAGGATCACATAATTCCTAACAAAGTTTTGACACAGATTCCCAATTCGGGCATTCAGAACATATAGCACGTTGCTGTAAGCAAGCACATTCTCATTCAAAGATGCAAGTTACTATGTAGGAACAAGTTTGTATAGGTATTTCAAAGATGCCCAGAACTGAGCTAAACTTGGTATGTGTCCAACTCCTAGAAATAACTTCATGCCCCATCTCCCTTACTTCCAGCTAGTAAGGATCACATAATTCCTAACAAAGTTTTGACACAGATTCCCAATTCGGGCATTCAGAACATATAGCACGTTGCTGTAAGCAAGCACATTCTCATTCAAAGATGCAAGTTACTATGTAGGAACAAGTTTGTATAGGTATTTCAAAGATGCCCAGAACTGAGCTAAACTTGGTGTGTGTCCAACTCCTAGAAATAACTTCATGCCCCATCTCCCTTACTTCCAGCTAGTAAGGATCACATAATTCCTAACAAAGTTTTGACACAGATTCCCAATTCGGGCATTCAGAACATATAGCACGTTGCTGTAAGCAAGCACATTCTCATTCAAAGTTGCAAGTTACTATGTAGGAACAAGTTTGTATAGGTATTTCAAAGATGCCCAGAACTGAGCTAAACTTGGTATGTGTCCAACTCCTAGAAATAACTTCATGCCCCATCTCCCTTACTTCCAGCTAGTAAGGATCACATAATTCCTAACAAAGTTTTGACACAGATTCCCAATTCGGGCATTCACAACATATAGCACGTTGCTGTAAGCAAGCAGATTCTCATTAATGATGCAAGTTACTATGTAGCAACAAGTTTGTATAGGTATTTCAAAGATGCCCAGAACTGAGCTAAACTTGGTATGTGTCCAACTCCTAGAAATAACTTCATGCCCCATCTCCCTTACTTCCAGCTAGTAAGGATCACATAATTCCTAACAAAGTTTTGACACAGATTCCCAATTCGGGCATTCAGAACATATAGCACGTTGCTGTAAGCAAGCACATTCTCATTCAAAGATGCAAGTTACTATGTAGGAACAAGTTTGTATAGGTATTTCAAAGATGCCCAGAACTGAGCAAAACTTGGTATGTGTCCAACTCCTAGAAATAACTTCATGCCCCATCTCCCTTACTTCCAGCTAGTAAGGATCACATAATTCCTAACAAAGTTTTGACACAGATTCCCAATTCGGGCATTCAGAACATATAGCACGTTGCTGTAAGCAAGCACATTCTCATTCAAAGATGCAAGTTACTATGTAGGAACAAGTTTGTATAGGTATTTCAAAGATGCCCAGAACTGAGCTAAACTTGGTATGTGTCCAACTCCTAGAAATAACTTCATGCCCCATCTCCCTTACTTCCAGCTAGTAAGGATCACATAATTCCTAACAAAGTTTTGACACAGATTCCCAATTCGGGCATTCAGAACATATAGCACGTTGCTGTAAGCAAGCACATTCTCATTCAAAGTTGCAAGTTACTATGTAGGAACAAGTTTGTATAGGTATTTCAAAGATGCCCAGAACTGAGCTAAACTTGGTATGTGTCCAACTCCTAGAAATAACTTCATGCCCCATCTCCCTTACTTCCAGCTAGTAAGGATCACATAATTCCTAACAAAGTTTTGACACAGATTCCCAATTCGGGCATTCAGAACATATAGCACGTTGCTGTAAGCAAGCACATTCTCATTCAAAGTTGCAAGTTACTATGTAGGAACAAGTTTGTATAGGTATTTCAAAGATGCCCAGAACTGAGCAAAACTTGGTATGTGTCCAACTCCTAGAAATAACTTCATGCCCCATCTTCCTTACTTCCAGCTAGTAAGGATCACATAATTCCTAACAAAATTTTGACACAGATTCCCAATTCGGGCATTCAGAACATATAGCACGTTGCTGTAAGCAAGCACATTCTCATTCAAAGATGCAAGTTGCCATGTAGGAACAAGTTTGTATAGGTATTTCAAAGATGCCCAGAACTGAGCTAAACTTGGTATGTGTCCAACTCCTAGAAATAACTTCATGCCCCATCTCCCTTACTTCCAGCTAGTAAGGATCACATAATTCCTAACAAAGTTTTGACACAGATTCCCAATTCGGGCATTCAGAACATATAGCACGTTGCTGTAAGCAAGCACATTCTCATTCAAAGATGCAAGTTACTATGTAGGAACAAGTTTGTATAGGTATTTCAAAGATGCCCAGAACTGAGCTAAACTTGGTATGTGTCCAACTCCTAGAAATAACTTCATGCCCCATCTCCCTTACTTCCAGCTAGTAAGGATCACATAATTCCTAACAAAGTTTTGACACAGATTCCCAATTCGGGCATTCAGAACATGTAGCACGTTGCTGTATGCAAGAAGATTCTCATTCAAAGTTGCAAGTTACTATGTAGGAACAAGTTTGTATAGGTATTTCAAAGATGCCCAGAACTGAGCTAAACTTGGTATGTGTCCAACTCCTAGAAATAACTTCATGCCCCATCTCCCTTACTTCCAGCTAGTAAGGATCACATAATTCCTAACAAAGTTTTGACACAGATTCCCAATTCGGGCATTCAGAACATATAGCACGTTGCTGTATGCAAGCAGATTCTCATTCAAAGTTGCAAGTTACTATGTAGGAACAAGTTTGTATAGGTATTTCAAAGATGCCCAGAACTGAGCTAAACTTGGTATGTGTCCAACTCCTAGAAATAACTTCATGCCCCATCTCCCTTACTTCCAGCTAGTAAGGATCCCATAATTCCTAACAAAGTTTTGACACAGATTCCCAATTCGGGCATTCAGAACATATAGCACGTTGCTGTAAGCAAGCAGATTCTCATTCAAAGTTGCAAGTTACTATGTAGGGACAAGTTTGTATAGGTATTTCAAAGATGCCCAGAACTGAGCTAAACTTGGTATGTGTCCAACTCCTAGAAATAACTTCATGCCCCATCTCCCTTACTTCCAGCTAGTAAGGATCACATAATTCCTAACAAAGTTTTGACACAGATTCCCTATTCGGGCATTCAGAACATATAGCACGTTGCTGTAAGCAAGCACATTCTCATTCAAAGTTGCAAGTTACTATGTAGGAACAAGTTTGTATAGGTATTTCAAAGATGCCCAGAACTGAGCTAAACTTGGTATGTGTCCAACTCCTAGAAATAACTTCATGCCCCATCTCCCTTACTTCCAGCTAGTAAGGATCACATAATTCCTAACAAAGTTTTGACACAGATTGCCAATTCGGGCATTCAGAACATATAGCACGTTGCTGTAAGCAAGCACATTCTCATTCAAAGATGCAAGTTACTATGTAGGAACAAGTTTGTATAGGTATTTCAAAGATGCCCAGAACTGAGCTAAACTTGGTATGTCTCCAACTCCTAGAAATAACTTCATGCCCCATCTCCCTTACTTCCAGCTAGTAAGGATCACATAATTCCTAACAAAGTTTTGACACAGATTCCCAATTCGGGCATTCAGAACATATAGCACGTTGCTGTAAGCAAGCACATTTTCATTCAAAGTTGCAAGTTACTATGTAGGAACAAGTTTGTATAGGTATTTCAAAGATGCCCAGAACTGAGCTAAACTTGGTATGTGTCCAACACCTAGAAATAACTTCATGCCCCATCTCCCTTACTTCCAGCTAGTAAGGATCACATAATTCCTAACAAAGTTTTGACACAGATTCCCTATTCGGGCATTCAGAACATATAGCACGTTGCTGGAAGCAAGCACATTCTCATTCAAAGTTGCAAGTTACTATGTAGGAACAAGTTTGTATAGGTATTTCAAAGATGCCCAGAACTGAGCTAAACTTGGTATGTGTCCAACTCCTAGAAATAACTTCATGCCCCATCTCCCTTACTTCCAGCTAGTAAGGATCACATAATTCCTAACAAAGTTTTGACACAGATTCCCAATTCGGGCATTCAGAACATATAGCACGTTGCTGTAATCAAGCACATTCTCATTCAAAGTTGCAAGTTACTATGTAGGAACAAGTTTGTATAGGTATTTCAAAGATGCCCAGAACTGAGCTAAACTTGGTATGTGTCCAACTCCTAGAAATAACTTCATGCCCCATCTCCCTTACTTCCAGCTAGTAAGGATCACATAATTCCTAACAAAGTTTTGACACAGATTCCCTATTCGGGCATTCAGAACATATAGCACGTTGCTGCAAGCAAGCACATTCTCATTCAAAGATGCAAGTTACTATGTAGGAACAAGTTTGTATAGGTATTTCAAAGATGCCCAGAACTGAGCTAAACTTGGTTTGTGTCCAACTCCTAGAAATAACTTAATGCCCCATCTCCCTTACTTCCAGCTAGTAAGGATCACATAATTCCTAACAAAGTTTTGACACAGATTCCCTATTCGGGCATTCAGAACATATAGCACGTTGCTGCAAGCAAGCACATTCTCATTCAAAGATGCAAGTTACTATGTAGGAACAAGTTTGTATAGGTATTTCAAAGATGCCCAGAACTGAGCTAAACTGGGTATGTGTCCAACTCCTAGAAATAACTTCATGCCCCATCTCCCTTACTTCCAGCTAGTAAGGATCACATAATTCCTAACAAAGTTTTGACACAGATTCCCAATTCGGGCATTCAGAACATATAGCACGTTGCTGCAAGCAAGCACATTCTCATTCAAAGATGCAAGTTACTATGTAGGAACAAGTTTGTATAGGTATTTCAAAGATGCCCAGAACTGAGCTAAACTTGGTATGTGTCCAACTCCTAGAAATAACTTCATGCCCCATCTCCCTTACTTCCAGCTAGTAAGGATCACATAATTCCTAACAAAGTTTTGACACAGATTCCCAATTCGGGCATTCAGAACATATAGCACGTTGCTGTAAGCAAGCAGATTCTCATTAATGATGCAAGTTACTATGTAGCAACAAGTTTGTATAGGTATTTCAAAGATGCCCAGAACTGAGCTAAACTTGGTATGTGTCCAACTCCTAGAAATAACTTCATGCCCCATCTCCCTTACTTCCAGCTAGTAAGGATCACATAATTCCTAACAAAGTTTTGACACAGATTCCCAATTCGGGCATTCAGAACATATAGCACGTTGCTGTAAGCAAGCACATTCTCATTCAAAGATGCAAGTTACTATGTAGGAACAAGTTTGTATAGGTATTTCAAAGATGCCCAGAACTGAGCTAAACTTGGTATGTGTCCAACTCCTAGAAATAACTTCATGCCCCATCTCCCTTACTTCCAGCTAATAAGGATCACATAATTCCTAACAAAGTTTTGACACAGATTCCCTATTCGGGCATTCAGAACATATAGCACGTTGCTGTAAGCAAGCACATTCTCATTCAAAGATGCAAGTTACTGTGTAGGAACAAGTTTGTATAGGTATTTCAAAGATGCCCAGAACTGAGCTAAACTTGGTATGTGTCCAACTCCTAGAAATAACTTCATGCCCCATCTCCCTTACTTCCAGCTAGTAAGGATCACATAATTCCTAACAAAGTTTTGACACAGATTCCCAATTCGGGCATTCAGAACATATAGCACGTTGCTGCAAGCAAGCACATTCTCATTCAAAGTTGCAAGTTACTATGTAGGAACAAGTTTGTATAGGTATTTCAAAGATGCCCAGAACTGAGCTAAACTTGGTATGTGTCCAACTCCTAGAAATAACTTCATGCCCCATCTCCCTTACTTCCAGCTAGTAAGGATCACATAATTCCTAACAAAGTTTTGACACAGATTCCCAATTCGGGCATTCAGAACATATAGCACGTTGCTGTAAGCAAGCAGATTCTCATTCAAAGATGCAAGTTACTATGTAGGAACAAGTTTGTATAGGTATTTCAAAGATGCCCAGAACTGAGCTAAACTTGGTATGTGTCCAACTCCTAGAAATAACTTCATGCCCCATCTCCCTTACTTCCAGCTAGTAAGGATCACATAATTCCTAACAAAGTTTTGACACAGATTCCCAATTCGGGCATTCAGAACATATAGCACGTTGCTGTAAGCAAGCACATTCTCATTCAAAGATGCAAGTTACTATGTAGGAACAAGTTTGTATAGGTATTTCAAAGATGCCCCGAACTGAGCTAAACTTGGTATGTGTCCAACACCTAGAAATAACTTCATGCCCCATCTCCCTTACTTCCAGCTAGTAAGGATCACATAATTCCTAACAAAGTTTTGACACAGATTCCCAATTCGGGCATTCAGAACATATAGCACGTTGCTGCAAGCAAGCACATTCTCATTCAAAGATGCAAGTTACTATGTAGGAACAAGTTTGTATAGGTATTTCAAAGATGCCCAGAACTGAGCTAAACTTGGTATGTGTCCAACTCCTAGAAATAACTTCATGCCCCATCTCCCTTACTTCCAGCTAGTAAGGATCACATAATTCCTAACAAAGTTTTGACACAGATTCCCAATTCGGGCATTCAGAACATATAGCACGTTGCTGCAAGCAAGCACATTCTCATTCAAAGATGCAAGTTACTATGTAGGAACAAGTTTGTATAGGTATTTCAAAGATGCCCAGAACTGAGCTAAACTTGGTATGTGTCCAACTCCTAGAAATAACTTCATGCCCCATCTCCCTTACTTCCAGCTAGTAAGGATCACATAATTCCTAACAAAGTTTTGACACAGATTCCCTATTCGGGCATTCAGAACATATAGCACGTTGCTGCAAGCAAGCACATTCTCATTCAAAGATGCAAGTTACTGTGTAGGAACAAGTTTGTATAGGTATTTCAAAGATGCCCAGAACTGAGCTAAACTTGGTATGTGTCCAACTCCTAGAAATAACTTCATGCCCCATCTCCCTTACTTCCAGCTAGTAAGGATCACATAATTCCTAACAAAGTTTTGACACAGATTCCCAATTCGGGCATTCAGAATATAGCACGTTGCTGTAAGCAAGCAGATTCTCATTCAAAGTTGCAAGTTACTATGTAGGAACAAGTTTGTATAGGTATTTCAAAGATGCCCAGAACTGAGCTAAACTTGGTATGTGTCCAACTCCTAGAAATAACTTCATGCCCCATCTCCCTTACTTCCAGCTAGTAAGGATCACATAATTCCTAACAAAGTTTTGACACAGATTCCCTATTCGGGCATTCAGAACATATAGCACGTTGCTGTAAGCAAGCAGATTCTCATTCAAAGATGCAAGTTACTATGTAGGAACAAGTTTGTATAGGTATTTCAAAGATGCCCAGAACTGAGCTAAACTTGGTATGTGTCCAACTCCTAGAAATAACTTCATGCCCCATCTCCCTTACTTCCAGCTAGTAAGGATCACATAATTCCTAACAAAGTTTTGACACAGATTCCCTATTCGGGCATTCAGAACATATAGCACGTTGCTGTAAGCAAGCACATTCTCATTCAAAGTTGCAAGTTACTATGTAGGAACAAGTTTGTATAGGTATTTCAAAGATGCCCAGAACTGAGCTAAACTTGGTATGTGTCCAACTCCTAGAAATAACTTCATGCCCCATCTCCCTTACTTCCAGCTAGTAAGGATCACATAATTCCTAACAAAGTTTTGACACAGATTCCCAATTCGGGCATTCAGAACATATAGCACGTTGCTGTAAGCAAGCAGATTCTCATTCAAAGATGCAAGTTACTATGTAGGAACAAGTTTGTATAGGTATTTCAAAGATGCCCAGAACTGAGCTAAACTTGGTATGTGTCCAACTCCTAGAAATAACTTCATGCCCCATCTCCCTTACTTCCAGCTAGTAAGGATCACATAATTCCTAACAAAGTTTTGACACAGCTTCCCAATTCGGGCATTCAGAACATATAGCACGTTGCTGTAAGCAAGCACATTTTCATTCAAAGTTGCAAGTTACTATGTAGGAACAAGTTTGTATAGGTATTTCAAAGATGCCCAGAACTGAGCTAAACTTGGTATGTGTCCAACTCCTAGAAATAACTTCATGCCCCATCTCCCTTACTTCCAGCTAGTAAGGATCACATAATTCCTAACAAAGTTTTGACACAGATTCCCAATTCGGGCATTCAGAACATATAGCACGTTGCTGTAAGCAAGCAGATTCTCATTCAAAGTTGCAAGTTACTATGTAGGAACAAGTTTGTATAGGTATTTCAAAGATGCCCAGAACTGAGCTAAACTTGGTATGTGTCCAACTCCTAGAAATAACTTCATGCCCCATCTCCCTTACTTCCAGCTAGTAAGGATCCCATAATTCCTAACAAAGTTTTGACACAGATTCCCAATTCGGGCATTCAGAACATATAGCACGTTGCTGTAAGCAAGCACATTCTCATTCAAAGTTGCAAGTTACTATGTAGGAACAAGTTTGTATAGGTATTTCAAAGATGCCCAGAACTGAGCTAAACTTGGTATGTGTCCAACTCCTAGAAATAACTTCATGCCCCATCTCCCTTACTTCCAGCTAGTAAGGATCACATAATTCCTAACAAAGTTTTGACACAGATTCCCAATTCGGGCATTCAGAACATATAGCACGTTGCTGTAAGCAAGCACATTCTCATTCAAAGTTGCAAGTTACTATGTAGGAACAAGTTTGTATAGGTATTTCAAAGATGCCCAGAACTGAGCTAAACTTGGTATGTGTCCAACTCCTAGAAATAACTTCATGCCCCATCTCCCTTACTTCCAGCTAGTAAGGATCCCATAATTCCTAACAAAGTTTTGACACAGATTCCCAATTCGGGCATTCAGAACATATAGCACGTTGCTGTAAGCAAGCACATTCTCATTCAAAGTTGCAAGTTACTATGTAGGAACAAGTTTGTATAGGTATTTCAAAGATGCCCAGAACTGAGCTAAACTTGGTATGTGTCCAACTCCTAGAAATAACTTCATGCCCCATCTCCCTTACTTCCAGCTAGTAAGGATCCCATAATTCCTAACAAAGTTTTGACACAGATTCCCAATTCGGGCATTCAGAACATATAGCACGTTGCTGCAAGCAAGCACATTCTCATTCAAAGTTGCAAGTTACTATGTAGGAACAAGTTTGTATAGGTATTTCAAAGATGCCCAGAACTGAGCTAAACTTGGTATGTCTCCAACTCCAAGAAATAACTTCATGCCCCATCTCCCTTACTTCCAGCTAGTAAGGTTCACATAATTCCTAACAAAGTTTTGACACAGATTGCCAATTCGGGCATTCAGAACATATAGCACGTTGCTGTAAGCAAGCACATTCTCATTCAAAGATGCAAGTTACTATGTAGGAACAAGTTTGTATAGGTATTTCAAAGATGCCCAGAACTGAGCTAAACTTGGTATGTGTCCAACTCCTAGAAATAACTTCATGCCCCATCTCCCTTACTTCCAGCTAGTAAGGATCACATAATTCCTAACAAAGTTTTGACACAGATTCCCAATTCGGGCATTCAGAACATATAGCACGTTGCTGTAAGCAAGCACATTCTCATTCAAAGATGCAAGTTACTATGTAGGAACAAGTTTGTATAGGTATTTCAAAGATGCCCAGAACTGAGCTAAACTTGGTATGTGTCCAACTCCTAGAAATAACTTCATGCCCCATCTCCCTTACTTCCAGCTAGTTAGGATCACATAATTCCTAACAAAGTTTTGACACAGATTCCCAATTCGGGCATTCAGAACATATAGCACGTTGCTGTAAGCAAGCACATTCTCATTCAAAGTTGCAAGTTACTATGTAGGAACAAGTTTGTATAGGTATTTCAAAGATGCCCAGAACTGAGCTAAACTTGGTATGTGTCCAACTCCTAGAAATAACTTCATGCCCCATCTCCCTTACTTCCAGCTAGTAAGGATCACATAATTCCTAACAAAGTTTTGACACAGATTCCCTATTCGGGCATTCAGAACATATAGCACGTTGCTGCAAGCAAGCACATTCTCATTCAAAGATGCAAGTTACTATGTAGGAACAAGTTTGTATAGGTATTTCAAAGATGCCCAGAACTGAGCTAAACTTGGTATGTGTCCAACTCCTAGAAATAACTTCATGCCCCATCTCCCTTACTTCCAGCTAGTAAGGATCACATAATTCCTAACAAAGTTTTGACACAGATTCCCTATTCGGGCATTCAGAACATATAGCACGTTGCTGTAAGCAAGCACATTCTCATTCAAAGTTGCAAGTTACTATGTAGGAACAAGTTTGTATAGGTATTTCAAAGATGCCCAGAACTGAGCTAAACTTGGTATGTGTCCAACTCCTAGAAATAACTTCATGCCCCATCTCCCTTACTTCCAGCTAGTAAGGATCACATAATTCCTAACAAAGTTTTGACACAGATTCCCAATTCGGGCATTCAGAACATATAGCACGTTGCTGTAAGCAAGCAGATTCTCATTCAAAGATGCAAGTTACTATGTAGGAACAAGTTTGTATAGGTATTTCAAAGATGCCCAGAACTGAGCTAAACTTGGTATGTGTCCAACTCCTAGAAATAACTTCATGCCCCATCTCCCTTACTTCCAGCTAGTAAGGATCACATAATTCCTAACAAAGTTTTGACACAGCTTCCCAATTCGGGCATTCAGAACATATAGCACGTTGCTGTAAGCAAGCACATTTTCATTCAAAGTTGCAAGTTACTATGTAGGAACAAGTTTGTATAGGTATTTCAAAGATGCCCAGAACTGAGCTAAACTTGGTATGTGTCCAACTCCTAGAAATAACTTCATGCCCCATCTCCCTTACTTCCAGCTAGTAAGGATCACATAATTCCTAACAAAGTTTTGACACAGATTCCCAATTCGGGCATTCAGAACATATAGCACGTTGCTGTAAGCAAGCAGATTCTCATTCAAAGTTGCAAGTTACTATGTAGGAACAAGTTTGTATAGGTATTTCAAAGATGCCCAGAACTGAGCTAAACTTGGTATGTGTCCAACTCCTAGAAATAACTTCATGCCCCATCTCCCTTACTTCCAGCTAGTAAGGATCCCATAATTCCTAACAAAGTTTTGACACAGATTCCCAATTCGGGCATTCAGAACATATAGCACGTTGCTGTAAGCAAGCAGATTCTCATTCAAAGTTGCAAGTTACTATGTAGGAACAAGTTTGTATAGGTATTTCAAAGATGCCCAGAACTGAGCTAAACTTGGTATGTGTCCAACTCCTAGAAATAACTTCATGCCCCATCTCCCTTACTTCCAGCTAGTAAGGATCACATAATTCCTAACAAAGTTTTGACACAGATTCCCAATTCGGGCATTCAGAACATATAGCACGTTGCTGTAAGCAAGCACATTCTCATTCAAAGTTGCAAGTTACTATGTAGGAACAAGTTTGTATAGGTATTTCAAAGATGCCCAGAACTGAGCTAAACTTGGTATGTGTCCAACTCCTAGAAATAACTTCATGCCCCATCTCCCTTACTTCCAGCTAGTAAGGATCCCATAATTCCTAACAAAGTTTTGACACAGATTCCCAATTCGGGCATTCAGAACATATAGCACGTTGCTGTAAGCAAGCACATTCTCATTCAAAGTTGCAAGTTACTATGTAGGAACAAGTTTGTATAGGTATTTCAAAGATGCCCAGAACTGAGCTAAACTTGGTATGTGTCCAACTCCTAGAAATAACTTCATGCCCCATCTCCCTTACTTCCAGCTAGTAAGGATCCCATAATTCCTAACAAAGTTTTGACACAGATTCCCAATTCGGGCATTCAGAACATATAGCACGTTGCTGCAAGCAAGCACATTCTCATTCAAAGTTGCAAGTTACTATGTAGGAACAAGTTTGTATAGGTATTTCAAAGATGCCCAGAACTGAGCTAAACTTGGTATGTCTCCAACTCCAAGAAATAACTTCATGCCCCATCTCCCTTACTTCCAGCTAGTAAGGTTCACATAATTCCTAACAAAGTTTTGACACAGATTGCCAATTCGGGCATTCAGAACATATAGCACGTTGCTGTAAGCAAGCACATTCTCATTCAAAGATGCAAGTTACTATGTAGGAACAAGTTTGTATAGGTATTTCAAAGATGCCCAGAACTGAGCTAAACTTGGTATGTGTCCAACTCCTAGAAATAACTTCATGCCCCATCTCCCTTACTTCCAGCTAGTAAGGATCACATAATTCCTAACAAAGTTTTGACACAGATTCCCAATTCGGGCATTCAGAACATATAGCACGTTGCTGTAAGCAAGCACATTCTCATTCAAAGATGCAAGTTACTATGTAGGAACAAGTTTGTATAGGTATTTCAAAGATGCCCAGAACTGAGCTAAACTTGGTATGTGTCCAACTCCTAGAAATAACTTCATGCCCCATCTCCCTTACTTCCAGCTAGTTAGGATCACATAATTCCTAACAAAGTTTTGACACAGATTCCCAATTCGGGCATTCAGAACATATAGCACGTTGCTGTAAGCAAGCACATTCTCATTCAAAGTTGCAAGTTACTATGTAGGAACAAGTTTGTATAGGTATTTCAAAGATGCCCAGAACTGAGCTAAACTTGGTATGTGTCCAACTCCTAGAAATAACTTCATGCCCCATCTCCCTTACTTCCAGCTAGTAAGGATCACATAATTCCTAACAAAGTTTTGACACAGATTCCCAATTCGGGCATTCAGAACATATAGCACGTTGCTGTAAGCAAGCACATTTTCATTCAAAGTTGCAAGTTACTATGTAGGAACAAGTTTGTATAGGTATTTCAAAGATGCCCAGAACTGAGCTAAACTTGGTATGTGTCCAACTCCTAGAAATAACTTCATGCCCCATCTCACTTACCTCCAGCTAGTAAGGATCACATAACTCCTAACAAAGTTTTGACACAGATTCCCTATTCGGGAATTCAGAACATATAGCACGTTGCTGTAAGCAAGCACATTCTCATTCAAAGATGCAAGTTACTAGGTAGGAACAAGTTTGTATAGGTATTTCAAAGATGCCCAGAACTGAGCTAAACTTGGTATGTGTCCAACTCCTAGAAATAACATCATGCTCCATCTCCCTTACTTCCAGCTAGTAAGGATCACATAATTCCTAACAAAGTTTTGACACAGATTCCCTATTCGGGCATTCAGAACATATAGCACGTTGCTGCAAGCAAGCACATTCTCATTCAAAGTTGCAAGTTACTATGTAGGAACAAGTTTGTATAGGTATTTCAAAGATGCCCAGAACTGAGCTAAACTTGGTATGTTTCCAACTCCAAGAAATAACTTCATGCCCCATCTCCCTTACTTCCAGCTAGTAAGGATCACATAATTCCTAACAAAGTTTTGACACAGATTGCCAATTCGGGCATTCAGAACATATAGCACGTTGCTGTAAGCAAACACATTCTCATTCAAAGATGCAAGTTACTATGTAGGAACAAGTTTGTATAGGTATTTCAAAGATGCCCAGAACTGAGCTAAACTTGGTATGTGTCCAACTCCTAGAAATAACTTCATGCCCCATCTCCCTTACTTCCAGCTAGTTAGGATCACATACTTCCTAACAAAGTTTTGACACAGATTCCCAATTCGGGCATTCAGAACATATAGCACGTTGCTGTAAGCAAGCACATTCTCATTCAAAGTTGCAAGTTACTATGTAGGAACAAGTTTGTATAGGTATTTCAAAGATGCCCAGAACTGAGCTAAACTTGGTATGTGTCCAACTCCTAGAAATAACTTCATGCCCCATCTCCCTTACCTCCAGCTAGTAAGGATCACATAATTCCTAACAAAGTTTTGACACAGATTCCCAATTCGGGCATTCAGAACATATAGCACGTTGCTGTAAGCAAGCACATTTTCATTCAAAGTTGCAAGTTACTATGTAGGAACAAGTTTGTATAGGTATTTCAAAGATGCCCAGAACTGAGCTAAACTTGGTATGTGTCCAACTCCTAGAAATAACTTCATGCCCCATCTCACTTACCTCCAGCTAGTAAGGATCACATAATTCCTAACAAAGTTTTGACACAGATTCCCTATTCGGGCATTCAGAACATATAGCACGTTGCTGTAAGCAAGCACATTCTCATTCAAAGATGCAAGTTACTAGGTAGGAACAAGTTTGTATAGGTATTTCAAAGATGCCCAGAACTGAGCTAAACTTGGTATGTGTCCAACTCCTAGAAATAACTTCATGCTCCATCTCCCTTACTTCCAGCTAGTAAGGATCACATAATTCCTAACAAAGTTTTGACACAGATTCCCTATTCGGGCATTCAGAACATATAGCACGTTGCTGCAAGCAAGCACATTCTCATTCAAAGTTGCAAGTTACTATGTAGGAACAAGTTTGTATAGGTATTTCAAAGATGCCCAGAACTGAGCTAAACTTGGTATGTTTCCAACTCCAAGAAATAACTTCATGCCCCATCTCCCTTACTTCCAGCTAGTAAGGATCACATAATTCCTAACAAAGTTTTGACACAGATTGCCAATTCGGGCATTCAGAACATATAGCACGTTGCTGTAAGCAAGCACATTCTCATTCAAAGATGCAAGTTACTATGTAGGAACAAGTTTGTATAGGTATTTCAAAGATGCCCAGAACTGAGCTAAACTTGGTATGTGTCCAACTCCTAGAAATAACTTCATGCCCCATCTCCCTTACTTCCAGCTAGTAAGGATCACATAATTCCTAACAAAGTTTTGACACAGATTCCCAATTCGGGCATTCAGAACATATAGCACGTTGCTGTAAGCAAGCACATTCTCATTCAAAGATGCAAGTTACTATGTAGGAACAAGTTTGTATAGGTATTTCAAAGATGCCCAGAACTGAGCTAAACTTGGTATGTGTCCAACTCCTAGAAATAACTTCATGCCCCATCTCCCTTACTTCCAGCTAGTAAGGATCACATAATTCCTAACAAAGTTTTGACACAGATTCCCAATTCGGGCATTCAGAACATATAGCACGTTGCTGTAAGCAAGCACATTCTCATTCAAAGATGCAAGTTACTATGTAGGAACAAGTTTGTATAGGTATTTCAAAGATGCCCAGAACTGAGCTAAACTTGGTATGTGTCCAACTCCTAGAAATAACTTCATGCCCCATCTCCCTTACTTCCAGCTAGTAAGGATCACATAATTCCTAACAAAGTTTTGACACAGATTCCCAATTCGGGCATTCAGAACATATAGCACGTTGCTGTAAGCAAGCACATTCTCATTCAAAGTTGCAAGTTACTATGTAGGAACAAGTTTGTATAGGTATTTCAAAGATGCCCAGAACTGAGCTAAACTTGGTATGTGTCCAACTCCTAGAAATAACTTCATGCCCCATCTCCCTTACTTCCAGCTAGTAAGGATCACATAATTCCTAACAAAGTTTTGACACAGATTCCCAATTCGGGCATTCAGAACATATAGCACGTTGCTGTAAGCAAGCACATTCTCATTCAAAGATGCAAGTTACTAGGTAGGAACAAGTTTGTATAGGTATTTCAAAGATGCCCAGAACTGAGCTAAACTTGGTATGTGTCCAACTCCTAGAAATAACTTCATGCCCCATCTCCCTTACTTCCAGCTAGTAAGGATCACATAATTCCTAACAAAGTTTTGACACAGATTCTCAATTCGGGCATTCAGAACATATAGCACGTTGCTGTAAGCAAGCACATTCTCATTCAAAGTTGCAAGTTACTATGTAGGAACAAGTTTGTATAGGTATTTCAAAGATGCCCAGAACTGAGCTAAACTTGGTATGTGTCCAACTCCTAGAAATAACTTCATGCCCCATCTCACTTACTTCCAGCTAGTAAGGATCACATAATTCCTAACAAAGTTTTGACACAGATTCCCTATTCGGGCATTCAGAACATATAGCACGTTGCTGTAAGCAAGCACATTCTCATTCAAAGATGCAAGTTACTAGGTAGGAACAAGTTTGTATAGGTATTTCAAAGATGCCCAGAACTGAGCTAAACTTGGTATGTGTCCAACTCCTAGAAATAACTTCATGCTCCATCTCCCTTACTTCCAGCTAGTAAGGATCACATAATTCCTAACAAAGTTTTGACACAGATTCCCTATTCGGGCATTCAGAACATATAGCACGTTGCTGCAAGCAAGCACATTCTCATTCAAAGTTGCAAGTTACTATGTAGGAACAAGTTTGTATAGGTATTTCAAAGATGCCCAGAACTGAGCTAAACTTGGTATGTTTCCAACTCCAAGAAATAACTTCATGCCCCATCTCTCTTACTTCCAGCTAGTAAGGATCACATAATTCCTAACAAAGTTTTGACACAGATTGCCAATTCGGGCATTCAGAACATATAGCACGTTGCTGTAAGCAAGCACATTCTCATTCAAAGTTGCAAGTTACTATGTAGGAACAAGTTTGTATAGGTATTTCAAAGATGCCCAGAACTGAGCTAAACTTGGTATGTGTCCAACTCCTAGAAATAACTTCATGCCCCATCTCCCTTACTTCCAGCTAGTAAGGGTCACATAATTCCTAACAAAGTTTTGACACAGATTCCCAATTCGGGCATTCAGAACATATAGCACGTTGCTGTAAGCAAGCAGATTCTCATTAAAGATGCAAGTTACTATGTAGGAACAAGTTTGTATAGGTATTTCAAAGATGCCCAGAACTGAGCTAAACTTGGTATGTGTCCAACTCCTAGAAATAACTTCATGCCCCATCTCCCTTACTTCCAGCTAGTAAGGATCACATAATTCCTAACAAAGTTTTGACACAGATTCCCAATTCGGGCATTCAGAACATATAGCACGTTGCTGTAAGCAAGCACATTTTCATTCAAAGATGCAAGTTACTATGTAGGAACAAGTTTGTATAGGTATTTCAAAGATGCCCAGAACTGAGCTAAACTTGGTATGTGTCCAACTCCTAGAAATAACTTCATGCCCCATCTCCCTTACTTCCAGCTAGTAAGGATCACATAATTCCTAACAAAGTTTTGACACAGATTCCCAATTCGGGCATTCAGAACATATAGCACGTTGCTGCAAGCAAGCACATTCTCATTCAAAGATGCAAGTTACTGTGTAGGAACAAGTTTGTATAGGTATTTCAAAGATGCCCAGAACTGAGCTAAACTTGGTATGTGTCCAACTCCTAGAAATAACTTCATGCCCCATCTCCCTTACTTCCAGCTAGTAAGGATCACATAATTCCTAACAAAGTTTTGACACAGATTCCCTATTCGGGCATTCAGAACATATAGCACGTTGCTGCAAGCAAGCACATTCTCATTCAAAGTTGCAAGTTACTGTGTAGGAACAAGTTTGTATAGGTATTTCAAAGATGCCCAGAACTGAGCTAAACTTGGTATGTGTCCAACTCCTAGAAATAACTTCATGCCCCATCTCCCTTACTTCCAGCTAGTAAGGATCACATAATTCCTAACAAAGTTTTGACACAGATTCCCTATTCGGGCATTCAGAACATATAGCACGTTGCTGCAAGCAAGCACATTCTCATTCAAAGTTGCAAGTTACTGTGTAGGAACAAGTTTGTATAGGTATTTCAAAGATGCCCAGAACTGAGCTAAACTTGGTATGTGTCCAACTCCTAGAAATAACTTCATGCCCCATCTCCCTTACTTCCAGCTAGTAAGGATCACATAATTCCTAACAAAGTTTTGACACAGATTCCCAATTCGGGCATTCAGAACATATAGCACGTTGCTGTAAGCAAGCAGATTCTCATTCAAAGATGCAAGTTACTATGTAGGAACAAGTTTGTATAGGTATTTCAAAGATGCCCAGAACTGAGCTAAACTTGGTATGTGTCCAACTCCTAGAAATAACTTCATGCCCCATCTCCCTTACTTCCAGCTAGTAAGGATCACATAATTCCTAACAAAGTTTTGACACAGATTCCCAATTCGGGCATTCAGAACATATAGCACGTTGCTGTAAGCAAGCACATTCTCATTCAAAGATGCAAGTTACTATGTAGGAACAAGTTTGTATAGGTATTTCAAAGATGCCCAGAACTGAGCTAAACTTGGTATGTGTCCAACTCCTAGAAATAACTTCATGCCCCATCTCCCTTACTTCCAGCTAGTAAGGATCACATAATTCCTAACAAAGTTTTGACACAGATTCCCAATTCGGGCATTCAGAACATATAGCACGTTGCTGTAAGCAAGCACATTCTCATTCAAAGATGCAAGTTACTAGGTAGGAACAAGTTTGTATAGGTATTTCAAAGATGCCCAGAACTGAGCTAAACTTGGTATGTGTCCAACTCCTAGAAATAACTTCATGCCCCATCTCCCTTACTTCCAGCTAGTAAGGATCACATAATTCCTAACAAAGTTTTGACACAGATTCTCAATTCGGGCATTCAGAACATATAGCACGTTGCTGTAAGCAAGCACATTCTCATTCAAAGTTGCAAGTTACTATGTAGGAACAAGTTTGTATAGGTATTTCAAAGATGCCCAGAACTGAGCTAAACTTGGTATGTGTCCAACTCCTAGAAATAACTTCATGCCCCATCTCACTTACTTCCAGCTAGTAAGGATCACATAATTCCTAACAAAGTTTTGACACAGATTCCCTATTCGGGCATTCAGAACATATAGCACGTTGCTGTAAGCAAGCACATTCTCATTCAAAGATGCAAGTTACTAGGTAGGAACAAGTTTGTATAGGTATTTCAAAGATGCCCAGAACTGAGCTAAACTTGGTATGTGTCCAACTCCTAGAAATAACTTCATGCTCCATCTCCCTTACTTCCAGCTAGTAAGGATCACATAATTCCTAACAAAGTTTTGACACAGATTCCCTATTCGGGCATTCAGAACATATAGCACGTTGCTGCAAGCAAGCACATTCTCATTCAAAGTTGCAAGTTACTATGTAGGAACAAGTTTGTATAGGTATTTCAAAGATGCCCAGAACTGAGCTAAACTTGGTATGTTTCCAACTCCAAGAAATAACTTCATGCCCCATCTCTCTTACTTCCAGCTAGTAAGGATCACATAATTCCTAACAAAGTTTTGACACAGATTGCCAATTCGGGCATTCAGAACATATAGCACGTTGCTGTAAGCAAGCACATTCTCATTCAAAGATGCAAGTTACTATGTAGGAACAAGTTTGTATAGGTATTTCAAAGATGCCCAGAACTGAGCTAAACTTTGTATGTGTCCAACTCCTAGAAATAACTTCATGCCCCATCTCCCTTACTTCCAGCTAGTAAGGATCACATAATTCCTAACAAAGTTTTGACACAGATTCCCAATTCGGGCATTCAGAACATATAGCACGTTGCTGTAAGCAAGCACATTCTCATTCAAAGATGCAAGTTACTATGTAGGAACAAGTTTGTATAGGTATTTCAAAGATGCCCAGAACTGAGCTAAACTTGGTATGTGTCCAACTCCTAGAAATAACTTCATGCCCCATCTCCCTTACTTCCAGCTAGTAAGGATCACATAATTCCTAACAAAGTTTTGACACAGATTCCCAATTCGGGCATTCAGAACATATAGCACGTTGCTGTAAGCAAGCAGATACTCATTAAAAGATGCAAGTTACTATGTAGGAACAAGTTTGTATAGGTATTTCAAAGATGCCCAGAACTGAGCTAAACTTGGTATGTGTCCAACTCCTAGAAATAACTTCATGCCCCATCTCCCTTACTTCCAGCTAGTAAGGATCACATAATTCCTAACAAAGTTTTGACACAGATTCCCAATTCGGGCATTCAGAACATATAGCACGTTGCTGTAAGCAAGCAGATTCTCATTCAAAGATGCAAGTTACTATGTAGGAACAAGTTTGTATAGGTATTTCAAAGATGCCCAGAACTGAGCTAAACTTGGTATGTGTCCAACTCCTAGAAATAACTTCATGCCCCATCTCCCTTACTTCCAGCTAGTAAGGATCACATAATACCTAACAATGTTTTGACACAGATTCCCAATTCGGGCATTCAGAACATATAGCACGTTGCTGTAAGCAAGCACATTCTCATTCAAAGTTGCAAGTTACTATGTAGGAACAAGTTTGTATAGGTATTTCAAAGATGCCCAGAACTGAGCTAAACTTGGTATGTGTCCAACTCCTAGAAATAACTTCATGCCCCATCTCCCTTACTTCCAGCTAGTAAGGGTCACATAATTCCTAACAAAGTTTTGACACAGATTCCCAATTCGGGCATTCAGAACATATAGCACGTTGCTGTAAGCAAGCAGATTCTCATTAAAGATGCAAGTTACTATGTAGGAACAAGTTTGTATAGGTATTTCAAAGATGCCCAGAACTGAGCTAAACTTGGTATGTGTCCAACTCCTAGAAATAACTTCATGCCCCATCTCCCTTACTTCCAGCTAGTAAGG
Organism: Diceros bicornis minor; assembly: GCF_020826845.1. Lineage (NCBI taxonomy): Eukaryota > Metazoa > Chordata > Mammalia > Perissodactyla > Rhinocerotidae > Diceros > Diceros bicornis. The sequence goes on along the minus strand of NC_080751.1, from coordinate 1,126,223 downwards.
ATCACATAATTCCTAACAAAGTTTTGACACAGATTCCCAATTCGGGCATTCAGAACATATAGCACGTTGCTGTAAGCAAGCACATTTTCATTCAAAGATGCAAGTTACTATGTAGGAACAAGTTTGTATAGGTATTTCAAAGATGCCCAGAACTGAGCTAAACTTGGTATGTGTCCAACTCCTAGAAATAACTTCATGCCCCATCTCCCTTACTTCCAGCTAGTAAGGATCACATAATTCCTAACAAAGTTTTGACACAGATTCCCAATTCGGGCATTCAGAACATATAGCACGTTGCTGCAAGCAAGCACATTCTCATTCAAAGATGCAAGTTACTGTGTAGGAACAAGTTTGTATAGGTATTTCAAAGATGCCCAGAACTGAGCTAAACTTGGTATGTGTCCAACTCCTAGAAATAACTTCATGCCCCATCTCCCTTACTTCCAGCTAGTAAGGATCACATAATTCCTAACAAAGTTTTGACACAGATTCCCTATTCGGGCATTCAGAACATATAGCACGTTGCTGCAAGCAAGCACATTCTCATTCAAAGTTGCAAGTTACTGTGTAGGAACAAGTTTGTATAGGTATTTCAAAGATGCCCAGAACTGAGCTAAACTTGGTATGTGTCCAACTCCTAGAAATAACTTCATGCCCCATCTCCCTTACTTCCAGCTAGTAAGGATCACATAATTCCTAACAAAGTTTTGACACAGATTCCCTATTCGGGCATTCAGAACATATAGCACGTTGCTGCAAGCAAGCACATTCTCATTCAAAGTTGCAAGTTACTGTGTAGGAACAAGTTTGTATAGGTATTTCAAAGATGCCCAGAACTGAGCTAAACTTGGTATGTGTCCAACTCCTAGAAATAACTTCATGCCCCATCTCCCTTACTTCCAGCTAGTAAGGATCACATAATTCCTAACAAAGTTTTGACACAGATTCCCAATTCGGGCATTCAGAACATATAGCACGTTGCTGTAAGCAAGCAGATTCTCATTCAAAGATGCAAGTTACTATGTAGGAACAAGTTTGTATAGGTATTTCAAAGATGCCCAGAACTGAGCTAAACTTGGTATGTGTCCAACTCCTAGAAATAACTTCATGCCCCATCTCCCTTACTTCCAGCTAGTAAGGATCACATAATTCCTAACAAAGTTTTGACACAGATTCCCAATTCGGGCATTCAGAACATATAGCACGTTGCTGTAAGCAAGCACATTCTCATTCAAAGATGCAAGTTACTATGTAGGAACAAGTTTGTATAGGTATTTCAAAGATGCCCAGAACTGAGCTAAACTTGGTATGTGTCCAACTCCTAGAAATAACTTCATGCCCCATCTCCCTTACTTCCAGCTAGTAAGGATCACATAATTCCTAACAAAGTTTTGACACAGATTCCCTATTCGGGCATTCAGAACATATAGCACGTTGCTGCAAGCAAGCACATTCTCATTCAAAGATGCAAGTTACTGTGTAGGAACAAGTTTGTATAGGTATTTCAAAGATGCCCAGAACTGAGCTAAACTTGGTATGTGTCCAACTCCTAGAAATAACTTCATGCCCCATCTCCCTTACTTCCAGCTAGTAAGGATCACATAATTCCTAACAAAGTTTTGACACAGATTCCCAATTCGGGCATTCAGAACATATAGCACGTTGCTGTAAGCAAGCAGATTCTCATTCAAAGATGCAAGTTACTATGTAGGAACAAGTTTGTATAGGTATTTCAAAGATGCCCAGAACTGAGCTAAACTTGGTATGTGTCCAACTCCTAGAAATAACTTCATGCCCCATCTCCCTTACTTCCAGCTAGTAAGGATCACATAATTCCTAACAAAGTTTTGACACAGATTCCCAATTCGGGCATTCAGAACATATAGCACGTTGCTGTAAGCAAGCACATTTTCATTCAAAGATGCAAGTTACTATGTAGGAACAAGTTTGTATAGGTATTTCAAAGATGCCCAGAACTGAGCTAAACTTGGTATGTGTCCAACTCCTAGAAATAACTTCATGCCCCATCTCCCTTACTTCCAGCTAGTAAGGATCACATAATTCCTAACAAAGTTTTGACACAGATTCCCAATTCGGGCATTCAGAACATATAGCACGTTGCTGTAAGCAAGCAGATTCTCATTCAAAGATGCAAGTTACTATGTAGGAACAAGTTTGTATAGGTATTTCAAAGATGCCCAGAACTGAGCTAAACTTGGTATGTGTCCAACTCCTAGAAATAACTTCATGCCCCATCTCCCTTACTTCCAGCTAGTAAGGATCACATAATTCCTAACAAAGTTTTGACACAGATTCCCAATTCGGGCATTCAGAACATATAGCACGTTGCTGTAAGCAAGCACATTCTCATTCAAAGTTGCAAGTTACTATGTAGGAAGAAGTTTGTATAGGTATTTCAAAGATGCCCAGAACTGAGCTAAACTTGGTATGTGTCCAACTCCTAGAAATAACTTCATGCCCCATCTCCCTTACTTCCAGCTAGTAAGGATCCCATAATTCCTAACAAAGTTTTGACACAGATTCCCAATTCGGGCATTCAGAACATATAGCACGTTGCTGTAAGCAAGCACATTCTCATTCAAAGTTGCAAGTTACTATGTAGGAACAAGTTTGTATAGGTATTTCAAAGATGCCCAGAACTGAGCTAAACTTGGTATGTGTCCAACTCCTAGAAATAACTTCATGCCCCATCTCCCTTACTTCCAGCTAGTAAGGATCACATAATTCCTAACAAAGTTTTGACACAGATTCCCAATTCGGGCATTCAGAACATATAGCACGTTGCTGTAAGCAAGCACATTCTCATTCAAAGATGCAAGTTACTATGTAGGAACAAGTTTGTATAGGTATTTCAAAGATGCCCAGAACTGAGCAAAACTTGGTATGTGTCCAACTCCTAGAAATAACTTCATGCCCCATCTCCCTTACTTCCAGCTAGTAAGGATCACATAATTCCTAACAAAGTTTTGACACAGATTCCCAATTCGGGCATTCAGAACATATAGCACGTTGCTGTAAGCAAGCACATTCTCATTCAAAGATGCAAGTTACTATGTAGGAACAAGTTTGTATAGGTATTTCAAAGATGCCCAGAACTGAGCTAAACTTGGTATGTGTCCAACTCCTAGAAATAACTTCATGCCCCATCTCCCTTACTTCCAGCTAGTAAGGATCACATAATTCCTAACAAAGTTTTGACACAGATTCCCAATTCGGGCATTCAGAACATATAGCACGTTGCTGTAAGCAAGCACATTCTCATTCAAAGATGCAAGTTACTATGTAGGAACAAGTTTGTATAGGTATTTCAAAGATGCCCAGAACTGAGCTAAACTTGGTATGTGTCCAACTCCTAGAAATAACTTCATGCCCCATCTCCCTTACTTCCAGCTAGTAAGGATCACATAATTCCTAACAAAGTTTTGACACAGATTCCCAATTCGGGCATTCAGAACATATAGCACGTTGCTGTAAGCAAGCACATTCTCATTAATGATGCAAGTTACTATGTAGCAACAAGTTTGTATAGGTATTTCAAAGATGCCCAGAACTGAGCTAAACTTGGTATGTGTCCAACTCCTAGAAATAACTTCATGCCCCATCTCCCTTACTTCCAGCTAGTAAGGATCACATAATTCCTAACAAAGTTTTGACACAGATTCCCAATTCGGGCATTCAGAACATATAGCACGTTGCTGTAAGCAAGCACATTCTCATTCAAAGTTGCAAGTTACTATGTAGGAACAAGTTTGTATAGGTATTTCAAAGATGCCCAGAACTGAGCAAAACTTGGTATGTGTCCAACTCCTAGAAATAACTTCATGCCCCATCTCCCTTACTTCCAGCTAGTAAGGATCACATAATTCCTAACAAAGTTTTGACACAGATTCCCAATTCGGGCATTCAGAACATATAGCACGTTGCTGTAAGCAAGCACATTCTCTTTCAAAGATGCAAGTTACTATGTAGGAACAAGTTTGTATAGGTATTTCAAAGATGCCCAGAACTGAGCTAAACTTGGTATGTGTCCAACTCCTAGAAATAACTTCATGCCCCATCTCCCTTACTTCCAGCTAGTAAGGATCACATAATTCCTAACAAAGTTTTGACACAGATTCCCAATTCGGGCATTCAGAACATATAGCACGTTGCTGTAAGCAAGCACATTCTCATTCAAAGTTGCAAGTTACTATGTAGGAACAAGTTTGTATAGGTATTTCAAAGATGCCCAGAACTGAGCTAAACTTGGTATGTGTCCAACTCCTAGAAATAACTTCATGCCCCATCTCCCTTACTTCCAGCTAGTAAGGATCACATAATTCCTAACAAAGTTTTGACACAGATTCCCAATTCGGGCATTCAGAACATATAGCACGTTGCTGTAAGCAAGCACATTCTCATTCAAAGTTGCAAGTTACTATGTAGGAACAAGTTTGTATAGGTATTTCAAAGATGCCCAGAACTGAGCTAAACTTGGTATGTGTCCAACTCCTAGAAATAACTTCATGCCCCATCTCCCTTACTTCCAGCTAGTAAGGATCACATAATTCCTAACAAAGTTTTGACACAGATTCCCAATTCGGGCATTCAGAACATATAGCACGTTGCTGTAAGCAAGCACATTCTCATTCAAAGATGCAAGTTGCCATGTAGGAACAAGTTTGTATAGGTATTTCAAAGATGCCCAGAACTGAGCTAAACTTGGTATGTGTCCAACTCCTAGAAATAACTTCATGCCCCATCTCCCTTACTTCCAGCTAGTAAGGATCACATAATTCCTAACAAAGTTTTGACACAGATTCCCTATTCGGGCATTCAGAACATATAGCACGTTGCTGTAAGCAAGCACATTCTCATTCAAAGATGCAAGTTACTATGTAGGAACAAGTTTGTATAGGTATTTCAAAGATGCCCAGAACTGAGCTAAACTTGGTATGTGTCCAACTCCTAGAAATAACTTCATGCCCCATCTCCCTTACTTCCAGCTAGTAAGGATCACATAATTCCTAACAAAGTTTTGACACAGATTCCCAATTCGGGCATTCAGAACATATAGCACGTTGCTGTAAGCAAGCAGATTCTCATTCAAAGATGCAAGTTACTATGTAGGAACAAGTTTGTATAGGTATTTCAAAGATGCCCAGAACTGAGCTAAACTTGGTATGTGTCCAACTCCTAGAAATAACTTCATGCCCCATCTCCCTTACTTCCAGTTAGTAAGGATCACATAATACCTAACAATGTTTTGACACAGATTCCCAATTCGGGCATTCAGAACATATAGCACGTTGCTGTAAGCAAGCACATTCTCATTCAAAGTTGCAAGTTACTATGTAGGAACAAGTTTGTATAGGTATTTCAAAGATGCCCAGAACTGAGCTAAACTTGGTATGTGTCCAACTCCTAGAAATAACTTCATGCCCCATCTCCCTTACTTCCAGCTAGTAAGGGTCACATAATTCCTAACAAAGTTTTGACACAGATTCCCAATTCGGGCATTCAGAACATATAGCACGTTGCTGTAAGCAAGCAGATTCTCATTAAAGATGCAAGTTACTATGTAGGAACAAGTTTGTAGAGGTATTTCAAAGATGCCCAGAACTGAGCTAAACTTGGTATGTGTCCAACTCCTAGAAATAACTTCATGCCCCATCTCCCTTACTTCCAGCTAGTAAGGATCACATAATTCCTAACAAAGTTTTGACACAGATTCCCAATTCGGGCATTCAGAACATATAGCACGTTGCTGTAAGCAAGCACATTCTCATTCAAAGATGCAAGTTACTATGTAGGAACAAGTTTGTATAGGTATTTCAAAGATGCCCAGAACTGAGCTAAACTTGGTATGTGTCCAACTCCTAGAAATAACTTCATGCCCCATCTCCCTTACTTCCAGCTAGTAAGGATCACATAATTCCTAACAAAGTTTTGACACAGATTCCCAATTCGGGCATTCAGAACATATAGCACGTTGCTGCAAGCAAGCACATTCTCATTCAAAGATGCAAGTTACTGTGTAGGAACAAGTTTGTATAGGTATTTCAAAGATGCCCAGAACTGAGCTAAACTTGGTATGTGTCCAACTCCTAGAAATAACTTCATGCCCCATCTCCCTTACTTCCAGCTAGCAAGGATCACATAATTCCTAACAAAGTTTTGACACAGATTCCCTATTCGGGCATTCAGAACATATAGCACGTTGCTGCAAGCAAGCACATTCTCATTCAAAGTTGCAAGTTACTGTGTAGGAACAAGTTTGTATAGGTATTTCAAAGATGCCCAGAACTGAGCTAAACTTGGTATGTGTCCAACTCCTAGAAATAACTTCATGCCCCATCTCCCTTACTTCCAGCTAGCAAGGATCACATAATTCCTAACAAAGTTTTGACACAGATTCCCTATTCGGGCATTCAGAACATATAGCACGTTGCTGCAAGCAAGCACATTCTCATTCAAAGTTGCAAGTTACTGTGTAGGAACAAGTTTGTATAGGTATTTCAAAGATGCCCAGAACTGAGCTAAACTTGGTATGTGTCCAACTCCTAGAAATAACTTCATGCCCCATCTCCCTTACTTCCAGCTAGTAAGGATCACATAATTCCTAACAAAGTTTTGACACAGATTCCCAATTCGGGCATTCAGAACATATAGCACGTTGCTGTAAGCAAGCAGATTCTCATTCAAAGATGCAAGTTACTATGTAGCAACAAGTTTGTATAGGTATTTCAAAGATGCCCAGAACTGAGCTAAACTTGGTATGTGTCCAACTCCTAGAAATAACTTCATGCCCCATCTCCCTTACTTCCAGCTAGTAAGGATCACATAATTCCTAACAAAGTTTTGACACAGATTCCCAATTCGGGCATTCAGAACATATAGCACGTTGCTGTAAGCAAGCAGATACTCATTAAAAGATGCAAGTTACTATGTAGGAACAAGTTTGTATAGATATTTCAAAGATGCCCAGAACTGAGCAAAACTTGGTATGTGTCCAACTCCTAGAAATAACTTCATGCCCCATCTCCCTTACTTCCAGCTAGTAAGGATCACATAATTCCTAACAAAGTTTTGACACAGATTCCCAATTCGGGCATTCAGAACATATAGCACGTTGCTGTAAGCAAGCACATTCTCATTCAAAGTTGCAAGTTACTATGTAGGAACAAGTTTGTATAGGTATTTCAAAGATGCCCAGAACTGAGCTAAACTTGGTATGTGTCCAACTCCTAGAAATAACTTCATGCCCCATCTCCCTTACTTCCAGCTAGTAAGGATCACATAATTCCTAACAAATTTTGACACAGATTCCCAATTCGGGCATTCAGAATATATAGCACGTTGCTGAAAGCAAGCACATTCTCATTCAAAGTTGCAAGATAGTATGTAGGAACAAGTTTGTATAGGTATTTCAAAGATGCCCAGAACTGAGCTAAACTTGGTATGTGTCCAACTCCTAGAAATAACTTCATGCCCCATCTCCCTTACTTCCAGCTAGTAAGGATCACATAATTCCTAACAAAGTTTTGACACAGATTCCCTTTTCGGGCATTCAGAGCATATAGCACGTTGCTGTTAGCAAGCACATTCTCATTCAAAGTTGCAAGTTACTATGTAGGAACAAGTTTGTATAGGTATTTCTAAGATGCCCAGAACTGTGCTAAACTTCGTTTGTGTCCAACTCCTAGAAATACCTTCATCCCCCAACTCCCTTACTTCCAGCTAGTAAGGATCACATAATTCCTAACAAATTTTGACACAGATTCCCAATTCGGGCATTCAGAATATATAGCACGTTGCTGAAAGCAAGCACATTCTGATTCAAAGTTGCAAGTTAATATGTAGGAACAAGTTTGTATAGGTATTTCAAAGATGCCCAGAACTGAGCTAAACTTGGTATGTGTCCAACTCCTAGAAATAACTTCATGCCCCATCTCCCTTACTTCCAGCTAGTAAGGATCACATAATACCTAACAAAGATTTCACATATATTCCCAATTCGGGCATTCAGAACATATAGCACGTTGCCTTTAGCAAGCACATTCTCATTCAAAGTTGCAAGTTGCCATGTAGGAACAAGTTTGTATAGGTATTTCAAAGATGCCCAGAACTGAGCTAAACTTGGTATGTGTCCAACTCCTAGAAATAACTTCATGCTGCATCTCCCTTACTTCCAGCTAGTAAGGATCACATAATTCCTAACAAAGTTTTGACACAGATTCCCAATTCGGGCATTCAGAACATATAGCACGTTGCTGTAAGCAAGCACATTCTCATTCAAAGATGCAAGTTACTATGTAGGAACAAGTTTGTATAGGTATTTCAAAGATGCCCAGAACTGAGCTAAACTTGGTATGTGTCCAACTCCTAGAAATAACTTCATGCCCCATCTCCCTTACTTCCAGCTAGTAAGGATCACATAATTCCTAACAAAGTTTTGACACAGATTCCCAATTCGGGCATTCAGAACATGTAGCACGTTGCTGTAAGCAAGCACATTCTCATTCAAAGATGCAAGTTACTATGTAGGAACAAGTTTGTATAGGTATTTCAAAGATGCACAGAACTGAGCTAAACTTGGTATGTGTCCAACTCCTAGAAATAACTTCATGCCCCATCTCCCTTACTTCCAGCTAGTAAGGATCACATAATTCCTAACAAAGTTTTGACACAGATTCCCAATTCGGGCATTCAGAACATGTAGCACGTTGCTGTATGCAAGCAGATTCTCATTCAAAGTTGCAAGTTACTATGTAGGAACAAGTTTGTATAGGTATTTCAAAGATGCCCAGAACTGAGCTAAACTTGGTATGTGTCCAACTCCTAGAAATAACTTCATGCCCCATCTCCCTTACTTCCAGCTAGTAAGGATCACATAATTCCTAACAAAGTTTTGACACAGATTCCCAATTCGGGCATTCAGAACATGTAGCACGTTGCTGTAAGCAAGCACATTCTCATTCAAAGTTGCAAGTTACTATGTAGGAACAAGTTTGTATAGGTATTTCAAAGATGCCCAGAACTGAGCTAAACTTGGTATGTGTCCAACTCCTAGAAATAACTTCATGCCCCATCTCCCTTACTTCCAGCTAGTAAGGATCACATAATTCCTAACAAAGTTTTGACACAGATTCCCAATTCGGGCATTCAGAACATGTAGCACGTTGCTGTAAGCAAGCAGATTCTCATTCAAAGATGCAAGTTACTATGTAGGAACAAGTTTGTATAGGTATTTCAAAGATGCCCAGAACTGAGCTAAACTTGGTATGTGTCCAACTCCTAGAAATAACTTCATGCCCCATCTCCCTTACTTCCAGCTAGTAAGGATCACATAATTCCTAACAAAGTTTTGACACAGATTCCCTATTCGGGCATTCAGAACATATAGCACGTTCCTGTAAGCAAGCACATTCTCATTCAAAGTTGCAAGATAGTATGTAGGAACAAGTTTGTATAGGTATTTCAAAGATGCCCAGAACTGAGCTAAACTTGGTATGTGTCCAACTCCTAGAAATAACTTTATGCCCCATCTCCCTTACTTCCAGCTAGTAAGGATCACATAATTCCTAACAAAGTTTTGACACAGATTCCCAATTCGGGCATTCAGAACATATAGCACGTTGCTGTAAGCAAGCACATTCTCATTCAAAGATGCAAGTTACTATGTAGGAACAAGTTTGTATAGGTATTTCAAAGATGCCCAGAACTGAGCTAAACTTGGTATGTGTCCAACTCCTAGAAATACCTTCATCCCCCAACTCCCTTACATCCAGCTAGTTAGGATCACATAATTCCTAACAAAGTTTTGACACAGATTCCCAATTCGGGCATTCAGAACATATAGCACGTTGCTAAAGCAAGCACATTCTCATTCAAAGTTGCAAGTTACTATGTAGGAACAAGTTTGTATAGGTATTTCAAAGATGCCCAGAACTGAGCTAAACTTGGTATGTGTCCAACTCCTAGAAATAACTTCATGCCCCATCTCCCTTACTTCCAGCTAGTAAGGATCACATAATTCCTAACAAAGTTCTGACACAGATTCCCAATTCGGGCATTCAGAACATATAGCACGTTGCTGTAAGCAAGCACATTCTCATTCAAAGTTGCAAGTTACTATGTAGGAACAAGCTTGTATAGGTATTTCAAAGATGCCCAGAACTGAGCTAAACTTGGTATGTGTCCAACTCCTAGAAATAACTTCATGCCCCATCTCCCTTAATTCCAGCTAGTAAGGATCACATAATTCCTAACAAAGTTTTGACACAGATTGCCAATTCGGGCATTCAGAACATATAGCACGTTGCTGTAAGCAAGCACATTCTCATTCAAAGATGCAAGTTACTATGTAGGAACAAGTTTGTATAGGTATTTCAAAGATGCCCAGAACTGAGCCAAACTTGGTATGTGTCCAACTCCTAGAAATAACTTCATGCCCCATCTCCCTTACTTCCAGCTAGTAAGGATCACATAATTCCTAACAAAGGTTTGACACAGATTCCCAATTCGGGCATTCAGAACATATAGCACGTTGCTGTAAGCAAGCACATTTTCATTCAAAGTTGCAAGTTACTATATAGGAACAAGTTTGCATAGGTATTTCAAAGATGCCCAGAACTGAGCTAAACTTGGTATGTGTCCAACTCCTAGAAATAACTTCATGCCCCATCTCCCTTACTTCCAGCTAGTAAGGATCACATAATTCCTAACAAAGTTTTGACACAGATTCCCAATTCGGGCATTCAGAACATATAGCACGTTGCTGTAAGCAAGCAGATTCTCATTCAAAGATGCAAGTTACTATGTAGGAACAAGTTTGTATAGGTATTTCAAAGATGCCCAGAACTGAGCTAAACTTGGTATGTGTCCAACTCCTAGAAATAACTTCATGCCCCATCTCCCTTACTTCCAGCTAGTAAGGATCACATAATTCCTAACAAAGTTTTGACACAGATTCCCAATTCGGGCATTCAGAACATATAGCAAGTTGCTGTAAGCAAGCACATTCTCATTCAAAGTTGCAAGTTACTATGTAGGAATAAGTTTGTATAGGTATTTCAAAGATGCCCAGAACTGAGCTAAACTTGGTATGTGTCCAACTCCTAGAAATATCTTCATGCCCCATCTCCCTTACTTCCAGCTAGTAAGGATCACAATATTCCTAACAAAGTTTTGACACAGATTGCCAATTCGGGCATTCAGAACATATAGCACGTTGCTGTAAGCAAGCACATTCTCATTCAAAGATGCAAGTTACTATGTAGGAACAAGTTTGTATAGGTATTTCAAAGATGCCCAGAACTGAGCTAAACTTGGTATGTGTCCAACTCCTAGAAATAACTTCATGCCCCATCTCCCTTACTTCCAGCTAGTAAGGATCACATAATTCCTAACAAAGTTTTGACACAGATTGCCAATTCGGGCATTCAGAATATATAGCACGTTGCTGTAAGCAAGCACATTCTCATTCAAAGATGCAAGTTACTATGTAGGAACAAGTTTGTATAGGTATTTCAAAGATGCCCAGAACTGAGCTAAACTTGGTATGTGTCCAACTCCTAGAAATATCTTCATGCCCCATCTCCCTTACTTCCAGCTAGTAAGGATCACATAATTCCTAACAAAGTTTTGACACAGATTCCCAATTCGGGCATTCAGAACATATAGCACGTTGCTGTAAGCAAGCACATTCTCATTCAAAGATGCAAGTTACTATGTAGGAACAAGTTTGTATAGGTATTTCAAAGATGCCCAGAACTGAGCTAAACTTGGTATGTGTCCAACTCCTAGAAATAACTTCATGCCCCATCTCCCTTACTTCCAGCTAGTAAGGATCACATAATTCCTAACAAAGTTTTGACACAGATTCTCAATTCGGGCATTCAGAACATATAGCACGTTGCTGTAAGCAAGCACATTCTCATTCAAAGTTGCAAGTTACTATGTAGGAACAAGTTTGTATAGGTATTTCAAAGATGCCCAGAACTGAGCTAAACTTGGTATGTGTCCAACTCCTAGAAATAACTTCATGCTCCATCTCCCTTACTTCCAGCTAGTAAGGATCACATAATTCCTAACAAAGTTTTGACACAGATTCCCTATTCGGGCATTCAGAACATATAGCACGTTGCTGCAAGCAAGCACATTCTCATTCAAAGTTGCAAGTTACTATGTAGGAACAAGTTTGTATAGGTATTTCAAAGATGCCCAGAACTGAGCTAAACTTGGTATGTTTCCAACTCCAAGAAATAACTTCATGCCCCATCTCCCTTACTTCCAGCTAGTAAGGATCACATAATTCCTAACAAAGTTTTGACACAGATTGCCAATTCGGGCATTCAGAACATATAGCACGTTGCTGTAAGCAAGCACATTCTCATTCAAAGATGCAAGTTACTATGTAGGAACAAGTTTGTATAGGTATTTCAAAGATGCCCAGAACTGAGCCAAACTTGGTATGTGTCCAACTCCTAGAAATAACTTCATGCCCCATCTCCCTTACTTCCAGCTAGTAAGGATCACATAATTCCTAACAAAGTTTTGACACAGATTCCCAATTCGGGCATTCAGAACATATAGCACGTTGCTGTAAGCAAGCAGATTCTCATTCAAAGATGCAAGTTACTATGTAGGAACAAGTTTGTATAGGTATTTCAAAGATGCCCAGAACTGAGCTAGACTTGGTATGTGTCCAACTCCTAGAAATAACTTCATGCCCCATCTCCCTTACTTCCAGCTAGTAAGGATCACATAATTCCTAACAAAGTTTTGACACAGATTCCCAATTCGGGCATTCAGAACATATAGCACGTTGCTGTAAGCAAGCAGATACTCATTAAAAGATGCAAGTTACTATGTAGGAACAAGTTTGTATAGGTATTTCAAAGATGCCCAGAACTGAGCTAAACTTGGTATGTGTCCAACTCCTAGAAATAACTTCATGCCCCATCTCCCTTACTTCCAGCTAGTAAGGATCACATAATTCCTAACAAAGTTTTGACACAGATTCCCTATTCGGGCATTCAGAACATATAGCACGTTGCTGTAAGCAAGCACATTCTCATTCAAAGTTGCAAGTTACTATGTAGGAACAAGTTTGTATAGGTATTTCAAAGATGCCCAGAACTGAGCTAAACTTGGTATGTGTCCAACTCCTAGAAATAACTTCATGCCCCATCTCCCTTACTTCCAGCTAGTAAGGATCACATAATACCTAACAATGTTTTGACACAGATTCCCAATTCGGGCATTCAGAACATATAGCACGTTGCTGTAAGCAAGCACATTCTCATTCAAAGTTGCAAGTTACTATGTAGGAACAAGTTTGTATAGGTATTTCAAAGATGCCCAGAACTGAGCTAAACTTGGTATGTGTCCAACTCCTAGAAATAACTTCATGCCCCATCTCCCTTATTTCCAGCTAGTAAGGGTCACATAATTCCTAACAAAGTTTTGACACAGATTCCCAATTCGGGCATTCAGAACATATAGCACGTTGCTGTAAGCAAGCAGATTCTCATTAAAGATGCAAGTTACTATGTAGGAACAAGTTTGTATAGGTATTTCAAAGATGCCCAGAACTGAGCTAAACTTGGTATGTGTCCAACTCCTAGAAATAACTTCATGCCCCATCTCCCTTACTTCCAGCTAGTAAGGATCACATAATTCCTAACAAAGTTTTGACACAGATTCCCAATTCGGGCATTCAGAACATATAGCACGTTGCTGTAAGCAAGCACATTCTCATTCAAAGATGCAAGTTACTATGTAGGAACAAGTTTGTATAGGTATTTCAAAGATGCCCAGAACTGAGCTAAACTTGGTATGTGTCCAACTCCTAGAAATAACTTCATGCCCCATCTCCCTTACTTCCAGCTAGTAAGGATCACATAATTCCTAACAAAGTTTTGACACAGATTCCCAATTCGGGCATTCAGAACATATAGCACGTTGCTGTAAGCAAGCACATTCTCATTCAAAGATGCAAGTTACTATGTAGGAACAAGTTTGTATAGGTATTTCAAAGATGCCCAGAACTGAGCTAAACTTGGTATGTGTCCAACTCCTAGAAATAACTTCATGCCCCATCTCCCTTAATTCCAGCTAGTAAGGATCACATAATTCCTAACAAAGTTTTGACACAGATTCCCAATTCGGGCATTCAGAACATATAGCACGTTGCTGTAAGCAAGCACATTCTCAGTCAAAGATGCAAGTTACTATGTAGGAACAAGTTTGTATAGGTATTTCAAAGATGCCCAGAACTGAGCTAGACTTGGTATGTGTCCAACTCCTAGAAATAACTTCATGCCCCATCTCCCTTACTTCCAGCTAGTAAGGATCACATAATTCCTAACAAAGTTTTGACACAGATTCCCAATTCGGGCATTCAGAACATATAGCACGTTGCTGTAAGCAAGCAGATTCTCATTAATGATGCAAGTTACTATGTAGCAACAAGTTTGTATAGGTATTTCAAAGATGCCCAGAACTGAGCTAAACTTGGTATGTGTCCAACTCCTAGAAATAACTTCATGCCCCATCTCCCTTACTTCCAGCTAGTAAGGATCACATAATTCCTAACAAAGTTTTGACACAGATTCCCAATTCGGGCATTCAGAACATATAGCACGTTGCTGTAAGCAAGCAGATACTCATTAAAAGATGCAAGTTACTATGTAGGAACAAGTTTGTATAGGTATTTCAAAGATGCCCAGAACTGAGCAAAACTTGGTATGTGTCCAACTCCTAGAAATAACTTCATGCCCCATCTCCCTTACTTCCAGCTAGTAAGGATCACATAATTCCTAACAAAGTTTTGACACAGATTCCCAATTCGGGCATTCAGAACATATAGCACGTTGCTGTAAGCAAGCACATTCTCATTCAAAGTTGCAAGTTACTATGTAGGAACAAGTTTGTATAGGTATTTCAAAGATGCCCAGAACTGAGCTAAACTTGGTATGTGTCCAACTCCTAGAAATAACTTCATGCCCCATCTCCCTTACTTCCAGCTAGTAAGGATCACATAATTCCTAACAAAGTTTTGACACAGATTCTCTTTTCGGGCATTCAGAGCATATAGCACGTTGCTGTTAGCAAGCACATTCTCATTCAAAGTTGCAAGTTACTATGTAGGAACAAGTTTGTATAGGTATTTCTAAGATGCCCAGAACTGTGCTAAACTTCGTTTGTGTCCAACTCCTAGAAATACCTTCATCCCTCAACTCTCTTACTTCCAGCTAGTAAGGATCACATAATTCCTAACAAATTTTGACACAGATTCCCAATTCGGGCATTCAGAATATATAGCACGTTGCTGAATGCAAGCACATTCTGATTCAAAGTTGCAAGCTAATATGTAGGAACAAGTTTGTATAGGTATTTCAAAGATGCCCAGAACTGAGCTAAACTTGGTATGTGTCCAACTCCTAGAAATAACTTCATGCCCCATCTCCCTTACTTCCAGCTAGTAAGGATCACATAATACCTAACAAAGATTTCACACATATTCCCAATTCGGGCATTCAGAACATATAGCACGTTGCTGTAAGCAAGCACATTCTCATTCAAAGATGCAACTTACTATGTAGGAACAAGTTAGTATAGGTATTTCAAAGATGCCCAGAACTGAGCTAAACTTGGTATGTGTCCAACTCCTAGAAATAACTTCATGCTGCATCTCCCTTACTTCCAGCTAGTAAGGATCACATAATTCCTAACAAAGTTTTGACACAGATTCCCAATTCGGGCATACAGAACATATAGCACGTTGCTGTAAGCAAGCACATTCTCATTCAAAGTTGCAAGTTACTATGTAGGAACAAGTTTGTATAGGTATTTCTAAGATGCCCAGAACTGAGCTAAACTTGGTGTGTCTCCAACTCCTAGAAATAACTTCATGCCCCATCTCCCTTACTTCCAGCTAGTAAGGATCACATAATTCCTAAAAAAGTTTTGACACAGATTCCCAATTCGGGCATTCAGAACATATAGCACGTTGCTGTAAGCAAGCACATTCTCATTCAAAGTTGCAAGTTACTATGTAGGAACAAGTTTGTATAGGTATTTCAAAGATGCCCAGAACTGAGCTAAACTTGGTATGTGTCCAACTCCTAGAAATAATTTCATGCCCCATCTCACTTACTTCCAGCTAGTAAGGATCACATAATTCCTAACAAAGTTTTGACACAGATTCCCAATTCGGGCATTCAGAACATATAGCACGTTGCTGTAAGCAAGCACATTCTCATTCAAAGTTGCAAGTTACTATGTAGGAACAAGTTTGTATAGGTATTTCAAAGATGCCCAGAACTGAGCTAAACTTGGTATGTGTCCAACTCCTAGAAATAACTTCATGCCCCATCTCCCGTACTTCCAGATAGTAAGGATCACATAATTCCTAACAAAGTTTTGACACAGATTCCCAATTCGGGCATTCAGAACATATAGCACGTTGCTGTAAGCAAGCACATTCTCATTCAAAGATGCAAGTTACTATGTAGGAACAAGTTTGTATAGGTATTTCAAAGATGCCCAGAACTGAGCTAAACTTGGTATGTGTCCAACTCCTAGAAATAACTTCATGCCCCATCTCCCTTACTTCCAGCTAGTAAGGATCACATAATTCCTAACAAAGTTTTGACACAGATTCCCAAATCGGGCATTCAGAACATATAGCACGTTGCTGCAAGCAAGAACATTCTCATTCAAAGTTGCAAGTTACTATGTAGGAACAAGTTTGTATAGGTATTTCAAAGATGCCCAGAACTGAGCTAAACTTGGTATGTGTCCAACTCCTAGAAATAACTTCATGCCCCATCTCCCTTACTTCCAGCTAGTAAGGATCACATAATTCCTAACAAAGTTTTGACACAGATTCCCAATTCGGGCATTCAGAACATGTAGCACGTTGCTGTAAGCAAGCACATTCTCATTCAAAGATGCAAGTTACTATGTAGGAACAAGTTTGTATAGGTATTTCAAAGATGCCCAGAACTGAGCTAAACTTGGTATGTGTCCAACTCCTAGAAATAACTTCATGCCCCATCTCCCTTACTTCCAGCTAGTAAGGATCACATAATTCCTAACAAAGTTTTGACACAGATTCCCTATTCGGGCATTCAGAACATATAGCACGTTGCTGTAAGCAAGCACATTCTCATTCAAAGTTGCAAGTTACTATGTAGGAACAAGTTTGTATAGGTATTTCAAAGATGCCCAGAACTGAGCTAAACTTGGTATGTGTCCAACTCCTAGAAATAACTTCATGCCCCATCTCCCTTACTTCCAGCTAGTAAGGATCACATAATTCCTAACAAAGTTTTGACACAGATTCCCAATTCGGGCATTCAGAACATATAGCACGTTGCTGTAAGCAAGCAGATTCTCATTCAAAGATGCAAGTTACTATGTAGGAACAAGTTTGTATAGGTATTTCAAAGATGCCCAGAACTGAGCTAAACTTGGTATGTGTCCAACTCCTAGAAATAACTTCATGCCCCATCTCCCTTACTTCCAGCTAGTAAGGATCACATAATTCCTAACAAAGTTTTGACACAGATTCCCTATTCGGGCATTCAGAACATATAGCACGTTGCTGCAAGCAAGCACATTCTCATTCAAAGTTGCAAGTTACTATGTAGGAACAAGTTTGTATAGGTATTTCAAAGATGCCCAGAACTGAGCTAAACTTGGTATGTCTCCAACTCCAAGAAATAACTTCATGCCCCATCTCCCTTACTTCCAGCTAGTAAGGATCACATAATTCCTAACAAAGTTTTGACACAGATTCCCAATTCGGGCATTCAGAACATATAGCACGTTGCTGTAAGCAAGCACATTCTCATTCAAAGATGCAAGTTACTATGTAGGAACAAGTTTGTATAGGTATTTCAAAGATGCCCAGAACTGAGCTAAACTTGGTATGTGTCCAACTCCTAGAAATAACTTCATGCCCCATCTCCCTTACTTCCAGCTAGTTAGGATCACATAATTCCTAACAAAGTTTTGACACAGATTCCCAATTCGGGCATTCAGAACATATAGCACGTTGCTGTAAGCAAGCACATTTTCATTCAAAGTTGCAAGTTACTATGTAGGAACAAGTTTGTATAGGTATTTCAAAGATGCCCAGAACTGAGCTAAACTTGGTATGTGTCCAACTCCTAGAAATAACTTCATGCCCCATCTCACTTACCTCCAGCTAGTAAGGATCACATAATTCCTAACAAAGTTTTGACACAGATTCCCTATTCGGGCATTCAGAACATATAGCACGTTGCTGTAAGCAAGCACATTCTCATTCAAAGATGCAAGTTACTAGGTAGGAACAAGTTTGTATAGGTATTTCAAAGATGCCCAGAACTGAGCTAAACTTGGTATGTGTCCAACTCCTAGAAATAACTTCATGCTCCATCTCCCTTACTTCCAGCTAGTAAGGATCACATAATTCCTAACAAAGTTTTGACACAGATTCCCTATTCGGGCATTCAGAACATATAGCACGTTGCTGCAAGCAAGCACATTCTCATTCAAAGTTGCAAGTTACTATGTAGGAACAAGTTTGTATAGGTATTTCAAAGATGCCCAGAACTGAGCTAAACTTGGTATGTGTCCAACTCCTAGAAATAACTTCATGCCCCATCTCCCTTACTTCCAGCTAGTAAGGATCACATAATTCCTAACAAAGTTTTGACACAGATTCCCAATTCGGGCATTCAGAACATGTAGCACGTTGCTGTAAGCAAGCAGATTCTCATTCAAAGATGCAAGTTACTATGTAGGAACAAGTTTGTATAGGTATTTCAAAGATGCCCAGAACTGAGCTAAACTTGGTATGTGTCCAACTCCTAGAAATAACTTCATGCCCCATCTCCCTTACTTCCAGCTAGTAAGGATCACATAATTCCTAACAAAGTTTTGACACAGATTCCCTATTCGGGCATTCAGAACATATAGCACGTTCCTGTAAGCAAGCACATTCTCATTCAAAGTTGCAAGATAGTATGTAGGAACAAGTTTGTATAGGTATTTCAAAGATGCCCAGAACTGAGCTAAACTTGGTATGTGTCCAACTCCTAGAAATAACTTTATGCCCCATCTCCCTTACTTCCAGCTAGTAAGGATCACATAATTCCTAACAAAGTTTTGACACAGATTCCCAATTCGGGCATTCAGAACATATAGCACGTTGCTGTAAGCAAGCACATTCTCATTCAAAGATGCAAGTTACTATGTAGGAACAAGTTTGTATAGGTATTTCAAAGATGCCCAGAACTGAGCTAAACTTGGTATGTGTCCAACTCCTAGAAATACCTTCATCCCCCAACTCCCTTACATCCAGCTAGTTAGGATCACATAATTCCTAACAAAGTTTTGACACAGATTCCCAATTCGGGCATTCAGAACATATAGCACGTTGCTAAAGCAAGCACATTCTCATTCAAAGTTGCAAGTTACTATGTAGGAACAAGTTTGTATAGGTATTTCAAAGATGCCCAGAACTGAGCTAAACTTGGTATGTGTCCAACTCCTAGAAATAACTTCATGCCCCATCTCCCTTACTTCCAGCTAGTAAGGATCACATAATTCCTAACAAAGTTCTGACACAGATTCCCAATTCGGGCATTCAGAACATATAGCACGTTGCTGTAAGCAAGCACATTCTCATTCAAAGTTGCAAGTTACTATGTAGGAACAAGCTTGTATAGGTATTTCAAAGATGCCCAGAACTGAGCTAAACTTGGTATGTGTCCAACTCCTAGAAATAACTTCATGCCCCATCTCCCTTAATTCCAGCTAGTAAGGATCACATAATTCCTAACAAAGTTTTGACACAGATTGCCAATTCGGGCATTCAGAACATATAGCACGTTGCTGTAAGCAAGCACATTCTCATTCAAAGATGCAAGTTACTATGTAGGAACAAGTTTGTATAGGTATTTCAAAGATGCCCAGAACTGAGCCAAACTTGGTATGTGTCCAACTCCTAGAAATAACTTCATGCCCCATCTCCCTTACTTCCAGCTAGTAAGGATCACATAATTCCTAACAAAGGTTTGACACAGATTCCCAATTCGGGCATTCAGAACATATAGCACGTTGCTGTAAGCAAGCACATTTTCATTCAAAGTTGCAAGTTACTATATAGGAACAAGTTTGCATAGGTATTTCAAAGATGCCCAGAACTGAGCTAAACTTGGTATGTGTCCAACTCCTAGAAATAACTTCATGCCCCATCTCCCTTACTTCCAGCTAGTAAGGATCACATAATTCCTAACAAAGTTTTGACACAGATTCCCAATTCGGGCATTCAGAACATATAGCACGTTGCTGTAAGCAAGCAGATTCTCATTCAAAGATGCAAGTTACTATGTAGGAACAAGTTTGTATAGGTATTTCAAAGATGCCCAGAACTGAGCTAAACTTGGTATGTGTCCAACTCCTAGAAATAACTTCATGCCCCATCTCCCTTACTTCCAGCTAGTAAGGATCACATAATTCCTAACAAAGTTTTGACACAGATTCCCAATTCGGGCATTCAGAACATATAGCAAGTTGCTGTAAGCAAGCACATTCTCATTCAAAGTTGCAAGTTACTATGTAGGAATAAGTTTGTATAGGTATTTCAAAGATGCCCAGAACTGAGCTAAACTTGGTATGTGTCCAACTCCTAGAAATATCTTCATGCCCCATCTCCCTTACTTCCAGCTAGTAAGGATCACAATATTCCTAACAAAGTTTTGACACAGATTGCCAATTCGGGCATTCAGAACATATAGCACGTTGCTGTAAGCAAGCACATTCTCATTCAAAGATGCAAGTTACTATGTAGGAACAAGTTTGTATAGGTATTTCAAAGATGCCCAGAACTGAGCTAAACTTGGTATGTGTCCAACTCCTAGAAATAACTTCATGCCCCATCTCCCTTACTTCCAGCTAGTAAGGATCACATAATTCCTAACAAAGTTTTGACACAGATTGCCAATTCGGGCATTCAGAATATATAGCACGTTGCTGTAAGCAAGCACATTCTCATTCAAAGATGCAAGTTACTATGTAGGAACAAGTTTGTATAGGTATTTCAAAGATGCCCAGAACTGAGCTAAACTTGGTATGTGTCCAACTCCTAGAAATATCTTCATGCCCCATCTCCCTTACTTCCAGCTAGTAAGGATCACATAATTCCTAACAAAGTTTTGACACAGATTCCCAATTCGGGCATTCAGAACATATAGCACGTTGCTGTAAGCAAGCACATTCTCATTCAAAGATGCAAGTTACTATGTAGGAACAAGTTTGTATAGGTATTTCAAAGATGCCCAGAACTGAGCTAAACTTGGTATGTGTCCAACTCCTAGAAATAACTTCATGCCCCATCTCCCTTACTTCCAGCTAGTAAGGATCACATAATTCCTAACAAAGTTTTGACACAGATTCTCAATTCGGGCATTCAGAACATATAGCACGTTGCTGTAAGCAAGCACATTCTCATTCAAAGTTGCAAGTTACTATGTAGGAACAAGTTTGTATAGGTATTTCAAAGATGCCCAGAACTGAGCTAAACTTGGTATGTGTCCAACTCCTAGAAATAACTTCATGCTCCATCTCCCTTACTTCCAGCTAGTAAGGATCACATAATTCCTAACAAAGTTTTGACACAGATTCCCTATTCGGGCATTCAGAACATATAGCACGTTGCTGCAAGCAAGCACATTCTCATTCAAAGTTGCAAGTTACTATGTAGGAACAAGTTTGTATAGGTATTTCAAAGATGCCCAGAACTGAGCTAAACTTGGTATGTTTCCAACTCCAAGAAATAACTTCATGCCCCATCTCCCTTACTTCCAGCTAGTAAGGATCACATAATTCCTAACAAAGTTTTGACACAGATTGCCAATTCGGGCATTCAGAACATATAGCACGTTGCTGTAAGCAAGCACATTCTCATTCAAAGATGCAAGTTACTATGTAGGAACAAGTTTGTATAGGTATTTCAAAGATGCCCAGAACTGAGCCAAACTTGGTATGTGTCCAACTCCTAGAAATAACTTCAGGCCCCATCTCCCTTACTTCCAGCTAGTAAGGATCACATAATTCCTAACAAAGTTTTGACACAGATTCCCAATTCGGGCATTCAGAACATATAGCACGTTGCTGTAAGCAAGCAGATTCTCATTCAAAGATGCAAGTTACTATGTAGGAACAAGTTTGTATAGGTATTTCAAAGATGCCCAGAACTGAGCTAGACTTGGTATGTGTCCAACTCCTAGAAATAACTTCATGCCCCATCTCCCTTACTTCCAGCTAGTAAGGATCACATAATTCCTAACAAAGTTTTGACACAGATTCCCAATTCGGGCATTCAGAACATATAGCACGTTGCTGTAAGCAAGCAGATACTCATTAAAAGATGCAAGTTACTATGTAGGAACAAGTTTGTATAGGTATTTCAAAGATGCCCAGAACTGAGCTAAACTTGGTATGTGTCCAACTCCTAGAAATATCTTCATGCCCCATCTCCCTTACTTCCAGCTAGTAAGGATCACATAATTCCTAACAAAGTTTTGACACAGATTCCCTATTCGGGCATTCAGAACATATAGCACGTTGCTGTAAGCAAGCACATTCTCATTCAAAGTTGCAAGTTACTATGTAGGAACAAGTTTGTATAGGTATTTCAAAGATGCCCAGAACTGAGCTAAACTTGGTATGTGTCCAACTCCTAGAAATAACTTCATGCCCCATCTCCCTTACTTCCAGCTAGTAAGGATCACATAATACCTAACAATGTTTTGACACAGATTCCCAATTCGGGCATTCAGAACATATAGCACGTTGCTGTAAGCAAGCACATTCTCATTCAAAGTTGCAAGTTACTATGTAGGAACAAGTTTGTATAGGTATTTCAAAGATGCCCAGAACTGAGCTAAACTTGGTATGTGTCCAACTCCTAGAAATAACTTCATGCCCCATCTCCCTTACTTCCAGCTAGTAAGGGTCACATAATTCCTAACAAAGTTTTGACACAGATTCCCAATTCGGGCATTCAGAACATATAGCACGTTGCTGTAAGCAAGCAGATTCTCATTAAAGATGCAAGTTACTATGTAGGAACAAGTTTGTATAGGTATTTCAAAGATGCCCAGAACTGAGCTAAACTTGGTATGTGTCCAACTCCTAGAAATAACTTCATGCCCCATCTCCCTTACTTCCAGCTAGTAAGGATCACATAATTCCTAACAAAGTTTTGACACAGATTCCCAATTCGGGCATTCAGAACATATAGCACGTTGCTGTAAGCAAGCACATTCTCATTCAAAGATGCAAGTTACTATGTAGGAACAAGTTTGTATAGGTATTTCAAAGATGCCCAGAACTGAGCTAAACTTGGTATGTGTCCAACTCCTAGAAATAACTTCATGCCCCATCTCCCTTACTTCCAGCTAGTAAGGATCACATAATTCCTAACAAAGTTTTGACACAGATTCCCAATTCGGGCATTCAGAACATATAGCACGTTGCTGTAAGCAAGCACATTCTCATTCAAAGATGCAAGTTACTATGTAGGAACAAGTTTGTATAGGTATTTCAAAGATGCCCAGAACTGAGCTAAACTTGGTATGTGTCCAACTCCTAGAAATAACTTCATGCCCCATCTCCCTTAATTCCAGCTAGTAAGGATCACATAATTCCTAACAAAGTTTTGACACAGATTCCCAATTCGGGCATTCAGAACATATAGCACGTTGCTGTAAGCAAGCACATTCTCAGTCAAAGATGCAAGTTACTATGTAGGAACAAGTTTGTATAGGTATTTCAAAGATGCCCAGAACTGAGCTAGACTTGGTATGTGTCCAACTCCTAGAAATAACTTCATGCCCCATCTCCCTTACTTCCAGCTAGTAAGGATCACATAATTCCTAACAAAGTTTTGACACAGATTCCCAATTCGGGCATTCAGAACATATAGCACGTTGCTGTAAGCAAGCAGATTCTCATTAATGATGCAAGTTACTATGTAGCAACAAGTTTGTATAGGTATTTCAAAGATGCCCAGAACTGAGCTAAACTTGGTATGTGTCCAACTCCTAGAAATAACTTCATGCCCCATCTCCCTTACTTCCAGCTAGTAAGGATCACATAATTCCTAACAAAGTTTTGACACAGATTCCCAATTCGGGCATTCAGAACATATAGCACGTTGCTGTAAGCAAGCAGATACTCATTAAAAGATGCAAGTTACTATGTAGGAACAAGTTTGTATAGATATTTCAAAGATGCCCAGAACTGAGCAAAACTTGGTATGTGTCCAACTCCTAGAAATAACTTCATGCCCCATCTCCCTTACTTCCAGCTAGTAAGGATCACATAATTCCTAACAAAGTTTTGACACAGATTCCCAATTCGGGCATTCAGAACATATAGCACGTTGCTGTAAGCAAGCACATTCTCATTCAAAGTTGCAAGTTACTATGTAGGAACAAGTTTGTATAGGTATTTCAAAGATGCCCAGAACTGAGCTAAACTTGGTATGTGTCCAACTCCTAGAAATAACTTCATGCCCCATCTCCCTTACTTCCAGCTAGTAAGGATCACATAATTCCTAACAAAGTTTTGACACAGATTCTCTTTTCGGGCATTCAGAGCATATAGCACGTTGCTGTTAGCAAGCACATTCTCATTCAAAGTTGCAAGTTACTATGTAGGAACAAGTTTGTATAGGTATTTCTAAGATGCCCAGAACTGTGCTAAACTTCGTTTGTGTCCAACTCCTAGAAATACCTTCATCCCTCAACTCTCTTACTTCCAGCTAGTAAGGATCACATAATTCCTAACAAATTTTGACACAGATTCCCAATTCGGGCATTCAGAATATATAGCACGTTGCTGAATGCAAGCACATTCTGATTCAAAGTTGCAAGCTAATATGTAGGAACAAGTTTGTATAGGTATTTCAAAGATGCCCAGAACTGAGCTAAACTTGGTATGTGTCCAACTCCTAGAAATAACTTCATGCCCCATCTCCCTTACTTCCAGCTAGTAAGGATCACATAATACCTAACAAAGATTTCACACATATTCCCA
Source organism: Diceros bicornis minor (assembly GCF_020826845.1). Lineage (NCBI taxonomy): Eukaryota > Metazoa > Chordata > Mammalia > Perissodactyla > Rhinocerotidae > Diceros > Diceros bicornis. Next base: position 1,101,116 of record NC_080751.1, on the reverse strand, counting down.
ATTCGGGCATTCAGAACATATAGCACGTTGCTGTAAGCAAGCACATTCTCATTCAAAGATGCAACTTACTATGTAGGAACAAGTTAGTATAGGTATTTCAAAGATGCCCAGAACTGAGCTAAACTTGGTATGTGTCCAACTCCTAGAAATAACTTCATGCTGCATCTCCCTTACTTCCAGCTAGTAAGGATCACATAATTCCTAACAAAGTTTTGACACAGATTCCCAATTCGGGCATACAGAACATATAGCACGTTGCTGTAAGCAAGCACATTCTCATTCAAAGTTGCAAGTTACTATGTAGGAACAAGTTTGTATAGGTATTTCTAAGATGCCCAGAACTGAGCTAAACTTGGTGTGTCTCCAACTCCTAGAAATAACTTCATGCCCCATCTCCCTTACTTCCAGCTAGTAAGGATCACATAATTCCTAAAAAAGTTTTGACACAGATTCCCAATTCGGGCATTCAGAACATATAGCACGTTGCTGTAAGCAAGCACATTCTCATTCAAAGTTGCAAGTTACTATGTAGGAACAAGTTTGTATAGGTATTTCAAAGATGCCCAGAACTGAGCTAAACTTGGTATGTGTCCAACTCCTAGAAATAATTTCATGCCCCATCTCACTTACTTCCAGCTAGTAAGGATCACATAATTCCTAACAAAGTTTTGACACAGATTCCCAATTCGGGCATTCAGAACATATAGCACGTTGCTGTAAGCAAGCACATTCTCATTCAAAGTTGCAAGTTACTATGTAGGAACAAGTTTGTATAGGTATTTCAAAGATGCCCAGAACTGAGCTAAACTTGGTATGTGTCCAACTCCTAGAAATAACTTCATGCCCCATCTCCCGTACTTCCAGATAGTAAGGATCACATAATTCCTAACAAAGTTTTGACACAGATTCCCAATTCGGGCATTCAGAACATATAGCACGTTGCTGTAAGCAAGCACATTCTCATTCAAAGATGCAAGTTACTATGTAGGAACAAGTTTGTATAGGTATTTCAAAGATGCCCAGAACTGAGCTAAACTTGGTATGTGTCCAACTCCTAGAAATAACTTCATGCCCCATCTCCCTTACTTCCAGCTAGTAAGGATCACATAATTCCTAACAAAGTTTTGACACAGATTCCCAAATCGGGCATTCAGAACATATAGCACGTTGCTGCAAGCAAGAACATTCTCATTCAAAGTTGCAAGTTACTATGTAGGAACAAGTTTGTATAGGTATTTCAAAGATGCCCAGAACTGAGCTAAACTTGGTATGTGTCCAACTCCTAGAAATAACTTCATGCCCCATCTCCCTTACTTCCAGCTAGTAAGGATCACATAATTCCTAACAAAGTTTTGACACAGATTCCCAATTCGGGCATTCAGAACATGTAGCACGTTGCTGTAAGCAAGCACATTCTCATTCAAAGATGCAAGTTACTATGTAGGAACAAGTTTGTATAGGTATTTCAAAGATGCCCAGAACTGAGCTAAACTTGGTATGTGTCCAACTCCTAGAAATAACTTCATGCCCCATCTCCCTTACTTCCAGCTAGTAAGGATCACATAATTCCTAACAAAGTTTTGACACAGATTCCCTATTCGGGCATTCAGAACATATAGCACGTTGCTGTAAGCAAGCACATTCTCATTCAAAGTTGCAAGTTACTATGTAGGAACAAGTTTGTATAGGTATTTCAAAGATGCCCAGAACTGAGCTAAACTTGGTATGTGTCCAACTCCTAGAAATAACTTCATGCCCCATCTCCCTTACTTCCAGCTAGTAAGGATCACATAATTCCTAACAAAGTTTTGACACAGATTCCCAATTCGGGCATTCAGAACATATAGCACGTTGCTGTAAGCAAGCAGATTCTCATTCAAAGATGCAAGTTACTATGTAGGAACAAGTTTGTATAGGTATTTCAAAGATGCCCAGAACTGAGCTAAACTTGGTATGTGTCCAACTCCTAGAAATAACTTCATGCCCCATCTCCCTTACTTCCAGCTAGTAAGGATCACATAATTCCTAACAAAGTTTTGACACAGATTCCCTATTCGGGCATTCAGAACATATAGCACGTTGCTGCAAGCAAGCACATTCTCATTCAAAGTTGCAAGTTACTATGTAGGAACAAGTTTGTATAGGTATTTCAAAGATGCCCAGAACTGAGCTAAACTTGGTATGTCTCCAACTCCAAGAAATAACTTCATGCCCCATCTCCCTTACTTCCAGCTAGTAAGGATCACATAATTCCTAACAAAGTTTTGACACAGATTCCCAATTCGGGCATTCAGAACATATAGCACGTTGCTGTAAGCAAGCACATTCTCATTCAAAGATGCAAGTTACTATGTAGGAACAAGTTTGTATAGGTATTTCAAAGATGCCCAGAACTGAGCTAAACTTGGTATGTGTCCAACTCCTAGAAATAACTTCATGCCCCATCTCCCTTACTTCCAGCTAGTTAGGATCACATAATTCCTAACAAAGTTTTGACACAGATTCCCAATTCGGGCATTCAGAACATATAGCACGTTGCTGTAAGCAAGCACATTCTCATTCAAAGTTGCAAGTTACTATGTAGGAACAAGTTTGTATAGGTATTTCAAAGATGCCCAGAACTGAGCTAAACTTGGTATGTGTCCAACTCCTAGAAATAACTTCATGCCCCATCTCACTTACCTCCAGCTAGTAAGGATCACATAATTCCTAACAAAGTTTTGACACAGATTCCCTATTCGGGCATTCAGAACATATAGCACGTTGCTGTAAGCAAGCACATTCTCATTCAAAGATGCAAGTTACTAGGTAGGAACAAGTTTGTATAGGTATTTCAAAGATGCCCAGAACTGAGCTAAACTTGGTATGTGTCCAACTCCTAGAAATAACTTCATGCTCCATCTCCCTTACTTCCAGCTAGTAAGGATCACATAATTCCTAACAAAGTTTTGACACAGATTCCCTATTCGGGCATTCAGAACATATAGCACGTTGCTGCAAGCAAGCACATTCTCATTCAAAGTTGCAAGTTACTATGTAGGAACAAGTTTGTATAGGTATTTCAAAGATGCCCAGAACTGAGCTAAACTTGGTATGTTTCCAACTCCAAGAAATAACTTCATGCCCCATCTCCCTTACTTCCAGCTAGTAAGGATCACATAATTCCTAACAAAGTTTTGACACAGATTGCCAATTCGGGCATTCAGAACATATAGCACGTTGCTGTAAGCAAGCACATTCTCATTCAAAGATGCAAGTTACTATGTAGGAACAAGTTTGTATAGGTATTTCAAAGATGCCCAGAACTGAGCTAAACTTGGTATGTGTCCAACTCCTAGAAATAACTTCATGCCCCATCTCCCTTACTTCCAGCTAGTAAGGATCACATAATTCCTAACAAAGTTTTGACACAGATTCCCAATTCGGGCATTCAGAACATATAGCACGTTGCTGTAAGCAAGCACATTCTCATTCAAAGATGCAAGTTACTATGTAGGAACAAGTTTGTATAGGTATTTCAAAGATGCCCAGAACTGAGCTAAACTTGGTATGTGTCCAACTCCTACAAATAACTTCATGCCCCATCTCCCTTACTTCCAGCTAGTAAGGATCACATAATTCCTAACAAAGTTTTGACACAGATTCCCAATTCGGGCATTCAGAACATATAGCACGTTGCTGTAAGCAAGCACATTCTCATTCAAAGATGCAAGTTACTATGTAGGAACAAGTTTGTATAGGTATTTCAAAGATGCCCAGAACTGAGCTAAACTTGGTATGTGTCCAACTCCTAGAAATAACTTCATGCCCCATCTCCCTTACTTCCAGCTAGTAAGGATCACATAATTCCTAACAAAGTTTTGACACAGATTCCCAATTCGGGCATTCAGAACATATAGCACGTTGCTGCAAGCAAGCACATTCTCATTCAAAGTTGCAAGTTACTATGTAGGAACAAGTTTGTATAGGTATTTCAAAGATGCCCAGAACTGAGCTAAACTTGGTATGTGTCCAACTCCTAGAAATAACTTCATGCCCCATCTCCCTTACTTCCAGCTAGTAAGGATCACATAATTCCTAACAAAGTTTTGACACAGATTCCCAATTCGGGCATTCAGAACATATAGCACGTTGCTGCAAGCAAGCACATTCTCATTCAAAGTTGCAAGTTACTATGTAGGAACAAGTTTGTATAGGTATTTCAAAGATGCCCAGAACTGAGCTAAACTTGGTATGTGTCCAACTCCTAGAAATAACTTCATGCCCCATCTCCCTTACTTCCAGCTAGTAAGGATCACATAATTCCTAACAAAGTTTTGACACAGATTCTCAATTCGGGCATTCAGAACATATAGCACGTTGATGTAAGCAAGCACATTCTCATTCAAAGTTGCAAGTTACTATGTAGGAACAAGTTTGTATACGTATTTCAAAGATGCCCAGAACTGAGCTAAACTTGGTATGTGTCCAACTCCTAGAAATAACTTCATGCCCCATCTCACTTACTTCCAGCTAGTAAGGATCACATAATTCCTAACAAAGTTTTGACACAGATTCCCTATTCGGGCATTCAGAACATATAGCACGTTGCTGTAAGCAAGCACATTCTCATTCAAAGATGCAAGTTACTATGTAGGAACAAGTTTGTATAGGTATTTCAAAGATGCCCAGAACTGAGCTAAACTTGGTATGTGTCCAACTCCTAGAAATAACTTCATGCCCCATCTCCCTTACTTCCAGCTAGTAAGGATCACATAATTCCTAACAAAGTTTTGACACAGATTGCCAATTCGGGCATTCAGAACATATAGCACGTTGCTGTAAGCAAGCACATTCTCATTCAAAGATGCAAGTTACTATGTAGGAACAAGTTTGTATAGGTATTTCAAAGATGCCCAGAACTGAGCTAAACTTGGTATGTGTCCAACTCCTAGAAATAACTTCATGCCCCATCTCCCTTACTTCCAGCTAGTAAGGATCACATAATTCCTAACAAAGTTTTGACACAGATTCCCAATTCGGGCATTCAGAACATATAGCACGTTGCTGTAAGCAAGCACATTCTCATTCAAAGATGCAAGTTACTATGTAGGAACAAGTTTGTATAGGTATTTCAAAGATGCCCAGAACTGAGCTAAACTTGGTATGTGTCCAACTCCTACAAATAACTTCATGCCCCATCTCCCTTACTTCCAGCTAGTAAGGATCACATAATTCCTAACAAAGTTTTGACACAGATTCCCAATTCGGGCATTCAGAACATATAGCACGTTGCTGTAAGCAAGCAGATACTCATTAAAAGATGCAAGTTACTATGTAGGAACAAGTTTGTATAGGTATTTCAAAGATGCCCAGAACTGAGCTAAACTTGGTATGTGTCCAACTCCTAGAAATAACTTCATGCCCCATCTCCCTTACTTCCAGCTAGTAAGGATCACATAATTCCTAACAAAGTTTTGACACAGATTCCCTATTCGGGCATTCAGAACATATAGCACGTTGCTGCAAGCAAGCACATTCTCATTCAAAGTTGCAAGTTACTATGTAGGAACAAGTTTGTATAGGTATTTCAAAGATGCCCAGAACTGAGCTAAACTTGGTATGTCTCCAACTCCAAGAAATAACTTCATGCCCCATCTCCCTTACTTCCAGCTAGTAAGGATCACATAATTCCTAACAAAGTTTTGACACAGATTCCCAATTCGGGCATTCAGAACATATAGCACGTTGCTGTAAGCAAGCACATTCTCATTCAAAGATGCAAGTTACTATGTAGGAACAAGTTTGTATAGGTATTTCAAAGATGCCCAGAACTGAGCTAAACTTGGTATGTGTCCAACTCCTAGAAATAACTTCATGCCCCATCTCCCTTACTTCCAGCTAGTTAGGATCACATAATTCCTAACAAAGTTTTGACACAGATTCCCAATTCGGGCATTCAGAACATATAGCACGTTGCTGTAAGCAAGCACATTCTCATTCAAAGTTGCAAGTTACTATGTAGGAACAAGTTTGTATAGGTATTTCAAAGATGCCCAGAACTGAGCTAAACTTGGTATGTGTCCAACTCCTAGAAATAACTTCATGCCCCATCTCCCTTACCTCCAGCTAGTAAGGATCACATAATTCCTAACAAAGTTTTGACACAGATTCCCAATTCGGGCATTCAGAACATATAGCACGTTGCTGTAAGCAAGCACATTTTCATTCAAAGTTGCAAGTTACTATGTAGGAACAAGTTTGTATAGGTATTTCAAAGATGCCCAGAACTGAGCTAAACTTGGTATGTGTCCAACTCCTAGAAATAACTTCATGCCCCATCTCACTTACCTCCAGCTAGAAAGGATCACATAATTCCTAACAAAGTTTTGACACAGATTCCCTATTCGGGCATTCAGAACAAATAGCACGTTGCTGTAAGCAAGCACATTCTCATTCAAAGATGCAAGTTACTAGGTAGGAACAAGTTTGTATAGGTATTTCAAAGATGCCCAGAACTGAGCTAAACTTGGTATGTGTCCAACTCCTAGAAATAACTTCATGCTCCATCTCCCTTACTTCCAGCTAGTAAGGATCACATAATTCCTAACAAAGATTTGACACAGATTCCCTATTCGGGCATTCAGAACATATAGCACGTTGCTGTAAGCAAGCACATTCTCATTCAAAGTTGCAAGTTACTATGTAGGAACAAGTTTGTATAGGTATTTCAAAGATGCCCAGAACTGAGCTAAACTTGGTATGTGTCCAACTCCTAGAAATAACTTCATGCCCCATCTCCCTTACTTCCAGCTAGTAAGGATCACATAATTCCTAACAAAGTTTTGACACAGATTCCCAATTCGGGCATTCAGAACATATAGCACGTTGCTGCAAGCAAGCACATTCTCATTCAAAGTTGCAAGTTACTATGTAGGAACAAGTTTGTATAGGTATTTCAAAGATGCCCAGAACTGAGCTAAACTTGGTATGTGTCCAACTCCTAGAAATAACTTCATGCCCCATCTCCCTTACTTCCAGCTAGTAAGGATCACATAATTCCTAACAAAGTTTTGACACAGATTCCCAATTCGGGCATTCAGAACATATAGCACGTTGCTGCAAGCAAGCACATTCTCATTCAAAGTTGCAAGTTACTATGTAGGAACAAGTTTGTATAGGTATTTCAAAGATGCCCAGAACTGAGCTAAACTTGGTATGTGTCCAACTCCTAGAAATAACTTCATGCCCCATCTCCCTTACTTCCAGCTAGTAAGGATCACATAATTCCTAACAAAGTTTTGACACAGATTCCCAATACGGGCATTCAGAACATATAGCACGTTGCTGTAAGCAAGCAGATTCTCATTCAAAGATGCAAGTTACTATGTAGGAACAAGTTTGTATAGGTATTTCAAAGATGCCCAGAACTGAGCTAAACTTGGTATGTGTCCAACTCCTAGAAATAACTTCATGCCCCATCTCCCTTACTTCCAGCTAGTAAGGATCACATAATTCCTAACAAAGTTTTGACACAGATTCTCAATTCGGGCATTCAGAACATATAGCACGTTGATGTAAGCAAGCACATTCTCATTCAAAGTTGCAAGTTACTATGTAGGAACAAGTTTGTATAGGTATTTCAAAGATGCCCAGAACTGAGCTAAACTTGGTATGTGTCCAACTCCTAGAAATAACTTCATGCCCCATCTCACTTACTTCCAGCTAGTAAGGATCACATAATTCCTAACAAAGTTTTGACACAGATTCCCTATTCGGGCATTCAGAACATATAGCACGTTGCTGTAAGCAAGCACATTCTCATTCAAAGATGCAAGTTACTAGGTAGGAACAAGTTTGTATAGGTATTTCAAAGATGCCCAGAACTGAGCTAAACTTGGTATGTGTCCAACTCCTAGAAATAACTTCATGCCCCATCTCCCTTACTTCCAGCTAGTAAGGATCACATAATTCCTAACAAAGTTTTGACACAGATTCCCTATTCGGGCATTCAGAACATATAGCACGTTGCTGCAAGCAAGCACATTCTCATTCAAAGTTGCAAGTTACTATGTAGGAACAAGTTTGTATAGGTATTTCAAAGATGCCCAGAACTGAGCTAAACTTGGTATGTTTCCAACTCCAAGAAATAACTTCATGCCCCATCTCCCTTACTTCCAGCTAGTAAGGATCACATAATTCCTAACAAAGTTTTGACACAGATTGCCAATTCGGGCATTCAGAACATATAGCACGTTGCTGTAAGCAAGCACATTCTCATTCAAAGATGCAAGTTACTATGTAGGAACAAGTTTGTATAGGTATTTCAAAGATGCCCAGAACTGAGCTAAACTTGGTATGTGTCCAACTCCTAGAAATAACTTCATGCCCCATCTCCCTTACTTCCAGCTAGTAAGGATCACATAATTCCTAACAAAGTTTTGACACAGATTGCCAATTCGGGCATTCAGAACATATAGCACGTTGCTGTAAGCAAGCACATTCTCATTCAAAGATGCAAGTTACTATGTAGGAACAAGTTTGTATAGGTATTTCAAAGATGCCCAGAACTGAGCTAAACTTGGTATGTGTCCAACTCCTAGAAATAACTTCATGCCCCATCTCCCTTACTTCCAGCTAGTAAGGATCACATAATTCCTAACAAAGTTTTGACACAGATTCCCAATTCGGGCATTCAGAACATATAGCACGTTGCTGTAAGCAAGCACATTCTCATTCAAAGATGCAAGTTACTATGTAGGAACAAGTTTGTATAGGTATTTCAAAGATGCCCAGAACTGAGCTAAACTTGGTATGTGTCCAACTCCTACAAATAACTTCATGCCCCATCTCCCTTACTTCCAGCTAGTAAGGATCACATAATTCCTAACAAAGTTTTGACACAGATTCCCAATTCGGGCATTCAGAACATATAGCACGTTGCTGTAAGCAAGCAGATACTCATTAAAAGATGCAAGTTACTATGTAGGAACAAGTTTGTATAGGTATTTCAAAGATGCCCAGAGCTGAGCTAAACTTGGTATGTGTCCAACTCCTAGAAATAACTTCATGCCCCATCTCCCTTACTTCCAGCTAGTAAGGATCACATAATTCCTAACAAAGTTTTGACACAGATTCCCTATTCGGGCATTCAGAACATATAGCACGTTGCTGCAAGCAAGCACATTCTCATTCAAAGTTGCAAGTTACTATGTAGGAACAAGTTTGTATAGGTATTTCAAAGATGCCCAGAACTGAGCTAAACTTGGTATGTCTCCAACTCCAAGAAATAACTTCATGCCCCATCTCCCTTACTTCCAGCTAGTAAGGATCACATAATTCCTAACAAAGTTTTGACACAGATTCCCAATTCGGGCATTCAGAACATATAGCACGTTGCTGTAAGCAAGCACATTCTCATTCAAAGATGCAAGTTACTATGTAGGAACAAGTTTGTATAGGTATTTCAAAGATGCCCAGAACTGAGCTAAACTTGGTATGTGTCCAACTCCTAGAAATAACTTCATGCCCCATCTCCCTTACTTCCAGCTAGTTAGGATCACATAATTCCTAACAAAGTTTTGACACAGATTCCCAATTCGGGCATTCAGAACATATAGCACTTTGCTGTAAGCAAGCACATTCTCATTCAAAGTTGCAAGTTACTATGTAGGAACAAGTTTGTATAGGTATTTCAAAGATGCCCAGAACTGAGCTAAACTTGGTATGTGTCCAACTCCTAGAAATAACTTCATGCCCCATCTCCCTTACTTCCAGCTAGTAAGGATCACATAATTCCTAACAAAGTTTTGACACAGATTCCCAATTCGGGCATTCAGAACATATAGCACGTTGCTGTAAGCAAGCACATTTTCATTCAAAGTTGCAAGTTACTATGTAGGAACAAGTTTGTATAGGTATTTCAAAGATGCCCAGAACTGAGCTAAACTTGGTATGTGTCCAACTCCTAGAAATAACTTCATGCCCCATCTCACTTACCTCCAGCTAGAAAGGATCACATAATTCCTAACAAAGTTTTGACACAGATTCCCTATTCGGGCATTCAGAACAAATAGCACGTTGCTGTAAGCAAGCACATTCTCATTCAAAGATGCAAGTTACTAGGTAGGAACAAGTTTGTATAGGTATTTCAAAGATGCCCAGAACTGAGCTAAACTTGGTATGTGTCCAACTCCTAGAAATAACTTCATGCTCCATCTCCCTTACTTCCAGCTAGTAAGGATCACATAATTCCTAACAAAGATTTGACACAGATTCCCTATTCGGGCATTCAGAACATATAGCACGTTGCTGTAAGCAAGCACATTCTCATTCAAAGTTGCAAGTTACTATGTAGGAACAAGTTTGTATAGGTATTTCAAAGATGCCCAGAACTGAGCTAAACTTGGTATGTGTCCAACTCCTAGAAATAACTTCATGCCCCATCTCCCTTACTTCCAGCTAGTAAGGATCACATAATTCCTAACAAAGTTTTGACACAGATTCCCAATTCGGGCATTCAGAACATGTAGCACGTTGCTGTAAGCAAGCAGATTCTCATTCAAAGTTGCAAGTTACTATGTAGGAACAAGTTTGTATAGGTATTTCAAAGATGCCCAGAACTGAGCTAAACTTGGTATGTGTCCAACTCCTAGAAATAACTTCATGCCCCATCTCCCTTACTTCCAGCTAGTAAGGATCACATAATTCCTAACAAAGTTTTGACACAGATTCCCAATTCGGGCATTCAGAACATATAGCACGTTGCTGTAAGCAAGCAGATTCTCATTCAAAGATGCAAGTTACTATGTAGGAACAAGTTTGTATAGGTATTTCAAAGATGCCCAGAACTGAGCTAAACTTGGTATGTGTCCAACTCCTAGAAATAACTTCATGCCCCATCTCCCTTACTTCCAGCTAGTAAGGATCACATAATTCCTAACAAAGTTTTGACACAGATTCCCTATTCGGGCATTCAGAACATATAGCACGTTGCTGCAAGCAAGCACATTCTCATTCAAAGTTGCAAGTTACTATGTAGGAACAAGTTTGTATAGGTATTTCAAAGATGCCCAGAACTGAGCTAAACTTGGTATGTCTCCAACTCCAAGAAATAACTTCATGCCCCATCTCCCTTACTTCCAGCTAGTAAGGATCACATAATTCCTAACAAAGTTTTGACACAGATTCCCAATTCGGGCATTCAGAACATATAGCACGTTGCTGTAAGCAAGCACATTCTCATTCAAAGATGCAAGTTACTATGTAGGAACAAGTTTGTATAGGTATTTCAAAGATGCCCAGAACTGAGCTAAACTTGGTATGTGTCCAACTTCTAGAAATAACTTCATGCCCCATCTCCCTTACTTCCAGCTAGTTAGGATCACATAATTCCTAACAAAGTTTTGACACAGATTCCCAATTCGGGCATGCAGAACATATAGCACGTTGCTGTAAGCAAGCACATTCTCATTCAAAGTTGCAAGTTACTATGTAGGAACAAGTTTGTATAGGTATTTCAAAGATGCCCAGAACTGAGCTAAACTTGGTATGTGTCCAACTCCTAGAAATAACTTCATGCCCCATCTCCCTTACTTCCAGCTAGTAAGGATCACATAATTCCTAACAAAGTTTTGACACAGATTCCCAATTCGGGCATTCAGAACATATAGCACGTTGCTGTAAGCAAGCACATTTTCATTCAAAGTTGCAAGTTACTATGTAGGAACAAGTTTGTATAGGTATTTCAAAGATGCCCAGAACTGAGCTAAACTTGGTATGTGTCCAACTCCTAGAAATAACTTCATGCCCCATCTCACTTACCTCCAGCTAGTAAGGATCACATAATTCCTAACAAAGTTTTGACACAGATTCCCTATTCGGGCATTCAGAACATATAGCACGTTGCTGTAAGCAAGCACATTCTCATTCAAAGATGCAAGTTACTAGGTAGGAACAAGTTTGTATAGGTATTTCAAAGATGCCCAGAACTGAGCTAAACTTGGTATGTGTCCAACTCCTAGAAATAACTTCATGCCCCATCTCCCTTACTTCCAGCTAGTAAGGATCACATAATTCCTAACAAAGTTTTGACACAGATTCCCTATTCGGGCATTCAGAACATATAGCACGTTGCTGCAAGCAAGCACATTCTCATTCAAAGTTGCAAGTTACTAGGTAGGAACAAGTTTGTATAGGTATTTCAAAGATGCCCAGAACTGAGCTAAACTTGGTATGTGTCCAACTCCTAGAAATAACTTCATGCCCCATCTCCCTTACTTCCAGCTAGTAAGGATCACATAATTCCTAACAAAGTTTTGACACAGATTCCCAATTCGGGCATTCAGAACATATAGCACGTTGCTGTAAGCAAGCACATTTTCATTCAAAGTTGCAAGTTACTATGTAGGAACAAGTTTGTATAGGTATTTCAAAGATGCCCAGAACTGAGCTAAACTTGGTATGTGTCCAACTCCTAGAAATAACTTCATGCCCCATCTCACTTACCTCCAGCTAGTAAGGATCACATAATTCCTAACAAAGTTTTGACACAGATTCCCTATTCGGGCATTCAGAACATATAGCACGTTGCTGTAAGCAAGCACATTCTCATTCAAAGATGCAAGTTACTAGGTAGGAACAAGTTTGTATAGGTATTTCAAAGATGCCCAGAACTGAGCTAAACTTGGTATGTGTCCAACTCCTAGAAATAACTTCATGCTCCATCTCCCTTACTTCCAGCTAGTAAGGATCACATAATTCCTAACAAAGTTTTGACACAGATTCCCTATTCGGGCATTCAGAACATATAGCACGTTGCTGCAAGCAAGCACATTCTCATTCAAAGTTGCAAGTTACTATGTAGGAACAAGTTTGTATAGGTATTTCAAAGATGCCCAGAACTGAGCTAAACTTGGTATGTGTCCAACTCCTAGAAATAACTTCATGCCCCATCTCCCTTACTTCCAGCTAGTAAGGATCACATAATTCCTAACAAAGTTTTGACACAGATTCCCAATTCGGGCATTCAGAACATATAGCACGTTGCTGCAAGCAAGCACATTCTCATTCAAAGATGCAAGTTACTATGTAGGAACAAGTTTGTATAGGTATTTCAAAGATGCCCAGAACTGAGCTAAACTTGGTATGTGTCCAACTCCTAGAAATAACTTCATGCCCCATCTCCCTTACTTCCAGCTAGTAAGGATCACATAATTCCTAACAAAGTTTTGACACAGATTCCCAATACGGGCATTCAGAACATATAGCACGTTGCTGTAAGCAAGCAGATTCTCATTCAAAGATGCAAGTTACTATGTAGGAACAAGTTTGTATAGGTATTTCAAAGATGCCCAGAACTGAGCTAAACTTGGTATGTGTCCAACTCCTAGAAATAACTTCATGCCCCATCTCCCTTACTTCCAGCTAGTAAGGATCACATAATTCCTAACAAAGTTTTGACACAGATTCCCTATTCGGGCATTCAGAACATATAGCACGTTGCTGCAAGCAAGCACATTCTCATTCAAAGTTGCAAGTTACTATGTAGGAACAAGTTTGTATAGGTATTTCAAAGATGCCCAGAACTGAGCTAAACTTGGTATGTCTCCAACTCCAAGAAATAACTTCATGCCCCATCTCCCTTACTTCCAGCTAGTAAGGATCACATAATTCCTAACAAAGTTTTGACACAGATTCCCAATTCGGGCATTCAGAACATATAGCACGTTGCTGTAAGCAAGCACATTCTCATTCAAAGATGCAAGTTACTATGTAGGAACAAGTTTGTATAGGTATTTCAAAGATGCCCAGAACTGAGCTAAACTTGGTATGTGTCCAACTCCTAGAAATAACTTCATGCCCCATCTCCCTTACTTCCAGCTAGTTAGGATCACATAATTCCTAACAAAGTTTTGACACAGATTCCCAATTCGGGCATGCAGAACATATAGCACGTTGCTGTAAGCAAGCACATTCTCATTCAAAGTTGCAAGTTACTATGTAGGAACAAGTTTGTATAGGTATTTCAAAGATGCCCAGAACTGAGCTAAACTTGGTATGTGTCCAACTCCTAGAAATAACTTCATGCCCCATCTCCCTTACTTCCAGCTAGTAAGGATCACATAATTCCTAACAAAGTTTTGACACAGATTCCCTATTCGGGCATTCAGAACATATAGCACGTTGCTGTAAGCAAGCACATTCTCATTCAAAGATGCAAGTTACTAGGTAGGAACAAGTTTGTATAGGTATTTCAAAGATGCCCAGAACTGAGCTAAACTTGGTATGTGTCCAACTCCTAGAAATAACTTCATGCTCCATCTCCCTTACTTCCAGCTAGTAAGGATCACATAATTCCTAACAAAGTTTTGACACAGATTCCCTATTCGGGCATTCAGAACATATAGCACGTTGCTGCAAGCAAGCACATTCTCATTCAAAGTTGCAAGTTACTATGTAGGAACAAGTTTGTATAGGTATTTCAAAGATGCCCAGAACTGAGCTAAACTTGGTATGTTTCCAACTCCAAGAAATAACTTCATGCCCCATCTCCCTTACTTCCAGCTAGTAAGGATCACATAATTCCTAACAAAGTTTTGACACAGATTGCCAATTCGGGCATTCAGAACATATAGCACGTTGCTGTAAGCAAGCACATTCTCATTCAAAGATGCAAGTTACTATGTAGGAACAAGTTTGTATAGGTATTTCAAAGATGCCCAGAACTGAGCTAAACTTGGTATGTGTCCAACTCCTAGAAATAACTTCATGCCCCATCTCCCTTACTTCCAGCTAGTAAGGATCACATAATTCCTAACAAAGTTTTGACACAGATTGCCAATTCGGGCATTCAGAACATATAGCACGTTGCTGTAAGCAAGCAGATACTCATTAAAAGATGCAAGTTACTATGTAGGAACAAGTTTGTATAGGTATTTCAAAGATGCCCAGAACTGAGCTAAACTTGGTATGTGTCCAACTCCTAGAAATAACTTCATGCCCCATCTCCCTTACTTCCAGCTAGTAAGGATCACATAATTCCTAACAAAGTTTTGACACAGATTCCCTATTCGGGCATTCAGAACATATAGCACGTTGCTGCAAGCAAGCACATTCTCATTCAAAGTTGCAAGTTACTATGTAGGAACAAGTTTGTATAGGTATTTCAAAGATGCCCAGAACTGAGCTAAATTTGGTATGTCTCCAACTCCAAGAAATAACTTCATGCCCCATCTCCCTTACTTCCAGCTAGTAAGGATGACATAATTCCTAACAAAGTTTTGACACAGATTGCCAATTCGGGCATTCAGAACATATAGCACGTTGCTGTAAGCAAGCACATTCTCATTCAAAGATGCAAGTTACTATGTAGGAACAAGTTTGTATAGGTATTTCAAAGATGCCCAGAACTGAGCTAAACTTGGTATGTGTCCAACTCCTAGAAATAACTTCATGCCCCATCTCCCTTACTTCCAGCTAGTAAGGATCACATAATTCCTAACAAAGTTTTGACACAGATTGCCAATTCGGGCATTCAGAACATATAGCACGTTGCTGTAAGCAAGCAGATACTCATTAAAAGATGCAAGTTACTATGTAGGAACAAGTTTGTATAGGTATTTCAAAGATGCCCAGAACTGAGCTAAACTTGGTATGTGTCCAACTCCTAGAAATAACTTCATGCCCCATCTCCCTTACTTCCAGCTAGTAAGGATCACATAATTCCTAACAAAGTTTGACACAGATTCCCTATTCGGGCATTCAGAACATATAGCACGTTGCTGCAAGCAAGCACATTCTCATTCAAAGTTGCAAGTTACTATGTAGGAACAAGTTTGTATAGGTATTTCAAAGATGCCCAGAACTGAGCTAAACTTGGTATGTTTCCAACTCCAAGAAATAACTTCATGCCCCATCTCCCTTACTTCCAGCTAGTAAGGATCACATAATTCCTAACAAAGTTTTGACACAGATTCCCAATTCGGGCATTCAGAACATATAGCACGTTGCTGTAAGCAAGCACATTCTCATTCACAGATGCAAGTTACTATGTAGGAACAAGTTTGTATAGGTATTTCAAAGATGCCCAGAACTGAGCTAAACTTGGTATGTGTCCAACTCCTAGAAATAACTTCATGCCCCATCTCCCTTACTTCCAGCTAGTTAGGATCACATAATTCCTAACAAAGTTTTGACACAGATTCCCAATTCGGGCATTCAGAACATATAGCACGTTGCTGTAAGCAAGCACATTCTCATTCAAAGATGCAAGTTACTATGTAGGAACAAGTTTGTATAGGTATTTCAAAGATGCCCAGAACTGAGCTAAACTTGGTATGTGTCCAACTCCTAGAAATAACTTCATGCCCCATCTCCCTTACTTCCAGCTAGTAAGGATCACATAATTCCTAACAAAGTTTTGACACAGATTCCCAATTCGGGCATTCAGAACATATAGCACGTTGCTGTAAGCAAGCACATTTTCATTCAAAGTTGCAAGTTACTATGTAGGAACAAGTTTGTATAGGTATTTCAAAGATGCCCAGAACTGAGCTAAACTTGGTATGTGTCCAACTCCTAGAAATAACTTCATGCCCCATCTCACTTACCTCCAGCTAGTAAGGATCACATAATTCCTAACAAAGTTTTGACACAGATTCCCTATTCGGGCATTCAGAACATATAGCACGTTGCTGTAAGCAAGCACATTCTCATTCAAAGATGCAAGTTACTAGGTAGGAACAAGTTTGTATAGGTATTTCAAAGATGCCCAGAACTGAGCTAAACTTGGTATGTGTCCAACTCCTAGAAATAACTTCATGCTCCATCTCCCTTACTTCCAGCTAGTAAGGATCACATAATTCCTAACAAAGTTTTGACACAGATTCCCTATTCGGGCATTCAGAACATATAGCACGTTGCTGCAAGCAAGCACATTCTCATTCAAAGTTGCAAGTTACTATGTAGGAACAAGTTTGTATAGGTATTTCAAAGATGCCCAGAACTGAGCTAAACTTGGTATGTGTCCAACTCCTAGAAATAACTTCATGCCCCATCTCCCTTACTTCCAGCTAGTAAGGATCACATAATTCCTAACAAAGTTTTGACACAGATTGCCAATTCGGGCATTCAGAACATATAGCACGTTGCTGTAAGCAAGCACATTCTCATTCAAAGATGCAAGTTACTATGTAGGAACAAGTTTGTATAGGTATTTCAAAGATGCCCAGAACTGAGCTAAACTTGGTATGTGTCCAACTCCTAGAAATAACTTCATGCCCCATCTCCCTTACTTCCAGCTAGTTAGGATCACATAATTCCTAACAAAGTTTTGACACAGATTCCCAATTCGGGCATTCAGAACATATAGCACGTTGCTGTAAGCAAGCACATTCTCATTCAAAGATGCAAGTTACTATGTAGGAACAAGTTTGTATAGGTATTTCAAAGATGCCCAGAACTGAGCTAAACTTGGTATGTGTCCAACTCCTACAAATAACTTCATGCCCCATCTCCCTTACTTCCAGCTAGTAAGGATCACATAATTCCTAACAAAGTTTTGACACAGATTCCCAATTCGGGCATTCAGAACATATAGCACGTTGCTGCAAGCAAGCACATTCTCATTCAAAGATGCAAGTTACTATGTAGGAACAAGTTTGTATAGGTATTTCAAAGATGCCCAGAACTGAGCTAAACTTGGTATGTGTCCAACTCCTAGAAATAACTTCATGCCCCATCTCCCTTACTTCCAGCTAGTAAGGATCACATAATTCCTAACAAAGTTTTGACACAGATTCCCAATTCGGGCATTCAGAACATATAGCACGTTGCTGCAAGCAAGCACATTCTCATTCAAAGATGCAAGTTACTATGTAGGAACAAGTTTGTATAGGTATTTCAAAGATGCCCAGAACTGAGCTAAACTTGGTATGTGTCCAACTCCTAGAAATAACTTCATGCCCCATCTCCCTTACTTCCAGCTAGTAAGGATCACATAATTCCTAACAAAGTTTTGACACAGATTCCCAATACGGGCATTCAGAACATATAGCACGTTGCTGTAAGCAAGCAGATTCTCATTCAAAGATGCAAGTTACTATGTAGGAACAAGTTTGTATAGGTATTTCAAAGATGCCCAGAACTGAGCTAAACTTGGTATGTGTCCAACTCCTAGAAATAACTTCATGCCCCATCTCCCTTACTTCCAGCTAGTAAGGATCACATAATTCCTAACAAAGTTTTGACACAGATTCCCTATTCGGGCATTCAGAACATATAGCACGTTGCTGCAAGCAAGCACATTCTCATTCAAAGTTGCAAGTTACTATGTAGGAACAAGTTTGTATAGGTATTTCAAAGATGCCCAGAACTGAGCTAAACTTGGTATGTCTCCAACTCCAAGAAATAACTTCATGCCCCATCTCCCTTACTTCCAGCTAGTAAGGATCACATAATTCCTAACAAAGTTTTGACACAGATTCCCAATTCGGGCATTCAGAACATATAGCACGTTGCTGTAAGCAAGCACATTCTCATTCAAAGATGCAAGTTACTATGTAGGAACAAGTTTGTATAGGTATTTCAAAGATGCCCAGAACTGAGCTAAACTTGGTATGTGTCCAACTCCTAGTAATAACTTCATGCCCCATCTCCCTTACTTCCAGCTAGTTAGGATCACATAATTCCTAACAAAGTTTTGACACAGATTCCCAATTCGGGCATTCAGAACATATAGCACGTTGCTGTAAGCAAGCACATTCTCATTCAAAGTTGCAAGTTACTATGTAGGAACAAGTTTGTATAGGTATTTCAAAGATGCCCAGAACTGAGCTAAACTTGGTATGTGTCCAACTCCTAGAAATAACTTCATGCCCCATCTCCCTTACTTCCAGCTAGTAAGGATCACATAATTCCTAACAAAGTTTTGACAGAGATTCCCAATTCGGGCATTCAGAACATATAGCACGTTGCTGTAAGCAAGCACATTTTCATTCAAAGTTGCAAGTTACTATGTAGGAACAAGTTTGTATAGGTATTTCAAAGATGCCCAGAACTGAGCTAAACTTGGTATGTGTCCAACTCCTAGAAATAACTTCATGCCCCATCTCACTTACCTGCAGCTAGTAAGGATCACATAATTCCTAACAAAGTTTTGACACAGATTCCCTATTCGGGCATTCAGAACATATAGCACGTTGCTGTAAGCAAGCACATTCTCATTCAAAGATGCAAGTTACTAGGTAGGAACAAGTTTGTATAGGTATTTCAAAGATGCCCAGAACTGAGCTAAACTTGGTATGTGTCCAACTCCTAGAAATAACTTCATGCTCCATCTCCCTTACTTCCAGCTAGTAAGGATCACATAATTCCTAACAAAGTTTTGACACAGATTCCCTATTCGGGCATTCAGAACATATAGCACGTTGCTGCAAGCAAGCACATTCTCATTCAAAGTTGCAAGTTACTAGGTAGGAACAAGTTTGTATAGGTATTTCAAAGATGCCCAGAACTGAGCTAAACTTGGTATGTTTCCAACTCCAAGAAATAACTTCATGCCCCATCTCCCTTACTTCCAGCTAGTAAGGATCACATAATTCCTAACAAAGTTTTGACACAGATTGCCAATTCGGGCATTCAGAACATATAGCACGTTGCTGTAAGCAAGCACATTCTCATTCAAAGATGCAAGTTACTATGTAGGAACAAGTTTGTATAGGTATTTCAAAGATGCCCAGAACTGAGCTAAACTTGGTATGTGTCCAACTCCTAGAAATAACTTCATGCCCCATCTCCCTTACTTCCAGCTAGTAAGGATCACATAATTCCTAACAAAGTTTTGACACAGATTCCCAATTCGGGCATTCAGAACATATAGCACGTTGCTGTAAGCAAGCACATTCTCATTCAAAGATGCAAGTTACTATGTAGGAACAAGTTTGTATAGGTATTTCAAAGATGCCCAGAACTGAGCTAAACTTGGTATGTGTCCAACTCCTACAAATAACTTCATGCCCCATCTCCCTTACTTCCAGCTAGTAAGGATCACATAATTCCTAACAAAGTTTTGACACAGATTCCCAATTCGGGCATTCAGAACATATAGCACGTTGCTGTAAGCAAGCACATTCTCATTCAAAGATGCAAGTTACTATGTAGGAACAAGTTTGTATAGGTATTTCAAAGATGCCCAGAACTGAGCTAAACTTGGTATGTGTCCAACTCCTAGAAATAACTTCATGCCCCATCTCCCTTACTTCCAGCTAGTAAGGATCACATAATTCCTAACAAAGTTTTGACACAGATTCCCAATTCGGGCATTCAGAACATATAGCACGTTGCTGCAAGCAAGCACATTCTCATTCAAAGTTGCAAGTTACTATGTAGGAACAAGTTTGTATAGGTATTTCAAAGATGCCCAGAACTGAGCTAAACTTGGTATGTGTCCAACTCCTAGAAATAACTTCATGCCCCATCTCCCTTACTTCCAGCTAGTAAGGATCACATAATTCCTAACAAAGTTTTGACACAGATTCCCAATACGGGCATTCAGAACATATAGCACGTTGCTGTAAGCAAGCAGATTCTCATTCAAAGATGCAAGTTACTATGTAGGAACAAGTTTGTATAGGTATTTCAAAGATGCCCAGAACTGAGCTAAACTTGGTATGTGTCCAACTCCTAGAAATAACTTCATGCCCCATCTCCCTTACTTCCAGCTAGTAAGGATCACATAATTCCTAACAAAGTTTTGACACAGATTCCCTATTCGGGCATTCAGAACATATAGCACGTTGCTGCAAGCAAGCACATTCTCATTCAAAGTTGCAAGTTACTATGTAGGAACAAGTTTGTATAGGTATTTCAAAGATGCCCAGAACTGAGCTAAACTTGGTATGTGTCCAACTCCTAGAAATAACTTCATGCCCCATCTCCCTTACTTCCAGCTAGTAAGGATCACATAATTCCTAACAAAGTTTTGACACAGATTCCCTATTCGGGCATTCAGAACATATAGCACGTTGCTGCAAGCAAGCACATTCTCATTCAAAGTTGCAAGTTACTATGTAGGAACAAGTTTGTATAGGTATTTCAAAGATGCCCAGAACTGAGCTAAACTTGGTATGTCTCCAACTCCAAGAAATAACTTCATGCCCCATCTCCCTTACTTCCAGCTAGTAAGGATCACATAATTCCTAACAAAGTTTTGACACAGATTCCCAATTCGGGCATTCAGAACATATAGCACGTTGCTGTAAGCAAGCACATTCTCATTCAAAGATGCAAGTTACTATGTAGGAACAAGTTTGTATAGGTATTTCAAAGATGCCCAGAACTGAGCTAAACTTGGTATGTGTCCAACTCCTAGAAATAACTTCATGCCCCATCTCCCTTACTTCCAGCTAGTTAGGATCACATAATTCCTAACAAAGTTTTGACACAGATTCCCAATTCGGGCATTCAGAACATATAGCACGTTGCTGTAAGCAAGCACATTCTCATTCAAAGTTGCAAGTTACTATGTAGGAACAAGTTTGTATAGGTATTTCAAAGATGCCCAGAACTGAGCTAAACTTGGTATGTGTCCAACTCCTAGAAATAACTTCATGCCCCATCTCCCTTACTTCCAGCTAGTAAGGATCACATAATTCCTAACAAAGTTTTGACAGAGATTCCCAATTCGGGCATTCAGAACATATAGCACGTTGCTGTAAGCAAGCACATTTTCATTCAAAGTTGCAAGTTACTATGTAGGAACAAGTTTGTATAGGTATTTCAAAGATGCCCAGAACTGAGCTAAACTTGGTATGTGTCCAACTCCTAGAAATAACTTCATGCCCCATCTCACTTACCTCCAGCTAGTAAGGATCACATAATTCCTAACAAAGTTTTGACACAGATTCCCTATTCGGGCATTCAGAACATATAGCACGTTGCTGTAAGCAAGCACATTCTCATTCAAAGATGCAAGTTACTAGGTAGGAACAAGTTTGTATAGGTATTTCAAAGATGCCCAGAACTGAGCTAAACTTGGTATGTGTCCAACTCCTAGAAATAACTTCATGCTCCATCTCCCTTACTTCCAGCTAGTAAGGATCACATAATTCCTAACAAAGTTTTGACACAGATTCCCTATTCGGGCATTCAGAACATATAGCACGTTGCTGCAAGCAAGCACATTCTCATTCAAAGTTGCAAGTTACTAGGTAGGAACAAGTTTGTATAGGTATTTCAAAGATGCCCAGAACTGAGCTAAACTTGGTATGTTTCCAACTCCAAGAAATAACTTCATGCCCCATCTCCCTTACTTCCAGCTAGTAAGGATCACATAATTCCTAACAAAGTTTTGACACAGATTGCCAATTCGGGCATTCAGAACATATAGCACGTTGCTGTAAGCAAGCACATTCTCATTCAAAGATGCAAGTTACTATGTAGGAACAAGTTTGTATAGGTATTTCAAAGATGCCCAGAACTGAGCTAAACTTGGTATGTGTCCAACTCCAAGAAATAACTTCATGCCCCATCTCCCTTACTTCCAGCTAGTAAGGATCACATAATTCCTAACAAAGTTTTGACACAGATTCCCAATTCGGGCATTCAGAACATATAGCACGTTGCTGTAAGCAAGCACATTCTCATTCAAAGATGCAAGTTACTATGTAGGAACAAGTTTGTATAGGTATTTCAAAGATGCCCAGAACTGAGCTAAACTTGGTATGTGTCCAACTCCTACAAATAACTTCATGCCCCATCTCCCTTACTTCCAGCTAGTAAGGATCACATAATTCCTAACAAAGTTTTGACACAGATTCCCAATTCGGGCATTCAGAACATATAGCACGTTGCTGTAAGCAAGCACATTCTCATTCAAAGATGCAAGTTACTATGTAGGAACAAGTTTGTATAGGTATTTCAAAGATGCCCAGAACTGAGCTAAACTTGGTATGTGTCCAACTCCTAGAAATAACTTCATGCCCCATCTCCCTTACTTCCAGCTAGTAAGGATCACATAATTCCTAACAAAGTTTTGACACAGATTCCCAATTCGGGCATTCAGAACATATAGCACGTTGCTGCAAGCAAGCACATTCTCATTCAAAGTTGCAAGTTACTATGTAGGAACAAGTTTGTATAGGTATTTCAAAGATGCCCAGAACTGAGCTAAACTTGGTATGTGTCCAACTCCTAGAAATAACTTCATGCCCCATCTCCCTTACTTCCAGCTAGTAAGGATCACATAATTCCTAACAAAGTTTTGACACAGATTCCCAATACGGGCATTCAGAACATATAGCACGTTGCTGTAAGCAAGCAGATTCTCATTCAAAGATGCAAGTTACTATGTAGGAACAAGTTTGTATAGGTATTTCAAAGATGCCCAGAACTGAGCTAAACTTGGTATGTGTCCAACTCCTAGAAATAACTTCATGCCCCATCTCCCTTACTTCCAGCTAGTAAGGATCACATAATTCCTAACAAAGTTTTGACACAGATTCCCTATTCGGGCATTCAGAACATATAGCACGTTGCTGCAAGCAAGCACATTCTCATTCAAAGTTGCAAGTTACTATGTAGGAACAAGTTTGTATAGGTATTTCAAAGATGCCCAGAACTGAGCTAAACTTGGTATGTCTCCAACTCCAAGAAATAACTTCATGCCCCATCTCCCTTACTTCCAGCTAGTAAGGATCACATAATTCCTAACAAAGTTTTGACACAGATTCCCAATTCGGGCATTCAGAACATATAGCACGTTGCTGTAAGCAAGCACATTCTCATTCACAGATGCAAGTTACTATGTAGGAACAAGTTTGTATAGGTATTTCAAAGATGCCCAGAACTGAGCTAAACTTGGTATGTGTCCAACTCCTAGAAATAACTTCATGCCCCATCTCCCTTACTTCCAGCTAGTTAGGATCACATAATTCCTAACAAAGTTTTGACACAGATTCCCAATTCGGGCATTCAGAACATATAGCACGTTGCTGTAAGCAAGCACATTCTCATTCAAAGTTGCAAGTTACTATGTAGGAACAAGTTTGTATAGGTATTTCAAAGATGCCCAGAACTGAGCTAAACTTGGTATGTGTCCAACTCCTACAAATAACTTCATGCCCCATCTCCCTTACTTCCAGCTAGTAAGGATCACATAATTCCTAACAAAGTTTTGACACAGATTCCCAATTCGGGCATTCAGAACATATAGCACGTTGCTGTAAGCAAGCACATTTTCATTCAAAGTTGCAAGTTACTATGTAGGAACAAGTTTGTATAGGTATTTCAAAGATGCCCAGAACTGAGCTAAACTTGGTATGTGTCCAACTCCTAGAAATAACTTCATGCCCCATCTCACTTACCTCCAGCTAGTAAGGATCACATAATTCCTAACAAAGTTTTGACACAGATTCCCTATTCGGGCATTCAGAACATATAGCACGTTGCTGTAAGCAAGCACATTCTCATTCAAAGATGCAAGTTACTAGGTAGGAACAAGTTTGTATAGGTATTTCAAAGATGCCCAGAACTGAGCTAAACTTGGTATGTGTCCAACTCCTAGAAATAACTTCATGCTCCATCTCCCTTACTTCCAGCTAGTAAGGATCACATAATTCCTAACAAAGTTTTGACACAGATTCCCTATTCGGGCATTCAGAACATATAGCACGTTGCTGCAAGCAAGCACATTCTCATTCAAAGTTGCAAGTTACTATGTAGGAACAAGTTTGTATAGGTATTTCAAAGATGCCCAGAACTGAGCTAAACTTGGTATGTTTCCAACTCCAAGAAATAACTTCATGCCCCATCTCCCTTACTTCCAGCTAGTAAGGATCACATAATTCCTAACAAAGTTTTGACACAGATTGCCAATTCGGGCATTCAGAACATATAGCACGTTGCTGTAAGCAAGCACATTCTCATTCAAAGATGCAAGTTACTATGTAGGAACAAGTTTGTATAGGTATTTCAAAGATGCCCAGAACTGAGCTAAACTTGGTATGTGTCCAACTCCTAGAAATAACTTCATGCCCCATCTCCCTTACTTCCAGCTAGTAAGGATCACATAATTCCTAACAAAGTTTTGACACAGATTCCCAATTCGGGCATTCAGAACATATAGCACGTTGCTGTAAGCAAGCACATTCTCATTCAAAGATGCAAGTTACTATGTAGGAACAAGTTTGTATAGGTATTTCAAAGATGCCCAGAACTGAGCTAAACTTGGTATGTGTCCAACTCCTACAAATAACTTCATGCCCCATCTCCCTTACTTCCAGCTAGTAAGGATCACATAATTCCTAACAAAGTTTTGACACAGATTCCCAATTCGGGCATTCAGAACATATAGCACGTTGCTGTAAGCAAGCACATTCTCATTCAAAGATGCAAGTTACTATGTAGGAACAAGTTTGTATAGGTATTTCAAAGATGCCCAGAACTGAGCTAAACTTGGTATGTGTCCAACTCCTAGAAATAACTTCATGCCCCATCTCCCTTACTTCCAGCTAGTAAGGATCACATAATTCCTAACAAAGTTTTGACACAGATTCCCAATTCGGGCATTCAGAACATATAGCACGTTGCTGTAAGCAAGCACATTCTCATTCAAAGTTGCAAGTTACTATGTAGGAACAAGTTTGTATAGGTATTTCAAAGATGCCCAGAACTGAGCTAAACTTGGTATGTGTCCAACTCCTAGAAATAACTTCATGCCCCATCTCCCTTACTTCCAGCTAGTAAGGATCACATAATTCCTAACAAAGTTTTGACACAGATTCCCAATACGGGCATTCAGAACATATAGCACGTTGCTGTAAGCAAGCAGATTCTCATTCAAAGATGCAAGTTACTATGTAGGAACAAGTTTGTATAGGTATTTCAAAGATGCCCAGAACTGAGCTAAACTTGGTATGTGTCCAACTCCTAGAAATAACTTCATGCCCCATCTCCCTTACTTCCAGCTAGTAAGGATCACATAATTCCTAACAAAGTTTTGACACAGATTCCCTATTCGGGCATTCAGAACATATAGCACGTTGCTGCAAGCAAGCACATTCTCATTCAAAGTTGCAAGTTACTATGTAGGAACAAGTTTGTATAGGTATTTCAAAGATGCCCAGAACTGAGCTAAACTTGGTATGTCTCCAACTCCAAGAAATAACTTCATGCCCCATCTCCCTTACTTCCAGCTAGTAAGGATCACATAATTCCTAACAAAGTTTTGACACAGATTCCCAATTCGGGCATTCAGAACATATAGCACGTTGCTGTAAGCAAGCACATTCTCATTCAAAGATGCAAGTTACTATGTAGGAACAAGTTTGTATAGGTATTTCAAAGATGCCCAGAACTGAGCTAAACTTGGTATGTGTCCAACTCCTAGAAATAACTTCATGCCCCATCTCCCTTACTTCCAGCTAGTTAGGATCACATAATTCCTAACAAAGTTTTGACACAGATTCCCAATTCGGGCATTCAGAACATATAGCACGTTGCTGTAAGCAAGCACATTCTCATTCAAAGTTGCAAGTTACTATGTAGGAACAAGTTTGTATAGGTATTTCAAAGATGCCCAGAACTGAGCTAAACTTGGTATGTGTCCAACTCCTAGAAATAACTTCATGCCCCATCTCCCTTACTTCCAGCTAGTAAGGATCACATAATTCCTAACAAAGTTTTGAAACAGATTCCCAATTCGGGCATTCAGAACATATAGCACGTTGCTGTAAGCAAGCACATTTTCATTCAAAGTTGCAAGTTACTATGTAGGAACAAGTTTGTATAGGTATTTCAAAGATGCCCAGAACTGAGCTAAACTTGGTATGTGTCCAACTCCTAGAAATAACTTCATGCCCCATCTCACTTACCTCCAGCTAGTAAGGATCACATAATTCCTAACAAAGTTTTGACACAGATTCCCTATTCGGGCATTCAGAACATATAGCACGTTGCTGTAAGCAAGCACATTCTCATTCAAAGATGCAAGTTACTAGGTAGGAACAAGTTTGTATAGGTATTTCAAAGATGCCCAGAACTGAGCTAAACTTGGTATGTGTCCAACTCCTAGAAATAACTTCATGCTCCATCTCCCTTACTTCCAGCTAGTAAGGATCACATAATTCCTAACAAAGTTTTGACACAGATTCCCTATTCGGGCATTCAGAACATATAGCACGTTGCTGCAAGCAAGCACATTCTCATTCAAAGTTGCAAGTTACTATGTAGGAACAAGTTTGTATAGGTATTTCAAAGATGCCCAGAACTGAGCTAAACTTGGTATGTTTCCAACTCCAAGAAATAACTTCATGCCCCATCTCCCTTACTTCCAGCTAGTAAGGATCACATAATTCCTAACAAAGTTTTGACACAGATTGCCAATTCGGGCATTCAGAACATATAGCACGTTGCTGTAAGCAAGCACATTCTCATTCAAAGATGCAAGTTACTATGTAGGAACAAGTTTGTATAGGTATTTCAAAGATACCCAGAACTGAGCTAAACTTGGTATGTGTCCAACTCCTAGAAATAACTTCATGCCCCATCTCCCTTACTTCCAGCTAGTAAGGATCACATAATTCCTAACAAAGTTTTGACACAGATTCCCAATTCGGGCATTCAGAACATATAGCACGTTGCTGTAAGCAAGCACATTCTCATTCAAAGATGCAAGTTACTATGTAGGAACAAGTTTGTATAGGTATTTCAAAGATGCCCAGAACTGAGCTAAACTTGGTATGTGTCCAACTCCTACAAATAACTTCATGCCCCATCTCCCTTACTTCCAGCTAGTAAGGATCACATAATTCCTAACAAAGTTTTGACACAGATTCCCAATTCGGGCATTCAGAACATAGAGCACGTTGCTGTAAGCAAGCACATTCTCATTCAAAGATGCAAGTTACTATGTAGGAACAAGTTTGTATAGGTATTTCAAAGATGCCCAGAACTGAGCTAAACTTGGTATGTGTCCAACTCCTAGAAATAACTTCATGCCCCATCTCCCTTACTTGCAGCTAGTAAGGATCACATAATTCCTAACAAAGTTTTGACACAGATTCCCAATTCGGGCATTCAGAACATATAGCACGTTGCTGTAAGCAAGCACATTCTCATTCAAAGATGCAAGTTACTATGTAGGAACAAGTTTGTATAGGTATTTCAAAGATGCCCAGAACTGAGCTAAACTTGGTATGTGTCCAACTCCTAGAAATAACTTCATGCCCCATCTCCCTTACTTCCAGCTAGTAAGGATCACATAATTCCTAACAAAGTTTTGACACAGATTCCCAATACGGGCATTCAGAACATATAGCACGTTGCTGTAAGCAAGCAGATTCTCATTCAAAGATGCAAGTTACTATGTAGGAACAAGTTTGTATAGGTATTTCAAAGATGCCCAGAACTGAGCTAAACTTGGTATGTGTCCAACTCCTAGAAATAACTTCATGCCCCATCTCCCTTACTTCCAGCTAGTAAGGATCACATAATTCCTAACAAAGTTTTGACACAGATTCTCAATTCGGGCATTCAGAACATATAGCACGTTGATGTAAGCAAGCACATTCTCATTCAAAGTTGCAAGTTACTATGTAGGAACAAGTTTGTATAGGTATTTCAAAGATGCCCAGAACTGAGCTAAACTTGGTATGTGTCCAACTCCTAGAAATAACTTCATGCCCCATCTCCCTTACTTCCAGCTAGTAAGGATCACATAATTCCTAACAAAGTTTTGACACAGATTCCCTATTCGGGCATTCAGAACATATAGCACGTTGCTGCAAGCAAGCACATTCTCATTCAAAGTTGCAAGTTACTATGTAGGAACAAGTTTGTATAGGTATTTCAAAGATGCCCAGAACTGAGCTAAACTTGGTATGTTTCCAACTCCAAGAAATAACTTCATGCCCCATCTCCCTTACTTCCAGCTAGTAAGGATCACATAATTCCTAACAAAGTTTTGACACAGATTGCCAATTCGGGCATTCAGAACATATAGCACGTTGCTGTAAGCAAGCACATTCTCATTCAAAGATGCAAGTTACTATGTAGGAACAAGTTTGTATAGGTATTTCAAAGATGCCCAGAACTGAGCTAAACTTGGTATGTGTCCAACTCCTAGAAATAACTTCATGCCCCATCTCCCTTACTTCCAGCTAGTAAGGATCACATAATTCCTAACAAAGTTTTGACACAGATTCCCAATTCGGGCATTCAGAACATATAGCACGTTGCTGTAAGCAAGCACATTCTCATTCAAAGATGCAAGTTACTATGTAGGAACAAGTTTGTATAGGTATTTCAAAGATGCCCAGAACTGAGCTAAACTTGGTATGTGTCCAACTCCTAGAAATAACTTCATGCCCCATCTCCCTTACTTCCAGCTAGTAAGGATCACATAATTCCTAACAAAGTTTTGACACAGATTCCCAATTCGGGCATTCAGAACATATAGCACGTTGCTGTAAGCAAGCACATTCTCATTCAAAGATGCAAGTTACTATGTAGGAACAAGTTTGTATAGGTATTTCAAAGATGCCCAGAACTGAGCTCAACTTGGTATGTGTCCAACTCCTACAAATAACTTCATGCCCCATCTCCCTTACTTCCAGCTAGTAAGGATCACATAATTCCTAACAAAGTTTTGACACAGATTCCCAATTCGGGCATTCAGAACATATAGCACGTTGCTGTAAGCAAGCAGATACTCATTAAAAGATGCAAGTTACTATGTAGGAACAAGTTTGTATAGGTATTTCAAAGATGCCCAGAACTGAGCTAAACTTGGTATGTGTCCAACTCCTAGAAATAACTTCATGCCCCATCTCCCTTACTTCCAGCTAGTAAGGATCACATAATTCCTAACAAAGTTTTGACACAGATTCCCTATTCGGGCATTCAGAACATATAGCACGTTGCTGCAAGCAAGCACATTCTCATTCAAAGTTGCAAGTTACTATGTAGGAACAAGTTTGTATAGGTATTTCAAAGATGCCCAGAACTGAGCTAAACTTGGTATGTGTCCAACTCCAAGAAATAACTTCATGCCCCATCTCCCTTACTTCCAGCTAGTAAGGATCACATAATTCCTAACAAAGTTTTGACACAGATTCCCAATTCGGGCATTCAGAACATATAGCACGTTGCTGTAAGCAAGCACATTCTCATTCAAAGTTGCAAGTTACTATGTAGGAACAAGTTTGTATAGGTATTTCAAAGATGCCCAGAACTGAGCTAAACTTGGTATGTGTCCAACTCCTAGAAATAACTTCATGCCCCATCTCCCTTACTTCCAGCTAGTAAGGATCACATAATTCCTAACAAAGTTTTGACACAGATTCCCAATACGGGCATTCAGAACATATAGCACGTTGCTGTAAGCAAGCAGATTCTCATTCAAAGATGCAAGTTACTATGTAGGAACAAGTTTGTATAGGTATTTCAAAGATGCCCAGAACTGAGCTAAACTTGGTATGTGTCCAACTCCTAGAAATAACTTCATGCCCCATCTCCCTTACTTCCAGCTAGTAAGGATCACATAATTCCTAACAAAGTTTTGACACAGATTCCCTATTCGGGCATTCAGAACATATAGCACGTTGCTGCAAGCAAGCACATTCTCATTCAAAGTTGCAAGTTACTATGTAGGAACAAGTTTGTATAGGTATTTCAAAGATGCCCAGAACTGAGCTAAACTTGGTATGTGTCCAACTCCTAGAAATAACTTCATGCCCCATCTCCCTTACCTCCAGCTAGTAAGGATCACATAATTCCTAACAAAGTTTTGACACAGATTCCCTATTCGGGCATTCAGAACATATAGCACGTTGCTGTAAGCAAGCACATTCTCATTCAAAGATGCAAGTTACTAGGTAGGAACAAGTTTGTATAGGTATTTCAAAGATGCCCAGAACTGAGCTAAACTTGGTATGTGTCCAACTCCTAGAAATAACTTCATGCTCCATCTCCCTTACTTCCAGCTAGTAAGGATCACATAATTCCTAACAAAGTTTTGACACAGATTCCCTATTCGGGCATTCAGAACATATAGCACGTTGCTGCAAGCAAGCACATTCTCATTCAAAGTTGCAAGTTACTATGTAGGAACAAGTTTGTATAGGTATTTCAAAGATGCCCAGAACTGAGCTAAACTTGGTATGTTTCCAACTCCAAGAAATAACTTCATGCCCCATCTCCCTTACTTCCAGCTAGTAAGGATCACATAATTCCTAACAAAGTTTTGACACAGATTGCCAATTCGGGCATTCAGAACATATAGCACGTTGCTGTAAGCAAGCACATTCTCATTCAAAGATGCAAGTTACTATGTAGGAACAAGTTTGTATAGGTATTTCAAAGATGCCCAGAACTGAGCTAAACTTGGTATGTGTCCAACTCCTAGAAATAACTTCATGCCCCATCTCCCTTACTTCCAGCTAGTAAGGATCACATAATTCCTAACAAAGTTTTGACACAGATTCCCAATTCGGGCATTCAGAACATATAGCACGTTGCTGTAAGCAAGCACATTCTCATTCAAAGATGCAAGTTACTATGTAGGAACAAGTTTGTATAGGTATTTCAAAGATGCCCAGAACTGAGCTAAACTTGGTATGTGTCCAACTCCTACAAATAACTTCATGCCCCATCTCCCTTACTTCCAGCTAGTAAGGATCACATAATTCCTAACAAAGTTTTGACACAGATTCCCAATTCGGGCATTCAGAACATATAGCACGTTGCTGTAAGCAAGCACATTCTCATTCAAAGATGCAAGTTACTATGTAGGAACAAGTTTGTATAGGTATTTCAAAGATGCCCAGAACTGAGCTAAACTTGGTATGTGTCCAACTCCTAGAAATAACTTCATGCCCCATCTCCCTTACTTCCAGCTAGTAAGGATCACATAATTCCTAACAAAGTTTTGACACAGATTCCCAATACGGGCATTCAGAACATATAGCACGTTGCTGTAAGCAAGCAGATTCTCATTCAAAGATGCAAGTTACTATGTAGGAACAAGTTTGTATAGGTATTTCAAAGATGCCCAGAACTGAGCTAAACTTGGTATGTGTCCAACTCCTAGAAATAACTTCATGCCCCATCTCCCTTACTTCCAGCTAGTAAGGATCACATAATTCCTAACAAAGTTTTGACACAGATTCTCAATTCGGGCATTCAGAACATATAGCACGTTGATGTAAGCAAGCACATTCTCATTCAAAGTTGCAAGTTACTATGTAGGAACAAGTTTGTATAGGTATTTCAAAGATGCCCAGAACTGAGCTAAACTTGGTATGTGTCCAACTCCTAGAAATAACTTCATGCCCCATCTCACTTACTTCCAGCTAGTAAGGATCACATAATTCCTAACAAAGTTTTGACACAGATTCCCTATTCGGGCATTCAGAACATATAGCACGTTGCTGTAAGCAAGCACATTCTCATTCAAAGATGCAAGTTACTAGGTAGGAACAAGTTTGTATAGGTATTTCAAAGATGCCCAGAACTGAGCTAAACTTGGTATGTGTCCAACTCCTAGAAATAACTTCATGCTCCATCTCCCTTACTTCCAGCTAGTAAGGATCACATAATTCCTAACAAAGTTTTGACACAGATTCCCTATTCGGGCATTCAGAACATATAGCACGTTGCTGCAAGCAAGCACATTCTCATTCAAAGTTGCAAGTTACTATGTAGGAACAAGTTTGTATAGGTATTTCAAAGATGCCCAGAACTGAGCTAAACTTGGTATGTTTCCAACTCCAAGAAATAACTTCATGCCCCATCTCCCTTACTTCCAGCTAGTAAGGATCACATAATTCCTAACAAAGTTTTGACACAGATTGCCAATTCGGGCATTCAGAACATATAGCACGTTGCTGTAAGCAAGCACATTCTCATTCAAAGATGCAAGTTACTATGTAGGAACAAGTTTGTATAGGTATTTCAAAGATGCCCAGAACTGAGCTAAACTTGGTATGTGTCCAACTCCTAGAAATAACTTCATGCCCCATCTCCCTTACTTCCAGCTAGTAAGGATCACATAATTCCTAACAAAGTTTTGACACAGATTCCCAATTCGGGCATTCAGAACATATAGCACGTTGCTGTAAGCAAGCACATTCTCATTCAAAGATGCAAGTTACTATGTAGGAACAAGTTTGTATAGGTATTTCAAAGATGCCCAGAACTGAGCTAAACTTGGTATGTGTCCAACTCCTAGAAATAACTTCATGCCCCATCTCCCTTACTTCCAGCTAGTAAGGATCACATAATTCCTAACAAAGTTTTGACACAGATTCCCAATTCGGGCATTCAGAACATATAGCACGTTGCTGTAAGCAAGCAGATACTCATTAAAAGATGCAAGTTACTATGTAGGAACAAGTTTGTATAGGTATTTCAAAGATGCCCAGAAAGCTAAACTTGGTATGTGTCCAACTCCTAGAAATAACTTCATGCCCCATCTCCCTTACTTCCAGCTAGTAAGGATCACATAATTCCTAACAAAGTTTTGACACAGATTCCCAATTCGGGCATTCAGAACATATAGCACGTTGCTGTAAGCAAGCAGATTCTCATTCAAAGATGCAAGTTACTATGTAGGAACAAGTTTGTATAGGTATTTCAAAGATGCCCAGAACTGAGCTAAACTTGGTATGTGTCCAACTCCTAGAAATAACTTCATGCCCCATCTCCCTTACTTCCAGCTAGTAAGGATCACATAATTCCTAACAAAGTTTTGACACAGATTCCCTATTCGGGCATTCAGAACATATAGCACGTTGCTGCAAGCAAGCACATTCTCATTCAAAGTTGCAAGTTACTATGTAGGAACAAGTTTGTATAGGTATTTCAAAGATGCCCAGAACTGAGCTAAACTTGGTATGTCTCCAACTCCAAGAAATAACTTCATGCCCCATCTCCCTTACTTCCAGCTAGTAAGGATCACATAATTCCTAACAAAGTTTTGACACAGATTCCCAATTCGGGCATTCAGAACATATAGCACGTTGCTGTAAGCAAGCACATTCTCATTCAAAGATGCAAGTTACTATGTAGGAACAAGTTTGTATAGGTATTTCAAAGATGCCCAGAACTGAGCTAAACTTGGTATGTGTCCAACTCCTAGAAATAACTTCATGCCCCATCTCCCTTACTTCCAGCTAGTTAGGATCACATAATTCCTAACAAAGTTTTGACACAGATTCCCAATTCGGGCATTCAGAACATATAGCACGTTGCTGTAAGCAAGCACATTCTCATTCAAAGTTGCAAGTTACTATGTAGGAACAAGTTTGTATAGGTATTTCAAAGATGCCCAGAACTGAGCTAAACTTGGTATGTGTCCAACTCCTAGAAATAACTTCATGCCCCATCTCCCTTACTTCCAGCTAGTAAGGATCACATAATTCCTAACAAAGTTTTGAAACAGATTCCCAATTCGGGCATTCAGAACATATAGCACGTTGCTGTAAGCAAGCACATTTTCATTCAAAGTTGCAAGTTACTATGTAGGAACAAGTTTGTATAGGTATTTCAAAGATGCCCAGAACTGAGCTAAACTTGGTATGTGTCCAACTCCTAGAAATAACTTCATGCCCCATCTCACTTACCTCCAGCTAGTAAGGATCACATAATTCCTAACAAAGTTTTGACACAGATTCCCTATTCGGGCATTCAGAACATATAGCACGTTGCTGTAAGCAAGCACATTCTCATTCAAAGATGCAAGTTACTAGGTAGGAACAAGTTTGTATAGGTATTTCAAAGATGCCCAGAACTGAGCTAAACTTGGTATGTGTCCAACTCCTAGAAATAAATTCATGCTCCATCTCCCTTACTTCCAGCTAGTAAGGATCACATAATTCCTAACAAAGTTTTGACACAGATTCCCTATTCGGGCATTCAGAACATATAGCACGTTGCTGCAAGCAAGCACATTCTCATTCAAAGTTGCAAGTTACTATGTAGGAACAAGTTTGTATAGGTATTTCAAAGATGCCCAGAACTGAGCTAAACTTGGTATGTTTCCAACTCCAAGAAATAACTTCATGCCCCATCTCCCTTACTTCCAGCTAGTAAGGATCACATAATTCCTAACAAAGTTTTGACACAGATTGCCAATTCGGGCATTCAGAACATATAGCACGTTGCTGTAAGCAAGCACATTCTCATTCAAAGATGCAAGTTACTATGTAGGAACAAGTTTGTATAGGTATTTCAAAGATACCCAGAACTGAGCTAAACTTGGTATGTGTCCAACTCCTAGAAATAACTTCATGCCCCATCTCCCTTACTTCCAGCTAGTAAGGATCACATAATTCCTAACAAAGTTTTGACACAGATTCCCAATTCGGGCATTCAGAACATATAGCACGTTGCTGTAAGCAAGCACATTCTCATTCAAAGATGCAAGTTACTATGTAGGAACAAGTTTGTATAGGTATTTCAAAGATGCCCAGAACTGAGCTAAACTTGGTATGTGTCCAACTCCTACAAATAACTTCATGCCCCATCTCCCTTACTTCCAGCTAGTAAGGATCACATAATTCCTAACAAAGTTTTGACACAGATTCCCAATTCGGGCATTCAGAACATATAGCACGTTGCTGTAAGCAAGCACATTCTCATTCAAAGATGCAAGTTACTATGTAGGAACAAGTTTGTATAGGTATTTCAAAGATGCCCAGAACTGAGCTAAACTTGGTATGTGTCCAACTCCTAGAAATAACTTCATGCCCCATCTCCCTTACTTGCAGCTAGTAAGGATCACATAATTCCTAACAAAGTTTTGACACAGATTCCCAATTCGGGCATTCAGAACATATAGCACGTTGCTGTAAGCAAGCACATTCTCATTCAAAGATGCAAGTTACTATGTAGGAACAAGTTTGTATAGGTATTTCAAAGATGCCCAGAACTGAGCTAAACTTGGTATGTGTCCAACTCCTAGAAATAACTTCATGCCCCATCTCCCTTACTTCCAGCTAGTAAGGATCACATAATTCCTAACAAAGTTTTGACACAGATTCCCAATACGGGCATTCAGAACATATAGCACGTTGCTGTAAGCAAGCAGATTCTCATTCAAAGATGCAAGTTACTATGTAGGAACAAGTTTGTATAGGTATTTCAAAGATGCCCAGAACTGAGCTAAACTTGGTATGTGTCCAACTCCTAG
This sequence comes from Diceros bicornis minor, assembly GCF_020826845.1. Lineage (NCBI taxonomy): Eukaryota > Metazoa > Chordata > Mammalia > Perissodactyla > Rhinocerotidae > Diceros > Diceros bicornis. Next base: position 1,064,950 of record NC_080751.1, on the reverse strand, counting down.
AAATAACTTCATGCCCCATCTCCCTTACTTCCAGCTAGTAAGGATCACATAATTCCTAACAAAGTTTTGACACAGATTCTCAATTCGGGCATTCAGAACATATAGCACGTTGATGTAAGCAAGCACATTCTCATTCAAAGTTGCAAGTTACTATGTAGGAACAAGTTTGTATAGGTATTTCAAAGATGCCCAGAACTGAGCTAAACTTGGTATGTGTCCAACTCCTAGAAATAACTTCATGCCCCATCTCCCTTACTTCCAGCTAGTAAGGATCACATAATTCCTAACAAAGTTTTGACACAGATTCCCTATTCGGGCATTCAGAACATATAGCACGTTGCTGCAAGCAAGCACATTCTCATTCAAAGTTGCAAGTTACTATGTAGGAACAAGTTTGTATAGGTATTTCAAAGATGCCCAGAACTGAGCTAAACTTGGTATGTTTCCAACTCCAAGAAATAACTTCATGCCCCATCTCCCTTACTTCCAGCTAGTAAGGATCACATAATTCCTAACAAAGTTTTGACACAGATTGCCAATTCGGGCATTCAGAACATATAGCACGTTGCTGTAAGCAAGCACATTCTCATTCAAAGATGCAAGTTACTATGTAGGAACAAGTTTGTATAGGTATTTCAAAGATGCCCAGAACTGAGCTAAACTTGGTATGTGTCCAACTCCTAGAAATAACTTCATGCCCCATCTCCCTTACTTCCAGCTAGTAAGGATCACATAATTCCTAACAAAGTTTTGACACAGATTCCCAATTCGGGCATTCAGAACATATAGCACGTTGCTGTAAGCAAGCACATTCTCATTCAAAGATGCAAGTTACTATGTAGGAACAAGTTTGTATAGGTATTTCAAAGATGCCCAGAACTGAGCTAAACTTGGTATGTGTCCAACTCCTAGAAATAACTTCATGCCCCATCTCCCTTACTTCCAGCTAGTAAGGATCACATAATTCCTAACAAAGTTTTGACACAGATTCCCAATTCGGGCATTCAGAACATATAGCACGTTGCTGTAAGCAAGCACATTCTCATTCAAAGATGCAAGTTACTATGTAGGAACAAGTTTGTATAGGTATTTCAAAGATGCCCAGAACTGAGCTCAACTTGGTATGTGTCCAACTCCTACAAATAACTTCATGCCCCATCTCCCTTACTTCCAGCTAGTAAGGATCACATAATTCCTAACAAAGTTTTGACACAGATTCCCAATTCGGGCATTCAGAACATATAGCACGTTGCTGTAAGCAAGCAGATACTCATTAAAAGATGCAAGTTACTATGTAGGAACAAGTTTGTATAGGTATTTCAAAGATGCCCAGAACTGAGCTAAACTTGGTATGTGTCCAACTCCTAGAAATAACTTCATGCCCCATCTCCCTTACTTCCAGCTAGTAAGGATCACATAATTCCTAACAAAGTTTTGACACAGATTCCCTATTCGGGCATTCAGAACATATAGCACGTTGCTGCAAGCAAGCACATTCTCATTCAAAGTTGCAAGTTACTATGTAGGAACAAGTTTGTATAGGTATTTCAAAGATGCCCAGAACTGAGCTAAACTTGGTATGTGTCCAACTCCAAGAAATAACTTCATGCCCCATCTCCCTTACTTCCAGCTAGTAAGGATCACATAATTCCTAACAAAGTTTTGACACAGATTCCCAATTCGGGCATTCAGAACATATAGCACGTTGCTGTAAGCAAGCACATTCTCATTCAAAGTTGCAAGTTACTATGTAGGAACAAGTTTGTATAGGTATTTCAAAGATGCCCAGAACTGAGCTAAACTTGGTATGTGTCCAACTCCTAGAAATAACTTCATGCCCCATCTCCCTTACTTCCAGCTAGTAAGGATCACATAATTCCTAACAAAGTTTTGACACAGATTCCCAATACGGGCATTCAGAACATATAGCACGTTGCTGTAAGCAAGCAGATTCTCATTCAAAGATGCAAGTTACTATGTAGGAACAAGTTTGTATAGGTATTTCAAAGATGCCCAGAACTGAGCTAAACTTGGTATGTGTCCAACTCCTAGAAATAACTTCATGCCCCATCTCCCTTACTTCCAGCTAGTAAGGATCACATAATTCCTAACAAAGTTTTGACACAGATTCCCTATTCGGGCATTCAGAACATATAGCACGTTGCTGCAAGCAAGCACATTCTCATTCAAAGTTGCAAGTTACTATGTAGGAACAAGTTTGTATAGGTATTTCAAAGATGCCCAGAACTGAGCTAAACTTGGTATGTGTCCAACTCCTAGAAATAACTTCATGCCCCATCTCCCTTACCTCCAGCTAGTAAGGATCACATAATTCCTAACAAAGTTTTGACACAGATTCCCTATTCGGGCATTCAGAACATATAGCACGTTGCTGTAAGCAAGCACATTCTCATTCAAAGATGCAAGTTACTAGGTAGGAACAAGTTTGTATAGGTATTTCAAAGATGCCCAGAACTGAGCTAAACTTGGTATGTGTCCAACTCCTAGAAATAACTTCATGCTCCATCTCCCTTACTTCCAGCTAGTAAGGATCACATAATTCCTAACAAAGTTTTGACACAGATTCCCTATTCGGGCATTCAGAACATATAGCACGTTGCTGCAAGCAAGCACATTCTCATTCAAAGTTGCAAGTTACTATGTAGGAACAAGTTTGTATAGGTATTTCAAAGATGCCCAGAACTGAGCTAAACTTGGTATGTTTCCAACTCCAAGAAATAACTTCATGCCCCATCTCCCTTACTTCCAGCTAGTAAGGATCACATAATTCCTAACAAAGTTTTGACACAGATTGCCAATTCGGGCATTCAGAACATATAGCACGTTGCTGTAAGCAAGCACATTCTCATTCAAAGATGCAAGTTACTATGTAGGAACAAGTTTGTATAGGTATTTCAAAGATGCCCAGAACTGAGCTAAACTTGGTATGTGTCCAACTCCTAGAAATAACTTCATGCCCCATCTCCCTTACTTCCAGCTAGTAAGGATCACATAATTCCTAACAAAGTTTTGACACAGATTCCCAATTCGGGCATTCAGAACATATAGCACGTTGCTGTAAGCAAGCACATTCTCATTCAAAGATGCAAGTTACTATGTAGGAACAAGTTTGTATAGGTATTTCAAAGATGCCCAGAACTGAGCTAAACTTGGTATGTGTCCAACTCCTACAAATAACTTCATGCCCCATCTCCCTTACTTCCAGCTAGTAAGGATCACATAATTCCTAACAAAGTTTTGACACAGATTCCCAATTCGGGCATTCAGAACATATAGCACGTTGCTGTAAGCAAGCACATTCTCATTCAAAGATGCAAGTTACTATGTAGGAACAAGTTTGTATAGGTATTTCAAAGATGCCCAGAACTGAGCTAAACTTGGTATGTGTCCAACTCCTAGAAATAACTTCATGCCCCATCTCCCTTACTTCCAGCTAGTAAGGATCACATAATTCCTAACAAAGTTTTGACACAGATTCCCAATACGGGCATTCAGAACATATAGCACGTTGCTGTAAGCAAGCAGATTCTCATTCAAAGATGCAAGTTACTATGTAGGAACAAGTTTGTATAGGTATTTCAAAGATGCCCAGAACTGAGCTAAACTTGGTATGTGTCCAACTCCTAGAAATAACTTCATGCCCCATCTCCCTTACTTCCAGCTAGTAAGGATCACATAATTCCTAACAAAGTTTTGACACAGATTCTCAATTCGGGCATTCAGAACATATAGCACGTTGATGTAAGCAAGCACATTCTCATTCAAAGTTGCAAGTTACTATGTAGGAACAAGTTTGTATAGGTATTTCAAAGATGCCCAGAACTGAGCTAAACTTGGTATGTGTCCAACTCCTAGAAATAACTTCATGCCCCATCTCACTTACTTCCAGCTAGTAAGGATCACATAATTCCTAACAAAGTTTTGACACAGATTCCCTATTCGGGCATTCAGAACATATAGCACGTTGCTGTAAGCAAGCACATTCTCATTCAAAGATGCAAGTTACTAGGTAGGAACAAGTTTGTATAGGTATTTCAAAGATGCCCAGAACTGAGCTAAACTTGGTATGTGTCCAACTCCTAGAAATAACTTCATGCTCCATCTCCCTTACTTCCAGCTAGTAAGGATCACATAATTCCTAACAAAGTTTTGACACAGATTCCCTATTCGGGCATTCAGAACATATAGCACGTTGCTGCAAGCAAGCACATTCTCATTCAAAGTTGCAAGTTACTATGTAGGAACAAGTTTGTATAGGTATTTCAAAGATGCCCAGAACTGAGCTAAACTTGGTATGTTTCCAACTCCAAGAAATAACTTCATGCCCCATCTCCCTTACTTCCAGCTAGTAAGGATCACATAATTCCTAACAAAGTTTTGACACAGATTGCCAATTCGGGCATTCAGAACATATAGCACGTTGCTGTAAGCAAGCACATTCTCATTCAAAGATGCAAGTTACTATGTAGGAACAAGTTTGTATAGGTATTTCAAAGATGCCCAGAACTGAGCTAAACTTGGTATGTGTCCAACTCCTAGAAATAACTTCATGCCCCATCTCCCTTACTTCCAGCTAGTAAGGATCACATAATTCCTAACAAAGTTTTGACACAGATTCCCAATTCGGGCATTCAGAACATATAGCACGTTGCTGTAAGCAAGCACATTCTCATTCAAAGATGCAAGTTACTATGTAGGAACAAGTTTGTATAGGTATTTCAAAGATGCCCAGAACTGAGCTAAACTTGGTATGTGTCCAACTCCTAGAAATAACTTCATGCCCCATCTCCCTTACTTCCAGCTAGTAAGGATCACATAATTCCTAACAAAGTTTTGACACAGATTCCCAATTCGGGCATTCAGAACATATAGCACGTTGCTGTAAGCAAGCAGATACTCATTAAAAGATGCAAGTTACTATGTAGGAACAAGTTTGTATAGGTATTTCAAAGATGCCCAGAAAGCTAAACTTGGTATGTGTCCAACTCCTAGAAATAACTTCATGCCCCATCTCCCTTACTTCCAGCTAGTAAGGATCACATAATTCCTAACAAAGTTTTGACACAGATTCCCAATTCGGGCATTCAGAACATATAGCACGTTGCTGTAAGCAAGCAGATTCTCATTCAAAGATGCAAGTTACTATGTAGGAACAAGTTTGTATAGGTATTTCAAAGACGCCCAGAACTGAGCTAAACTTGGTATGTGTCCAACTCCTAGAAATAACTTCATGCCCCATCTCCCTTACTTCCAGCTAGTAAGGATCACATAATTCCTAACAATGTTTTGACACAGATTCCCAATTCGGGCATTCAGAACATATAGCACGTTGCTGTAAGCAAGCACATTCTCATTCAAAGTTGCAAGTTACTATGTAGGAACAAGTTTGTATAGGTATTTCAAAGATGCCCAGAACTGAGCTAAACTTGGTATGTGTCCAACTCCTAGAAATAACTTCATGCCCCATCTCCCTTACTTCCAGCTAGTAAGGGTCACATAATTCCTAACAAAGTTTTGACACAGATTCCCAATTCGGGCATTCAGAACATATAGCACGTTGCTGTAAGCAAGCACATTCTCATTCAAAGTTGCAAGTTACTATGTAGGAACAAGTTTGTATAGGTATTTCAAAGATGCCCAGAACTGAGTTAAACTTGGTATGTGTCCAACTCCTAGAAATAACTTCATGCCCCATCTCCCTTACTTCCAGCTAGTAAGGATCACATAATTCCTAACAAAGTTTTGACACAGATTGCCAATTCGGGCAATCAGAACATATAGCACGTTGCTGTAAGCAAGCACATTCTCATTCAAAGTTGCAAGTTACTATGTAGGAACAAGTTTGTATAGGTATTTCAAAGATGCCCAGAACTGAGCTAAACTTGGTATGTGTCCAACTCCTAGAAATAACTTCATGCCCCATCTCCCTTACTTCCAGCTAGTAAGGATCACATAATTCCTAACAAAGTTTTGACACAGATTCCCAATTCGGGCATTCAGAACATATAGCACGTTGCTGTAAGCAAGCACATTCTCATTCAAAGTTGCAAGTTACTATGTAGGAACAAGTTTGTATAGGTATTTCAAAGATGCCCAGAACTGAGCTAAACTTGGTATGTGTCCAACTCCTAGAAATAACTTCATGCCCCATCTCCCTTACTTCCAGCTAGTAAGGATCACATAATTCCTAACAAAGTTTTGACACAGATTCCCAATTCGGGCATTCAGAACATATAGCACGTTGCTGTAAGCAAGCACATTCTCATTCAAAGTTGCAAGTTACTATGTAGGAACAAGTTTGTATAGGTATTTCAAAGATGCCCAGAACTGAGCTAAACTTGGTATGTGTCCAACTCCTAGAAATAACTTCATGCCCCATCTCCCTTACTTCCAGCTAGTAAGGATCACATAATTCCTAACAAAGTTTTGACACAGACTCCCAGTTCGGGCATTCAGAACATATAGCACGTTGCTGTAAGCAAGCACATTTTCATTCAAAGTTGCAAGTTACTATGTAGGAACAAGTTTGTATAGGTATTTCAAAGATGCCCAGAACTGAGCTAAACTTGGCATGTGTCCAACTCCTAGAAATAACTTCATGCCCCATCTCCCTTACTTCCAGCTAGTAAGGATCACATAATTCCTAACAAAGTTTTGACACAGATTCCCAATTCGGGCATTCAGAACATATAGCACGTTGCTGTAAGCAAGCAGATTCTCATTCAAAGATGCAAGTTACTATGTAGGAACAAGTTTGTATAGGTATTTCAAAGATGCCCAGAACTGAGCTAAACTTGGTATGTGTCCAACTCCTAGAAATAACTTCATGCCCCATCTCCCTTACTTCCAGCTAGTAAGGATCACATAATTCCTAACAATGTTTTGACACAGATTCCCAATTCGGGCATTCAGAACATATAGCACGTTGCTGTAAGCAAGCACATTCTCATTCAAAGATGCAAGTTACTAGGTAGGAACAAGTTTGTATAGGTATTTCAAAGATGCCCAGAACTGAGCTAATCTTGGTATGTGTCCAACTCCTAGAAATAACTTCATGCCCCATCTCCCTTACTTCCAGCTAGTAAGGATCACATAATTCCTAACAAAGTTTTGACACAGATTCCCAATTCGGGCATTCAGAACATATAGCACGTTGCTGTAAGCAAGCACATTCTCATTCAAAGTTGCAAGTAACTATGTAGGAACAAGTTTGTATAGGTATTTCAAAGATGCCCAGAACTGAGCTAAACTTGGTATGTGTCCAACTCCTAGAAATGACTTCATGCCCCATCTCCCTTACTTCCAGCTAGTAAGGATCACATAATTCCTAACAAAGTTTTGACACAGATTCCCAATTCGGGCATTCAGAACATATAGCACGTTGCTGTAAGCAAGCACATTCTCATTCAAAGTTGCAAGTTACTATGTAGGAACAAGTTTGTATAGGTATTTCAAAGATGCCCAGAACTGAGCTAAACTTGGTATGTGTCCAACTACTAGAAATGACTTCATGCCCCATCTCCCTTACTTCCAGCTAGTAAGGATCACATAATTCCTAACAAAGTTTTGACACAGATTCCCAATTCGGGCATTCAGAACATATAGCACGTTGCTGTAAGCAAGCACATTCTCATTCAAAGTTGCAAGTTACTATGTAGGAACAAGTTTGTATAGGTATTTCAAAGATGCCCAGAACTGAGCTAAACTTGGTATGTGTCCAACTCCTAGAAATAACTTCATGCCCCATCTCCCTTACTTCCAGCTAGTAAGGATCACATAATTCCTAACAAAGTTTTGACACAGATTCCCAATTCGGGCATTCAGAACATATAGCACGTTGCTGTAAGCAAGCACATTCTCATTCAAAGATGCAAGTTACTATGTAGGAACAAGTTTGTATAGGTATTTCAAAGATGCCCAGAACTGAGCTAAACTTGGTATGTGTCCAACTCCTAGAAATAACTTCATGCCCCATCTCCCTTACTTCCAGCTAGTAAGGATCACATAATTCCTAACAAAGTTTTGACACAGATTCCCAATTCGGGCATTCAGAACATATAGCACGTTGCTGTAAGCAAGCAGATTCTCATTCAAAGTTGCAAGTTACTATGTAGGAACAAGTTTGTATAGGTATTTCAAAGATGCCCAGAACTGAGCTAAACTTGGTATGTGTCCAACTCCTAGAAATAACTTCATGCCCCATCTCCCTTACTTCCAGCTAGTAAGGATCACATAATTCCTAACAAAGTTTTGACACAGATTCCCAATTCGGGCATTCAGAACATATAGCACGTTGCTGTAAGCAAGCAGATTCTCATTCAAAGTTGCAAGTTACTATGTAGGAACAAGTTTGTATAGGTATTTCAAAGATGCCCAGAACTGAGCTAAACTTGGTATGTGTCCAACTCCTAGAAATAACTTCATGCCCCATCTCCCTTACTTCCAGCTAGTAAGGATCACATAATTCCTAACAAAGTTTTGACACAGATTCCCAATTCGGGCATTCAGAACATATAGCACGTTGCTGTAAGCAAGCAGATTCTCATTCAAAGTTGCAAGTTACTATGTAGGAACAAGTTTGTATAGGTATTTCAAAGATGCCCAGAACTGAGCTAAACTTGGTATGTGTCCAACTCCTAGAAATAACTTCATGCCCCATCTCCCTTACTTCCAGCTAGTAAGGATCACATAATTCCTAACAAAGTTTTGACACAGATTCCCAATTCGGGCATTCAGAACATATAGCACGTTGCTGTAAGCAAGCACATTCTCATTCAAAGATGCAAGTTACTATGTAGGAACAAGTTTGTATAGGTATTTCAAAGATGCCCAGAACTGAGCTAAACTTGGTATGTGTTCAACTCCTAGAAATAACTTCATGCCCCATCTCCCTTACTTCCAGCTAGTAAGGATCACATAATTCCTAACAAAGTTTTGACACAGATTCCCAATTCGGGCATTCAGAACATATAGCACGTTGCTGTATGCAGGCAGATTCTCATTCAAAGTTGCAAGTTACTATGTAGGAACAAGTTTGTATAGGTATTTCAAAGATGCCCAGAACTGAGCTAAACTTGGTATGTGTCCAACTCCTAGAAATAACTTCATGCCCCATCTCCCTTACTTCCAGCTAGTAAGGATCACATAATTCCTAACAAAGTTTTGACACAGATTCCCAATTCGGGCATTCAGAACATATAGCACGTTGCTGTAAGCAAGCAGATTCTCATTCAAAGTTGCAAGTTACTATGTAGGAACAAGTTTGTATAGGTATTTCAAAGATGCCCATAACTGAGCTAAACTTGGTATGTGTCCAACTCCTAGAAATAACTTCATGCCCCATCTCCCTTACTTCCAGCTAGTAAGGATCACATAATTCCTAACAAAGTTTTGACACAGATTCCCAATTCGGGCATTCAGAACATAGAGCACGTTGCTGTAAGCAAGCACATTTTCATTCAAAGTTGCAAGTTACTATGTAGGAACAAGTTTGTATAGGTATTTCAAAGATGCCCAGAACTGAGCTAAACTTGGTATGTGTCCAACTCCTAGAAATAACTTCATGCCCCATCTCCCTTACTTCCAGCTAGTAAGGATCACATAATTCCTAACAAAGTTTTGACACAGATTCCCAATTCGGGCATTCAGAACATATAGCACGTTGCTGTAAGCAAGCACATTCTCATTCAAAGATGCAAGTTACTATGTAGGAACAAGTTTGTATAGGTATTTCAAAGATGCCCAGAACTGAGCTAAACTTGGTATGTGTCCAACTCCTAGAAATAACTTCATGCCCCATCTCCCTTACTTCCAGCTAGTAAGGATCACATAATTCCTAACAAAGTTTTGACACAGATTCCCAATTCGGGCATTCAGAACATATAGCACGTTGCTGTAAGCAAGCACATTCTCATTCAAAGTTGCAAGTTACTATGTAGGAACAAGTTTGTATAGGTATTTCAAAGATGCCCAGAACTGAGCTAAACTTGGTATGTGTCCAACTCCTAGAAATAACTTCATGCCCCATCTCCCTTACTTCCAGCTAGTAAGGATCACATAATTCCTAACAAAGTTTTGACACAGATTCCCAATTCGGGCATTCAGAACATATAGCACGTTGCTGTAAGCAAGCACATTCTCATTCAAAGATGCAAGTTACTATGTAGGAACAAGTTTGTATAGGTATTTCAAAGATGCCCAGAACTGAGCTAAACTTGGTATGTGTCCAACTCCTAGAAATAACTTCATGCCCCATCTCCCTTACTTCCAGCTAGTAAGGATCACATAATTCCTAACAAAGTTTTGACACAGATTCCCAATTCGGGCATTCAGAACATATAGCACGTTGCTGTAAGCAAGCAGATTCTCATTCAAAGTTGCAAGTTACTATGTAGGAACAAGTTTGTATAGGTATTTCAAAGATGCCCAGAACTGAGCTAAACTTGGTATGTGTCCAACTCCTAGAAATAACTTCATGCCCCATCTCCCTTACTTCCAGCTAGTAAGGATCACATAATTCCTAACAAAGTTTTGACACAGATTCCCAATTCGGGCATTCAGAACATATAGCACGTTGCTGTAAGCAAGCAGATTCTCATTCAAAGTTGCAAGTTACTATGTAGGAACAAGTTTGTATAGGTATTTCAAAGATGCCCAGAACTGAGCTAAACTTGGTATGTGTCCAACTCCTAGAAATAACTTCATGCCCCATCTCCCTTACTTCCAGCTAGTAAGGATCACATAATTCCTAACAAAGTTTTGACACAGATTCCCAATTCGGGCATTCAGAACATATAGCACGTTGCTGTAAGCAAGCAGATTCTCATTCAAAGTTGCAAGTTACTATGTAGGAACAAGTTTGTATAGGTATTTCAAAGATGCCCAGAACTGAGCTAAACTTGGTATGTGTCCAACTCCTAGAAATAACTTCATGCCCCATCTCCCTTACTTCCAGCTAGTAAGGATCACATAATTCCTAACAAAGTTTTGACACAGATTCCCAATTCGGGCATTCAGAACATATAGCACGTTGCTGTAAGCAAGCACATTCTCATTCAAAGATGCAAGTTACTATGTAGGAACAAGTTTGTATAGGTATTTCAAAGATGCCCAGAACTGAGCTAAACTTGGTATGTGTTCAACTCCTAGAAATAACTTCATGCCCCATCTCCCTTACTTCCAGCTAGTAAGGATCACATAATTCCTAACAAAGTTTTGACACAGATTCCCAATTCGGGCATTCAGAACATATAGCACGTTGCTGTATGCAGGCAGATTCTCATTCAAAGTTGCAAGTTACTATGTAGGAACAAGTTTGTATAGGTATTTCAAAGATGCCCAGAACTGAGCTAAACTTGGTATGTGTCCAACTCCTAGAAATAACTTCATGCCCCATCTCCCTTACTTCCAGCTAGTAAGGATCACATAATTCCTAACAAAGTTTTGACACAGATTCCCAATTCGGGCATTCAGAACATATAGCACGTTGCTGTAAGCAAGCAGATTCTCATTCAAAGTTGCAAGTTACTATGTAGGAACAAGTTTGTATAGGTATTTCAAAGATGCCCATAACTGAGCTAAACTTGGTATGTGTCCAACTCCTAGAAATAACTTCATGCCCCATCTCCCTTACTTCCAGCTAGTAAGGATCACATAATTCCTAACAAAGTTTTGACACAGATTCCCAATTCGGGCATTCAGAACATAGAGCACGTTGCTGTAAGCAAGCACATTTTCATTCAAAGTTGCAAGTTACTATGTAGGAACAAGTTTGTATAGGTATTTCAAAGATGCCCAGAACTGAGCTAAACTTGGTATGTGTCCAACTCCTAGAAATAACTTCATGCCCCATCTCCCTTACTTCCAGCTAGTAAGGATCACATAATTCCTAACAAAGTTTTGACACAGATTCCCAATTCGGGCATTCAGAACATATAGCACGTTGCTGTAAGCAAGCACATTCTCATTCAAAGATGCAAGTTACTATGTAGGAACAAGTTTGTATAGGTATTTCAAAGATGCCCAGAACTGAGCTAAACTTGGTATGTGTCCAACTCCTAGAAATAACTTCATGCCCCATCTCCCTTACTTCCAGCTAGTAAGGATCACATAATTCCTAACAAAGTTTTGACACAGATTCCCAATTCGGGCATTCAGAACATAGAGCACGTTGCTGTAAGCAAGCACTTTTTCATTCAAAGATGCAAGTTACTATGTAGGAACAAGTTTGTATAGGTATTTCAAAGATGCCCAGAACTGAGCTAAACTTGGTATGTGTCCAACTCCTAGAAATAACTTCATGCCCCATCTCCCTTACTTCCAGCTAGTAAGGATCACATAATTCCTAACAAAGTTTTGACACAGATTCCCAATTCGGGCATTCAGAACATATAGCACGTTGCAGTAAGCAAGCACATTCTCATTCAAAGATGCAAGTTACTATGTAGGAACAAGTTTGTATAGGTATATCAAAGATGCCCAGAACTGAGCTAAACTTGGTATGTGTCCAACTCCTAGAAATAACTTCATGCCCCATCTCCCTTACTTCCAGCTAGTAAGGATCACATAATTCCTAACAAAGTTTTGACACAGATTCCCTATTCGGGCATTCAGAACATAGAGCACGTTGCTGCAAGCAAGCACATTCTCATTCAAAGATGCAAGTTACTATGTAGGAACAAGTTTGTATAGGTATTTCAAAGATGCCCAGAACTGAGCTAAACTTGGTATGTGTCCAACTCCTAGAAATAACTTCATGCCCCATCTCCCTTACTTCCAGCTAGTAAGGATCACATAATTCCTAACAAAGTTTTGACACAGATTCCCAATTCGGGCATTCAGAACATAGAGCACGTTGCTGCAAGCAAGCACATTCTCATTCAAAGTTGCAAGTTACTATTTAGGAACAAGTTTGTATAGGTATTTCAAAGATGCCCAGAACTGAGCTAAACTTGGTATGTCTCCAACTCCTAGAAATAACTTCATGCCCCATCTCCCTTACTTCCAGCTAGTAAGGATCACATAATTCCTAACAAAGTTTTGACACAGATTCCCAATTCGGGCATTCAGAACATATAGCACGTAGCTGTAAGCAAGCAGATTCTCATTCAAAGTTGCAAGTTACTATGTAGGGACAAGTTTGTATAGGTATTTCAAAGATGCCCAGAACTGAGCTAAACTTGGTATGTGTCCAACTCCTAGAAATAACTTCATGCCCCATCTCCCTTACTTCCAGCTAGTAAGGATCACATAATTCATAACAAAGTTTTGACACAGACTCCCAGTTCGGGCATTCAGAACATATAGCACGTTGCTGTAAGCAAGCACATTTTCATTCAAAGTTGCAAGTTACTATGTAGGAACAAGTTTGTATAGGTATTTCAAAGATGCCCAGAACTGAGCTAAACTTGGTATGTGTCCAACTCCTAGAAATAACTTCATGCCCCATCTCCCTTACTTCCAGCTAGTAAGGATCACATAATTCCTAACAAAGTTTTGACACAGATTGCCAATTCGGGCATTCAGAACATAGAGCACGTTGCTGTAAGCAAGCAGATTCTCATTCAAAGATGCAAGTTACTATGTAGGAACAAGTTTGTATAGGTATTTCAAAGATGCCCAGAACTGAGCTAAACTTGGTATGTGTCCAACTCCTAGAAATAACTTCATGCCCCATCTCCCTTACTTCCAGCTAGTAAGGATCACATAATTCCTAACAATGTTTTGACACAGATTCCCAATTCGGGCATTCAGAACATATAGCACGTTGCTGTAAGCAAGCACATTCTCATTCAAAGATGCAAGTTACTAGGTAGGAACAAGTTTGTATAGGTATTTCAAAGATGCCCAGAACTGAGCTAAACTTGGTATGTGTCCAACTCCTAGAAATAACTTCATGCCCCATCTCCCTTACTTCCAGCTAGTAAGGATCACATAATTCCTAACAAAGTTTTGACACAGATTCCCAATTCGGGCATTCAGAACATATAGCACGTTGCTGTAAGCAAGCACATTCTCATTCAAAGTTGCAAGTTACTATGTAGGAACAAGTTTGTATAGGTATTTCAAAGATGCCCAGAACTGAGCTAAACTTGGTATGTGTCCAACTCCTAGAAATAACTTCATGCCCCATCTCCCTTACTTCCAGCTAGTACGATCACATAATTCCTAACAAAGTTTTGACACAGATTCCCAATTCGGGCATTCAGAACATATAGCACGTTGCTGTAAGCAAGCACATTCTCATTCAAAGTTGCAAGTTACTATGTAGGAACAAGTTTGTATAGGTATTTCAAAGATGCCCAGAACTGAGCTAAACTTGGTATGTGTCCAACTCCTAGAAATAACTTCATGCCCCATCTCCCTTACTTCCAGCTAGTAAGGATCACATAATACCTAACAAAGTTTTGACACAGATTCCCAATTCGGGCATTCAGAACATATAGCACGTTGCTGTAAGCAAGCAGATTCTCATTCAAAGATGCAAGTTACTATGTAGGAACAAGTTTGTATAGGTATTTCAAAGATGCCCAGAACTGAGCTAAACTTGGTATGTGTCCAACTCCTAGAAATAACTTCATGCCCCATCTCCCTTACTTCCAGCTAGTAAGGATCACATAATTCCTAACAAAGTTTTGACACAGATTCCCAATTCGGGCATTCAGAACATATAGCACGTTGCTGTAAGCAAGCACATTCTCATTCAAAGATGCAAGTTACTATGTAGGAACAAGTTTGTATAGGTATTTCAAAGATGCCCAGAACTGAGCTAAACTTGGTATGTGTCCAACTCCTAGAAATAACTTCATGCCCCATCTCCCTTACTTCCAGCTAGTAAGGATCACATAATTCCTAACAAAGTTTTGACACAGATTCCCAATTCGGGCATTCAGAACATATAGCACGTTGCTGTAAGCAAGCAGATTCTCATTCAAAGTTGCAAGTTACTATGTAGGGACAAGTTTGTATAGGTATTTCAAAGATGCCCAGAACTGAGCTAAACTTGGTATGTGTCCAACTCCTAGAAATAACTTCATGCCCCATCTCCCTTACTTCCAGCTAGTAAGGATCACATAATTCATAACAAAGTTTTGACACAGACTCCCAGTTCGGGCATTCAGAACATATAGCACGTTGCTGTAAGCAAGCACATTTTCATTCAAAGTTGCAAGTTACTATGTAGGAACAAGTTTGTATAGGTATTTCAAAGATGCCCAGAACTGAGCTAAACTTGGTATGTGTCCAACTCCTAGAAATAACTTCATGCCCCATCTCCCTTACTTCCAGCTAGTAAGGATCACATAATTCCTAACAAAGTTTTGACACAGATTGCCAATTCGGGCATTCAGAACATAGAGCACGTTGCTGTAAGCAAGCAGATTCTCATTCAAAGATGCAAGTTACTATGTAGGAACAAGTTTGTATAGGTATTTCAAAGATGCCCAGAACTGAGCTAAACTTGGTATGTGTCCAACTCCTAGAAATAACTTCATGCCCCATCTCCCTTACTTCCAGCTAGTAAGGATCACATAATTCCTAACAATGTTTTGACACAGATTCCCAATTCGGGCATTCAGAACATATAGCACGTTGCTGTAAGCAAGCACATTCTCATTCAAAGATGCAAGTTACTAGGTAGGAACAAGTTTGTATAGGTATTTCAAAGATGCCCAGAACTGAGCTAAACTTGGTATGTGTCCAACTCCTAGAAATAACTTCATGCCCCATCTCCCTTACTTCCAGCTAGTAAGGATCACATAATTCCTAACAAAGTTTTGACACAGATTCCCAATTCGGGCATTCAGAACATATAGCACGTTGCTGTAAGCAAGCACATTCTCATTCAAAGTTGCAAGTTACTATGTAGGAACAAGTTTGTATAGGTATTTCAAAGATGCCCAGAACTGAGCTAAACTTGGTATGTGTCCAACTCCTAGAAATAACTTCATGCCCCATCTCCCTTACTTCCAGCTAGTACGATCACATAATTCCTAACAAAGTTTTGACACAGATTCCCAATTCGGGCATTCAGAACATATAGCACGTTGCTGTAAGCAAGCACATTCTCATTCAAAGTTGCAAGTTACTATGTAGGAACAAGTTTGTATAGGTATTTCAAAGATGCCCAGAACTGAGCTAAACTTGGTATGTGTCCAACTCCTAGAAATAACTTCATGCCCCATCTCCCTTACTTCCAGCTAGTAAGGATCACATAATACCTAACAAAGTTTTGACACAGATTCCCAATTCGGGCATTCAGAACATATAGCACGTTGCTGTAAGCAAGCAGATTCTCATTCAAAGATGCAAGTTACTATGTAGGAACAAGTTTGTATAGGTATTTCAAAGATGCCCAGAACTGAGCTAAACTTGGTATTTGTCCAACTCCTAGAAATAACTTCATGCCCCATCTCCCTTACTTCCAGCTAGTAAGGATCACATAATTCCTAACAAAGTTTTGACACAGATTCCCAATTCGGGCATTCAGAACATATAGCACGTTGCTGTAAGCAAGCACATTCTCATTCAAAGATGCAAGTTACTATGTAGGAACAAGTTTGTATAGGTATTTCAAAGATGCCCAGAACTGAGCTAAACTTGGTATGTGTCCAACTCCTAGAAATAACTTCATGCCCCATCTCCCTTACTTCCAGCTAGTAAGGATCACATAATTCCTAACAAAGTTTTGACACAGATTCCCAATTCGGGCATTCAGAACATATAGCACGTTGCTGTATGCAAGCAGATTCTCATTCAAATTTGCAAGTTACTATGTAGGAACAAGTTTGTATAGGTATTTCAAAGATGCCCAGAACTGAGCTAAACTTGGTATGTGTCCAACTCCTAGAAATAACTTCATGCCCCATCTCCCTTACTTCCAGCTAGTAAGGATCACATAATTCCTAACAAAGTTTTGACACAGATTCCCAATTCGGGCATTCAGAACATATAGCACGTTGCTGTAAGCAAGCAGATTCTCATTCAAAGTTGCAAGTTACTATGTAGGAACAAGTTTGTATAGGTATTTCAAAGATGCCCAGAACTGAGCTAAACTTGGTATGTGTCCAACTCCTAGAAATAACTTCATGCCCCATCTCCCTTACTTCCAGCTAGTAAGGATCACATAATTCCTAACAAAGTTTTGACACAGATTCCCAATTCGGGCATTCAGAACATATAGCACGTTGCTGTAAGCAAGCACATTTTCATTCAAAGATGCAAGTTACTATGTAGGAACAAGTTTGTATAGGTATTTCAAAGATGCCCAGAACTGAGCTAAACTTGGTATGTGTCCAACTCCTAGAAATAACTTCATGCCCCATCTCCCTTACTTCCAGCTAGTAAGGATCACATAATTCCTAACAAAGTTTTGACACAGATTGCCAATTCGGGCATTCAGAACATATAGCACGTTGCTGTAAGCAAGCAGATTCTCATTCAAAGATGCAAGTTACTATGTAGGAACAAGTTTGTATAGGTATTTCAAAGATGCCCAGAACTGAGCTAAACTTGGTATGTGTCCAACTCCTAGAAATAACTTCATGCCCCATCTTCCTTACTTACCAGCTAGTAAGGATCACATAATTCCTAACAAAGTTTTGACACAGATTCCCAATTCGGGCATTCAGAACATAGAGCACGTTGCTGTAAGCAAGCACATTTTCATTCAAAGATGCAAGTTACTATGTAGGAACAAGTTTGTATAGGTATTTCAAAGATGCCCAGAACTGAGCTAAACTTGGTATGTGTCCAACTCCTAGAAATAACTTCATGCCCCATCTCCCTTACTTCCAGCTAGTAAGGATCACATAATTCCTAACAAAGTTTTGACACAGATTCCCAATTCGATCATTCAGAACATATAGCACTTTGCTGTAAGCAAGGACATTCTCATTCAAAGATGCAAGTTACTATGTAGGAACAAGTTTGTATAGGTATTTCAAAGATGCCCAGAACTGAGCTAAACTTGGTATGTGTCCAACTCCTAGAAATAACTTCATGCCCCATCTCCCTTACTTCCAGCTAGTAAGGATCACATAATTCCTAACAAAGTTTTGACACAGATTCCCTATTCGGGCATTCAGAACATAGAGCACGTTGCTGCAAGCAAGCACATTCTCATTCAAAGATGCAAGTTACTATGTAGGAACAAGTTTGTATAGGTATTTCAAAGATGCCCAGAACTGAGCTAAACTTGGTATGTGTCCAACTCCTAGAAATAACTTCATGCCCCATCTCCCTTAATTCCAGCTAGTAAGGATCACATAATTCCTAACAAAGTTTTGACACAGATTCCCAATTCGGGCATTCAGAACATATAGCACGTTGCTGCAAGCAAGCACATTCTCATTCAAAGTTGCAAGTTACTATTTAGGAACAAGTTTGTATAGGTATTTCAAAGATGCCCAGAACTGAGCTAAACTTGGTATGTGTCCAACTCCTAGAAATAACTTCATGCCCCATCTCCCTTACTTCCAGCTAGTAAGGATCACATAATTCCTAACAAAGTTTTGACACAGATTCCCAATTCGGGCATTCAGAACATATAGCACGTTGCTGTAAGCAAGCAGATTCTCATTCAAAGTTGCAAGTTACTATGTAGGAACAAGTTTGTATAGGTATTTCAAAGATGCCCAGAACTGAGCTAAACTTGGTATGTGTCCAACTCCTAGAAATAACTTCATGCCCCATCTCCCTTACTTCCAGCTAGTAAGGATCACATAATTCCTAACAAAGTTTTGACACAGACTCCCAGTTCGGGCATTCAGAACATATAGCACGTTGCTGTAAGCAAGCACATTTTCATTCAAAGTTGCAAGTTACTATGTAGGAACAAGTTTGTATAGGTATTTCAAAGATGCCCAGAACTGAGCTAAACTTGGCATGTGTCCAACTCCTAGAAATAACTTCATGCCCCATCTCCCTTACTTCCAGCTAGTAAGGATCACATAATTCCTAACAAAGTTTTGACACAGATTCCCAATTCGGGCATTCAGAACATATAGCACGTTGCTGTAAGCAAGCACATTCTCATTCAAAGATGCAAGTTACTATGTAGGAACAAGTTTGTATAGGTATTTCAAAGATGCCCAGAACTGAGCTAAACTTGGTATGTGTCCAACTCCTAGAAATAACTTCATGCCCCATCTCCCTTACTTCCAGCTAGTAAGGATCACATAATTCCTAACAAAGTTTTGACACAGATTCCCAATTCGGGCATTGAGAACATATAGCACGTTGCTGTAAGCAAGCACATTCTCATTCAAAGTTGCAAGTTACTATGTAGGAACAAGTTTTTATAGGTATTTCAAAGATGCCCAGAACTGAGCTAAACTTGGTATGTGTCCAACTCCTAGAAATGACTTCATGCCCCATCTCCCTTACTTCCAGCTAGTAAGGATCACATAATTTCTAACAAAGTTTTGACACAGATTCCCAATTCGGGCATTCAGAACATATAGCACGTTGCTGTAAGCAAGCAGATTCTCATTCAAAGTTGCAAGTTACTATGTAGGAACAAGTTTTTATAGGTATTTCAAAGATGCCCAGAACTGAGCTAAACTTGGTATGTGTCCAACTCCTAGAAATAACTTCATGCCCCATCTCCCTTACTTCCAGCTAGTAAGGATCACATAATTCCTAACAAAGTTTTGACACAGATTCCCAATTCGGGCATTCAGAACATATAGCACGTTGCTGTAAGCAAGCAGATTATCATTCAAAGTTGCAAGTTACTATGTAGGAACAAGTTTGTATAGGTCTTTCAAAGATGCCCATAACTGAGCTAAACTTGGTATGTGTCCAACTCCTAGAAATAACTTCATGCCCCATCTCCCTTACTTCCAGCTAGTAAGGATCACATAATTCCTAACAAAGTTTTGACACAGATTCCCAATTCGGGCATTCAGAACATAGAGCACGTTGCTGTAAGCAAGCACATTTTCATTCAAAGTTGCAAGTTACTATGTAGGAACAAGTTTGTATAGGTATTTCAAAGATGCCCAGAACTGAGCTAAACTTGGTATGTGTCCAACTCCTAGAAATAACTTCATGCCCCATCTCCCTTACTTCCAGCTAGTAAGGATCACATAATTCCTAACAAAGTTTTGACACAGATTCCCAATTCGGGCATTCAGAACATATAGCACGTTGCTGTAAGCAAGCACATTCTCGTTCAAAGATGCAAGTTACTATGTAGGAACAAGTTTGTATAGGTATTTCAAAGATGCCCAGAACTGAGCTAAACTTGGTATGTGTCCAACTCCTAGAAATAACTTCATGCCCCATCTCCCTTACTTCCAGCTAGTAAGGATCACATAATTCCTAACAAAGTTTTGACACAGATTCCCAATTCGGGCATTCAGAACATAGAGCACGTTGCTGTAAGCAAGCACTTTTTCATTCAAAGATGCAAGTTACTATGTAGGAACAAGTTTGTATAGGTATTTCAAAGATGCCCAGAACTGAGCTAAACTTGGTATGTGTCCAACTCCTAGAAATAACTTCATGCCCCATCTCCCTTACTTCCAGCTAGTAAGGATCACATAATTCCTAACAAAGTTTTGACACAGATTCCCAATTCGGGCATTCAGAACATATAGCACGTTGCAGTAAGCAAGCACATTCTCATTCAAAGATGCAAGTTACTATGTAGGAACAAGTTTGTATAGGTATATCAAAGATGCCCAGAACTGAGCTAAACTTGGTATGTGTCCAACTCCTAGAAATAACTTCATGCCCCATCTCCCTTTCTTCCAGCTAGTAAGGATCACATAATTCCTAACAAAGTTTTGACACAGATTCCCTATTCGGGCATTCAGAACATAGAGCACGTTGCTGCAAGCAAGCACATTCTCATTCAAAGATGCAAGTTACTATGTAGGAACAAGTTTGTATAGGTATTTCAAAGATGCCCAGAACTGAGCTAAACTTGGTATGTGTCCAACTCCTAGAAATAACTTCATGCCCCATCTCCCTTACTTCCAGCTAGTAAGGATCACATAATTCCTAACAAAGTTTTGACACAGATTCCCAATTCGGGCATTCAGAACATAGAGCACGTTGCTGCAAGCAAGCACATTCTCATTCAAAGTTGCAAGTTACTATTTAGGAAAAAGTTTGTATAGGTATTTCAAAGATGCCCAGAACTGAGCTAAACTTGGTATGTGTCCAACTCCTAGAAATAACTTCATGCCCCATCTCCCTTACTTCCAGCTAGTAAGGATCACATAATTCCTAACAAAGTTTTGACACAGACTCCCAATTCGGGCATTCAGAACATATAGCACGTTGCTGTAAGCAAGCAGATTCTCATTCAAAGTTGCAAGTTACTATGTAGGAACAAGTTTGTATAGGTATTTCAAAGATGCCCAGAACTGAGCTAAACTTGGTATGTGTCCAACTCCTAGAAATAACTTCATGCCCCATCGACCTTACTTCCAGCTAGTAAGGATCACATAATTCATAACAAAGTTTTGACACAGACTCCCAGTTCGGGCATTCAGAACATATAGCACGTTGCTGTAAGCAAGCACATTTTCATTCAAAGTTGCAAGTTACTATGTAGGAACAAGTTTGTATAGGTATTTCAAAGATGCCCAGAACTGAGCTAAACTTGGTATGTGTCCAACTCCTAGAAATAACTTCATGCCCCATCTCCCTTACTTCCAGCTAGTAAGGATCACATAATTCCTAACAAAGTTTTGACACAGATTCCCAATTCGGGCATTCAGAACATAGAGCACGTTGCTGTAAGCAAGCAGATTCTCATTCAAAGATGCAAGTTACTATGTAGGAACAAGTTTGTATAGGTATTTCAAAGATGCCCAGAACTGAGCTAAACTTGGTATGTGTCCAACTCCTAGAAATAACTTCATGCCCCATCTCCCTTACTTCCAGCTAGTAAGGATCACATAATTCCTAACAATGTTTTGACACAGATTCCCAATTCGGGCATTCAGAACATATAGCACGTTGCTGTAAGCAAGCACATTCTCATTCAAAGATGCAAGTTACTAGGTAGGAACAAGTTTGTATAGGTATTTCAAAGATGCCCAGAACTGAGCTAAACTTGGTATGTGTCCAACTCCTAGAAATAACTTCATGCCCCATCTCCCTTACTTCCAGCTAGTAAGGATCACATAATTCCTAACAAAGTTTTGACACAGATTCCCAATTCGGGCATTCAGAACATATAGCACGTTGCTGTAAGCAAGCACATTCTCATTCAAAGATGCAAGTTACTATGTAGGAACAAGTTTGTATAGGTATTTCAAAGATGCCCAGAACTGAGCTAAACTTGGTATGTGTCCAACTCCTAGAAATAACTTCATGCCCCATCTCCCTTACTTCCAGCTAGTAAGGATCACATAATTCCTAACAAAGTTTTGACACAGATTCCCAATTCGGGCATTCAGAACATATAGCACGTTGCTGTAAGCAAGCAGATTCTCATTCAAAGTTGCAAGTTACTATGTAGGAACAAGTTTGTATAGGTATTTCAAAGATGCCCAGAACTGAGCTAAACTTGGTATGTGTCCAACTCCTAGAAATAACTTCATGCCCCATCTCCCTTACTTCCAGCTAGTAAGGATCACATAATTCCTAACAAAGTTTTGACACAGATTCCCAATTCGGGCATTCAGAACATATAGCACGTTGCTGTAAGCAAGCAGATTCTCATTCAAAGTTGCAAGTTACTATGTAGGAACAAGTTTGTATAGGTATTTCAAAGATGCCCAGAACTGAGCTAAACTTGGTATGTGTCCAACTCCTAGAAATAACTTCATGCCCCATCTCCCTTACTTCCAGCTAGTAAGGATCACATAATTCCTATCAAAGTTTTGGCACAGATTCCCAATTCGGGCATTCAGAACATATAGCACGTTGCTGTAAGCAAGCACATTCTCATTCAAAGATGCAAGTTACTATGTAGGAACAAGTTTGTATAGGTATTTCAAAGATGCCCAGAACTGAGCTAAACTTGGTATGTGTCCAACTCCTAGAAATAACTTCATGCCCCATCTCCCTTACTTCCAGCTAGTAAGGATCACATAATTCCTAACAAAGTTTTGACACAGATTCCCAATTCGGGCATTCAGAACATATAGCACGTTGCTGTATGCAAGCAGATTCTCATTCAAAGTTGCAAGTTACTATGTAGGAACAAGTTTGTATAGGTATTTCAAAGATGCCCAGAACTGAGCTAAACTTGGTATGTGTCCAACTCCTAGAAATAACTTCATGCCCCATCTCCCTTACTTCCAGCTAGTAAGGATCACATAATTCCTAACAAAGTTTTGACACAGATTCCCAATTCGGGCATTCAGAACATATAGCACGTTGCTGTAAGCAAGCAGATTCTCATTCAAAGATGCAAGTTACTATGTAGGAACAAGTTTGTATAGGTATTTCAAAGATGCCCAGAACTGAGCTAAACTTGGTATGTGTCCAACTCCTAGAAATAACTTCATGCCCCATCTCCCTTACTTCCAGCTAGTAAGGATCACATAATTCCTAACAAAGTTTTGACACAGATTCCCAATTCGGGCATTCAGAACATATAGCACGTTGCTGTATGCAAGCAGATTCTCATTCAAAGTTGCAAGTTACTATGTAGGAACAAGTTTGTATAGGTATTTCAAAGATGCCCAGAACTGAGCTAAACTTGGTATGTGTCCAACTCCTAGAAATAGCTTCATGCCCCATCTCCCTTACTTCCAGCTAGTAAGGATCACATAATTCCTAACAAAGTTTTGACACAGACTCCCAATTCGGGCATTCAGAACATATAGCACGTTGCTGTAAGCAAGCAGATTCTCATTCAAAGTTGCAAGTTACTATGTAGGAACAAGTTTGTATAGGTATTTCAAAGATGCCCAGAACTGAGCTAAACTTGGTATGTGTCCAACTCCTAGAAATAACTTCATGCCCCATCTCCCTTACTTCCAGCTAGTAAGGATCACATAATTCATAACAAAGTTTTGACACAGACTCCCAGTTCGGGCATTCAGAACATATAGCACGTTGCTGTAAGCAAGCACATTTTCATTCAAAGTTGCAAGTTACTATGTAGGAACAAGTTTGTATAGGTATTTCAAAGATTCCCAGAACTGAGCTAAACTTGGTATGTGTCCAACTCCTAGAAATAACTTCATGCCCCATCTCCCTTACTTCCAGCTAGTAAGGATCACATAATTCCTAACAAAGTTTTGACACAGATTCCCAATTCGGGCATTCAGAACATAGAGCACGTTGCTGTAAGCAAGCAGATTCTCATTCAAAGATGCAAGTTACTATGTAGGAACAAGTTTGTATAGGTATTTCAAAGATGCCCAGAACTGAGCTAAACTTGGTATGTGTCCAACTCCTAGAAATAACTTCATGCCCCATCTCCCTTACTTCCAGCTAGTAAGGATCACATAATTCCTAACAATGTTTTGACACAGATTCCCAATTCGGGCATTCAGAACATATAGCACGTTGCTGTAAGCAAGCACATTCTCATTCAAAGATGCAAGTTACTAGGTAGGAACAAGTTTGTATAGGTATTTCAAAGATGCCCAGAACTGAGCTAAACTTGGTATGTGTCCAACTCCTAGAAATAACTTCATGCCCCATCTCCCTTACTTCCAGCTAGTAAGGATCACATAATTCCTAACAAAGTTTTGACACAGATTCCCAATTCGGGCATTCAGAACATATAGCACGTTGCTGTAAGCAAGCACATTCTCATTCAAAGATGCAAGTTACTATGTAGGAACAAGTTTGTATAGGTATTTCAAAGATGCCCAGAACTGAGCTAAACTTGGTATGTGTCCAACTCCTAGAAATAACTTCATGCCCCATCTCCCTTACTTCCAGCTAGTAAGGATCACATAATTCCTAACAAAGTTTTGACACAGATTCCCAATTCGGGCATTCAGAACATATAGCACGTTGCTGTAAGCAAGCAGATTCTCATTCAAAGTTGCAAGTTACTATGTAGGAACAAGTTTGTATAGGTATTTCAAAGATGCCCAGAACTGAGCTAAACTTGGTATGTGTCCAACTCCTAGAAATAACTTCATGCCCCATCTCCCTTACTTCCAGCTAGTAAGGATCACATAATTCCTAACAAAGTTTTGACACAGATTCCCAATTCGGGCATTCAGAACATATAGCACGTTGCTGTAAGCAAGCAGATTCTCATTCAAAGTTGCAAGTTACTATGTAGGAACAAGTTTGTATAGGTATTTCAAAGATGCCCAGAACTGAGCTAAACTTGGTATGTGTCCAACTCCTAGAAATAACTTCATGCCCCATCTCCCTTACTTCCAGCTAGTAAGGATCACATAATTCCTATCAAAGTTTTGGCACAGATTCCCAATTCGGGCATTCAGAACATATAGCACGTTGCTGTAAGCAAGCACATTCTCATTCAAAGATGCAAGTTACTATGTAGGAACAAGTTTGTATAGGTATTTCAAAGATGCCCAGAACTGAGCTAAACTTGGTATGTGTCCAACTCCTAGAAATAACTTCATGCCCCATCTCCCTTACTTCCAGCTAGTAAGGATCACATAATTCCTAACAAAGTTTTGACACAGATTCCCAATTCGGGCATTCAGAACATATAGCACGTTGCTGTATGCAAGCAGATTCTCATTCAAAGTTGCAAGTTACTATGTTGGAACAAGTTTGTATAGGTATTTCAAAGATGCCCAGAACTGAGCTAAACTTGGTATGTGTCCAACTCCTAGAAATAACTTCATGCCCCATCTCCCTTACTTCCAGCTAGTAAGGATCACATAATTCCTAACAAAGTTTTGACACAGATTCCCAATTCGGGCATTCAGAACATATAGCACGTTGCTGTAAGCAAGCAGATTCTCATTCAAAGATGCAAGTTACTATGTAGGAACAAGTTTGTATAGGTATTTCAAAGATGCCCAGAACTGAGCTAAAGTTGGTATGTGTCCAACTCCTAGAAATAACTTCATGCCCCATCTCCCTTACTTCCAGCTAGTAAGGATCACATAATTCCTAACAAAGTTTTGACACAGATTCCCAATTCGGGCATTCAGAACATATAGCACGTTGCTGTATGCAAGCAGATTCTCATTCAAAGTTGCAAGTTACTATGTAGGAACAAGTTTGTATAGGTATTTCAAAGATGCCCAGAACTGAGCTAAACTTGGTATGTGTCCAACTCCTAGAAATAGCTTAATGCCCCATCTCCCTTACTTCCAGCTAGTAAGGATCACATAATTCCTAACAAAGTTTTGACACAGATTCCCAATTCGGGCATTCAGAACATATAGCACGTTGCTGTAAGCAAGCAGATTCTCATTCAAAGTTGCAAGTTACTATGTAGGAACAAGTTTGTATAGGTATTTCAAAGATGCCCAGAACTGAGCTAAACTTGGTATGTGTCCAACTCCTAGAAATAACTTCATGCCCCATCTCCCTTACTTCCAGCTAGTAAGGATCACATAATTCCTAACAAAGTTTTGACACAGATTCCCAATTCGGGCATTCAGAACATATAGCACGTTGCTGTAAGCAAGCACATTCTCATTCAAAGATGCAAGTTACTATGTAGGAACAAGTTTGTATAGGTATTTCAAAGATGCCCAGAACTGAGCTAAACTTGGTATGTGTCCAACTCCTAGAAATAACTTCATGCCCCATCTCCCTTACTTCCAGCTAGTAAGGATCACATAATTCCTAACAAAGTTTTGACACAGATTCCCAATTCGGGCATTCAGAACATATAGCACGTTGCTGTAAGCAAGCACATTCTCATTCAAAGATGCAAGTTACTATGTAGGAACAAGTTTGTATAGATATTTCAAAGATGCCCAGAACTGAGCTAAACTTGGTATGTGTCCAACTCCTAGAAATAACTTCATGCCCCATCTCCCTTACTTCCAGCTAGTAAGGATCACATAATTCCTAACAAAGTTTTGACACAGATTCCCAATTCGGGCATTCAGAACATATAGCACGTTGCTTTAAGCAAGCACATTCTCATTCAAAGTTGCAAGTTACTATGTAGGAACAAGTTTGTATAGGTATTTCAAAGATGCCCAGAACTGAGCTAAACTTGGTATGTGTCCAACTCCTAGAAATAACTTCATGCCCCATCTCCCTTACTTCCAGCTAGTAAGGATCACATAATTCCTAACAAAGTTTTGACACAGATTCCCAATTCGGGCATTCAGAACATATAGCACGTTGCTGTAAGCAAGCACATTCTCATTCAAAGATGCAAGTTACTATGTAGGAACAAGTTTGTATAGGTATTTCAAAGATGCCCAGAACTGAGCTAAACTTGGTATGTGTCCAACTCCTAGAAATAACTTCATGCCCCATCTCCCTTACTTCCAGCTAGTAAGGATCACATAATTCCTAACAAAGTTTTGACACAGATTCCCAATTCGGGCATTCAGAACATATAGCACGTTGCTGTAAGCAAGCACATTCTCATTCAAAGATGCAAGTTACTATGTAGGAACAAGTTTGTATAGGTATTTCAAAGATGCCCAGAACTGAGCTAAACTTGGTATGTGTCCAACTCCTAGAAATAACTTCATGCCCCATCTCCCTTACTTCCAGCTAGTAAGGATCACATAATTCCTAACAAAGTTTTGACACAGATTCCCAATTCGGGCATTCAGAACATATAGCACGTTGCTGTAAGCAAGCAGATTCTCATTCAAATTTGCAAGTTACTGTGTAGGAACAAGTTTGTATAGGTATTTCAAAGATGCCCAGAACTGAGCTAAACTTGGTATGTGTCCAACTCCTAGAAATAACTTCATGCCCCATCTCCCTTACTTCCAGCTAGTAAGGATCACATAATTCCTAACAAAGTTTTGACACAGATTCCCAATTCGGGCATTCAGAACATATAGCACGTTGCTGTAAGGAAGCAGATTCTCATTCAAAGTTGCAAGTTACTATGTAGGAACAAGTTTGTATAGGTATTTCAAAGATGCCCAGAACTGAGCTAAACTTGGTATGTGTCCAACTCCTAGAAATAACTTCATGCCCCATCTCCCTTACTTCCAGCTAGTAAGGATCACATAATTCCTATCAAAGTTTTGACACAGATTCCCAATTCGGGCATTCAGAACATATAGCACGTTGCTGTAAGCAAGCACATTCTCATTCAAAGATGCAAGTTACTATGTAGGAACAAGTTTGTATAGGTATTTCAAAGATGCCCAGAACTGAGCTAAAGTGGTATGTGTCCAACTCCTAGAAATAACTTCATGCCCCATCTCCCTTACTTCCAGCTAGTAAGGATCACATAATTCCTAACAAAGTTTTGACACAGATTCCCAATTCGGGCATTCAGAACATATAGCACGTTGCTGTATGCAAGCAGATTCTCATTCAAAGTTGCAAGTTACTATGTAGGAACAAGTTTGTATAGGTATTTCAAAGATGCCCAGAACTGAGCTAAACTTGGTATGTGTCCAACTCCTAGAAATAACTTCATGCCCCATCTCCCTTACTTCCAGCTAGTAAGGATCACATAATTCCTAACAAAGTTTTGACACAGATTCCCAATTCGGGCATTCAGAACATATAGCACGTTGCTGTAAGCAAGCACATTCTCATTCAAAGATGCAAGTTACTATGTAGGAACAAGTTTGTATAGGTATTTCAAAGATGCCCAGAACTGAGCTAAACTTGGTATGTGTCCAACTCCTAGAAATAACTTCATGCCCCATCTCCCTTACTTCCAGCTAGTAAGGATCACATAATTCCTAACAAAGTTTTGACACAGATTCCCAATTCGGGCATTCAGAACATATAGCACGTTGCTGTATGCAAGCAGATTCTCATTCAAAGTTGCAAGTTACTATGTAGGAACAAGTTTGTATAGGTATTTCAAAGATGCCCAGAACTGAGCTAAACTTGGTATGTGTCCAACTCCTAGAAATAACTTCATGCCCCATCTCCCTTACTTCCAGCTAGTAAGGATCACATAATTACTAACAAAGTTTTGACACAGATTCCCAATTCGGGCATTCAGAACATATAGCACGTTGCTGTAAGCAAGCAGATTCTCATTCAAAGTTGCAAGTTACTATGTAGGAACAAGTTTGTATAGGTATTTCAAAGATGCCCAGAACTGAGCTAAACTTGGTATGTGTCCAACTCCTTGAAATAACTTCATGCCCCATCTCCCTTACTTCCAGCTAGTAAGGATCACATAATTCCTAACAAAGTTTTGACACAGATTCCCTATTCGGGCATTCAGAACATATAGGACGTTGCTGTAAGCAAGCACATTCTCATTCAAAGATGCAAGTTACTATGTAGGAACAAGTTTGTATAGGTATTTCAAAGATGCCCAGAACTGAGCTAAACTTGGTATGTGTCCAACTCCTAGAAATAACTTCATGCCCCATCTCCCTTAATTCCAGCTAGTAAGGATCACATAATTCCTAACAAAGTTTTGACACAGATTCCCTATTCGGGCATTCAGAACATAGAGCACCTTGCTGCAAGCAAGCACATTCTCATTCAAAGTTGCAAGTTACTATGTAGGAACAAGTTTGTATAGGTATTTCAAAGATGCCCAGAACTGAGCTAAACTTGGTATGTGTCCAACTCCTAGAAATAACTTCATGCCCCATCTCCCTTACTTCCAGCTAGTAAGGATCACATAATTCCTAACAAAGTTTTGACACAGATTGCCAATTCGGGCATTCAGAACATATAGCACGTTGCTGCAAGCAAGCACATTCTCATTCAAAGTTGCAAGTTACTATGTAGGAACAAGTTTGTATAGGTATTTCAAAGATGCCCAGAACTGAGCTAAACTTGGTATGTGTCCAACTCCTAGAAATAACTTCATGCCCCATCTCCCTTACTTCCAGCTAGTAAGGATCACAAAATTCCTAACAAAGTTTTGACACAGATTCCCAATTCGGGCATTCAGAACATATAGCACGTCGCTGCAAGCAAGCACAGTCTCATTCAAAGTTGCAAGTTACTATGTAGGAACAAGTTTGTATAGTTATTTCAAAGATGCCCAGAACTGAGCTAAACTTGGTATGTGTCCAACTCCTAGAAATAACTTCATGCCCCATCTCCCTTACTTCCAGCTAGTAAGGATCACATAATTCCTAACAAAGTTTTGACACAGATTCCCTATTCGGGCATTCAGAACATAAAGCACGTTGCTGTAAGCAAGCACATTCTCATTCAAAGATGCAAGTTACTATGTAGGAACAAGTTTGTATAGGTATTTCAAAGATGCCCAGAACTGAGCTAAACTTGGTATGTGTCCAACTCCTAGAAATAACTTCATGCCCCATCTCCCTTACTTCCAGCTAGTAAGGATCACATAATTCCTAACAAAGTTTTGACACAGATTCCCAATTCGGGCATTCAGAACATATAGCACGTTGCTGTAAGCAAGCACATTCTCATTAAAGATGCAAGTTACTATGTAGGAACAAGTTTGTATAGGTATTTCAAAGATGCCCAGAACTGAGCTAAACTTGGTATGTGTCCAACTCCTAGAAATAACTTCATGCCCCATCTCCCTTACTTCCAGCTAGTAAGGATCACATAATTCCTACCAAAGTTTTGACACAGATTCCCAATTCGGGCATTCAGAACATATAGCACGTTGCGGTAAGCAAGCACATTCTCATTAAAGATGCAAGTTACTATGTAGGAACAAGTTTGTATAGGTATTTCAAAGATGCCCAGAACTGAGCTAAACTTGGTATGTCTCCAACTCCTAGAAATAACTTCATGCCCCATCTCCCTTACTTCCAGCTAGTAAGGATCCCATAATTCCTAACAAAGTTTTGACACAGATTCCCAATTCGGGCATTCAGAACATATAGCACGTTGCTGCAAGCAAGCACATTCTCATTCAAAGTTGCAAGTTACTATGTAGGAACAAGTTTGTATAGGTATTTCAAAGATGCCCAGAACTGAGCTAAACTTGGTATGTGTCCAACTCCTAGAAATAACTTCATGCCCCATCTCCCTTACTTCCAGCTAGTAAGGATCACATAATTCCTAACAAAAATTTGACACAGATTCCCAATTCGGGCATTCAGAACATATAGCACGTTGCTGTAAGCAAGAACATTCTCATTCAAAGATGCAAGTTACTATGTAGGAACAAGTTTGTATAGGTATTTCAAAGATGCCCAGAACTGAGCAAAACTTGGTATGTGTCCAACTCCTAGAAATAACTTCATGCCACATCTCCCTTACTTCCAGCTAGTAAGGATCACATAATTCCTAACAAAGTTTTGACACAGATTCCCAATTCGGGCATTCAGAACATATAGCACGTTGCTGTAAGCAAGCACATTCTCATTCAAAGATGCAAGTTACTATGTAGGAACAAGTTTGTATAGGTATTTCAAAGATGCCCAGAACTGAGCTAAACTTGGTATGTGTCCAACTCCTAGAAATAACTTCATGCCCCATCTCCCTTACTTCCAGCTAGTAAGGATCACATAATTCCTAACAAAGTTTTGACACAGATTCCCAATTCGGGCATTCAGAACATAGAGCACGTTGCTGCAAGCAAGCACATTCTCATTCAAAGTTACAAGTTACTATGTAGGAACAAGTTTGTATAGGTATTTCAAAGATGCCCAGAACTGAGCTAAACTTGGTATGTGTCCAACTCCTAGAAATAACTTCATGCCCCATCTCCCTTACTTCCAGCTAGTAAGGATCACATAATTCCTAACAAAGTTTTGACACAGATTCCCAATTCGGGCATTCAGAACATATAGCACGTTGCTGTAAGCAAGCACATTCTCATTCAAAGATGCAAGTTACTATGTAGGAACAAGTTTGTATAGGTATTTCAAAGATGCCCAGAACTGAGCTAAACTTGGTATGTGTCCAACTCCTAGAAATAACTTCATGCCCCATCTCCCTTACTTCCAGCTAGTAAGGATCACATAATTCCTAACAAAGTTTTGACACAGATTCCCAATTCGGGCATTCAGAACATATAGCACGTTGCTGTAAGCAAGCACATTCTCATTCAAAGATGCAAGTTACTATGTAGGAACAAGTTTGTATAGGTATTTCAAAGATGCCCAGAACTGAGCTAAACTTGGTATGTGTCCAACTCCTAGAAATAACTTCATGCCCCATCTCCCTTACTTCCAGCTAGTAAGGATCACATAATTCCTAACAAAGTTTTGACATAGATTCCCTATTCGGGCATTCAGAACATAGAGCACCTTGCTGCAAGCAAGCACATTCTCATTCAAAGTTGCAAGTTACTATGTAGGAACAAGTTTGTATAGGTATTTCAAAGATGCCCAGAACTGAGCTAAACTTGGTATGTGTCCAACTCCTAGAAATAACTTCATGCCCCATCTCCCTTACTTCCAGCTAGTAAGGATCACATAATTCCTAACAAAGTTTTGACACAGATTCCCAATTCGGGCATTCAGAACATATAGCACGTTGCTGTAAGCAAGCACATTCTCATTCAAAGATGCAAGTTACTATGTAGGAACAAGTTTGTATAGGTATTTCAAAGATGCCCAGAACTGAGCTAAACTTGGTATGTGTCCAACTCCTAGAAATAACTTCATGCCCCATCTCCCTTACTTCCAGCTAGTAAGGATCACATAATTCCTAACAAAGTTTTGACACAGATTCCCAATTCGGGCATTCAGAACATAGAGCACGTTGCTGTAAGCAAGCACATTCTCATTCAAAGATGCAAGTTACTATGTAGGAACAAGTTTGTATAGGTATTTCAAAGATGCCCAGAACTGAGCTAAACTTGGTATGTGTCCAACTCCTAGAAATAACTTCATGCCCCATCTCCCTTACTTCCAGCTAGTAAGGATCACATAATTCCTAACAAAGTTTTGACACAGATTCCCAATTCGGGCATTCAGAACATAGAGCACGTTGCTGCAAGCAAGCACATTCTCATTCAAAGTTGCAAGTTACTATGTAGGAACAAGTTTGTATAGGTATTTCAAAGATGCCCAGAACTGAGCTAAACTTGGTATGTGTCCAACTCCTAGAAATAACTTCATGCCCCATCTCCCTTACTTCCAGCTAGTAAGGATCACATAATTCCTAACAAAGTTTTGACACAGATTCCCAATTCGGGCATTCAGAACATATAGCACGTTGCTGTAAGCAAGCACATTCTCATTCAAAGATGCAAGTTACTATGTAGGAACAAGTTTGTATAGGTATTTCAAAGATGCCCAGAACTGAGCTAAACTTGGTATGTGTCCAACTCCTAGAAATAACTTCATGCCCCATCTCCCTTACTTCCAGCTAGTAAGGATCACATAATTCCTAACAAAGTTTTGACACAGATTCCCAATTCGGGCATTCAGAACATATAGCACGTTGCTGTAAGCAAGCACATTCTCATTCAAAGATGCAAGTTACTATGTAGGAACAAGTTTGTATAGGTATTTCAAAGATGCCCAGAACTGAGCTAAACTTGGTATGTGTCCAACTCCTAGAAATAACTTCATGCCCCATCTCCCTTACTTCCAGCTAGTAAGGATCACATAATTCCTAACAAAGTTTTGACACAGATTCCCAATTCGGGCATTCAGAACATATAGCACGTTGCTGTAAGCAAGCACATTCTCATTCAAAGATGCAAGTTACTATGTAGGAACAAGTTTGTATAGGTATTTCAAAGATGCCCAGAACTGAGCTAAACTTGGTATGTGTCCAACTCCTAGAAATAACTTCATGCCCCATCTCCCTTACTTCCAGCTAGTAAGGATCACATAATTCCTAACAAAGTTTTGACACAGATTCCCTATTCGGGCATTCAGAACATAGAGCACCTTGCTGCAAGCAAGCACATTCTCATTCAAAGTTGCAAGTTACTATGTATGAACAAGTTTGTATAGGTATTTCAAAGATGCCCAGAACTGAGCTAAACTTGGTATGTGTCCAACTCCTAGAAATAACTTCATGCCCCATCTCCCTTATTTCCAGCTAGTAAGGATCACATAATTCCTAACAAAGTTTTGACACAGATTCCCAATTCGGGCATTCAGATCATATAGCACGTTGCTGCAAGCAAGCACATTCTCATTCAAAGTTGCAAGTTACTATGTAGGAACAAGTTTGTATAGGTATTTCAAAGATGCCCAGAACTGAGCTAAACTTGGTATGTGTCCAACTCCTAGAAATAACTTCATGCCCCATCTCCCTTACTTCCAGCTAGTAAGGATCACATAATTCCTAACAAAGTTTTGACACAGATTCCCAATTCGGGCATTCAGAACATATAGCACGTTGCTGTAAGCAAGCAGATTCTCATTCAAAGATGCAAGTTACTAAGTAGGAACAAGTTTGTATAGGTATTTCAAAGATGCCCAGAACTGAGCTAAACTTGGTATGTGTCCAACTCCTAGAAATAACTTCATGCCCCATCTCCCTTACTTCCAGCTAGTAAGGATCACAAAATTCCTAACAAAGTTTTGACACAGATTCCCAATTCGGGCATTCAGAACATATAGCACGTTGCTGTAAGCAAGCACAGTCTCATTCAAAGTTGCAAGTTACTATGTAGGAACAAGTTTGTATAGGTATTTCAAAGATGCCCAGAACTGAGCTAAACTTGGTATGTGTCCAACTCCTAGAAATAACTTCATGCCCCATCTCCCTTACTTCCAGCTAGTAAGGATCACATAATTCCTAACAAAGTTTTGACACAGATTGCCAATTCGGGCATTCAGAACATATAGCACGTTGCTGTAAGCAAGCACATTCTCATTCAAAGCTGCAAGTTACTATGTAGGAACAAGTTTGTATAGGTATTTCAAAGATGCCCAGAACTGAGCTAAACTTGGTATGTGTCCAACTCCTAGAAATAACTTCATGCCCCATCTCCCTTACTTCCAGCTAGTAAGGATCACATAATTCCTAACAAAGTTTTGACACAGATTCCCAATTCGGGCATTCAGAACATATAGCACGTTGCTGTAAGCAAGCACATTCTCATTCAAAGATGCAAGTTACTATGTAGGAACAAGTTTGTATAGGTATTTCAAAGATGCCCAGAACTGAGCTAAACTTGGTATGTGTCCAACTCCTAGAAATAACTTCATGCCCCATCTCCCTTACTTCCAGCTAGTAAGGATCACATAATTCCTAACAAAGTTTTGACACAGATTCCCAATTCGGGCATTCAGAACATATAGCACGTTGCTGTAAGCAAGCACATTCTCATTAAAGATGCAAGTTACTATGTAGGAACAAGTTTGTATAGGTATTTCAAAGATGCCCAGAACTGAGCTAAACTTGGTATGTGTCCAACTCCTAGAAATAACTTCATGCCCCATCTCCCTTACTTCCAGCTAGTAAGGATCACATAATTCCTAACAAAGTTTTGACACAGATTCCCAATTCGGGCATTCAGAACATATAGCACGTTGCTGCAAGCAAGCACATTCTCATTCAAAGTTGCAAGTTACTATGTAGGAACAAGTTTGTATAGGTATTTCAAAGATGCCCAGAACTGAGCTAAACTTGGTATGTGTCCAACTCCTAGAAATAACTTCATGCCCCATCTCCCTTACTTCCAGCTAGTAAGGATCACATAATTCCTAACAAAGTTTTGACGCAGATTCCCAATTCGGGCATTCAGAACATATAGCACGTTGCTGTAAGCAAGCACATTCTCATTCAAAGATGCAAGTTACTATGTAGGAACAAGTTTGTATAGGTATTTCAAAGATGCCCAGAACTGAGCAAAACTTGGTATGTGTCCAACTCCTAGAAATAACTTCATGCCCCATCTCCCTTACTTCCAGCTAGTAAGGATCACATAATTCCTAACAAAGTTTTGACACAGATTCCAATTCGGGCATTCAGAACATATAGCACGTTGCTGTAAGCAAGCACATTCTCATTCAAAGATGCAAGTTACTATGTAGGAACAAGTTTGTATAGGTATTTCAAAGATGCCCAGAACTGAGCTAAACTTGGTATGTGTCCAACTCCTAGAAATAACTTCATGCCCCATCTCCCTTACTTCCAGCTAGTAAGGATCACATAATTCGTAACAAAGTTTTGACACAGATTCCCTATTCGGGCATTCAGAACATAGAGCACGTTGCTGTAAGCAAGCACATTCTCATTCAAAGATGCAAGTTACTATGTAGGAACAAGTTTGTATAGGTATTTCAAAGATGCCCAGAACTGAGCTAAACTTTGTATGTGTCCAACTCCTAGAAATAACTTCATGCCCCATCTCCCTTACTTCCAGCTAGTAAGGATCACATAATTCCTAACAAAGTTTTGACACAGATTCCCAATTCGGGCATTCAGAACATAGAGCACGTTGCTGCAAGCAAGCACATTCTCATTCAAAGTTGCAAGTTACTATGTAGGAACAAGTTTGTATAGGTATTTCAAAGATGCCCAGAACTGAGCTAAACTTGGTATGTGTCCAACTCCTAGAAATAACTTCATGCCCCATCTCCCTTACTTCCAGCTAGTAAGGATCACATAATTCCTAACAAAGATTTGACACAGATTCCCAATTCGGGCATTCAGAACATATAGCACGTTGCTGTAAGCAAGCAGATTCTCATTCAAAGTTGCAAGTTACTATGTAGGAACAAGTTTGTATAGGTATTTCAAAGATGCCCAGAACTGAGCTAAACTTGGTATGTGTCCAACTCCTAGAAATAACTTCATGCCCCATCTCCCTTACTTCCAGCTAGTAAGGATCACATAATTCCTAACAAAGTTTTGACACAGATTCCCAATTCGGGCATTCAGAACATATAGCACGTTGCTGTAAGCAAGCAGATTCTCATTCAAAGTTGCAAGTTACTATGTAGGAACAAGTTTGTATAGGTATTACAAAGATGCCCAGAACTGAGCTAAACTTGGTATGTGTCCAACTCCTAGAAATAACTTCATGCCCCATCTCCCTTACTTCCAGCTAGTAAGGATCACATAATTCCTAACAAAGTTTTGACACAGATTCCCTATTCGGGCATTCAGAACATATAGGACGTTGCTGTAAGCAAGCACATTCTCATTCAAAGATGCAAGTTACTATGTAGGAACAAGTTTGTATAGGTATTTCAAAGATGCCCAGAACTGAGCTAAACTTGGTATGTGTCCAACTCCTAGAAATAACTTCATGCCCCATCTCCCTTAATTCCAGCTAGTAAGGATCACATAATTCCTAACAAAGTTTTGACACAGATTCCCTATTCGGGCATTCAGAACATAGAGCACCTTGCTGCAAGCAAGCACATTCTCATTCAAAGATGCAAGTTACTATGTAGGAACAAGTTTGTATAGGTATTTCAAAGATGCCCAGAACTGAGCTAAACTTGGTATGTGTCCAACTCCTAGAAATAACTTCATGCCCCATCTCCCTTACTTCCAGCTAGTAAGGATCACATAATTCCTAACAAAGTTTTGACACAGATTCCCAATTCGGGCATTCAGAACATATAGCACGTTGCTGCAAGCAAGCACATTCTCATTCAAAGTTGCAAGTTACTATGTAGGAACAAGTTTGTATAGGTATTTCAAAGATGCCCAGAACTGAGCTAAACTTGGTATGTGTCCAACTCCTAGAAATAACTTCATGCCCCATCTCCCTTACTTCCAGCTAGTAAGGATCACATAATTCCTAACAAAGTTTTGACACAGATTCCCAATTCGGGCATTCAGAACATATAGCACGTTGCTGTAAGCAAGCAGATTCTCATTCAAAGTTGCAAGTTACTATGTAGGAACAAGTTTGTATAGGTATTTCAAAGATGCCCACAACTGAGCTAAACTTGGTATGTGTCCAACTCCTAGAAATAACTTCATGCCCCATCTCCCTTACTTCCAGCTAGTAAGGATCACATAATTCCTAACAAAGTTTTGACACAGATTCCCAATTCGGGCATTCAGAACATATAGCACGTTGCTGTAAGCAAGCAGATTCTCATTAAAGATGCAAGTTACTATGTAGGAACAAGTTTGTATAGGTATTTCAAAGATGCCCACAACTGAGCTAAACTTGGTATGTGTCCAACTCCTAGAAATAACTTCATGCCCCATCTCCCTTACTTCCAGCTAGTAAGGATCACATAATTCCTAACAAAGTTTTGACACAGATTCCCAATTCGGGCATTCAGAACTTATAGCACGTTGCTGTAAGCAAGCACATTCTCATTCAAAGATGCAAGTTACTATGTAGGAACAAGTTTGTATAGGTATTTCAAAGATGCCCAGAACTGAGCTAAACTTGGTATGTGTCCAACTCCTAGAAATAACTTCATGCCCCATCTCCCTTACTTCCAGCTAGTAAGGATCACATAATTCCTAACAAAGTTTTGACACAGATTCCCAATTCGGGCATTCAGAACATATAGCACGTTGCTGTAAGCAAGCACATTCTCATTCAAAGATGCAACTTACTATGTAGGAACAAGTTTGTATAGGTATTTCAAAGATGCCCAGAACTGAGCTAAACTTGGTATGTGTCCAACTCCTAGAAATAACTTCATGCCCCATCTCCCTTACTTCCAGCTAGTAAGGATCACATAATTCCTAACAAAGTTTTGACACAGATTCCCAATTCGGGCATTCAGAACATATAGCACGTTGCTGTAAGCAAGCACATTCTCATTCAAAGATGCAAGTTACTATGTAGGAACAAGTTTGTATAGGTATTTCAAAGATGCCCAGAACTGAGCTAAACTTGGTATGTGTCCAACTCCTAGAAATAACTTCATGCCCCATCTCCCTTACTTCCAGCTAGTAAGGATCACATAATTCCTAACAAAGTTTTGACACAGATTCCCAATTCGGGCATTCAGAACATATAGCACGTTGCTGTAAGCAAGCACATTCTCATTCAAAGTTGCAAGTTACTATGTAGGAACAAGTTTGTATAGGTATTTCAAAGATGCCCAGAACTGAGCTAAACTTGGTATGTGTCCAACTCCTAGAAATAACTTCATGCCCCATCTCCCTTACTTCCAGCTAGTAAGGATCACATAATTCCTAACAAAGTTTTGACACAGATTCCCAATTCGGGCATTCAGAACATATAGCACGTTGCTGTAAGCAAGCACATTCTCATTCAAAGTTGCAAGTTACTATGTAGGAACAAGTTTGTATAGGTATTTCAAAGATGCCCAGAACTGAGCTAAACTTGGTATGTGTCCAACTCCTAGAAATAACTTCATGCCCCATCTCCCTTACTTCCAGCTAGTAAGGATCACATAATTCCTAACAAAGTTTTGACACAGATTCCCAATTCGGGCATTCAGAACATATAGCACGTTGCTGTAAGCAAGCACATTCTCATTCAAAGATGCAAGTTACTATGTAGGAACAAGTTTGTATAGGTATTTCAAAGATGCCCAGAACTGAGCTAAACTTGGTATGTGTCCAACTCCTAGAAATAACTTCATGCCCCATCTCCCTTACTTCCAGCTAGTAAGGATCACATAATTCCTAACAAAGTTTTGACACAGATTCCCAATTCGGGCATTCAGAACATATAGCACGTTGCTGTATGCAAGCAGATTCTCATTCAATGTTGCAAGTTACTATGTAGGAACAAGTTTGTATAGGTATTTCAAAGATGCCCAGAACTGAGCTAAACTTGGTATGTGTCCAACTCCTAGAAATATCTTCATGCCCCATCTCCCTTACTTCCAGCTAGTAAGGATCACATAATTCCTAACAAAGTTTTGACACAGATTCCCAATTCGGGCATTCAGAACATATAGCACGTTGCTGTAAGCAAGCACATTCTCATTCAAAGTTGCAAGTTACTATGTAGGAACAAGTTTGTATAGGTATTTCAAAGATGCCCAGAACTGAGCTAAACTTGGTATGTGTCCAACTCCTAGAAATAACTTTATGCCCCATCTCCCTTACTTCCAGCTAGTAAGGATCACATAATTCCTAACAAAGTTTTGACACAGATTCCCAATTCGGGCATTCAGAACATATAGCACGTTGCTGTAAGCAAGCAGATTCTCATTCAAAGTTGCAAGTTACTATGTAGGAACAAGTTTGTATAGGTACTTCAAAGATGCCCAGAACTGAGCTAAACTTGGTATGTGTCCAACTTCTAGAAATAACTTCATGCCCCATCTCCCTTACTTCCAGCTAGTAAGGATCACATAATTCCTAACAAACTTTTGACACAGATTCCCAATTCGGGCATTCAGAACATATAGCACGTTGCTGTAAGCAAGCAGATTCTCATTCAAAGATGCAAGTTACTATGTAGGAACAAGTTTGTATAGGTATTTCAAAGATGCCCAGAACTGAGCTAAACTTGGTATGTGTCCAACTCCTAGAAATAACTTCATGCCCCATCTCCCTTACTTCCAGCTAGTAAGGATCACATAATTCCTAACAAAGTTTTGACACAGATTCCCAATTCGGGCATTCAGAACATATAGCACGTTGCTGTAAGCAAGCACATTCTCATTAAAGATGCAAGTTACTATGTAGGACAAGTTTGTATAGGTATTTCAAAGATGCCCAGAACTGAGCTAAACTTGGTATGTGTCCAACTCCTAGAAATAACTTCATGCCCCATCTCCCTTACTTCCAGCTAGTAAGGATCACATAATTCCTAACAAAGTTTTGACACAGATTCCCAATTCGGGCATTCAGAACATATAGCACGTTGCTGTAAGCAAGCACATTCTCATTCAAAGTTGCAAGTTACTATGTAGGAACAAGTTTGTATAGGTATTTCAAAGATGCCCAGAACTGAGCTAAACTTGGTATGTGTCCAACTCCTAGAAATAACTTCATGCCCCATCTCCCTTACTTCCAGCTAGTAAGGATCACATAATTCCTAACAAAGTTTTGACACAGATTCCCAATTCTGGCATTCAGAACATATAGCACGTTGCTGTAAGCAAGCACATTCTCATTCAAAGATGCAAGTTACTATGTAGGAACAAGTTTGTATAGGTATTTCAAAGATGCCCAGAACTGAGCTAAACTTGGTATGTGTCCAACCCTAGAAATAACTTCATGCCCCATCTCCCTTACTTCCAGCTAGTAAGGATCACATAATTCCTAACAAAGTTTTGACACAGATTCCCATTTCGGGCATTCAGAACATATAGCACGTTGCTGTAAGCAAGCAGATTCTCATTAATGATGCAAGTTACTATGTAGGAACAAGTTTGTATAGGTATTTCAAAGATGCCCAGAACTGAGCAAAACTTGGTATGTGTCCAACTCTTAGAAATAACTTCATGCCCCATCTCCCTTACTTCCAGCTAGTAAGGATCACATAATTCCTAACAAAGTTTTGACACAGATTCCCAATTCGGGCATTCAGAACATATAGCACGTTGCTGTAAGCAAGCACATTCTCATTCAAAGTTGCAAGTTACTATGTAGGAACAAGTTTGTATAGGTATTTCAAAGATGCCCAGAACTGAGCTAAACTTGGTATGTGTCCAACTCCTAGAAATAACTTTATGCCCCATCTCCCTTACTTCCAGCTAGTAAGGATCACATAATTCCTAACAAAGTTTTGACACAGATTCCCAATTCGGGCATTCAGAACATATAGCACGTTGCTGTAAGCAAGCAGATTCTCATTCAAAGTTGCAAGTTACTATGTAGGAACAAGTTTGTATAGGTACTTCAAAGATGCCCAGAACTGAGCTAAACTTGGTATGTGTCCAACTTCTAGAAATAACTTCATGCCCCATCTCCCTTACTTCCAGCTAGTAAGGATCACATAATTCCTAACAAACTTTTGACACAGATTCCCAATTCGGGCATTCAGAACATATAGCACGTTGCTGTAAGCAAGCAGATTCTCATTCAAAGATGCAAGTTACTATGTAGGAACAAGTTTGTATAGGTATTTCAAAGATGCCCAGAACTGAGCTAAACTTGGTATGTGTCCAACTCCTAGAAATAACTTCATGCCCCATCTCCCTTACTTCCAGCTAGTAAGGATCACATAATTCCTAACAAAGTTTTGACACAGATTCCCAATTCGGGCATTCAGAACATATAGCACGTTGCTGTAAGCAAGCACATTCTCATTAAAGATGCAAGTTACTATGTAGGACAAGTTTGTATAGGTATTTCAAAGATGCCCAGAACTGAGCTAAACTTGGTATGTGTCCAACTCCTAGAAATAACTTCATGCCCCATCTCCCTTACTTCCAGCTAGTAAGGATCACATAATTCCTAACAAAGTTTTGACACAGATTCCCAATTCGGGCATTCAGAACATATAGCACGTTGCTGTAAGCAAGCACATTCTCATTCAAAGTTGCAAGTTACTATGTAGGAACAAGTTTGTATAGGTATTTCAAAGATGCCCAGAACTGAGCTAAACTTGGTATGTGTCCAACTCCTAGAAATAACTTCATGCCCCATCTCCCTTACTTCCAGCTAGTAAGGATCACATAATTCCTAACAAAGTTTTGACACAGATTCCCAATTCTGGCATTCAGAACATATAGCACGTTGCTGTAAGCAAGCACATTCTCATTCAAAGATGCAAGTTACTATGTAGGAACAAGTTTGTATAGGTATTTCAAAGATGCCCAGAACTGAGCTAAACTTGGTATGTGTCCAACCCTAGAAATAACTTCATGCCCCATCTCCCTTACTTCCAGCTAGTAAGGATCACATAATTCCTAACAAAGTTTTGACACAGATTCCCATTTCGGGCATTCAGAACATATAGCACGTTGCTGTAAGCAAGCAGATTCTCATTAATGATGCAAGTTACTATGTAGGAACAAGTTTGTATAGGTATTTCAAAGATGCCCAGAACTGAGCAAAACTTGGTATGTGTCCAACTCTTAGAAATAACTTCATGCCCCATCTCCCTTACTTCCAGCTAGTAAGGATCACATAATTCCTAACAAAGTTTTGACACAGATTCCCAATTCGGGCATTCAGAACATATAGCACGTTGCTGTAAGCAAGCACATTCTCATTCAAAGATGCAAGTTACTATGTAGGAACAAGTTTGTATAGGTATTTCAAAGATGCCCAGAACTGAGCTAAACTTGGTATGTGTCCAACTCCTAGAAATAACTTCATGCCCCATCTCCCTTACTTCCAGCTAGTAAGGATCACATAATTCCTAACAAAGTTTTGACACAGATTCCCAATTCGGGCATTCAGAACATATAGCACGTTGCTGTAAGCAAGCACATTCTCATTCAAAGTTGCAAGTTACTATGTAGGAACAAGTTTGTATAGGTATTTCAAAGATGCCCAGAACTGAGCTAAACTTGGTATGTGTCCAACTCCTAGAAATAACTTCATGCCCCATCTCCCTTACTTCCAGCTAGTAAGGATCACATAATTCCTAACAAAGTTTTGACACAGATTCCCAATTCGGGCATTCAGAACATAGAGCACGTTGCTGTAAGCAAGCACATTCTCATTCAAAGTTGCAAGTTACTATGTAGGAACAAGTTTGTATAGGTATTTCAAAGATGCCCAGAACTGAGCTAAACTTGGTATGTGCCCAACTCCTAGAAATAACTTCATGCCCCATCTCCCTTACTTCCAG
Organism: Diceros bicornis minor; assembly: GCF_020826845.1. NCBI lineage: Eukaryota > Metazoa > Chordata > Mammalia > Perissodactyla > Rhinocerotidae > Diceros > Diceros bicornis. The sequence continues at coordinate 1,021,386 of NC_080751.1, read as the reverse complement.
CTAGTAAGGATCACATAATTCCTAACAAAGTTTTGACACAGATTCCCAATTCGGGCATTCAGAACATATAGCACGTTGCTGTAAGCAAGCAGATTCTGATTCAAAGTTGCAAGTTACTATGTAGGAACAAGTTTGTATAGGTATTTCAAAGATGCCCAGAACTGAGCTAAACTTGGTATGTGTCCAACTCCTAGAAATAACTTCATGCCCCATCTCCCTTACTTCCAGCTAGTAAGGATCACATAATTCCTAACAAAGTTTTGACACAGATTCCCATTTCGGGCATTCAGAACATATAGCACGTTGCTGTAAGCAAGCACATTCTCATTCAAAGATGCAAGTTACTATGTAGGAACAAGTTTGTATAGGTATTTCAAAGATGCCCAGAACTGAGCTAAACTTTGTATGTGTCCAACTCCTAGAAATAACTTCATGCCCCATCTCCCTTACTTCCAGCTAGTAAGGATCACATAATTCCTAACAAAGTTTTGACACAGATTGCCAATTCGGGCATTCAGATCATATAGCACGTTGCTGTAAGCAAGCAGATTCTCATTCAAAGATGCAAGTTACTATGTAGGAACAAGTTTGTATAGGTATTTCAAAGATGCCCAGAACTGAGCTAAACTTGGTATTTGTCCAACTCATAGAAATAACTTCATGCCCCATCTCCCTTACTTCCAGGTAGTAAGGATCACATAATTCCTAACAAAGTTTTGACACAGATTCCCAATTCGGGCATTCAGAACATATAGCACGTTGCTGTAAGCAAGCAGATTCTCATTAATGATGCAAGTTACTATGTAGCAACAAGTTTGTATAGGTATTTCAAAGATGCCCAGAACTGAGCTAAACTTGGTATGTGTCCAACTCCTAGAAATAACTTCATGTCCCATCTCCCTTACTTCCAGCTAGTAAGGATCACATAATTCCTAACAAAGTTTTGACACAGATTGCCAATTCGGGCATTCAGAACATATAGCACGATGCTGTAAGCAAGCACATTCTCATTCAAAGATGCAAGTTACTATGTAGGAACAAGTTTGTATAGGTATTTCAAAGATGCCCAGTACTGAGCAAAACTTGGTATGTGTCCAACTCCTAGAAATAACTTCATGCCCCATCTCCCTTACTTCCAGCTAGTAAGGATCACATAATTCCTAACAAAGTTTTGACACAGATTCCCAATTCGGGCATTCAGAACATATAGCACGTTGCTGTAAGCAAGCAGATTCTCATTCAAAGATGCAAGTTACTATGTAGGAACAAGTTTGTATAGGTATTTCAAAGATGCCCAGAACTGAGCTAAACTTGGTATGTGTCCAACTCCTAGAAATAACTTCATGCCCCATCTCCCTTACTTCCAGCTAGTAACGATCACATAATTCCTAACAAAGTTTTGACACAGATTCCCAATTCGGGCATTCAGAACATATAGCACGTTGCTGTAAGCAAGCAGATTCTCATTCAAAGATGCAAGTTACTATGTAGGAACAAGTTTGTATAGGTATTTCAAAGATGCCCAGAACTGAGCTAAACTTGGTATGTGTCCAACTCCTAGAAATAACTTCATGCCCCATCTCCCTTACTTCCAGCTAGTAAGGATCACATAATTCCTAACAAAGTTTTGACACAGATTCCCAATTCGGGCATTCAGAACATATAGCACGTTGCTGTAAGCAAGCAGATTCTCATTCAAAGTTGCAAGTTACTATGTAGGAACAAGTTTGTATAGGTATTTCAAAGATGCCCAGAACTGAGCTAAACATGGTATGTGTCCAACTCCTAGAAATAACTTCATGCCCCATCTCCCTTACTTCCAGCTAGTAAGGATCACATAATTCCTAACAAAGTTTTGACACAGATTGCCAATTCGGGCATTCAGAACATATAGCACGTTGCTGTAAGCAAGCACATTCTCATTCAAAGATGCAAGTTACTATGTAGGAACAAGTTTGTATAGGTATTTCAAAGATGCCCAGAACTGAGCTAAACTTGGTATGTGTCCAACTCCTAGAAATAACTTCATGCCCCATCTCCCTTACTTCCAGCTAGTAAGGATCACATAATTCCTAACAAAGTTTTGACACAGATTCCCATTTCGGGCATTCAGAACATATAGCACGTTGCTGTAAGCAAGCACATTCTCATTCAAAGATGCAAGTTACTATGTAGGAACAAGTTTGTATAGGTATTTCAAAGATGCCCAGAACTGAGCTAAACTTGGTATGTGTCCAACTCCTAGAAATAACTTCATGCCCCATCTCCCTTACTTCCAGCTAGTAAGGATCACATAATTCCTAACAAAGTTTTGACACAGATTCCCAATTCGGGCATTCAGAACATATAGCACGTTGCTGTAAGCAAGCACATTCTCATTCAAAGATGCAAGTTACTATGTAGGAACAAGTTTGTATAGGTATTTCAAAGATGCCCAGAACTGAGCTAAACTTGGTATGTGTCCAACCCTAGAAATAACTTCATGCCCCATCTCCCTTACTTCCAGCTAGTAAGGATCACATAATTCCTAACAAAGTTTTGACACAGATTCCCATTTCGGGCATTCAGAACATATAGCACGTTGCTGTAAGCAAGCAGATTCTCATTAATGATGCAAGTTACTATGTAGGAACAAGTTTGTATAGGTATTTCAAAGATGCCCAGAACTGAGCAAAACTTGGTATGTGTCCAACTCTTAGAAATAACTTCATGCCCCATCTCCCTTACTTCCAGCTAGTAAGGATCACATAATTCCTAACAAAGTTTTGACACAGATTCCCAATTCGGGCATTCAGAACATATAGCACGTTGCTGTAAGCAAGCACATTCTCATTCAAAGATGCAAGTTACTATGTAGGAACAAGTTTGTATAGGTATTTCAAAGATGCCCAGAACTGAGCTAAACTTGGTATGTGTCCAACTCCTAGAAATAACTTCATGCCCCATCTCCCTTACTTCCAGCTAGTAAGGATCACATAATTCCTAACAAAGTTTTGACACAGATTCCCAATTCGGGCATTCAGAACATATAGCACGTTGCTGTAAGCAAGCACATTCTCATTCAAAGTTGCAAGTTACTATGTAGGAACAAGTTTGTATAGGTATTTCAAAGATGCCCAGAACTGAGCTAAACTTGGTATGTGTCCAACTCCTAGAAATAACTTCATGCCCCATCTCCCTTACTTCCAGCTAGTAAGGATCACATAATTCCTAACAAAGTTTTGACACAGATTCCCAATTCGGGCATTCAGAACATAGAGCACGTTGCTGTAAGCAAGCACATTCTCATTCAAAGTTGCAAGTTACTATGTAGGAACAAGTTTGTATAGGTATTTCAAAGATGCCCAGAACTGAGCTAAACTTGGTATGTGTCCAACTCCTAGAAATAACTTCATGCCCCATCTCCCTTACTTCCAGCTAGTAAGGATCACATAATTCCTAACAAAGTTTTGACACAGATTCCCAATTCGGGCATTCAGAACATAGAGCACGTTGCTGTAAGCAAGCACATTCTCATTCAAAGTTGCAAGTTACTATGTAGGAACAAGTTTGTATAGGTATTTCAAAGATGCCCAGAACTGAGCTAAACTTGGTATGTGTCCAACTCCTAGAAATAACTTCATGCCCCATCTCCCTTACTTCCAGCTAGTAAGGATGACATAATTCCTAACAAAGTTTTGACACAGATTCCCAATTCGGGCATTCAGAACATATAGCACGTTGCTGTAAGCAAGCAGATTCTCATTCAAAGATGCAAGTTACTATGTAGGAACAAGTTTGTATAGGTATTTCAAAGATGCCCAGAACTGAGCTAAACTTGGTATGTGTCCAACTCCTAGAAATAACTTCATGCCCCATCTCCCTTACTTCCAGCTAGTAAGGATCACATAATTCCTAACAAAGTTTTGACACAGATTCCCAATTCGGGCATTCAGAACATATAGCACGTTGCTGTAAGCAAGCAGATTCTCATTCAAAGATGCAAGTTACTATGTAGGAACAAGTTTGTATAGGTATTTCAAAGATGCCCAGAACTGAGCTAAACTTGGTATGTGTCCAACTCCTAGAAATAACTTCATGCCCCATCTCCCTTACTTCCAGCTAGTAAGGATCACATAATTCCTAACAAAGTTTTGACACAGATTCCCAATTCGGGCATTCAGAACATATAGCACGTTGCTGTAAGCAAGCAGATTCTCATTCAAAGTTGCAAGTTACTATGTAGGAACAAGTTTGTATAGGTATTTCAAAGATGCCCAGAACTGAGCTAAACTTGGTATGTGCCCAACTCCTAGAAATAACTTCATGCCCCATCTCCCTTACTTCCAGCTAGTAAGGATCACATAATTCCTAACAAAGTTTTGACACAGATTCCCAATTCGGGCATTCAGAACATATAGCACGTTGCTGTAAGCAAGCAGATTCTGATTCAAAGTTGCAAGTTACTATGTAGGAACAAGTTTGTATAGGTATTTCAAAGATGCCCAGAACTGAGCTAAACTTGGTATGTGTCCAACTCCTAGAAATAACTTCATGCCCCATCTCCCTTACTTCCAGCTAGTAAGGATCACATAATTCCTAACAAAGTTTTGACACAGATTCCCATTTCGGGCATTCAGAACATATAGCACGTTGCTGTAAGCAAGCACATTCTCATTCAAAGATGCAAGTTACTATGTAGGAACAAGTTTGTATAGGTATTTCAAAGATGCCCAGAACTGAGCTAAACTTTGTATGTGTCCAACTCCTAGAAATAACTTCATGCCCCATCTCCCTTACTTCCAGCTAGTAAGGATCACATAATTCCTAACAAAGTTTTGACACAGATTGCCAATTCGGGCATTCAGATCATATAGCACGTTGCTGTAAGCAAGCAGATTCTCATTCAAAGATGCAAGTTACTATGTAGGAACAAGTTTGTATAGGTATTTCAAAGATGCCCAGAACTGAGCTAAACTTGGTATTTGTCCAACTCCTAGAAATAACTTCATGCCCCATCTCCCTTACTTCCAGGTAGTAAGGATCACATAATTCCTAACAAAGTTTTGACACAGATTCCCAATTCGGGCATTCAGAACATATAGCACGTTGCTGTAAGCAAGCAGATTCTCATTAATGATGCAAGTTACTATGTAGCAACAAGTTTGTATAGGTATTTCAAAGATGCCCAGAACTGAGCTAAACTTGGTATGTGTCCAACTCCTAGAAATAACTTCATGTCCCATCTCCCTTACTTCCAGCTAGTAAGGATCACATAATTCCTAACAAAGTTTTGACACAGATTGCCAATTCGGGCATTCAGAACATATAGCACGATGCTGTAAGCAAGCACATTCTCATTCAAAGATGCAAGTTACTATGTAGGAACAAGTTTGTATAGGTATTTCAAAGATGCCCAGTACTGAGCAAAACTTGGTATGTGTCCAACTCCTAGAAATAACTTCATGCCCCATCTCCCTTACTTCCAGCTAGTAAGGATCACATAATTCCTAACAAAGTTTTGACACAGATTCCCAATTCGGGCATTCAGAACATATAGCACGTTGCTGTAAGCAAGCAGATTCTCATTCAAAGATGCAAGTTACTATGTAGGAACAAGTTTGTATAGGTATTTCAAAGATGCCCAGAACTGAGCTAAACTTGGTATGTGTCCAACTCCTAGAAATAACTTCATGCCCCATCTCCCTTACTTCCAGCTAGTAACGATCACATAATTCCTAACAAAGTTTTGACACAGATTCCCAATTCGGGCATTCAGAACATATAGCACGTTGCTGTAAGCAAGCAGATTCTCATTCAAAGATGCAAGTTACTATGTAGGAACAAGTTTGTATAGGTATTTCAAAGATGCCCAGAACTGAGCTAAACTTGGTATGTGTCCAACTCCTAGAAATAACTTCATGCCCCATCTCCCTTACTTCCAGCTAGTAAGGATCACATAATTCCTAACAAAGTTTTGACACAGATTCCCAATTCGGGCATTCAGAACATATAGCACGTTGCTGTAAGCAAGCAGATTCTCATTCAAAGTTGCAAGTTACTATGTAGGAACAAGTTTGTATAGGTATTTCAAAGATGCCCAGAACTGAGCTAAACATGGTATGTGTCCAACTCCTAGAAATAACTTCATGCCCCATCTCCCTTACTTCCAGCTAGTAAGGATCACATAATTCCTAACAAAGTTTTGACACAGATTGCCAATTCGGGCATTCAGAACATATAGCACGTTGCTGTAAGCAAGCACATTCTCATTCAAAGATGCAAGTTACTATGTAGGAACGAGTTTGTATAGGTATTTCAAAGATGCCCAGAACTGAGCTAAACTTGGTATGTGTCCAACTCCTAGAAATAACTTCATGCCCCATCTCCCTTACTTCCAGCTAGTAAGGATCACATAATTCCTAACAAAGTTTTGACACAGATTCCCAATTCGGGCATTCAGAACATATAGCACGTTGCTGTAAGCAAGCACATTCTCATTCAAAGATGCAAGTTACTATGTAGGAACGAGTTTGTATAGGTATTTCAAAGATGCCCAGAACTGAGCTAAACTTGGTATGTGTCCAACTCCTAGAAATAACTTCATGCCCCATCTCCCTTACTTCCAGCTAGTAAGGATCACATAATTCCTAACAAAGTTTTGACACAGATTCCCAATTCGGGCATTCAGAACATATAGCACGTTGCTGTAAGCAAGCAGATTCTCATTAATGATGCAAGTTACTATGTAGGAACAAGTTTGTATAGGTATTTCAAAGATGCCCAGAACTGAGCTAAACTTGGTATGTGTCCAACTCCTAGAAATAACTTCATGCCCCATCTCCCTTACTTCCAGCTAGTAAGGATCACATAATTCCTAACAAAGTTTTGACACAGATTCCCAATTCGGACATTCAGAATATATAGCACGTTGCTGTAAGCAAGCACATTCTCATTCAAAGATGCAAGTTACTATGTAGGAACAAGTTTGTATAGGTATTTCAAAGATGCCCAGAACTGAGCAAAACTTGGTATGTGTCCAACTCTTAGAAATAACTTCATGCCCCATCTCCCTTACTTCCAGCTAGTAAGGATCACATAATTCCTAACAAAGTTTTGACACAGATTCCCAATTCGGGCATTCAGAACATATAGCACGTTGCTGTAAGCAAGCACATTCTCATTCAAAGATGCAAGTTACTAAGTAGGAACAAGTTTGTATAGGTATTTCAAAGATGCCCAGAACTGAGCAAAACTTGGTATGTGTCCAACTCCTAGAAATAACTTCATGCCCCATCTCCCTTACTTCCAGCTAGTAAGGATCACATAATTCCTAACAAAGTTTTGACACAGATTCCCAATTCGGGCATTCAGAACATATAGCACGTTGCTGTAAGCAAGCACATTCTCATTCAAAGATGCAAGTTACTATGTAGGAACAAGTTTGTATAGGTATTTCAAAGATGCCCAGAACTGAGCTAAACTTGGTATGTGTCCAACTCCTAGAAATAACTTCATGCCCCATCTCCCTTACTTCCAGCTAGTAAGGATCACATAATTCCTAACAAATTTTTGACACAGATTCCCAATTCGGGCATTCAGAACATAGAGCACGTTGCTGTAAGCAAGCACATTCTCATTCAAAGATGCAAGTTACTATGTAGGAACAAGTTTGTATAGGTATTTCAAAGATGCCCAGAACTGAGCTAAACTTGGTATGTGTCCAACTCCTAGAAATAACTTCATACCCCATCTCCCTTACTTCCAGCTAGTAAGGATCACATAATTCCTAACAAAGTTTTGACACAGATTCCCAATTCGGGCATTCAGAACATAGAGCACGTTGCTGCAAGCAAGCACATTCTCATTCAAAGTTGCAAGTTACTATGTAGGAACAAGTTTGTATAGGTATTTCAAAGATGCCCAGAACTGAGCTAAACTTGGTATGTGTCCAACTCCTAGAAATAACTTCATGCCCCATCTCCCTTACTTCCAGCTAGTAAGGATCACATAATTCCTAACAAAGTTTTGACACAGATTCCCAATTCGGGCATTCAGAACATATAGCACGTTGCTGTAAGCAAGCACATTCTCATTCAAAGTTGCAAGTTACTATGTAGGAACAAGTTTGTATAGGTATTTCAAAGATGCCCAGAACTGAGCTAAACTTGGTATGTGTCCAACTCCTAGAAATAACTTCATGCCCCATCTCCCTTACTTCCAGCTAGTAAGGATCACATAATTCCTAACAAAGTTTTGACACAGATTCCCAATTCGGGCATTCAGAACATATAGCACGTTGCTGTAAGCAAGCAGATTCTCATTCAAAGATGCAAGTTACTATGTAGGAACAAGTTTGTATAGGTATTTCAAAGATGCCCAGAACTGAGCTAAACTTGGTATGTGTCCAACTCCTAGAAATAACTTCATGCCCCATCTCCCTTACTTCCAGCTAGTAAGGATCACATAATTCCTAACAAAGTTTTGACACAGATTCCCAATTCGGGCATTCAGAACATATAGCACGTTGCTGTAAGCAAGCAGATTCTCATTCAAAGATGCAAGTTACTATGTAGGAACAAGTTTGTATAGGTATTTCAAAGATGCCCAGAACTGAGCTAAACTTGGTATGTGCCCAACTCCTAGAAATAACTTCATGCCCCATCTCCCTTACTTCCAGCTAGTAAGGATCACATAATTCCTAACAAAGTTTTGACACAGATTCCCAATTCGGGCATTCAGAACATATAGCACGTTGCTGTAAGCAAGCAGATTCTCATTCAAAGTTGCAAGTTACTATGTAGGAACAAGTTTGTATAGGTATTTCAAAGATGCCCAGAACTGAGCTAAACTTGGTATGTGTCCAACTCCTAGAAATAACTTCATGCCCCATCTCCCTTACTTCCAGCTAGTAAGGATCACATAATTCCTAACAAAGTTTTGACACAGATTCCCATTTCGGGCATTCAGAACATATAGCACGTTGCTGTAAGCAAGCACATTCTCATTCAAAGATGCAAGTTACTATGTAGGAACAAGTTTGTATAGGTATTTCAAAGATGCCCAGAACTGAGCTAAACTTGGTATGTGTCCAACTCCTAGAAATAACTTCATGCCCCATCTCCCTTACTTCCAGCTAGTAAGGATCACATAATTCCTAACAAAGTTTTGACACAGATTGCCAATTCGGGCATTCAGATCATATAGCACGTTGCTGTAAGCAAGCAGATTCTCATTCAAAGATGCAAGTTACTATGTAGGAACAAGTTTGTATAGGTATTTCAAAGATGCCCAGAACTGAGCTAAACTTGGTATTTGTCCAACTCCTAGAAATAACTTCATGCCCCATCTCCCTTACTTCCAGGTAGTAAGGATCACATAATTCCTAACAAAGTTTTGACACAGATTCCCAATTCGGGCATTCAGAACATATAGCACGTTGCTGTAAGCAAGCAGATTCTCATTAATGATGCAAGTTACTACGTGGCAACAAGTTTGTATAGGTATTTCAAAGATGCCCAGAACTGAGCTAAACTTGGTATGTGTCCAACTCCTAGAAATAACTTCATGTCCCATCTCCCTTACTTCCAGCTAGTAAGGATCACATAATTCCTAACAAAGTTTTGACACAGATTGCCAATTCGGGCATTCAGAACATATAGCACGATGCTGTAAGCAAGCACATTCTCATTCAAAGATGCAAGTTACTATGTAGGAACAAGTTTGTATAGGTATTTCAAAGATGCCCAGTACTGAGCAAAACTTGGTATGTGTCCAACTCCTAGAAATAACTTCATGCCCCATCTCCCTTACTTCCAGCTAGTAAGGATCACATAATTCCTAACAATGTTTTGACACAGATTCCCAATTCGGGCATTCAGAACATATAGCACGTTGCTGTAAGCAAGCACATTCTCATTCAAAGATGCAAGTTACTATGTAGGAACAAGTTTGTATAGGTATTTCAAAGATGCCCAGAACTGAGCTAAACTTGGTATGTGTCCAACTCCTAGAAATAACTTCATGCCCCATCTCCCTTACTTCCAGCTAGTAAGGATCACATAATTCCTAACAAAGTTTTGACACAGATTCCCTATTCGGGCATTCAGAACATAGAGCACGTTGCTGTAAGCAAGCACATTCTCATTCAAAGATGCAAGTTACTATGTAGGAACAAGTTTGTATAGGTATTTCAAAGATGCCCAGAACTGAGCTAAACTTGGTATGTGTCCAACTCCTAGAAATAACTTCATGCCCCATCTCCCTTACTTCCAGCTAGTAAGGATCACATAATTCCTAACAAAGTTTTGACACAGATTCCCAATTCGGGCATTCAGAACATATAGCACGTTGCTGTAAGCAAGCACATTCTCATTCAAAGATGCAAGTTACTATGTAGGAACAAGTTTGTATAGGTATTTCAAAGATGCCCAGAACTGAGCTAAACTTGGTATGTGTCCAACTCCTAGAAATAACTTCATGCCCCATCTCCCTTACTTCCAGCTAGTAAGGATCACATAATTCCTAACAAAGTTTTGACACAGATTCCCAATTCGGGCATTCAGAACATATAGCACGTTGCTGTAAGCAAGCAGATTCTCATTCAAAGATGCAAGTTACTATGTAGGAACAAGTTTGTATAGGTATTTCAAAGATGCCCAGAACTGAGCTAAACTTGGTATGTGTCCAACTCCTAGAAATAACTTCATGCCCCATCTCCCTTACTTCCAGCTAGTAAGGATCACATAATTCCTAACAAAGTTTTGACACAGATTCCCAATTCGGGCATTCAGAACATATAGCACGTTGCTGTAAGCAAGCAGATTCTCATTCAAAGATGCAAGTTACTATGTAGGAACAAGTTTGTATAGGTATTTCAAAGATGCCCAGAACTGAGCTAAACTTGGTATGTGCCCAACTCCTAGAAATAACTTCATGCCCCATCTCCCTTACTTCCAGCTAGTAAGGATCACATAATTCCTAACAAAGTTTTGACACAGATTCCCAATTCGGGCATTCAGAACATATAGCACGTTGCTGTAAGCAAGCAGATTCTCATTCAAAGTTGCAAGTTACTATGTAGGAACAAGTTTGTATAGGTATTTCAAAGATGCCCAGAACTGAGCTAAACTTGGTATGTGTCCAACTCCTAGAAATAACTTCATGCCCCATCTCCCTTACTTCCAGCTAGTAAGGATCACATAATTCCTAACAAAGTTTTGACACAGATTCCCATTTCGGGCATTCAGAACATATAGCACGTTGCTGTAAGCAAGCACATTCTCATTCAAAGATGCAAGTTACTATGTAGGAACAAGTTTGTATAGGTATTTCAAAGATGCCCAGAACTGAGCTAAACTTGGTATGTGTCCAACTCCTAGAAATAACTTCATGCCCCATCTCCCTTACTTCCAGCTAGTAAGGATCACATAATTCCTAACAAAGTTTTGACACAGATTGCCAATTCGGGCATTCAGATCATATAGCACGTTGCTGTAAGCAAGCAGATTCTCATTCAAAGATGCAAGTTACTATGTAGGAACAAGTTTGTATAGGTATTTCAAAGATGCCCAGAACTGAGCTAAACTTGGTATTTGTCCAACTCCTAGAAATAACTTCATGCCCCATCTCCCTTACTTCCAGGTAGTAAGGATCACATAATTCCTAACAAAGTTTTGACACAGATTCCCAATTCGGGCATTCAGAACATATAGCACGTTGCTGTAAGCAAGCAGATTCTCATTAATGATGCAAGTTACTACGTGGCAACAAGTTTGTATAGGTATTTCAAAGATGCCCAGAACTGAGCTAAACTTGGTATGTGTCCAACTCCTAGAAATAACTTCATGTCCCATCTCCCTTACTTCCAGCTAGTAAGGATCACATAATTCCTAACAAAGTTTTGACACAGATTGCCAATTCGGGCATTCAGAACATATAGCACGATGCTGTAAGCAAGCACATTCTCATTCAAAGATGCAAGTTACTATGTAGGAACAAGTTTGTATAGGTATTTCAAAGATGCCCAGTACTGAGCAAAACTTGGTATGTGTCCAACTCCTAGAAATAACTTCATGCCCCATCTCCCTTACTTCCAGCTAGTAAGGATCACATAATTCCTAACAAAGTTTTGACACAGATTCCCAATTCGGGCATTCAGAACATATAGCACGTTGCTGTAAGCAAGCACATTCTCATTCAAAGATGCAAGTTACTATGTAGGAACAAGTTTGTATAGGTATTTCAAAGATGCCCAGAACTGAGCTAAACTTGGTATGTGTCCAACTCCTAGAAATAACTTCATGCCCCATCTCCCTTACTTCCAGCTAGTAAGGATCACATAATTCCTAACAAAGTTTTGACACAGATTCCCTATTCGGGCATTCAGAACATAGAGCACGTTGCTGTAAGCAAGCACATTCTCATTCAAAGATGCAAGTTACTATGTAGGAACAAGTTTGTATAGGTATTTCAAAGATGCCCAGAACTGAGCTAAACTTGGTATGTGTCCAACTCCTAGAAATAACTTCATGCCCCATCTCCCTTACTTCCAGCTAGTAAGGATCACATAATTCCTAACAAAGTTTTGACACAGATTCCCAATTCGGGCATTCAGAACATATAGCACGTTGCTGTAAGCAAGCACATTCTCATTCAAAGATGCAAGTTACTATGTAGGAACAAGTTTGTATAGGTATTTCAAAGATGCCCAGAACTGAGCTAAACTTGGTATGTGTCCAACTCCTAGAAATAACTTCATGCCCCATCTCCCTTACTTCCAGCTAGTAAGGATCACATAATTCCTAACAAAGTTTTGACACAGATTCCCAATTCGGGCATTCAGAACATATAGCACGTTGCTGTAAGCAAGCACATTCTCATTCAAAGATGCAAGTTACTATGTAGGAACAAGTTTGTATAGGTATTTCAGAGATGCCCAGAACTGAGCTAAACTTGGTATGTGTCCAACTCCTAGAAATAACTTCATGCCCCATCTCCCTTACTTCCAGCTAGTAAGGATCACATAATCCCTAATAAAGTTTTGACACAGATTCCCAATTCGGGCATTCAGAACATATAGCACGTTGCTGTATGCAAGCAGATTCTCATTCAAAGTTGCAAGTTACTATGTAGGAACAAGTTTGTATAGGTATTTCAAAGATGCCCAGAACTGAGCTAAACTTGGTATGTGTCCAACTCCTAGAAATAACTTCATGCCCCATCTCCCTTACTTCCAGCTAGGAGGATCACATAATTCCTAACAAAGTTTTGACACAGATTCCCAATTCGGGCATTCAGAACATATAGCACGTTGCTGTAAGCAAGCAGATTCTCATTCAAAGTTGCAAGTTACTATGTAGGAACAAGTTTGTATAGGTATTTCAAAGATGCCCAGAACTGAGCTAAACTTGGTATGTGTCCAACTCCTAGAAATAACTTCATGCCCCATCTCCCTTACTTCCAGCTAGTAAGGATCACATAATTCCTAATAAAGTTTTGACACAGATTCCCAATTCGGGCATTCAGAACATATAGCACGTTGCTGTATGCAAGCAGATTCTCATTCAAAGTTGCAAGTTACTATGTAGGAACAAGTTTGTATAGGTATTTCAAAGATGCCCAGAACTGAGCTAAACTTGGTATGTGTCCAACTCCTAGAAATAACTTCATGCCCCATCTCCCTTACTTCCAGCTAGGAGGATCACATAATTCCTAACAAAGTTTTGACACAGATTCCCAATTCGGGCATTCAGAACATATAGCACGTTGCTGTAAGCAAGCAGATTCTCATTCAAAGTTGCAAGTTACTATGTAGGAACAAGTTTGTATAGGTATTTCAAAGATGCCCAGAACTGAGCTAAACTTGGTATGTGTCCAACTCCTAGAAATAACTTCATGCCCCATCTCCCTTACTTCCAGCTAGTAAGGATCACATAATTCCTAACAAAGTTTTGACACAGATTCCCAATTCGGGCATTCAGAACATATAGCACGTTGCTGTAAGCAAGCAGATTCTCATTCAAAGTTGCAAGTTACTATGTAGGAACAAGTTTGTATAGGTATTTCAAAGATGCCCAGAACTGAGCTAAACTTGGTATGTGTCCAACTCCTAGAAATAACTTCATGCCCCATCTCCCTTACTTCCAGCTAGTAAGGATCACATAATTCCTAACAAAGTTTTGACACAGATTCCCAATTCGGGCATTCAGAACATATAGCACGTTGCTGTAAGCAAGCAGATTCTCATTCAAAGTTGCAAGTTACTATGTAGGAACAAGTTTGTATAGGTATTTCAAAGATGCCCAGAACTGAGCTAAACTTGGTATGTGTCCAACTCCTAGAAATAACTTCATGCCCCATCTCCCTTACTTCCAGCTAGTAAGGATCACATAATTCCTAACAAAGTTTTGACACAGATTCCCAATTCGGGCATTCAGAACATTGAGCACGTTGCTGCAAGCAAGCACATTCTCATTCAAAGTTGCAAGTTACTATGTAGGAACAAGTTTGTATAGGTATTTCAAAGATGCCCAGAACTGAGCTAAACTTGGTATGTGTCCAACTCCTAGAAATAACTTCATGCCCCATCTCCCTTACTTCCAGCTAGTAAGGATCACATAATTCCTAACAAAGTTTTGACACAGATTCCCAATTCGGGCATTCAGAACATATAGCACGTTGCTGTAAGCAAGCACATTCTCATTCAAAGTTGCAAGTTACTATGTAGGAACAAGTTTGTATAGGTATTTCAAAGATGCCCAGAACTGAGCTAAACTTGGTATGTGTCCAACTCCTAGAAATAACTTCATGCCCCATCTCCCTTACTTCCAGCTAGTAAGGATCACATAATTCCTAACAAAGTTTTGACACAGATTCCCAATTCGGGCATTCAGAACATATAGCACGTTGCTGTAAGCAAGCACATTCTCATTCAAAGATGCAAGTTACTATGTAGGAACAAGTTTGTATACGTATTTCAAAGATGCCCAGAACTGAGCTAAACTTGGTATGTGTCCAACTCCTAGAAATAACTTCATGCCCCATCTCCCTTACTTCCAGCTAGTAAGGATCACATAATTCCTAACAAAGTTTTGACACAGATTCCCAATTCGGGCATTCAGAACATATAGCACGTTGCTGTAAGCAAGCACATTCTCATTCAAAGATGCAAGTTACTATGTAGGAACAAGTTTGTATAGGTATTTCAAAGATGCCCAGAACTGAGCTAAACTTGGTATGTGTCCAACTCCTAGAAATAACTTCATGCCCCATCTCCCTTACTTCCAGCTAGTAAGGATCACATAATTCCTAATAAAGTTTTGACACAGATTCCCAATTCGGGCATTCAGAACATATAGCACGTTGCTGTATGCAAGCAGATTCTCATTCAAAGTTGCAAGTTACTATGTAGGAACAAGTTTGTATAGGTATTTCAAAGATGCCCAGAACTGAGCTAAACTTGGTATGTGTCCAACTCCTAGAAATAACTTCATGCCCCATCTCCCTTACTTCCAGCTAGGAGGATCACATAATTCCTAACAAAGTTTTGACACAGATTCCCAATTCGGGCATTCAGAACATATAGCACGTTGCTGTAAGCATGCAGATTCTCATTCAAAGTTGCAAGTTACTATGTAGGAACAAGTTTGTATAGGTATTTCAAAGATGCCCAGAACTGAGCTAAACTTGGTATGTGTCCAACTCCTAGAAATAACTTCATGCCCCATCTCCCTTACTTCCAGCTAGTAAGGATCACATAATTCCTAACAAAGTTTTGACACAGATTCCCAATTCGGGCATTCAGAACATTGAGCACGTTGCTGCAAGCAAGCACATTCTCATTCAAAGTTGCAAGTTACTATGTAGGAACAAGTTTGTATAGGTATTTCAAAGATGCCCAGAACTGAGCTAAACTTGGTATGTGTCCAACTCCTAGAAATAACTTCATGCCCCATCTCCCTTACTTCCAGCTAGTAAGGATCACATAATTCCTAACAAAGTTTTGACACAGATTCCCAATTCGGGCATTCAGAACATATAGCACGTTGCTGTAAGCAAGCACATTCTCATTCAAAGATGCAAGTTACTATGTAGGAACAAGTTTGTATAGGTATTTCAGAGATGCCCAGAACTGAGCTAAACTTGGTATGTGTCCAACTCCTAGAAATAACTTCATGCCCCATCTCCCTTACTTCCAGCTAGTAAGGATCACAAAATTCCTAATAAAGTTTTGACACAGATTCCCAATTCGGGCATTCAGAACATATAGCACGTTGCTGTATGCAAGCAGATTCTCATTCAAAGTTGCAAGTAACTATGTAGGAACAAGTTTGTATAGGTATTTCAAAGATGCCCAGAACTGAGCTAAACTTGGTATGTGTCCAACTCCTAGAAATAACTTCATGCCCCATCTCCCTTACTTCCAGCTAGGAGGATCACATAATTCCTAACAAAGTTTTGACACAGATTCCCAATTCGGGCATTCAGAACATATAGCACGTTGCTGTAAGCAAGCACATTCTCATTCAAAGTTGCAAGTTACTATGTAGGAACAAATTTGTATAGGTATTTCAAAGATGCCCAGAACTGAGCTAAACTTGGTATGTGTCCAACTCCTAGAAATAACTTCATGCCCCATCTCCCTTACTTCCAGCTAGTAAGGATCACATAATTCCTAACAAAGTTTTGACACAGATTCCCAATTCGGGCATTCAGAACATATAGCACGTTGCTGTAAGCAAGCAGATTCTCATTCAAAGTTGCAAGTTACTATGTAGGAACAAGTTTGTATAGGTATTTCAAAGATGCCCAGAACTGAGCTAAACTTGGTATGTGTCCAACTCCTAGAAATAACTTCATGCCCCATCTCCCTTACTTCCAGCTAGTAAGGATCACATAATTCCTAACAAAGATTTGACACAGATTCCCAATTCGGGCATTCAGAACATATAGCACGTTGCTGTAAGCAAGCAGATTCTCATTCAAAGATGCAAGTTACTATGTAGGAACAAGTTTGTATAGGTATTTCAAAGATGCCCAGAACTGAGCTAAACTTGGTATGTGTCCAACTCCTAGAAATAACTTCATGCCCCATCTCCCTTACTTCCAGCTAGTAAGGATCACATAATTCCTAACAAAGTTTTGACACAGATTGCCAATTCGGGCATTCAGAACATATAGCACGTTGCTGTAAGCAAGCACATTCTCATTCAAAGATGCAAGTTACTATGTAGGAACAAGTTTGTATAGGTATTTCAAAGATGCCCAGAACTGAGCTAAACTTGGTATGTGTCCAACTCCTAGAAATAACTTCATGCCCCATCTCCCTTACTTCCAGCTAGTAAGGATCACATAATTCCTAACAAAGTTTTGACACAGATTCCCAATTCGGGCATTCAGAACATTGAGCACGTTGCTGCAAGCAAGCACATTCTCATTCAAAGTTGCAAGTTACTATGTAGGAACAAGTTTGTATAGGTATTTCAAAGATGCCCAGAACTGAGCTAAACTTGGTATGTGTCCAACTCCTAGAAATAACTTCATGCCCCATCTCCCTTACTTCCAGCTAGTAAGGATCACATAATTCCTAACAAAGTTTTGACACAGATTCCCAATTCGGGCATTCAGAACATATAGCACGTTGCTGTAAGCAAGCACATTCTCATTCAAAGTTGCAAGTTACTATGTAGGAACAAGTTTGTATAGGTATTTCAAAGATGCCCAGAACTGAGCTAAACTTGGTATGTGTCCAACTCCTAGAAATAACTTCATGCCCCATCTCCCTTACTTCCAGCTAGTAAGGATCACATAATTCCTAACAAAGTTTTGACACAGATTCCCAATTCGGGCATTCAGAACATATAGCACGTTGCTGTAAGCAAGCACATTCTCATTCAAAGATGCAAGTTACTATGTAGGAACAAGTTTGTATAGGTATTTCAAAGATGCCCAGAACTGAGCTAAACTTGGTATGTGTCCAACTCCTAGAAATAACTTCATGCCCCATCTCCCTTACTTCCAGCTAGTAAGGATCACATAATTCCTAACAAAGTTTTGACACAGATTCCCAATTCGGGCATTCAGAACATATAGCACGTTGCTGTAAGCAAGCACATTCTCATTCAAAGATGCAAGTTACTATGTAGGAACTAGTTTGTATAGGTATTTCAAAGATGCCCAGAACTGAGCTAAACTTGGTATGTGTCCAACTCCTAGAAATAACTTCATGCCCCATCTCCCTTACTTCCAGCTAGTAAGGATCACATAATTCCTAACAAAGTTTTGACACAGATTCCCAATTCGGGCATTCAGAACATATAGCACGTTGCTGTATGCAAGCAGATTCTCATTCAAAGTTGCAAGTTACTATGTAGGAACAAGTTTGTATAGGTATTTCAAAGATGCCCAGAACTGAGCTAAACTTGGTATGTGTCCAACTCCTAGAAATAAATTCATGCCCCATCTCCCTTACTTCCAGCTAGTAAGGATCACATAATTCCTAACAAAGTTTTGACACAGATTCCCAATTCGGGCATTCAGAACATATAGCACGTTGCTGTAAGCAAGCAGATTCTCATTCAAAGTTGCAAGTTACTATGTAGGAACAAGTTTGTATAGGTATTTCAAAGATGCCCAGAACTGAGCTAAACTTCGTATGTGTCCAACTCCTAGAAATAACTTCATGCCCCATCTCCCTTACTTCCAGCTAGTAAGGATCACATAATTCCTAACAAAGTTTTGACACAGATTCCCAATTCGGGCATTCAGAACATATAGCACGTTGCTGTAAGCAAGCAGATTCTCATTCAAAGTTGCAAGTTACTAGGTAGGAACAAGTTTGTATAGGTATTTCAAAGATGCCCAGAACTGAGCTAAACTTGGTATGTGTCCAACTCCTAGAAATAACTTCATGCCCCATCTCCTTACTTCCAGCTAGTAAGGATCACATAATTCCTAACAAAGTTTTGACACAGATTCCCAATTCGGGCATTCAGAACATATAGCACGTTGCTGTAAGCAAGCAGATTCTCATTCAAAGATGCAAGTTACTATGTAGGAACAAGTTTGTATAGGTATTTCAAAGATGCCCAGAACTGAGCTAAACTTGGTATGTGTCCAACTCCTAGAAATAACTTCATGCCCCATCTCCCTTACTTCCAGCTAGTAAGGATCACATAATTCCTAACAAAGTTTTGACACAGATTGCCAATTCGGGCATTCAGAACATATAGCACGTTGCTGTAAGCAAGCACATTTTCATTCAAAGATGGAAGTTACTATGTAGGAAGAAGTTTGTATAGGTATTTCAAAGATGCCCAGAACTGAGCTAAACTTGGTATGTGTCCAACTCCTAGAAATAACTTCATGCCCCATCTCCCTTACTTCCAGCTAGTAAGGATCACATAATTCCTAACAAAGTTTTGACACAGATTCCCTATTCGGGCATACAGAACATATAGGACGTTGCTGTAAGCAAGCACATTCTCATTCAAAGATGCAAGTTACTATGTAGGAACAAGTTTGTATAGGTATTTCAAAGATGCCCAGAACTGAGCTAAACTTGGTATGTGTCCAACTCCTAGAAATAACTTCATGCCCCATCTCCCTTACTTCCAGCTAGTAAGGATGACATAATTCCTAACAAAGTTTTGACACAGATTCCCAATTCGGGCATTCAGAACATAGAGCACGTTGCTGCAAGCAAGCACATTCTCATTCAAAGTTGCAAGTTACTATGTAGGAACAAGTTTGTATAGGTATTTCAAAGATGCCCAGAACTGAGCTAAACTTGGTATGTGTCCAACTCCTAGAAATAACTTCATGCCCCATCTCCCTTACTTCCAGCTAGTAAGGATCACATAATTCCTAACAAAGTTTTGACACAGATTCCCAATTCGGGCATTCAGAACATATAGCACGTTGCTGTAAGCAAGCACATTCTCATTCAAAGTTGCAAGTTACTATGTAGGAACAAGTTTGTATAGGTATTTCAAAGATGCCCAGAACTGAGCTAAACTTGGTATGTGTCCAACTCCTAGAAATAACTTCATGCCCCATCTCCCTTACTTCCAGCTAGTAAGGATCACATAATTCCTAACAAAGTTTTGACACAGATTCCCAATTCGGGCATTCAGAACATATAGCACGTTGCTGTAAGCAAGCAGATTCTCATTCAAAGATGCAAGTTACTATGTAGGAACAAGTTTGTATAGGTAATTCAAAGATGCCCAGAACTGAGCTAAACTTGGTATGTGTCCAACTCCTAGAAATAACTTCATGCCCCATCTCCCTTACTTCCAGCTAGTAAGGATCACATAATTCCTAACAAAGTTTTGACACAGATTCCCAATCCGGGCATTCAGAACATATAGCACGTTGCTGTAAGCAAGCAGATTCTCATTCAAAGATGCAAGTTACTATGTAGGAACAAGTTTGTATAGGTAATTCAAAGATGCCCAGAACTGAGCTAAACTTGGTATGTGTCCAACTCCTAGAAATTACTTCATGCCCCATCTCCCTTACTTCCAGCTAGTAAGGATCACATAATTCCTAACAAAGTTTTGACACAGATTCCCAATTCGGGCATTCAGAACATATAGCACGTTGCTGTAAGCAAGCAGATTCTCATTCAAAGATGCAAGTTACTATGTAGGAACAAGTTTGTATAGGTATTTCAAAGATGCCCAGAACTGAGCTAAACTTGGTATGTCTCCAACTCCTAGAAATAACTTCATGCCCCATCTCCCTTACTTTCAGCTAGTAAGGATCACATAATTCCTAACAAAGTTTTGACACAGATTCCCAATTCGGGCATTCAGAACATATAGCACGTTGCTGTAAGCAAGCACAGTCTCATTCAAAGTTGCAAGTTACTATGTAGGAACAAGTTTGTATAGGTATTTCAAAGATGCCCAGAACTGAGCTAAACTTGGTATGTGTCCAACTCCTAGAAATAACTTCATGCCCCATCTCCCTTACTTCCAGCTAGTAAGGATCACATAATTCCTAACAAAGTTTTGACACAGATTCCCAATTCGGGCATTCAGAACATATAGCACGTTGCTGTAAGCAAGCACATTCTCATTCAAAGATGCAAGTTACTATGTAGGAACAAGTTTGTATAGGTATTTCAAAGATGCCCAGAACTGAGCTAAACTTGGTATGTGTCCAACACCTAGAAATAACTTCATGCCCCATCTCCCTTACTTCCAGCTAGTAAGGATCACATAATTCCTAACAAAGTTTTGACACAGATTCCAAATTCGGGCATTCAGAACATATAGCACGTTGCTGTAAGCAAGCACATTCTCATTAAAGATGCAAGTTACTATGTAGGAACAAGTTTGTATAGGTATTTCAAAGATGCCCAGAACTGAGCTAAACTTGGTATGTGTCCAACTCCTAGAAATAACTTCATGCCCCATCTCCCTTACTTCCAGCTAGTAAGGATCACATAATTCCTAACAAAGTTTTGACACAGATTCCCAATTCGGGCATTCAGAACATATAGCACGTTGCTGTAAGCAAGCACATTCTCATTCAAAGATGCAAGTTACTATGTAGGAACAAGTTTGTATAGGTATTTCAAAGATGCCCAGAACTGAGCTAAACTTGGTATGTGTCCAACTCCTAGAAATAACTTCATGCCCCATCTCCCTTACTTCCAGCTAGTAAGGATCACATAATTCCTAACAAAGTTTTGACACAGATTCCCAATTCGGGCATTCAGAACATATAGCACGTTGCTGCAAGCAAGCACATTCTCATTCAAAGTTGCAAGTTACTATGTAGGAACAAGTTTGTATAGGTATTTCAAAGATGCCCAGAACTGAGCTAAACTTGGTATGTGTCCAACTCCAAGAAATAACTTCATGCCCCATCTCCCTTAATTCCAGCTAGTAAGGATCACATAATTCCTAACAAAGTTTTGACACAGATTGCCAATTCGGGCATTCAGAACATATAGCACGTTGCTGTAAGCAAGCACATTCTCATTCAAAGTTGCAAGTTACTATGTAGGAACAAGTTGGTATAGGTATTTCAAAGATGCCCAGAACTGAGCTAAACTTGGTATGTGTCCAACTCCTAGAAATAACTTCATGCCCCATCTCCCTTACTTCCAGCTAGTAAGGATCACATAATTCCTAACAAAGTTTTGACCCAGATTGCCAATTCGGGCATTCAGAACATATAGCACGTTGCTGTAAGCAAGCACATTCTCATTCAAAGATGCAAGTTACTATGTAGGAACAAGTTTGTATAGGTATTTCAAAGATGCCCAGAACTGAGCTAAACTTGGTATGTGTCCAACTCCTAGAAATAACTTCATGCCCCATCTCCCTTACTTCCAGCTAGTAAGGATCACATAATTCCTAACAAAGTTTTGACACAGATTCCCAATTCGGGCATTCAGAACATATAGCACGTTGCTGTAAGCAAGCAGATTCTCATTCAAAGATGCAAGTTACTATGTAGGAACAAGTTTGTATAGGTATTTCAAAGATGCCCAGTACTGAGCAAAACTTGGTATGTGTCCAACTCCTAGAAATAACTTCATGCCCCATCTCCCTTACTTCCAGCTAGTAAGGATCACATAATTCCTAACAAAGTTTTGACACAGATTCCCAATTCGGGCATTCAGAACATATAGCACGTTGCTGTAAGCAAGCACATTCTCATTCAAAGATGCAAGTTACTATGTAGGAACAAGTTTGTATAGGTATTTCAAAGATGCCCAGAACTGAGCTAAACTTGGTATGTGTCCAACTCCTAGAAATAACTTCATGCCCCATCTCCCTTACTTCCAGCTAGTAAGGATCACATAATTCCTAACAAAGTTTTGACACAGATTCCCAATTCGGGCATTCAGAACATATAGCACGTTGCTGTAAGCAAGCACATTCTCATTCAAAGATGCAAGTTACTATGTAGGAACAAGTTTGTATAGGTATTTCAAAGATGCCCAGAACTGAGCTAAACTTGGTATGTGTCCAATTCCTAGAAATAACTTCATGTCCCATCTCTCTTACTTCCAGCTAGTAAGGATCACATAATTCCTAACAAAGTTTTGACACAGATTCCCAATTCGGGCATTCAGAACATAGAGCACGTTGCTGTAAGCAAGCACATTCTCATTCAATGATGCAAGTTACTATGTAGGAACAAGTTTGTATAGGTATTTCAAAGATGCCCAGAACTGAGCTAAACTTGGTATGTGTCCAACTCCTAGAAATAACTTCATGCCCCATCTCCCTTACTTCCAGCTAGTAAGGATCACAAAATTCCTAACAAAGTTTTGACACAGATTCCCTATTCGGGCATTCAGAACATAGAGCACGTTGCTGCAAGCAAGCACATTCTCATTGAAAGTTGCAAGTTACTATGTAGGAACAAGTTTGTATAGGTATTTCAAAGATGCCCAGAACTGAGCTAAACTTGGTATGTGTCCAACTCCTGGAAATAACTTCATGCCCCATCTCCCTTACTTCCAGCTAGTAAGGATCACATAATTCCTAACAAAGTTTTGACACAGATTCCCAATTCGGGCATTCAGAACATATAGCACGTTGCTGTAAGCAAGCACATTCTCATTCAAAGATGCAAGTTACTATGTAGGAACAAGTTTGTATAGGTATTTCAAAGATGCCCAGAACTGAGCTAAACTTGGTATGTGTCCAACTCCTAGAAATAACTTCATGCCCCATCTCCCTTACTTCCAGCTAGTAAGGATCACATAATTCCTAACAAAGTTTTGACACAGATTCCCAATTCGGGCATTCAGAACATAGAGCACGTTGCTGTAAGCAAGCACATTCTCATTCAAAGATGCAAGTTACTATGTAGGAACAAGTTTGTATAGGTATTTCAAAGATGCCCAGAACTGAGCTAAACTTGGTATGTGTCCAACTCCTAGAAATAACTTCATGCCCCATCTCCCTTACTTCCAGCTAGTAAGGATCACATAATTCCTAACAAAGTTTTGACACAGATTCCTAATTCGGGCATTCAGAACATATAGCACGTTGCTGCATGCAAGCAGATTCTCATTCAAAGTTGCAAGTTACTATGTAGGAACAAGTTTGTATAGGTATTTCAAAGATGCCCAGAACTGAGCTAAACTTGGTATGTGTCCAACTCCTAGAAATAACTTCATGCCCCATCTCCCTTACTTCCAGCTAGTAAGGATCACATAATTCCTAACAAAGTTTTGACACAGATTCCCAATTCGGGCATTCAGAACATATAGCACGTTGCTGTAAGCAAGCAGATTCTCATTCAAAGTTGCAAGTTACTATGTAGGAACAAGTTTGTATAGGTATTTCAAAGATGCCCAGAACTGAGCTAAACTTGGTATGTGTCCAACTCCTAGAAATAACTTCATGCCCCATCTCCCTTACTTCCAGCTAGTAAGGATCACATAATTCCTAACAAAGTTTTGACACAGATTCCCAATTCGGGCATTCAGAACATAGAGCACGTTGCTGTAAGCAAGCAGATTCTCATTCAAAGTTGCAAGTTACTATGTAGGAACAAGTTTGTATAGGTATTTCAAAGATGCCCAGAACTGAGCTAAACTTGGTATGTGTCCAACTCCTAGAAATAACTTCATGCCCCATCTCCCTTACTTCCAGCTAGTAAGGATCACATAATTCCTAACAAAGTTTTGACACAGATTCCCAATTCGGGCATTCAGAACATATAGCACGTTGCTGTAAGCAAGCAGATTCTCATTCAAAGATGCAAGTTACTATGTAGGAACAAGTTTGTATATGTATTTCAAAGATGCCCAGAACTGAGCTAAACTTGGTATGTGTCCAACTCCTAGAAATAACTTCATGCCCCATCTCCCTTACTTCCAGCTAGTAAGGATCACATAATTCCTAACAAAGTTTTGACACAGATTGCCAATTCGGGCATTCAGAACATATAGCACGTTGCTGTAAGCAAGCACATTTTCATTCAAAGATGGAAGTTACTATGTAGGAACAAGTTTGTATAGGTATTTCAAAGATGCCCAGAACTGAGCTAAACTTGGTATGTGTCCAACTCCTAGAAATAACTTCATGCCCCATCTCCCTTACTTCCAGCTAGTAAGGATCACATAATTCCTAACAAAGTTTTGACACAGATTCCCTATTCGGGCATACAGAACATATAGGACGTTGCTGTAAGCAAGCACATTCTCATTCAAAGATGCAAGTTACTATGTAGGAACAAGTTTGTATAGGTATTTCAAAGATGCCCAGAACTGAGCTAAACTTGGTATGTGTCCAACTCCTAGAAATAACTTCATGCCCCATCTCCCTTAATTCCAGCTAGTAAGGATCACATAATTCCTAACAAAGTTTTGACACAGATTCCCTATTCGGGCATTCAGAACATAGAGCACGTTGCTGCAAGCAAGCACATTCTCATTCAAAGTTGCAAGTTACTATGTAGGAACAAGTTTGTATAGGTATTTCAAAGATGCCCAGAACTGAGCTAAACTTGGTATGTGTCCAACTCCTAGAAATAACTTCATGCCCCATCTCCCTTACTTCCAGCTAGTAAGGATCACATAATTCCTAACAAAGTTTTGACACAGATTCCCAATTCGGGCATTCAGAACATAGAGCACGTTGTTGCAAGCAAGCACATTCTCATTCAAAGTTGCAAGTTACTATGTAGGAACAAGTTTGTATAGGTATTTCAAAGATGCCCAGAACTGAGCTAAACTTGGTATGTGTCCAACTCCTAGAAATAACTTCATGCCCCATCTCCCTTACTTCCAGCTAGTAAGGATCACATAATTCCTAACAAAGTTTTGACACAGATTCCCAATTCGGGCATTCAGAACATATAGCACGTTGCTGTAAGCAAGCACATTCTCATTCAAAGATGCAAGTTACTATGTAGGAACAAGTTTGTATAGGTATTTCAAAGATGCCCAGAACTGAGCTAAACTTGGTATGTGTCCAACTCCTAGAAATAACTTCATGCCCCATCTCCCTTACTTCCAGCTAGTAAGGATCACATAATTCCTAACAAAGTTTTGACACAGATTCCCAATTCGGGCATTCAGAACATAGAGCACGTTGCTGTAAGCAAGCACATTCTCATTCAAAGATGCAAGTTACTATGTAGGAACAAGTTTGTATAGGTATTTCAAAGATGCCCAGAACTGAGCTAAACTTGGTATGTGTCCAACTCCTAGAAATAACTTCATGCCCCATCTCCCTTACTTCCAGCTAGTAAGGATCACATAATTCCTAACAAAGTTTTGACACAGATTCCCAATTCGGGCATTCAGAACATATAGCACGTTGCTGCATGCAAGCAGATTCTCATTCAAAGTTGCAAGTTACTATGTAGGAACAAGTTTGTATAGGTATTTCAAAGATGCCCAGAACTGAGCTAAACTTGGTATGTGTCCAACTCCTAGAAATAACTTCATGCCCCATCTCCCTTACTTCCAGCTAGTAAGGATCACATAATTCCTAACAAAGTTTTGACACAGATTCCCAATTCGGGCATTCAGAACATATAGCACGTTGCTGTAAGCAAGCAGATTCTCATTCAAAGTTGCAAGTTACTATGTAGGAACAAGTTTGTATAGGTATTTCAAAGATGCCCAGAACTGAGCTAAACTTGGTATGTGTCCAACTCCTAGAAATAACTTCATGCCCCATCTCCCTTACTTCCAGCTAGTAAGGATCACATAATTCCTAACAAAGTTTTGACACAGATTCCCAATTCGGGCATTCAGAACATATAGCACGTTGCTGTAAGCAAGCAGATTCTCATTCAAAGTTGCAAGTTACTATGTAGGAACAAGTTTGTATAGGTATTTCAAAGATGCCCAGAACTGAGCTAAACTTGGTATGTGTCCAACTCCTAGAAATAACTTCATGCCCCATCTCCCTTACTTCCAGCTAGTAAGGATCACATAATTCCTAACAAAGTTTTGACACAGATTCCCAATTCGGGCATTCAGAACATATAGCACGTTGCTGTAAGCAAGCAGATTCTCATTCAAAGATGCAAGTTACTATGTAGGAACAAGTTTGTATATGTATTTCAAAGATGCCCAGAACTGAGCTAAACTTGGTATGTGTCCAACTCCTAGAAATAACTTCATGCCCCATCTCCCTTACTTCCAGCTAGTAAGGATCACATAATTCCTAACAAAGTTTTGACACAGATTGCCAATTCGGGCATTCAGAACATATAGCACGTTGCTGTAAGCAAGCACATTTTCATTCAAAGATGGAAGTTACTATGTAGGAACAAGTTTGTATAGGTATTTCAAAGATGCCCAGAACTGAGCTAAACTTGGTATGTGTCCAACTCCTAGAAATAACTTCATGCCCCATCTCCCTTACTTCCAGCTAGTAAGGATCACATAATTCCTAACAAAGTTTTGACACAGATTCCCTATTCGGGCATACAGAACATATAGGACGTTGCTGTAAGCAAGCACATTCTCATTCAAAGATGCAAGTTACTATGTAGGAACAAGTTTGTATAGGTATTTCAAAGATGCCCAGAACTGAGCTAAACTTGGTATGTGTCCAACTCCTAGAAATAACTTCATGCCCCATCTCCCTTAATTCCAGCTAGTAAGGATCACATAATTCCTAACAAAGTTTTGACACAGATTCCCTATTCGGGCATTCAGAACATAGAGCACGTTGCTGCAAGCAAGCACATTCTCATTCAAAGTTGCAAGTTACTATGTAGGAACAAGTTTGTATAGGTATTTCAAAGATGCCCAGAACTGAGCTAAACTTGGTATGTGTCCAACTCCTAGAAATAACTTCATGCCCCATCTCCCTTACTTCCAGCTAGTAAGGATCACATAATTCCTAACAAAGTTTTGACACAGATTCCCAATTCGGGCATTCAGAACATAGAGCACGTTGTTGCAAGCAAGCACATTCTCATTCAAAGTTGCAAGTTACTATGTAGGAACAAGTTTGTATAGGTATTTCAAAGATGCCCAGAACTGAGCTAAACTTGGTATGTGTCCAACTCCTAGAAATAACTTCATGCCCCATCTCCCTTACTTCCAGCTAGTAAGGATCACATAATTCCTAACAAAGTTTTG
The DNA here is from genome assembly GCF_020826845.1 of Diceros bicornis minor. NCBI lineage: Eukaryota > Metazoa > Chordata > Mammalia > Perissodactyla > Rhinocerotidae > Diceros > Diceros bicornis. The sequence continues at coordinate 993,320 of NC_080751.1, read as the reverse complement.
ACACAGATTCCCAATTCGGGCATTCAGAACATATAGCACGTTGGTGCAAGCAAGCACATTCTCATTCAAAGTTGCAAGTTACTATGTAGGAACAAGTTTGTATAGGTATTTCAAAGATGCCCAGAACTGATCTAAACTTGGTATGTGTCCAACTCCTAGAAATAACTTCATGCCCCATCTCCCTTACTTCCAGCTAGTAAGGATCACATAATTCCTAACAAAGTTTTGACACAGATTCCCAATTCGGGCATACAGAACATATAGCACGTTGCTGTAAGCAAGCAGATTCTCATTCAAAGATGCAAGTTACTATGTAGGAACAAGTTTGTATAGGTATTTCAAAGATGCCCAGAACTGAGCTAAACTTGGTATGTGTCCAACTCCTAGAAATAACTTCATGCCCCATCTCCCTTACTTCCAGCTACTAAGGATCACATAATTCCTAACAAAGTTTTGACACAGATTCCCAATTCGGGCATTCAGAACATATAGCACGTTGCTGTATGCAAGCAGATTCTCATTCAAAGTTGCAAGTTACTATGTAGGAACAAGTTTGTATAGGTATTTCAAAGATGCCCAGAACTGAGCTAAACTTGGTATGTGTCCAACTCCTAGAAATAACTTCATGCCCCATCTCCCTTACTTCCAGCTAGTAAGGATCACATAATTCCTAACAAAGTTTTGACACAGATTCCCAATTCGGGCATTCAGAACATATAGCACGTTGCTGTAAGCAAGCACATTCTCATTCAAAGTTGCAAGTTACTATGTAGGAACAAGTTTGTATAGGTATTTCAAAGATGCCCAGAACTGAGCTAAACTTGGTATGTGTCCAACTCCTAGAAATAACTTCATGCCCCATCTCCCTTACTTCCAGCTAGTAAGGATCACATAATTCCTAACAAAGTTTTGACACAGATTCCCAATTCGGGCATTCAGAACATAGAGCACGTTGCTGTAAGCAAGCACATTCTCATTCAAAGTTGCAAGTTACTATGTAGGAACAAGTTTGTATAGGTATTTCAAAGATGCCCAGAACTGAGCTAAACTTGGTATGTGTCCAACTCCTAGAAATAACTTCATGCCCCATCTCCCTTACTTCCAGCTAGTAAGGATCACATAATTCCTAACAAAGTTTTGACACAGATTCCCAATTCGGGCATTCAGAGCATGTAGCACGTTGCTGTAAGCAAGCACATTCTCATTCAAAGTTGCAAGTTACTATGTAGGAACAAGTTTGTATAGGTATTTCAAAGATGCCCAGAACTGAGCTAAACTTGGTATGTGTCCAACTCCTAGAAATAACTTCATGCCCCATCTCCCTTACTTCCAGCTAGTAAGGATCACATAATTCCTAACAAAGTTTTGACACAGATTCCCAATTCGGGCATTCAGAACATATAGCACGTTGCTGTAAGCAAGCACATTCTCATTCAAAGTTGCAAGTTACTATGTAGGAACAAGTTTGTATAGGTATTTCAAAGATGCCCAGAACTGAGCTAAACTTGGTATGTGTCCAACTCCTAGAAATAACTTCATGCCCCATCTCCCTTACTTCCAGCTAGTAAGGATCACATAATTCCTAACAAAGTTTTGACACAGATTCCCAATTCGGGCATTCAGAGCATGTAGCACGTTGCTGTAAGCAAGCAGATTCTCATTCAAAGTTGCAAGTTACTATGTAGGAACAAGTTTGTATAGGTATTTCAAAGATGCCCAGAACTGAGCTAAACTTGGTATGTGTCCAACTCCTAGAAATAACTTCATGCCCCATCTCCCTTACTTCCAGCTAGTAAGGATCACATAATTCCTAACAAAGTTTTGACACAGATTCCCAATTCGGGCATTCAGAACATAGAGCACGTTGCTGTAAGCAAGCAGATTCTCATTCAAAGTTGCAAGTTACTATGTAGGAACAAGTTTGTATAGGTATTTCAAAGATGCCCAGAACTGAGCTAAACTTGGTATGTGTCCAACTCCTAGAAATAACTTCATGCCCCATCTCCCTTACTTCCAGCTAGTAAGGATCACATAATTCCTAACAAAGTTTTGACACAGATTCCCAATTCGGGCATTCAGAACATATAGCACGTTGCTGTAAGCAAGCAGATTCTCATTCAAAGATGCAAGTTACTATGTAGGAACAAGTTTGTATAGGTATTTCAAAGATGCCCAGAACTGAGCTAAACTTGGTATGTGTCCAACTCCTAGAAATAACTTCATGCCCTATCTCCCTTACTTCCAGCTAGTAAGGATCACATAATTCCTAACAAAGTTTTGACACAGATTCCCTATTCGGGCATTCAGAACATATAGCACGTTGCTGTAAGCAAGCACATTTTCATTCAAAGATGCAAGTTACTATGTAGGAACAAGTTTGTATAGGTATTTCAAAGATGCCCAGAACTGAGCTAAACTTGGTATGTGTCCAACTCCTAGAAATAACTTCATGCCCCATCTCCCTTACTTCCAGCTAGTAAGGATCACATAATTCCTAACAAAGTTTTGACACAGATTCCCTATTCGGGCATTCAGAACATATAGGACGTTGCTGTAAGCAAGCACATTCTCATTCAAAGATGCAAGTTACTATGTAGGAACAAGTTTGTATAGGTATTTCAAAGATGCCCAGAACTGAGCTAAACTTGGTATGTGTCCAACTCCTAGAAATATCTTCATGCCCCATCTCCCTTACTTCCAGCTAGTAAGGATCACATAATTCCTAACAAAGTTTTGACACAGATTCCCTATTCGGGCATTCAGAACATAGAGCACGTTGCTGCAAGCAAGCACATTCTCATTCAAAGTTGCAAGTTACTATGTAGGAACAAGTTTGTATAGGTATTTCAAAGATGCCCAGAACTGAGCTAAACTTGGTATGTGTCCAACTCCTAGAAATAACTTCATGCCCCATCTCCCTTACTTCCAGCTAGTAAGGATCACATAATTCCTAACAAAGTTTTGACACAGATTCCCAATTCGGGCATTCAGAACATATAGCACGTTGCTGTAAGCAAGCACATTCTCATTCAAAGTTGCAAGTTACTATGTAGGAACAAGTTTGTATAGGTATTTCAAAGATGCCCAGAACTGAGCTAAACTTGGTATGTGTCCAACTCCTAGAAATAACTTCATGCCCCATCTCCCTTACTTCCAGCTAGTAAGGATCACATAATTCCTAACAAAGTTTTGACACAGATTCCCAATTCGGGCATTCAGAACATATAGCACGTTGCTGTAAGCAAGCAGATTCTCATTCAAAGATGAAAGTTACTATGTAGGAACAAGTTTGTATAGGTATTTCAAAGATGCCCAGAACTGAGCTAAACTTGGTATGTGTCCAACTCCTAGAAATAACTTCATGCCCCATCTCCCTTACTTCCAGCTAGTAAGGATCACATAATTCCTAACAAAGTTTTGACACAGATTCCCAATTCGGGCATTCAGAACATATAGCACGTTGCTGTAAGCAAGCAGATTCTCATTCAAAGATGCAAGTTACTATGTAGGAACAAGTTTGTATAGGTATTTCAAAGATGCCCAGAACTGAGCTAAACTTGGTATGTGTCCAACTCCTAGAAAAAACTTCATGCCCCATCTCCCTTACTTCCAGCTAGTAAGGATCACATAATTCCTAACAAAGTTTTGACACAGATTGCCAATTCGGGCATTCAGAACATATAGCACGTTGCTGTAAGCAAGCACATTCTCATTCAAAGATGGAAGTTACTATGTAGGAAGAAGTTTGTATAGGTATTTCAAAGATGCCCAGAACTGAGCTAAACTTGGTATGTGTCCAACTCCTAGAAATAACTTCATGCCCCATCTCCCTTACTTCCAGCTAGTAAGGATCACATAATTCCTAACAAAGTTTTGACACAGATTCCCTATTCGGGCATACAGAACATATAGGACGTTGCTGTAAGCAAGCACATTCTCATTCAAAGATGCAAGTTACTATGTAGGAACAAGTTTGTATAGGTATTTCAAAGATGCCCAGAACTGAGCTAAACTTGGTATGTGTCCAACTCCTAGAAATAACTTCATGCCCCATCTCCCTTACTTCCAGCTAGTAAGGATCACATAATTCCTAACAAAGTTTTGACACAGATTCCCAATTCGGGCATTCAGAACATATAGCACGTTGCTGTAAGCAAGCACATTCTCATTCAAAGATGCAAGTTACTATGTAGGAACAAGTTTGTATAGGTATTTCAAAGATGCCCAGAACTGAGCTAAACTTGGTATGTGTCCAACTCCTAGAAATAACTTCATGCCCCATCTCCCTTACTTCCAGCTAGTAAGGATCACATAATTCCTAACAAAGTTTTGACACAGATTCCCAATTCGGGCATTCAGAACATATAGCACGTTGCTGCAAGCAAGCACATTCTCATTCAAAGTTGCAAGTTACTATGTAGGAACAAGTTTGTATAGGTATTTCAAAGATGACCAGAACTGAGCTAAACTTGGTATATGTCCAACTCCAAGAAATAACTTCATGCCCCATCTCCCTTAATTCCAGCTAGTAAGGATCACATAATTCCTAACAAAGTTTTGACACAGATTGCCAATTCGGGCATTCAGAACATATAGCACGTTGCTGTAAGCAAGCACATTCTCATTCAAAGTTGCAAGTTACTATGTAGGAACAAGTTGGTATAGGTATTTCAAAGATGCCCAGAACTGAGCTAAACTTGGTATGTGTCCAACTCCTAGAAATAACTTCATGCCCCATCTCCCTTACTTCCAGCTAGTAAGGATCACATAATTCCTAACAAAGTTTTGACACAGATTGCCAATTCGGGCATTCAGATCATATAGCACGTTGCTGTAAGCAAGCACATTCTCATTCAAAGATGCAAGTTACTATGTAGGAACAAGTTTGTATAGGTATTTCAAAGATGCCCAGAACTGAGCTAAACTTGGTATGTGTCCAACTCCTAGAAATAACTTCATGCCCCATCTCCCTTACTTCCAGCTAGTAAGGATCACATAATTCCTAACAAAGTTTTGACACAGATTCCCAAATCGGGCATTCAGAACATATAGCACGTTGCTGCAAGCAAGCACATTCTCATTCAAAGTTGCAAGTTACTATGTAGGAACAAGTTTGTATAGGTATTTCAAAGATGCCCAGAACTGAGCTAAACTTGGTATGTGTCCAACTCCAAGAAATCACTTCATGCCCCATCTCCCTTACTTCCAGCTAGTAAGGATCACATAATTCCTAACAAAGTTTTGACACAGATTCCCAATTCGGGCATTCAGAACATATAGCACGTTGCTGTAAGCAAGCACATTCTCATAAAAAGTTGCAAGTTACTATGTAGGAACAAGTTTGTATAGGTATTTCAAAGATGCCCAGAACTGAGCTAAACTTGGTATGTGTCCAACTCCTAGAAATAACTTCATGCCCCATCTCCCTTACTTCCAGCTAGTAAGGATCACATAATTCCTAACAAAGTTTTGACACAGATTCCCAATTCGGGCATTCAGAACATATAGCACGTTGCTGCAAGCAAGCAGATTCTCATTCAAAGATGCAAGTTACTATGTAGGAACAAGTTTGTATAGGTATTTCAAAGATGCCCAGAACTGAGCTAAACTTGGTTTGTGTCCAACTCCTAGAAATAACTTCATGCCCCATCTCCCTTACTTCCAGCTAGTAAGGATCACATAATTCCTAACAAAGTTTTGACACAGATTGCCAATTCGGGCATTCAGAACATATAGCACGTTGCTGTAAGCAAGCACATTCTCATTCAAAGATGCAAGTTACTATGTAGGAACAAGTTTGTATAGGTATTTCAAAGATGCCCAGAACTGAGCTAAACTTGGTATGTGTCCAACTCCTAGAAATAACTTCATGCCCCATCTCCCTTACTTCCAGCTAGCAAGGATCACATAATTCCTAACAAAGTTTTGACACAGATTCCCAAATCGGGCATTCAGAACATATAGCACGTTGCTGCAAGCAAGCACATTCTCATTCAAAGTTGCAAGTTACTATGTAGGAACAAGTTTGTATAGGTATTTCAAAGATGCCCAGAACTGAGCTAAACTTGGTATGTGTCCAACTCCTAGAAATAACTTCATGCCCCATCTCCCTTACTTCCAGCTAGTAAGGATCACATAATTCCTAACAAAGTTTTGACACAGATTCCCAATTCGGGCATTCAGAACATATAGCACGTTGCTGTAAGCAAGCAGATTCTCATTCAAAGTTGCAAGTTACTATGTAGCAACAAGTTTGTATAGGTATTTCAAAGATGCCCAGAACTGAGCTAAACTTGGTATGTGTCCAACTCCTAGAAATAACTTCATGCCCCATCTCCCTTACTTCCAGCTAGTAAGGATCACATAATTCCTAACAAAGTTTTGACACAGATTCCCAATTCGGGCATTCAGAACATAGAGCACGTTGCTGTAAGCAAGCACATTCTCATTCAAAGTTGCAAGTTACTATGTAGGAACAAGTTTGTATAGGTATTTCAAAGATGCCCAGAACTGAGCTAAACTTGGTATGTGTCCAACTCCTAGAAATAACTTCATGCCCCATCTCACTTACTTCCAGCTAGTAAGGATCACATAATTCCTAACAAAGTTTTGACACAGATTCCCAATTCGGGCATTCAGAACATATAGCACGTTGCTGTAAGCAAGCAGATTCTCATTCAAAGTTGCAAGTTACTATGTAGGAACAAGTTTGTATAGGTATTTCAAAGATGCCCAGAACTGAGCTAAACTTGGTATGTGTCCAACTCCTAGAAATAACTTCATGCCCCATCTCCCTTACTTCCAGCTAGTAAGGATCACATAATTCCTAACAAAGTTTTGACACAGATTCCCAATTCGGGCATTCAGAACATATAGCACGTTGCTGTAAGCAAGCACATTCTCATTCAAAGATGCAAGTTACTATGTAGGAACAAGTTTGTATAGGTATTTCAAAGATGCCCAGAACTGAGCTAAACTTGGTATGTGTCCAACTCCTAGAAATAACTTCATGCCCCATCTCACTTACTTCCAGCTAGTAAGGATCACATAATTCCTAACAAAGTTTTGACACAGATTCCCAATTCGGGCATTCAGAACATATAGCACGTTGCTGTAAGCAAGCACATTCTCATTCAAAGATGCAAGTTACTATGTAGGAACAAGTTTGTATAGGTATTTCAAAGATGCCCAGAACTGAGCTAAACTTGGTATGTGTCCAACTCCTAGAAATAACTTCATGCCCCATCTCCCTTACTTCCAGCTAGTAAGGATCACATAATTCCTAACAAAGTTTTGACACAGATTCCCAATTCGGGCATTCAGAACATATAGCACGTTGCTGTAAGCAAGCACATTCTCATTCAAAGTTGCAAGTTACTATGTAGGAACAAGTTTGTATAGGTATTTCAAAGATGCCCAGAACTGAGCTAAACTTGGTATGTGTCCAACTCCTAGAAATAACTTCATGCCCCATCTCCCTTACTTCCAGCTAGTAAGGATCACATAATTCCTAACAAAGTTTTGACACATTCCCAATTCGGGCATTCAGAACATATAGCACGTTGCTGTAAGCAAGCACATTCTCATTCAAAGATGCAAGTTACTATGTAGGAACAAGTTTGTATAGGTATTTCAAAGATGCCCAGAACTGAGCTAAACTTGGTATGTGTCCAACTCCTAGAAATAACTTCATGCCCCATCTCCCTTACTTCCAGCTAGTAAGGATCACATAATTCCTAACAAAGTTTTGACACAGATTCCCAATTCGGGCATTCAGAACATATAGCACGTTGCTGTAAGCAAGCACATTCTCATTCAAAGATGCAAGTTACTATGTAGGAACAAGTTTGTATAGGTATTTCAAAGATGCCCAGAACTGAGCTAAACTTGGTATGTGTCCAACTCCTAGAAATAACTTCATGCCCCATCTCCCTTACTTCCAGCTAGTAAGGATCACATAATTCCTAACAAAGTTTTGACACAGATTCCCAATTCGGGCATTCAGAACATATAGCACGTTGCTGTAAGCAAGCACATTCTCATTCAAAGTTGCAAGTTACTATGTAGGAACAAGTTTGTATAGGTATTTCAAAGATGCCCAGAACTGAGCTAAACTTGGTATGTGTCCAACTCCTAGACATAACTTCATGCCCCATCTCCCTTACTTTCAGCTAGTAAGGATCACATAATTCCTAACAAAGTTTTGACACAGATTCCCAATTCGGGCATTCAGAACATATAGCACGTTGCTGTAAGCAAGCAGATTCTCATTCAAAGTTGCAAGTTACTATGTAGGAACAAGTTTGTATAGGTATTTCAAAGATGCCCAGAACTGAGCTAAACTTGGTATGTGTCCAACTCCTAGAAATAACTTAATGCCCCATCTCCCTTACTTCCAGCTAGTAAGGATCACATAATTCCTAACAAAGTTTTGACACAGATTCCCAATTCGGGCATTCAGAACATATAGCACGTTGCTGTAAGCAAGCACATTTTCATTCAAAGTTGCAAGTTACTATGTAGGAACAAGTTTGTATAGGTATTTCAAAGATGCCCAGAACTGAGCTAAACTTGGTATGTGTCCAACTCCTAGAAATAACTTCATGCCCCATCTCCCTTACTTCCAGCTAGTAAGGATCACATAATTCCTAACAAAGTTTTGACACAGATTCCCAATTCGGGCATTCAGAACATATAGCACGTTGCTGTAAGCAAGCAGATTCTCATTCAAAGATGCAAGTTACTATGTAGGAACAAGTTTGTATAGGTATTTCAAAGATGCCCAGAACTGAGCTAAACTTGGTATGTGTCCAACTCCTAGAAATAACTTCATGCCCCATCTCCCTTACTTCCAGCTAGTAAGGATCACATAATTCCTAACAAAGTTTTGACACAGATTCCGAATTCGGGCATTCAGAACATATAGCACGTTGCTGTAAGCAAGCACATTCTCATTCAAAGTTGCAAGTTACTATGTAGGAACAAGTTTGTATAGGTATTTCAAAGATGCCCAGAACTGACCTAAACTTGGTATGTGTCCAACTCCTAGAAATAACTTCATGCCCCATCTCCCTTACTTCCAGCTAGTAAGGATCACATAATTCCTAACAAAGTTTTGACACAGATTCCCAATTCGGGTATTCAGAACATATAGCACGTTGCTGTAAGCAAGCACATTCTCATTCAAAGTTGCAAGTTACTATGTAGGAACAAGTTTGTATAGGTATTTCAAAGATGCCCAGAACTGAGCTAAACTTGGTATGTGTCCAACTCCTAGAAATAACTTCATGCCCCATCTCCCTTACTTCTAGCTAGTAAGGATCACATAATTCCTAACAAAGTTTTGACACAGATTCCCATTTCGGGCATTCAGAACATATAGCACGTTGCTGTAAGCAAGCAGATTCTCATTAAAGATGCAAGTTACTATGTAGGAACAAGTTTGTATAGGTATTTCAAAGATGCCCAGAACTGAGCTAAACTTGGTATGTGTCCAACTCCTAGAAATAACTTCATGCCCCATCTCCCTTACTTCCAGCTAGTAAGGATCACATAATTCCTAACAAAGTTTTGACACAGATTCCCAATTCGGGCATTCAGAACATATAGCACGTTGCTGTAAGCAAGCAGATTCTCATTAATGATGCAAGTTACTATGTAGCAACAAGTTTGTATAGGTATTTCAAAGATGCCCAGAACTGAGCTAAACTTGGTATGTGTCCAACTCCTAGAAATAACTTCATGCCCCATCTCCCTTACTTTCAGCTAGTAAGGATCACATAATTCCTAACAAAGTTTTGACACAGATTCCCAATTCGGGCATTCAGAACATATAGCACGTTGCTGTAAGCAAGCAGATTCTCATTAATGATGCAAGTTACTATGTAGCAACAAGTTTGTATAGGTATTTCAAAGATGCCCAGAACTGAGCAAAACTTGGTATGTGTCCAACTCCTAGAAATAACTTCATGCCCCATCTCCCTTACTTCCAGCTAGTAAGGATCACATAATTCCTAACAAAGTTTTGACACAGATTCCCTATTCGGGCATTCAGAACATATAGCACGTTGCAGCAAGCAAGCACATTCTCATTCAAAGTTGCAAGTTACTATGTAGGAACAAGTTTGTATAGGTATTTCAAAGATGCCCAGAACTGAGCTAAACTTGGTATGTCTCCAACTCCAAGAAATAACTTCATGCCCCATCTCCCTTACTTCCAGCTAGTAAGGATCACATAATTCCTAACAAAGTTTTGACACAGATTCCCAATTCGGGCATTCAGAACATATAGCACGTTGCTGTAAGCAAGCACATTCTCATTCAAAGATGCAAGTTACTATGTAGGAACAAGTTTGTATAGGTATTTCAAAGATGCCCAGAACTGAGCTAAACTTGGTATGTGTCCAACTCCTAGAAATAACTTCATGCCCCATCTCCCTTACTTCCAGCTAGTAAGGATCACATAATTCCTAACAAAGTTTTGACACAGATTCCCAATTCGGGCATTCAGAACATATAGCACGTTGCTGTAAGCAAGCACATTCTCATTCAAAGATGCAAGTTACTATGTAGGAACAAGTTTGTATAGGTATTTCAAAGACGCCCAGAACTGAGCTAAACTTGGTATGTGTCCAACTCCTAGAAATAACTTCATGCCCCATCTCCCTTACTTCCAGCTAGTAAGGATCACATAATTCCTAACAAAGTTTTGACACAGATTCCCAATTCGGGCATTCAGAACATATAGCACGATGCGGTAAGCAAGCACATTCTCATTCAAAGTTGCAAGTTACTATGTAGGAACAAGTTTGTATAGGTATTTCAAAGATGCCCAGAACTGAGCTAAACTTGGTATGTGTCCAACTCCTAGAAATAACTTCATGCCCCATCTCCCTTACTTCCAGCTAGTAAGGATCACATAATTCCTATCAAAGTTTTGACACAGATTCCCAATTCGGGCATTCAGAACATATAGCACGTTGCTGTAAGCAAGCACATTTTCATTCAAAGTTGCAAGTTACTATGTAGGAACAAGTTTGTATAGGTATTTCAAAGATGCCCAGAACTGAGCTAAACTTGGTATGTGTCCAACTCCTAGAAATAACTTCATGCCCCATCTCCCTTACTTCCAGCTAGTAAGGATCACATAATTCCTAACAAAGTTTTGACACAGATTCCCAATTCGGGCATTCAGAACATATAGCACGTTGCTGTAAGCAAGCAGATTCTCATTCAAAGATGCAAGTTACTATGTAGGAACAAGTTTGTATAGGTATTTCAAAGATGCCCAGAACTGAGCTAAACTTGGTATGTGTCCAACTCCTAGAAATAACTTCATGCCCCATCTCCCTTACTTCCAGCTAGTAAGGATCACATAATTCCTAACAAAGTTTTGACACAGATTCCCAATTCGGGCATTCAGAACATATAGCACGTTGCTGTAAGCAAGCACATTCTCATTCAAAGATGCAAGTTACTATGTAGGAACAAGTTTGTATAGGTATTTCAAAGATGCCCAGAACTGAGCTAAACTTGGTATGTGTCCAACTCCTAGAAATAACTTCATGCCCCATCTCCCTTACTTCCAGCTAGTAAGGATCACATAATTCCTAACAAAGTTTTGACACAGATTGCCAATTCGGGCATTCAGAACATATAGCACGTTGCTGTAAGCAAGCACATTCTCATTCAAAGTTGCAAGTTACTATTTAGGAACAAGTTTGTATAGGTATTTCAAAGATGCCCAGAACTGAGCTAAAATTGGTATGTGTCCAACTCCTAGAAATAACTTCATGCCCCATCTCCCTTACTTCCAGCTAGTAAGGATCACATAATTCCTAACAAAGTTTTGACACAGATTCACAATTCGGGCATTCAGAACATATAGCACGTTGCTGTAAGCAAGCAGATTCTCATTCAAAGATGCAAGTTACTATGTAGGAACAAGTTTGTATAGGTATTTCAAAGATGCCCAGAACTGAGCTAAACTTGGTATGTGTCCAACTCCTAGAAATAACTTCATGCCCCATCTCCCTTACTTCCAGCTAGTAAGGATCACATAATTCCTAACAAAGTTTTGACACAGATTCCCTATTCGGGCATTCAGAACATATAGCACGTTGCTGCAAGCAAGCACATTCTCATTCAAAGTTGCAAGTTACTATGTAGGAACAAGTTTGTATAGGTATTTCAAAGATGCCCAGAACTGAGCTAAACTTGGTATGTCTCCAACTCCAAGAAATAACTTCATGCCCCATCTCCCTTACTTCCAGCTAGTAAGGATCACATAATTCCTAACAAAGTTTTGACACAGATTCCCAATTCGGGCATTCAGAACATATAGCACGTTGCTGTAAGCAAGCACATTCTCATTCAAAGATGCAAGTTACTATGTAGGAACAAGTTTGTATAGGTATTTCAAAGATGCCCAGAACTGAGCTAAACTTGGTATGTGTCCAACTCCTAGAAATAACTTCATGCCCCATCTCCCTTACTTCCAGCTAGTAAGGATCACATAATTCCTAACAAAGTTTTGACACAGATTCCCAATTCGGGCATTCAGAACATATAGCACGTTGCTGTAAGCAAGCACATTCTCATTCAAAGATGCAAGTTACTATGTAGGAACAAGTTTGTATAGGTATTTCAAAGATGCCCAGAACTGAGCTAAACTTGGTATGTGTCCAACTCCTAGAAATAACTTCATGCCCCATCTCCCTTACTTCCAGCTAGTAAGGATCACATAATTCCTAACAAAGTTTTGACACAGATTCCCAATTCGGGCATTCAGAACATATAGCACGTTGCTGTAAGCAAGCACATTCTCATTCAAAGATGCAAGTTACTATGTAGGAACAAGTTTGTATAGGTATTTCAAAGATGCCCAGAACTGAGCTAAACTTGGTATGTGTCCAACTCCTAGAAATAACTTCATGCCCCATCTCCCTTACTTCCAGCTAGTAAGGATCACATAATTCCTAACAAAGTTTTGACACAGATTCCCAATTCGGGCATTCAGAACATATAGCACGTTGCTGTAAGCAAGCACATTCTCATTCAAAGATGCAAGTTACTATGTAGGAACAAGTTTGTATAGGTATTTCAAAGATGCCCAGAACTGAGCTAAACTTGGTATGTGTCCAACTCCTAGAAATAACTTCATGCCCCATCTCCCTTACTTCCAGCTAGTAAGGATCACATAATTCCTAACAAAGTTTTGACACAGATTCCCAATTCGGGCATTCAGAACATATAGCACGTTGCTGTAAGCAAGCACATTCTCATTCAAAGATGCAAGTTACTATGTAGGAACAAGTTTGTATAGGTATTTCAAAGATGCCCAGAACTGAGCTAAACTTGGTATGTGTCCAACTCCTAGAAATAACTTCATGCCCCATCTCCCTTACTTCCAGCTAGTAAGGATCACATAATTCCTAACAAAGTTTTGACGCAGATTCCCAATTCGGGCATTCAGAACATATAGCACGTTGCTGTAAGCAAGCACATTCTCATTCAAAGATGCAAGTTACTATGTAGGAACAAGTTTGTATAGGTATTTCAAAGATGCCCAGAACTGAGCTAAACTTGGTATGTGTCCAACTCCTAGAAATAACTTCATGCCCCATCTCCCTTACTTCCAGCTAGTAAGGATCACATAATTCCTAACAAAGTTTTGACACAGATTCCCAATTCGGGCATTCAGAACATATAGCACGTTGCTGTAAGCAAGCACATTCTCATTCAAAGATGCAAGTTACTATGTAGGAACAAGTTTGTATAGGTATTTCAAAGATGCCCAGAACTGAGCTAAACTTGGTATGTGTCCAACTCCTAGAAATAACTTCATGCCCCATCTCCCTTACTTCCAGCTAGTAAGGATCACATAATTCCTAACAAAGTTTTGACACAGATTCCCAATTCGGGCATTCAGAACATATAGCACGTTGCTGTAAGCAAGCACATTCTCATTCAAAGATGCAAGTTACTATGTAGGAACAAGTTTGTATAGGTATTTCAAAGATGCCCAGAACTGAGCTAAACTTGGTATGTGTCCAACTCCTAGAAATAACTTAATGCCCCATCTCCCTTACTTCCAGCTAGTAAGGATCACATAATTCCTAACAATGTTTTGACACAGATTCCCAATTCGGGCATTCAGAACATATAGCACGTTGCTGTAAGCAAGCACATTCTCATTCAAAGATGCAAGTTACTATGTAGGAACAAGTTTGTATAGGTATTTCAAAGATGCCCAGAACTGAGCTAAACTTGGTATGTGTCCAACTCCTAGAAATAACTTCATGCCCCATCTCCCTTACTTCCAGCTAGTAAGGATCACATAATTCCTAACAAAGTTTTGACACAGATTCCCAATTCGGGCATTCAGAACATATAGCACGTTGCTGTATGCAAGCAGATTCTCATTCAAAGTTGCAAGTTACTATGTAGGAACAAGTTTGTATAGGTATTTCAAAGATGCCCAGAACTGAGCTAAACTTGGTATGTGTCCAACTCCTAGAAATAACTTCATGCCCCATCTCCCTTACTTCCAGCTAGTAAGGATCACATAATTCCTAACAAAGTTTTGACACAGATTCCCAATTCGGGCATTCAGAACATATAGCACGTTGCTGTAAGCAAGCACATTCTCATTCAAAGATGCAAGTTACTATGTAGGAACAAGTTTGTATAGGTATTTCAAAGATGCCCAGAACTGAGCTAAACTTGGTATGTGTCCAACTCCTAGAAATAACTTCATGCCCCATCTCCCTTACTTCCAGCTAGTAAGGATCACATAATTCCTTACAAAGTTTTGACACAGATTCACAATTCGGGCATTCAGAACATATAGCACGTTGCTGTAAGCAAGCAGATTCTCATTCAAAGATGCAAGTTACTATGTAGGAACAAGTTTGTATAGGTATTTCAAAGATGCCCAGAACTGAGCTAAACTTGGTATGTGTCCAACTCCTAGAAATAACTTCATGCCCCATCTCCCTTACTTCCAGCTAGTAAGGATCACATAATTCCTAACAAAGTTTTGACACAGATTCCCTATTCGGGCATTCAGAACATATAGCACGTTGCAGCAAGCAAGCACATTCTCATTCAAAGTTGCAAGTTACTATGTAGGAACAAGTTTGTATAGGTATTTCAAAGATGCCCAGAACTGAGCTAAACTTGGTATGTCTCCAACTCCAAGAAATAACTTCATGCCCCATCTCCCTTACTTCCAGCTAGTAAGGATCACATAATTCCTAACAAAGTTTTGACACAGATTCCCAATTCGGGCATTCAGAACATATAGCACGTTGCTGTAAGCAAGCACATTCTCATTCAAAGATGCAAGTTACTATGTAGGAACAAGTTTGTATAGGTATTTCAAAGATGCCCAGAACTGAGCTAAACTTGGTATGTGTCCAACTCCTAGAAATAACTTCATGCCCCATCTCCCTTACTTCCAGCTAGTAAGGATCACATAATTCCTAACAAAGTTTTGACACAGATTCCCAATTCGGGCATTCAGAACATATAGCACGTTGCTGTAAGCAAGCACATTCTCATTCAAAGATGCAAGTTACTATGTAGGAACAAGTTTGTATAGGTATTTCAAAGACGCCCAGAACTGAGCTAAACTTGGTATGTGTCCAACTCCTAGAAATAACTTCATGCCCCATCTCCCTTACTTCCAGCTAGTAAGGATCACATAATTCCTAACAAAGTTTTGACACAGATTCCCAATTCGGGCATTCAGAACATATAGCACGATGCGGTAAGCAAGCACATTCTCATTCAAAGTTGCAAGTTACTATGTAGGAACAAGTTTGTATAGGTATTTCAAAGATGCCCAGAACTGAGCTAAACTTGGTATGTGTCCAACTCCTAGAAATAACTTCATGCCCCATCTCCCTTACTTCCAGCTAGTAAGGATCACATAATTCCTATCAAAGTTTTGACACAGATTCCCAATTCGGGCATTCAGAACATATAGCACGTTGCTGTAAGCAAGCACATTTTCATTCAAAGTTGCAAGTTACTATGTAGGAACAAGTTTGTATAGGTATTTCAAAGATGCCCAGAACTGAGCTAAACTTGGTATGTGTCCAACTCCTAGAAATAACTTCATGCCCCATCTCCCTTACTTCCAGCTAGTAAGGATCACATAATTCCTAACAAAGTTTTGACACAGATTCCCAATTCGGGCATTCAGAACATATAGCACGTTGCTGTAAGCAAGCAGATTCTCATTCAAAGATGCAAGTTACTATGAAGGAACAAGTTTGTATAGGTATTTCAAAGATGCCCAGAACTGAGCTAAACTTGGTATGTGTCCAACTCCTAGAAATAACTTCATGCCCCATCTCCCTTACTTCCAGCTAGTAAGGATCACATAATTCCTAACAAAGTTTTGACACAGATTCCCAATTCGGGCATTCAGAACATATAGCACGTTGCTGTAAGCAAGCACATTCTCATTCAAAGATGCAAGTTACTATGTAGGAACAAGTTTGTATAGGTATTTCAAAGATGCCCAGAACTGAGCTAAACTTGGTATGTGTCCAACTCCTAGAAATAACTTCATGCCCCATCTCCCTTACTTCCAGCTAGTAAGGATCACATAATTCCTAACAAAGTTTTGACACAGATTGCCAATTCGGGCATTCAGAACATATAGCACGTTGCTGTAAGCAAGCACATTCTCATTCAAAGTTGCAAGTTACTATTTAGGAACAAGTTTGTATAGGTATTTCAAAGATGCCCAGAACTGAGCTAAAATTGGTATGTGTCCAACTCCTAGAAATAACTTCATGCCCCATCTCCCTTACTTCCAGCTAGTAAGGATCACATAATTCCTAACAAAGTTTTGACACAGATTCACAATTCGGGCATTCAGAACATATAGCACGTTGCTGTAAGCAAGCAGATTCTCATTCAAAGATGCAAGTTACTATGTAGGAACAAGTTTGTATAGGTATTTCAAAGATGCCCAGAACTGAGCTAAACTTGGTATGTGTCCAACTCCTAGAAATAACTTCATGCCCCATCTCCCTTACTTCCAGCTAGTAAGGATCACATAATTCCTAACAAAGTTTTGACACAGATTCCCTATTCGGGCATTCAGAACATATAGCACGTTGCTGCAAGCAAGCACATTCTCATTCAAAGTTGCAAGTTACTATGTAGGAACAAGTTTGTATAGGTATTTCAAAGATGCCCAGAACTGAGCTAAACTTGGTATGTCTCCAACTCCAAGAAATAACTTCATGCCCCATCTCCCTTACTTCCAGCTAGTAAGGATCACATAATTCCTAACAAAGTTTTGACACAGATTCCCAATTCGGGCATTCAGAACATATAGCACGTTGCTGTAAGCAAGCACATTCTCATTCAAAGATGCAAGTTACTATGTAGGAACAAGTTTGTATAGGTATTTCAAAGATGCCCAGAACTGAGCTAAACTTGGTATGTGTCCAACTCCTAGAAATAACTTCATGCCCCATCTCCCTTACTTCCAGCTAGTAAGGATCACATAATTCCTAACAAAGTTTTGACACAGATTCCCAATTCGGGCATTCAGAACATATAGCACGTTGCTGTAAGCAAGCACATTCTCATTCAAAGATGCAAGTTACTATGTAGGAACAAGTTTGTATAGGTATTTCAAAGATGCCCAGAACTGAGCTAAACTTGGTATGTGTCCAACTCCTAGAAATAACTTCATGCCCCATCTCCCTTACTTCCAGCTAGTAAGGATCACATAATTCCTAACAAAGTTTTGACACAGATTCCCAATTCGGGCATTCAGAACATATAGCACGATGCGGTAAGCAAGCACATTCTCATTCAAAGTTGCAAGTTACTATGTAGGAACAAGTTTGTATAGGTATTTCAAAGATGCCCAGAACTGAGCTAAACTTGGTATGTGTCCAACTCCTAGAAATAACTTCATGCCCCATCTCCCTTACTTCCAGCTAGTAAGGATCACATAATTCCTATCAAAGTTTTGACACAGATTCCCAATTCGGGCATTCAGAACATATAGCACGTTGCTGTAAGCAAGCACATTTTCATTCAAAGTTGCAAGTTACTATGTAGGAACAAGTTTGTATAGGTATTTCAAAGATGCCCAGAACTGAGCTAAACTTGGTATGTGTCCAACTCCTAGAAATAACTTCATGCCCCATCTCCCTTACTTCCAGCTAGTAAGGATCACATAATTCCTAACAAAGTTTTGACACAGATTCCCAATTCGGGCATTCAGAACATATAGCACGTTGCTGTAAGCAAGCAGATTCTCATTCAAAGATGCAAGTTACTATGTAGGAACAAGTTTGTATAGGTATTTCAAAGATGCCCAGAACTGAGCTAAACTTGGTATGTGTCCAACTCCTAGAAATAACTTCATGCCCCATCTCCCTTACTTCCAGCTAGTAAGGATCACATAATTCCTAACAAAGTTTTGACACAGATTCCCTATTCGGGCATTCAGAACATATAGCACGTTGCTGCAAGCAAGCACATTCTCATTCAAAGTTGCAAGTTACTAGGTAAGAACAAGTTTGTATAGGTATTTCAAAGATGCCCAGAACTGAGCGAAACTTGGTATGTCTCCAAGTCCAAGAAATAACTTCATGCCCCATCTCCCTTACTTCCAGCTAGTAAGGATCACATAATTCCTAACAAAGTTTTGACACAGATTGCCAATTCGGGCATTCAGAACATATAGCACGTTGCTGTAAGCAAGCACATTCTCATTCAAAGTTGCAAGTTACTATGTAGGAACAAGTTTGTATAGGTATTTCAAAGATGCCCAGAACTGAGCTAAACTTGGTATGTGTCCAACTCCTAGAAATAACTTCATGCCCCATCTCCCTTACTTCCAGCTAGTAAGGATCACATAATTCCTAACAAAGTTTTGACACAGATTCCCAATTCGGGCATTCAGAACATATAGCACGTTGCTGCAAGCAAGCACATTCTCATTCAAAGTTGCAAGTTACTATGTAGGAACAAGTTTGTATAGGTATTTCAAAGATGCCCAGAACTGAGCTAAACTTGGTATGTCTCCAACTCCAAGAAATAACTTCATGCCCCATCTCCCTTACTTCCAGCTAATAAGGGTCACATAATTCCTAACAAAGTTTTAACACAGATTGCCAATTCGGGCATTCAGAACATATAGCACGTTGCTGTAAGCAAGCACATTCTCATTCAAAGATGCAAGTTACTATGTAGGAACAAGTTTGTATAGGTATTTCAAAGATGCCCAGAACTGAGCTAAACTTAGTATGTGTCCAACTCCTAGAAATAACTTCATGCCCCATCTCCCTTACTTCCAGCTAGTAAGGATCACATAATTCCTAACAAAGTTTTGACACAGATTCCCAATTCGGGCATTCAGAACATATAGCACGTTGCTGTAAGCAAGCACATTCTCATTCAAAGATGCAAGTTACTATGTAGGAACAAGTTTGTATAGGTATTTCAAAGATGCCCAGAACTGAGCTAAACTTGGTATGTGTCCAACTCCTAGAAATAACTTCATGCCCCATCTCCCTTACTTCCAGCTAGTAAGGATCACATAATTCCTAACAAAGTTTTGACACAGATTCCCAATTCGGGCATTCGGAACATATAGCACGTTGCTGTAAGCAAGCAGATTCTCATTCAAAGTTGCAAGTTACTATGTAGGAACAAGTTTGTATAGGTATTTCAAAGATGCCCAGAACTGAGCTAAACTTGGTATGTGTCCAACTCCTAGAAATAACTTCATGCCCCATCTCCCTTACTTCCAGCTAGTAAGGATCACATAATTCCTAACAAAGTTTTGACACAGATTCCCAATTCGGGCATTCAGAACATATAGCACGTTGCTGTAAGCAAGCACATTCTCATTCAAAGATGCAAGTTACTATGTAGGAACAAGTTTGTATAGGTATTTCAAAGATGCCCAGAACTGAGCTAAACTTGGTATGTGTCCAACTCCTAGAAATAACTTCATGCCCCATCTCCCTTACTTCCAGCTAGTAAGGATCACATAATTCCTAACAAAGTTTTGACACAGATTCCCAATTCGGGCATTCAGAACATATAGCACGTTGCTGTAAGCAAGCAGATTCTCATTCAAAGATGCAAGTTACTATGTAGGAACAAGTTTGTATAGGTATTTCAAAGATGCCCAGAACTGAGCTAAACTTGGTATGTGTCCAACTCCTAGAAATAACTTCATGCCCCATCTCCCTTACTTCCAGCTAGTAAGGATCACATAATTCCTAACAAAGTTTTGACACAGATTCCCTATTCGGGCATTCAGAACATATAGCACGTTGCTGCAAGCAAGCACATTCTCATTCAAAGTTGCAAGTTACTATGTAGGAACAAGTTTGTATAGGTATTTCAAAGATGCCCAGAACTGAGCTAAACTTGGTATGTCTCCAACTCCAAGAAATAACTTCATGCCCCATCTCCCTTACTTCCAGCTAGTAAGGATCACATAATTCCTAACAAAGTTTTGACACAGATTCCCAATTCGGGCATTCAGAACATATAGCACGTTGCTGTAAGCAAGCACATTCTCATTCAAAGATGCAAGTTACTAGGTAGGAACAAGTTTGTATAGGTATTTCAAAGATGCCCAGAACTGAGCTAAACTTGGTATGTGTCCAACTCCTAGAAATAACTTCATGCCCCATCTCCCTTACTTCCAGCTAGTAAGGATCACATAATTCCTAACAAAGTTTTGACACAGATTCCCAATTCGGGCATTCAGAACATATAGCACGTTGCTGCAAGCAAGCACATTCTCATTCAAAGATGCAAGTTACTATGTAGGAACAAGTTTGTATAGGTATTTCAAAGATGCCCAGAACTGAGCTAAACTTGGTATGTGTCCAACTCCTAGAAATAACTTCATGCCCCATCTCCCTTACTTCCAGCTAGTAAGGATCACATAATTCCTAACAAAGTTTTGACACAGATTCCCAATTCGGGCATTCAGAACATATAGCACGATGCGGTAAGCAAGCACATTCTCATTCAAAGTTGCAAGTTACTATGTAGGAACAAGTTTGTATAGGTATTTCAAAGATGCCCAGAACTGAGCTAAACTTGGTATGTGTCCAACTCCTAGAAATAACTTCATGCCCCATCTCCCTTACTTCCAGCTAGTAAGGATCACATAATTCCTATCAAAGTTTTGACACAGATTCCCAATTCGGGCATTCAGAACATATAGCACGTTGCTGTAAGCAAGCACATTTTCATTCAAAGTTGCAAGTTACTATGTAGGAACAAGTTTGTATAGGTATTTCAAAGATGCCCAGAACTGAGCTAAACTTGGTATGTGTCCAACTCCTAGAAATAACTTCATGCCCCATCTCCCTTACTTCCAGCTAGTAAGGATCACATAATTCCTAACAAAGTTTTGACACAGATTCCCAATTCGGGCATTCAGAACATATAGCACGTTGCTGTAAGCAAGCAGATTCTCATTCAAAGATGCAAGTTACTATGTAGGAACAAGTTTGTATAGGTATTTCAAAGATGCCCAGAACTGAGCTAAACTTGGTATGTGTCCAACTCCTAGAAATAACTTCATGCCCCATCTCCCTTACTTCCAGCTAGTAAGGATCACATAATTCCTAACAAAGTTTTGACACAGATTCCCTATTCGGGCATTCAGAACATATAGCACGTTGCTGCAAGCAAGCACATTCTCATTCAAAGTTGCAAGTTACTAGGTAAGAACAAGTTTGTATAGGTATTTCAAAGATGCCCAGAACTGAGCGAAACTTGGTATGTCTCCAAGTCCAAGAAATAACTTCATGCCCCATCTCCCTTACTTCCAGCTAGTAAGGATCACATAATTCCTAACAAAGTTTTGACACAGATTGCCAATTCGGGCATTCAGAACATATAGCACGTTGCTGTAAGCAAGCACATTCTCATTCAAAGTTGCAAGTTACTATGTAGGAACAAGTTTGTATAGGTATTTCAAAGATGCCCAGAACTGAGCTAAACTTGGTATGTGTCCAACTCCTAGAAATAACTTCATGCCCCATCTCCCTTACTTCCAGCTAGTAAGGATCACATAATTCCTAACAAAGTTTTGACACAGATTCCCAATTCGGGCATTCAGAACATATAGCACGTTGCTGCAAGCAAGCACATTCTCATTCAAAGTTGCAAGTTACTATGTAGGAACAAGTTTGTATAGGTATTTCAAAGATGCCCAGAACTGAGCTAAACTTGGTATGTCTCCAACTCCAAGAAATAACTTCATGCCCCATCTCCCTTACTTCCAGCTAATAAGGGTCACATAATTCCTAACAAAGTTTTAACACAGATTGCCAATTCGGGCATTCAGAACATATAGCACGTTGCTGTAAGCAAGCACATTCTCATTCAAAGATGCAAGTTACTATGTAGGAACAAGTTTGTATAGGTATTTCAAAGATGCCCAGAACTGAGCTAAACTTAGTATGTGTCCAACTCCTAGAAATAACTTCATGCCCCATCTCCCTTACTTCCAGCTAGTAAGGATCACATAATTCCTAACAAAGTTTTGACACAGATTCCCAATTCGGGCATTCAGAACATATAGCACGTTGCTGTAAGCAAGCACATTCTCATTCAAAGATGCAAGTTACTATGTAGGAACAAGTTTGTATAGGTATTTCAAAGATGCCCAGAACTGAGCTAAACTTGGTATGTGTCCAACTCCTAGAAATAACTTCATGCCCCATCTCCCTTACTTCCAGCTAGTAAGGATCACATAATTCCTAACAAAGATTTGACACAGATTCCCAATTCGGGCATTCGGAACATATAGCACGTTGCTGTAAGCAAGCAGATTCTCATTCAAAGTTGCAAGTTACTATGTAGGAACAAGTTTGTATAGGTATTTCAAAGATGCCCAGAACTGAGCTAAACTTGGTATGTGTCCAACTCCTAGAAATAACTTCATGCCCCATCTCCCTTACTTCCAGCTAGTAAGGATCACATAATTCCTAACAAAGTTTTGACACAGATTCCCAATTCGGGCATTCAGAACATATAGCACGTTGCTGTAAGCAAGCACATTCTCATTCAAAGATGCAAGTTACTATGTAGGAACAAGTTTGTATAGGTATTTCAAAGATGCCCAGAACTGAGCTAAACTTGGTATGTGTCCAACTCCTAGAAATAACTTCATGCCCCATCTCCCTTACTTCCAGCTAGTAAGGATCACATAATTCCTAACAAAGTTTAGACACAGATTCCCAATTCGGGCATTCAGAACATATAGCACGTTGCTGTAAGCAAGCACATTCTCATTCAAAGATGCAAGTTACTATGTAGGAACAAGTTTGTATAGGTATTTCAAAGATGCCCAGAACTGAGCTAAACTTGGTATGTGTCCAACTCCTAGAAATAACTTCATGCCCCATCTCCCTTACTTCCAGCTAGTAAGGATCACATAATTCCTAACAAAGTTTTGACACAGATTCCCAATTCGGGCATTCAGAACATATAGCACGTTGCTGTAAGCAAGCACATTTTCATTCAAAGATGCAAGTTACTATGTAGGAACAAGTTTGTATAGGTATTTCAAAGATGCCCAGAACTGAGCTAAACTTGGTATGTGTCCAACTCCTAGAAATAACTTCATGCCCCATCTCCCTTACTTCCAGCTAGTAAGGATCACATAATTCCTAACAAAGTTTTGACACAGATTGCCACTTCGGGCATTCAGAACATATAGCACGTTGCTGTAAGCAAGCACATTCTCATTCAAAGATGCAAGTTACTATGTAGGAACAAGTTTGTATAGGTATTTCAAAGATGCCCAGAACTGAGCTAAACTTGGTATGTGTCCAACTCCTAGAAATAACTTTATGCCCCATCTCCCTTACTTCCAGCTAGTAAGGATCACATAATTCCTAACAAAGTTTTGACACAGATTCCCAATTCGGGCATTCAGAACATAGAGCACGTTGCTGCAAGCAAGCACATTCTCATACAAAGTTGCAAGTTACTATGTAGGAACAAGTTTGTATAGGTATTTCAAAGATGCCCAGAACTGAGCTAAACTTGGTATGTGTCCAACTCCTAGAAATAACTTTATGCCCCATCTCCCTTACTTCCAGCTAGTAAGGATCACATAATTCCTAACAAAGTTTTGACACAGATTCCCAATTCGGGCATTCGGAACATAGAGCACGTTGCTGTAAGCAAGCACATTCTCATACAAAGTTGCAAGTTACTATGTAGGAACAAGTTTGTATAGGTATTTCAAAGATGCCCAGAACTGAGCTAAACTTGGTATGTGTCCAACTCCTAGAAATAACTTCATGCCCCATCTCCCTTACTTCCAGCTAGTAAGGATCACATAATTCCTAACAAAGTTTTGACACAGATTCCCAATTCGGGCATTCGGAACATATAGCACGTTGCTGTAAGCAAGCACATTCTCATTCAAAGTTGCAAGTTACTATGTAGGAACAAGTTTGTATAGGTATTTCAAAGATGCCCAGAACTGAGCTAAACTTGGTATGTGTCCAACTCCTAGAAATAACTTCATGCCCCATCTCCCTTACTTCCAGCTAGTAAGGATCACATAATTCCTAACAAAGTTTTGACACAGATTCCCAATTCGGGCATTCGGAACATATAGCACGTTGCTGTAAGCAAGCAGATTCTCATTCAAAGTTGCAAGTTACTATGTAGGAACAAGTTTGTATAGGTATTTCAAAGATGCCCAGAACTGAGCTAAACTTGGTATGTGTCCAACTCCTAGAAATAACTTCATGCCCCATCTCCCTTACTTCCAGCTAGTAAGGATCACATAATTCCTAACAAAGTTTTGACACAGATTCCCAATTCGGGCATTCGGAACATATAGCACGTTGCTGTAAGCAAGCAGATTCTCATTCAATGTTGCAAGTTACTATGTAGGAACAAGTTTGTATAGGTATTTCAAAGATGCCCAGAACTGAGCTAAACTTGGTATGTGTCCAACTCCTAGAAATAACTTCATGCCCCATCTCCCTTACTTCCAGCTAGTAAGGATCACATAATTCCTAACAAAGTTTTGACACACATTCCCTATTCGGGCATTCGGAACATATAGCACGTTGCTGTAAGCAAGCAGATTCTCATTCAAAGATGCAAGTTACTATGTAGGAACAAGTTTGTATAGGTATTTCAAAGATGCCCAGAACTGAGCTAAACTTGGTATGTGTCCAACTCCTAGAAATAACTTCATGCCCCATCTCCCTTACTTCCAGCTAGTAAGGATCACATAATTCCTAACAAAGTTTTGACACAGATTGCCAATTCGGGCATTCGGAACATATAGCACGTTGCTGTAAGCAAGCACCTTCTCATTCAAAGATGCAAGTTACTATGTAGGAACAAGTTTGTATAGGTATTTCAAAGATGCCCAGAACTGAGCTAAACTTGGTATTTGTCCAACTCCTAGAAATAACTTCATGCCCCATCTCCCTTACTTCCAGCTAGTAAGGATCACATAATTCCTAACAAAGATTTGACACAGATTCCCAATTCGGGCATTCGGAACATAGAGCACGTTGCTGCAAGCTAGCACATTCTCATTCAAAGATGCAAGTTACTATGTAGGAACAAGTTTGTATAGGTATTTCAAAGATGCCCAGAACTGAGCTAAACTTGGTATGTGTCCAACTCCTAGAAATAACTTCATGCCCCATCTCCCTTACTTCCAGCTAGTAAGGATCACATAATTCCTAACAAAGTTTTGACACAGATTCCCAATTCGGGCATTCAGAACATAGAGCACGTTGCTGCAAGCAAGCACATTCTCATACAAAGTTGCAAGTTACTATTTAGGAACAAGTTTGTATAGGTATTTCAAAGATGCCCAGAACTGAGCTAAACTTGGTATGTGTCCAACTCCTTGAAATAACTTCATGCCCCATCTCCCTTACTTCCAGCTAGTAAGGATCACATAATTCCTAACAAAGTTTTGACACAGATTCCCAATTCGGGCATTCAGAACATATAGCACGTTGCTGTAAGCAAGCAGATTCTCATTCAAAGTTGCAAGTTACTATGTAGGAACAAGTTTGTATAGGTATTTCAAAGATCCCCAGAACTGAGCTAAACTTGGTATGTGTCCAACTCCTAGAAATAACTTCATGCCCCATCTCCCTTACTTCCAGCTAGTAAGGATCACATAATTCCTAACAAAGTTTTGACACAGATTCCCAATATGGGCATTCAGAACATATAGCACGTTGCTGTAAGCAAGCACATTCTCATTCAAAGATGCAAGTTTCTATGTAGGAACAAGTTTGTATAGGTATTTCAAAGATGCCCAGAACTGAGCTAAACTTGGTATGTGTCCAACTCCTAGAAATAACTTCATGCCCCATCTCCCTTACTTGCAGCTAGTAAGGATCACATAATTCCTAACAAAGTTTTGACACAGATTCCCAATTCGGGCATTCAGAACATATAGCACGTTGCTGTAAGCAAGCACATTCTCATTCAAAGATGCAAGTTACTATGTAGGAACAAGTTTGTATAGGTATTTCAAAGATGCCCAGAACTGAGCTAAACTTGGTATGTGTCCAACTCCTAGAAATAACTTCATGCCCCATCTCCCTTACTTCCAGCTAGTAAGGATCACATAATTCCTAACAAAGTTTTGACACAGATTCCCAATTCGGGCATTCAGAACATATAGCACGTTGCTGTAAGCAAGCACATTCTCATTCAAAGATGCAAGTTACTATGTAGGAACAAGTTTGTATAGGTATTTCAAAGATGCCCAGAACTGAGCTAAACTTGGTATGTGTCCAACTCCTAGAAATAACTTCATGCCCCATCTCCCTTACTTCCAGCTAGTAAGGATCACATAATTCCTAACAAAGTTTTGACACAGATTCCCAATTCGGACATTCAGAACATCTAGCACGTTGCTGTAAGCAAGCACATTCTCATTCAAAGATGCAAGTTACTATGTAGGAACAAGTTTGTATAGGTATTTCAAAGATGCCCAGAACTGAGCTAAACTTGGTATGTGTCCAACTCCTAGAAATAACTTCATGCCCCATCTCCCTTACTTCCAGCTAGTAAGGATCACATAATTCCTAACAAAGTTTTGACACAGATTCCCAATTCGGGCATTCAGAACATATAGCACGTTGCTGTAAGCAAGCACATTCTCATTCAAAGATGCAAGTTACTATGTAGGAACAAGTTTGTATAGGTATTTCAAAGATGCCCAGAACTGAGCTAAACTTGGTATGTGTCCAACTCCTAGAAATAACTTCATGCCCCATCTCCCTTACTTCCAGCTAGTAAGGATCACATAATTCCTAACAAAGTTTTGACACAGATTCCCAATTCGGGCATTCAGAACATATAGCACGTTGCTGTAAGCAAGCACATTCTCATTCAAAGATGCAAGTTACTATGTAGGAACAAGTTTGTATAGGTATTTCAAAGATGCCCAGAACTGAGCTAAACTTGGTATGTGTCCAACTCCTAGAAATAACTTCATGCCCCATCTCCCTTACTTCCAGCTAGTAAGGATCACATAATTCCTAACAAAGTTTTGACACAGATTCCCAATTCGGGCATTCAGAACATATAGCACGTTGTTGTAAGCAAGCAGATTCTCATTCAAAGTTGCAAGTTACTATGTAGGAACAAGTTTGTATAGGTATTTCAAAGATCCCCAGAACTGAGCTAAACTTGGTATGTGTCCAACTCCTAGAAATAACTTCATGCCCCATCTCCCTTACTTCCAGCTAGTAAGGATCACATAATTCCTAACAAAGTTTTGACACAGATTCCCAATATGGGCATTCAGAACATATAGCACGTTGCTGTAAGCAAGCACATTCTCATTCAAAGATGCAAGTTACTATGTAGGAACAAGTTTGTATAGGTATTTCAAAGATGCCCAGAACTGAGCTAAACTTGGTATGTGTCCAACTCCTAGAAATAACTTCATGCCCCATCTCCCTTACTTCCAGCTAGTAAGGATCACATAATTCCTAACAAAGTTTTGACACAGATTCCCAATTCGGGCATTCAGAACATATAGCACGTTGCTGTAAGCAAGCACATTCTCATTCAAAGATGCAAGTTACTATGTAGGAACAAGTTTGTATAGGTATTTCAAAGATGCCCAGAACTGAGCTAAACTTGGTATGTGTCCAACTCCTAGAAATAACTTCATGCCCCATCTCCCTTACTTCCAGCTAGTAAGGATCACATAATTCCTAACAAAGTTTTGACACAGATTCCCAATTCGGGCATTCAGAACATATAGCACGTTGCTGTAAGCAAGCACATTCTCATTCAAAGATGCAAGTTACTATGTAGGAACAAGTTTGTATAGGTATTTCAAAGATGCCCAGAACTGAGCTAAACTTGGTATGTGTCCAACTCCTAGAAATAACTTCATGCCCCATCTCCCTTACTTCCAGCTAGTAAGGATCACATAATTCCTAACAAAGTTTTGACACAGATTCCCAATTCGGACATTCAGAACATATAGCACGTTGCTGTAAGCAAGCACATTCTCATTCAAAGATGCAAGTTACTATGTAGGAACAAGTTTGTATAGGTATTTCAAAGATGCCCAGAACTGAGCTAAACTTGGTATGTGTCCAACTCCTAGAAATAACTTCATGCCCCATCTCCCTTACTTCCAGCTAGTAAGGATCACATAATTCCTAACAAAGTTTTGACACAGATTCCCAATTCGGGCATTCAGAACATATAGCACGTTGCTGTAAGCAAGCACATTCTCATTCAAAGATGCAAGTTACTATGTAGGAACAAGTTTGTATAGGTATTTCAAAGATGCCCAGAACTGAGCTAAACTTGGTATGTGTCCAACTCCTAGAAATAACTTCATGCCCCATCTCCCTTACTTCCAGCTAGTAAGGATCACATAATTCCTAACAAAGTTTTGACACAGATTCCCAATTCGGGCATTCAGAACATATAGCACGTTGCTGTAAGCAAGCACATTCTCATTCAAAGATGCAAGTTACTATGTAGGAACAAGTTTGTATAGGTATTTCAAAGATGCCCAGAACTGAGCTAAACTTGGTATGTGTCCAACTCCTAGAAATAACTTCATGCCCCATCTCCCTTACTTCCAGCTAGTAAGGATCACATAATTCCTAACAAAGTTTTGACACAGATTCCCAATTCGGACATTCAGAACATATAGCACGTTGCTGTAAGCAAGCACATTCTCATTCAAAGATGCAAGTTACTATGTAGGAACAAGTTTGTATAGGTATTTCAAAGATGCCCAGAACTGAGCTAAACTTGGTATGTGTCCAACTCCTAGAAATAACTTCATGCCCCATCTCCCTTACTTCCAGCTAGTAAGGATCACATAATTCCTAACAAAGTTTTGACACAGATTCCCAATTCGGGCATTCAGAACATATAGCACGTTGCTGTAAGCAAGCACATTCTCATTCAAAGTTGCAAGTTACTATGTAGGAACAAGTTTGTATAGGTATTTCAAAGATGCCCAGAACTGAGCTAAACTTGGTATGTGTCCAACTCCTAGAAATAACTTCATGCCCCATCTCCCTTACTTCCAGCTAGTAAGGATCACATAATTCCTAACAAAGTTTTGACACAGATTCCCAATTCGGGCATTCAGAACATATAGCACGTTGCTGTAAGCAAGCAGATTCTCATTCAAAGTTGCAAGTTACTATGTAGGAACAAGTTTGTATAGGTATTTCAAAGATGCCCAGAACTGAGCTAAACTTGGTATGTGTCCAACTCCTAGAAATAACTTCATGCCCCATCTCCCTTACTTCCAGCTAGTAAGGATCACATAATTCCTAACAAAGTTTTGACACAGATTCCCAATTCGGGCATTCAGAACATATAGCACGTTGCTGTAAGCAAGCACATTTTCATTCAAAGATGCAAGTTACTATGTAGGAACAAGTTTGTATAGGTATTTCAAAGATGCCCAGAACTGAGCTAAACTTGGTATGTGTCCAACTCCTAGAAATAACTTCATGCCCCATCTCCCTTACTTCCAGCTAGTAAGGATCACATAATTCCTAACAAAGTTTTGACACAGATTCCCTATTCGGGCATTCAGAACATAGAGCACGTTGCTGTAAGCAAGCACATTCTCATTCAAAGATGCAAGTTACTATGTAGGAACAAGTTTGTATAGGTATTTCAAAGATGCCCAGAACTGAGCTTAACTTGGTATGTGTCCAACTCCTAGAAATAACTTCATGCCCCATCTCCCTTACTTACAGCTAGTAAGGATCACATAATTCCTAACAAAGTTTTGACACAGATTCCCATTTCGGGCATTCAGAACATATAGCACGTTGCTGTAAACAAGCAGATTCTCATTCAAAGATGCAAGTTACTATGTAGGAACAAGTTTGTATAGGTATTTCAAAGATGCCCAGAACTGAGCTAAACTTGGTATGTGTCCAACTCCTAGAAATAACTTCATGCCCCATCTCCCTTACTTCCAGCTAGTAAGGATCACATAATTCCTAACAAAGTTTTGACACAGATTCCCAATTCGGGCATTCAGAACATATAGCACGTTGCTGTAAGCAAGCAGATTCTCATTCAAAGATGCAAGTTACTATGTAGCAACAAGTTTGTATAGGTATTTCAAAGATGCCCAGAACTGAGCTAAACTTGGTATGTGTCCAACTCCTAGAAATAACTTCATGCCCCATCTCCCTTACTTGCAGCAAGTAAGGATCACATAATTCCTAACAAAGTTTTGACACAGATTCCCAATTCGGGCATTCAAACATATAGCACGTTGCTGTAAGCAAGCAGATTCTCATTCAAAGATGCAAGTTACTATGTAGGAACAAGTTTGTATAGGTATTTCAAAGATGCCCAGAACTGAGCTAAACTTGGTATGTGTCCAACTCCTAGAAATAACTTCATGCCCCATCTCCCTTACTTCCAGCTAGTAAGGATCACATAATTCCTAACAAAGTTTTGACACAGATTCCCAATTCGGGCATTCAGAACATATAGCACGTTGCTGTAAGCAAGCACATTCTCATTCAAAGATGCAAGTTACTATGTAGGAACAAGTTTGTATAGGTATTTCAGAGATGCCCAGAACTGAGCTAAACTTGGTATGTGTCCAACTCCTAGAAATAACTTCATGCCCCATCTCCCTTACTTCCAGCTAGTAAGGATCACATAATTCCTAACAAAGTTTTGACACAGATTCCCAATTCGGGCATTCAGAACATATAGCACGTTGCTGTAAGCAAGCACATTCTCATTCAAAGATGCAAGTTACTATGTAGGAACAAGTTTGTATAGGTATTTCAAAGATGCCCAGAACTGAGCTAAACTTGGTATGTGTCCAACTCCTAGAAATAACTTCATGCCCCATCTCCCTTACTTCCAGCTAGTAAGGATCACATAATTCCTAACAAAGTTTTGACACAGATTCCCAATTCGGGCATTCAGAACATATAGCACGTTGCTGTAAGCAAGCACATTCTCATTCAAAGATGCAAGTTACTATGTAGGAACAAGTTTGTATAGGTATTTCAAAGATGCCCAGAACTGAGCTAAACTTGGTATGTGTCCAACTCCTAGAAATAACTTCATGCCCCATCTCCCTTACTTCCAGCTAGTAAGGATCACATAATTCCTAACAAAGTTTTGACACAGATTCCCAATTCGGGCATTCAGAACATATAGCACGTTGCTGTAAGCAAGCAGATTCTCATTCAAAGATGCAAGTTACTATGTAGGAACAAGTTTGTATAGGTGTTTCAAAGATGCCCAGAACTGAGCCAAACTTGGTATGTGTCCAACTCCTAGAAATAACTTCATGCCCCATCTCCCTTACTTCCAGCTAGTAAGGATCACATAATTCCTAACAAAGTTTTGACACAGATTGCCAATTCGGGCATTCAGAACATATAGCACGTTGCTGTAAGCAAGCAGATTCTCATTCAAAGATGCAAGTTACTATGTAGGAACAAGTTTGTATAGGTGTTTCAAAGATGCCCAGAACTGAGCCAAACTTGGTATGTGTCCAACTCCTAGAAATAACTTCATGCCCCATCTCCCTTACTTCCAGCTAGTAAGGATCATATAATTCCTAACAAAGTTTTGACACAGATTGCCAATTCGGACATTCAGAACATATAGCACGTTGCTGCAAGCAAGCACATTCTCATTCAAAGTTGCAAGTTACTATGTAGGAACAAGTTTGTATAGGTATTTCAAAGATGCCCAGAACTGAGCTAAACTTGGTATGTCTCCAACTCCTAGAAATAACTTCATGCCCCATGTCCCTTACTTCCAGCTAGTAAGGATCACATAATTCCTAACAAAGTTTTGACACAGATTCCCAATTCGGGCATTCAGAACATATAGCACGTTGCTGTAAGCAAGCACATTCTCATTCAAAGATGCAAGTTACTATGTAGGAACAAGTTTGTATAGGTATTTCAAAGATGCCCAGAACTGAGCTAAACTTGGTATGTGTCCAACTCCTAGAAATAACTTCATGCCCCATCTCCCTTAGTTCCAGCTAGTAAGGATCACATAATTCCTAACAAAGTTTTGACACAGATTCCCAATTCGGGCATTCAGAACATATAGCACGTTGCTGCAAGCAAGCAGATTCTCATTCAAAGATGCAAGTTACTATGTAGGAACAAGTTTGTATAGGTATTTCAAAGATGCCCAGAACTGAGCTAAACTTGGTATGTGTCCAACTCCTAGAAATAACTTCATGCCCCATCTCCCTTACTTCCAGCTAGTAAGGATCACATAATTCCTAACAAAGTTTTGACACAGATTCCCAATTCGGGCATTCAGAACATACAGCACGTTGCTGCAAGCAAGCACATTCTCATTCAAAGTTGCAAGTTACTATGTAGGAACAAGTTTGTATAGGTATTTCAAAGATGCCCAGAACTGAGCTAAACTTGGTATGTGTCCAACTCCTAGAAATAACTTCATGCCCCATCTCCCTTACTTCCAGCTAGTAAGGATCACATAATTCCTAACAAAGTTTTGACACAGATTCCCAATTCGGGCATTCAGAACTTATAGCACGTTGCTGTAAGCAAGCACATTCTCATTCAAAGATGAAAGTTACTATGTAGGAACAAGTTTGTATAGGTATTTCAAAGATGCCCAGAACTGAGCTAAACTTGGTATGTGTCCAACTCCTAGAAATAACTTCATGCCCCATCTCCCTTACTTCCAGCTAGTAAGGATGACATAATTCCTAACAAAGTTTTGACACAGATTCCCAATTCGGGCATTCAGAACATATAGCACGTTGCTGTAAGCAAGCACATTCTCATTCAAAGTTGCAAGTTACTATGTAGGAACAAGTTTGTATAGGTATTTCAAAGATGCCCAGAACTGAGCTAAACTTGGTATGTGTCCAACTCCTAGAAATAACTTCATGCCCCATCTCCCTTACTTCCAGCTAGTAAGGATGACATAATTCCTAACAAAGTTTTGACACAGGTTGCCAATTCGGGCATTCAGAACATATAGCACGTTGCTGTAAGCAAGCACATTCTCATTCAAAGATGCAAGTTACTAGGTAGGAACAAGTTTGTATAGGTATTTCAAAGATGCCCAGAACTGAGCTAAACTTGGTATGTGTCCAACTCCTAGAAATAACTTCATGCCCCATCTCCCTTACTTCCAGCTAGTAAGGATCACATAATTCCTAATAAAGTTTTGACACAGATTCCCAATTCGGGCATTCAGAACATATAGCACGTTGCTGTAAGCAAGCACATTCTCATTCAAAGATGCAAGTTACTAGGAAGGAACAAGTTTGTATAGGTATTTCAAAGATGCCCAGAACTGAGCTAAACTTGGTATGTGTCCAACTCCTAGAAATAACTTCATGCCCCATCTCCCTTACTTCCAGCTAGTAAGGATCACATAATTCCTAATAAAGTTTTGACACAGATTCCCAATTCGGGCATTCAGAACATATAGCACGTTGCTGCAAGCAAGCACATTCTCATTCAAAGATGCAAGTTACTAGGTAGGAACAAGTTTGTATAGGTATTTCAAAGATGCCCAGAACTGAGCTAAACTTGGTATGTGTCCACCTCCTAGAAATAACTTCATGCCCCATCTCCCTTACTTCCAGCTAGTAAGGATCACATAATTCCTAACAAAGTTTTGACACAGATTCCCTATTCGGGCATTCAGAACATATAGCACGTTGCTGCAAGCAAGCACATTCTCATTCAAAGTTGCAAGTTACTAGGTAGGAACAAGTTTGTATAGGTATTTCAAAGATGCCCAGAACTGAGCTAAACTTGGTATGTGTCCACCTCCTAGAAATAACTTCATGCTCCATCTCCCTTACTTCCAGCTAGTAAGGATCACATAATTCCTAACAAAGTTTTGACACAGATTCCCTATTCGGGCATTCAGAACATATAGCACGTTGCTGCAAGCAAGCACATTCTCATTCAAAGTTGCAAGTTACTATGTAGGAACAAGTTTGTATAGGTATTTCAAAGATGCCCAGAACTGAGCTAAACTTGGTATGTGTCCAACTCCTAGAAATAACTTCATGCCCCATCTCCCTTACTTCCAGCTAGTAAGGATCACATAATTCCTAACAAAGTTTTGACACAGATTCCCAATTCGGGCATTCAGAACATATAGCACGTTGCTGTAAGCAAGCACATTCTCATTCAAAGATGCAAGTTACTAGGTAGGAACAAGTTTGTATAGGTATTTCAAAGATGCCCAGAACTGAGCTAAACTTGGTATGTGTCCAACTCCTAGAAATAACTTCATGCCCCATCTCCCTTACTTCCAGCTAGTAAGGATCACATAATTCCTAACAAAGTTTTGACACAGATTCCCAATTCGGGCATCCAGAACATATAGCACGTTGCTGCAAGCAAGCACATTCTCATTCAAAGATGCAAGTTACTAGGTAGGAACAAGTTTGTATAGGTATTTCAAAGATGCCCAGAACTGAGCTAAACTTGGTATGTGTCCACCTCCTAGAAATAACTTCATGCTCCATCTCCCTTACTTCCAGCTAGTAAGGATCACATAATTCCTAACAAAGTTTTGACACAGATTGCCAATTCGGGCATTCAGAACATATAGCACGTTGCTGTAAGCAAGCACATTCTCATTCAAAGATGCAAGTTACTATGTAGGAAAAAGTTTGTATAGGTATTTCAAAGATGCCCAGAACTGAGCTAAACTTGGTATGTGTCCAACTCCTAGAAATAACTTCATGCCCCATCTCCCTTACTTCCAGCTAGTAAGGATCACATAATTCCAAACAAAGTTTTGACACAGATTCCCAATTCGGGCATTCAGAACATATAGCACGTTGCTGTAAGCAAGCACATTCTCATTCAAAGTTGCAAGTTACTATGTAGGAACAAGTTTGTATAGGTATTTCAAAGATGCCCAGAACTGAGCTAAACTTGGTATGTGTCCAACTCCTAGAAATAACTTCATGCCCCATCTCCCTTACTTCCAGCTAGTAAGGATGACATAATTCCTAACAAAGTTTTGACACAGATTCCCAATTCGGGCATTCAGAACATATAGCACGTTGCTGTAAGCAAGCACATTCTCATTCAAAGTTGCAAGTTACTATGTAGGAACAAGTTTGTATAGGTATTTCAAAGATGCCCAGAACTGAGCTAAACTTGGTATGTGTCCAACTCCTAGAAATAACTTCATGCCCCATCTCCCTTACTTCCAGCTAGTAAGGATGACATAATTCCTAACAAAGTTTTGACACAGGTTGCCAATTCGGGCATTCAGAACATATAGCACGTTGCTGTAAGCAAGCACATTCTCATTCAAAGATGCAAGTTACTAGGTAGGAACAAGTTTGTATAGGTATTTCAAAGATGCCCAGAACTGAGCTAAACTTGGTATGTGTCCAACTCCTTGAAATAACTTCATGCCCCATCTCCCTTACTTCCAGCTAGTAAGGATCACATAATTCCTAATAAAGTTTTGACACAGATTCCCAATTCGGGCATTCAGAACATATAGCACGTTGCTGTAAGCAAGCACATTCTCATTCAAAGATGCAAGTTACTAGGAAGGAACAAGTTTGTATAGGTATTTCAAAGATGCCCAGAACTGAGCTAAACTTGGTATGTGTCCAACTCCTAGAAATAACTTCATGCCCCATCTCCCTTACTTCCAGCTAGTAAGGATCACATAATTCCTAATAAAGTTTTGACACAGATTCCCAATTCGGGCATTCAGAACATATAGCACGTTGCTGCAAGCAAGCACATTCTCATTCAAAGACGCAAGTTACTAGGTAGGAACAAGTTTGTATAGGTATTTCAAAGATGCCCAGAACTGAGCTAAACTTGGTATGTGTCCACCTCCTAGAAATAACTTCATGCCCCATCTCCCTTACTTCCAGCTAGTAAGGATCACATAATTCCTAACAAAGTTTTGACACAGATTCCCTATTCGGGCATTCAGAACATATAGCACGTTGCTGCAAGCAAGCACATTCTCATTCAAAGTTGCAAGTTACTAGGTAGGAACAAGTTTGTATAGGTATTTCAAAGATGCCCAGAACTGAGCTAAACTTGGTATGTGTCCACCTCCTAGAAATAACTTCATGCTCCATCTCCCTTACTTCCAGCTAGTAAGGATCACATAATTCCTAACAAAGTTTTGACACAGATTCCCTATTCGGGCATTCAGAACATATAGCACGTTGCTGCAAGCAAGCACATTCTCATTCAAAGTTGCAAGTTACTATGTAGGAACAAGTTTGTATAGGTATTTCAAAGATGCCCAGAACTGAGCTAAACTTGGTATGTGTCCAACTCCTAGAAATAACTTCATGCCCCATCTCCCTTACTTCCAGCTAGTAAGGATCACATAATTCCTAACAAAGTTTTGACACAGATTCCCAATTCGGGCATTCAGAACATATAGCACGTTGCTGTAAGCAAGCACATTCTCATTCAAAGATGCAAGTTACTAGGTAGGAACAAGTTTGTATAGGTATTTCAAAGATGCCCAGAACTGAGCTAAACTTGGTATGTGTCCAACTCCTAGAAATAACTTCATGCCCCATCTCCCTTACTTCCAGCTAGTAAGGATCACATAATTCCTAACAAAGTTTTGACACAGATTCCCAATTCGGGCATTCAGAACATATAGCACGTTGCTGCAAGCAAGCACATTCTCATTCAAAGATGCAAGTTACTAGGTAGGAACAAGTTTGTATAGGTATTTCAAAGATGCCCAGAACTGAGCTAAATTCGTATGTGTCCACCTCCTAGAAATAACTTCATGCTCCATCTCCCTTACTTCCAGCTAGTAAGGATCACATAATTCCTAACAAAGTTTTGACACAGATTGCCAATTCGGGCATTCAGAACATATAGCACGTTGCTGTAAGCAAGCACATTCTCATTCAAAGATGCAAGTTACTATGTAGGAAAAAGTTTGTATAGGTATTTCAAAGATGCCCAGAACTGAGCTAAACTTGGTATGTGTCCAACTCCTAGAAATAACTTCATGCCCCATCTCCCTTACTTCCAGCTAGTAAGGATCACATAATTCCAAACAAAGTTTTGACACAGATTCCCAATTCGGGCATTCAGAACATATAGCACGTTGCTGTAAGCAAGCACATTCTCATTCAAAGTTGCAAGTTACTATGTAGGAACAAGTTTGTATAGGTATTTCAAAGATGCCCAGAACTGAGCTAAACTTGGTATGTGTCCAACTCCTAGAAATAACTTCATGCCCCATCTCCCTTACTTCCAGCTAGTAAGGATCACATAATTCCTAACAAAGTTTTGACACAGATTCCCAATTCGGGCATTCAGAACATATAGCACGTTGCTGTAAGCAAGCACATTTTCATTCAAAGATGCAAGTTACTAGGTAGGAACAAGTTTGTATAGGTATTTCAAAGATGCCCAGAACTGAGCTAAACTTGGTATGTGTCCAACTCCTAGAAATAACTTCATGCCCCATCTCCCTTACTTCCAGCTAGTAAGGATCACATAATTCCTAACAAAGTTTTGACACAGATTCCCAATTCGGGCATTCAGAACATATAGCACGTTGCTGCAAGCAAGCACATTCTCATTCAAAGTTGCAAGTTACTATGTAGGAACAAGTTTGTATAGGTATTTCAAAGATGCCCAGAACTGAGCTAAACTTGGTATGTGTCCAACTCCTAGAAATAACTTCATGCCCCATCTCCCTTACTTCCAGCTAGTAAGGATCACATAATTCCTAACAAAGTTTTGACACAGATTCCCAAATCGGTCATTCAGAACATATAGCACGTTGCTGTAAGCAAGCACATTCTCATTCAAAGTTGCAAGTTACTATGTAGGAACAAGTTTGTATAGGTATTTCAAAGATGCCCAGAACTGAGCTAAACTTGGTATGTGTCCAACTCCAAGAAATAACTTCATGCCCCATCTCCCTTACTTCCAGCTAGTAAGGATCACATAATTCCTAACAAAGATTTGACACAGATTCCCAATTCGGGCATTCAGAACATATAGCACGTTGCTGTAAGCAAGCACATTTTCATTCAAAGTTGCAAGTTACTATGTAAGAACAAGTTTGTATAGGTATTTCAAAGATGCCCAGAACTGAGCTAAACTTGGTATGTGTCCAACTCCTAGAAATAACTTCATGCCCCATCTCCCTTACTTCCAGCTAGTAAGGATCACATAATTCCTAACAAAGTTTTGACACAGATTCCCAATTCGGGCATTCAGAACATATAGCACGTTGCTGTAAGCAAGCACATTCTCATTCAAAGTTGCGAGTTACTATGTAGGAACAAGTTTGTATAGGTATTTCAAAGATGCCCAGAACTGAGCTAAACTTGGTATGTGTCCAACTCCTAGACATAACTTCATGCCCCATCTCCCTTACTTCCAGCTAGTAAGGATCACATAATTCCTAACAAAGTTTTGACACAGATTCCCAATTCGGGCATTCAGAACATATAGCACGTTGCTGTAAGCAAGCAGATTCTCATTCAAAGATGCAAGTTACAATGTAGGAACAAGTTTGTATAGGTATTTCAAAGATGCCCAGAACTGAGCTAAACTTGGTATGTGTCCAACTCCTAGAAATAACTTCATGCCCCATCTCCCTTACTTCCAGCTAGTAAGGATCACATAATTCCTAACAAAGTTTTGACACAGATTGCCAATTCGGGCATTCAGAACATACAGCACGTTGCTGTAAGCAAGCACATTCTCATTCAAAGATGAAAGTTACTATGTAGGAACAAGTTTGTATAGGTATTTCAAAGATGCCCAGAACTGAGCTAAACTTGGTATGTGTCCAACTCCTAGAAATAACTTCATGCCCCATCTCCCTTACTTCCAGCTAGTAAGGATCACATAATTCCTAACAAAGTTTTGACACAGATTCCCAATTCGGGCATTCAGAACTTATAGCACGTTGCTGTAAGCAAGCACATTCTCATTCAAAGTTGCAAGTTACTATGTAGGAACAAGTTTGTATAGGTATTTCAAAGAGGCCCAGAACTGAGCTAAACTTGGTATGTGTCCAACTCCTAGAAATAACTTCATGCCCCATCTCCCTTACTTCCAGCTAGTAAGGATGACATAATTCCTAACAAAGTTTTGACACAGATTCCCAATTCGGGCATTCAGAACATATAGCACGTTGCTGTAAGCAAGCAGATTCTCATTCAAAGATACAAGTTACTAGGTAGGAACAAGTTTGTATAGGTATTTCAAAGATGCCCAGAACTGAGCTAAACTTGGTATGTGTCCAACTCCTAGAAATAACTTCATGCCCCATCTCCCTTACTTCCAGCTAGTAAGGATCACATAATTCCTAACAAAGTTTTGACACAGGTTGCCAATTCGGGCATTCAGAACATATAGCACGTTGCTGTAAGCAAGCACATTCTCATTCAAAGATGCAAGTTACTATGTAGGAACAAGTTTGTATAGGTATTTCAAAGATGCCCAGAACTGAGCTAAACTTGGTATGTGTCCAACTCCTAGAAATAACTTCATGCCCCATCTCCCTTACTTCCAGCTAGTAAGGATCACATAATTCCTAATAAAGTTTTGACACAGATTCCCAATTCGGGCATTCAGAACATATAGCACGTTGCTGTAAGCAAGCACATTCTCATTCAAAGATGCAAGTTACTAGGAAGGAACAAGTTTGTATAGGTATTTCAAAGATGCCCAGAACTGAGCTAAACTTGGTATGTGTCCAACTCCTAGAAATAACTTCATGCCCCATCTCCCTTACTTCCAGCTAGTAAGGATCACATAATTCCTAACAAAGTTTTGACACAGATTCCCAATTCGGGCATTCAGAACATATAGCACGTTGCTGCAAGCAAGCACATTCTCATTCAAAGATGCAAGTTACTAGGTAGGAACAAGTTTGTATAGGTATTTCAAAGATGCCCAGAACTGAGCTAAACTTGGTATGTGTCCACCTCCTAGAAATAACTTCATGCTCCATCTCCCTTACTTCCAGCTAGTAAGGATCACATAATTCCTAACAAAGTTTTGACACAGATTCCCTATTCGGGCATTCAGAACATATAGCACGTTGCTGCAAGCAAGC
The DNA here is from genome assembly GCF_020826845.1 of Diceros bicornis minor. Lineage (NCBI taxonomy): Eukaryota > Metazoa > Chordata > Mammalia > Perissodactyla > Rhinocerotidae > Diceros > Diceros bicornis. Next base: position 952,688 of record NC_080751.1, on the reverse strand, counting down.
ACATTCTCATTCAAAGTTGCAAGTTACTATGTAGGAACAAGTTTGTATAGGTATTTCAAAGATGCCCAGAACTGAGCTAAACTTGGTATGTGTCCAACTCCTAGAAATAACTTCATGCCCCATCTCCCTTACTTCCAGCTAGTAAGGATCACATAATTCCTAACAAAGTTTTGACACAGATTGCCAATTCGGGCATTCAGAACATATAGCACGTTGCTGCAAGCAAGCACATTCTCATTCAAAGATGCAAGTTACTATGTAGGAACAAGTTTGTATAGGTATTTCAAAGATGCCCAGAACTGAGCTAAACTTGGTATGTGTCCAACTCCTAGAAATAACTTCATGCCCCATCTCCCTTACTTCCAGCTAGTAAGGATCACATAATTCCTAACAAAGTTTTGACACAGATTCCCAAATCGGGCATTCAGAACATATAGCACGTTGCTGCAAGCAAGCACATTCTCATTCAAAGTTGCAAGTTACTAGGTAGGAACAAGTTTGTATAGGTATTTCAAAGATGCCCAGAACTGAGCTAAACTTGGTATGTGTCCAACTCCTAGAAATAACTTCATGCCCCATCTCCCTTACTTCCAGCTAGTAAGGATCACATAATTCCAAACAAAGTTTTGACACAGATTCCCAATTCGGGCATTCAGAACATATAGCACGTTGCTGTAAGCAAGCACATTCTCATTCAAAGTTGCAAGTTACTATGTAGGAACAAGTTTGTATAGGTATTTCAAAGATGCCCAGAACTGAGCTAAACTTGGTATGTGTCCAACTCCTAGAAATAACTTCATGCCCCATCTCCCTTACTTCCAGCTAGTAAGGATCACATAATTCCTAACAAAGTTTTGACACAGATTCCCAATTCGGGCATACAGAACATATAGCACGTTGCTGTAAGCAAGCACATTTTCATTCAAAGATGCAAGTTACTAGGTAGGAACAAGTTTGTATAGGTATTTCAAAGATGCCCAGAACTGAGCTAAACTTGGTATGTGTCCAACTGCTAGAAATAACTTCATGCCCCATCTCCCTTACTTCCAGCTAGTAAGGATCACATAATTCCTAACAAAGTTTTGACACAGATTCCCAATTCGGGCATTCAGAACATATAGCACTTTGCTGTAAGCAAGCACATTCTCATTCAAAGATGCAAGTTACTAGGTAGGAACAAGTTTGTATAGGTATTTCAAAGATGCCCAGAACTGAGCTAAACTTGGTATGTGTCCAACTCCTAGAAATAACTTCATACCCCATCTCCCTTACTTCCAGCTAGTAAGGATCACATAATTCCTAACAAAGTTTTGACACAGATTCCCAATTCGGGCATTCAGAACTTATAGCACGTTGCTGTAAGCAAGCACATTCTCATTCAAAGTTGCAAGTTACTATGTAGGAACAAGTTTGTATAGGTATTTCAAAGATGCCCAGAACTGAGCTAAACTTGGTATGTGTCCAACTCCTAGAAATAACTTCATGCCCCATCTCCCTTACTTCCAGCTAGTAAGGATCACATAATTCCTAACAAAGTTTTGACACAGATTCCCAATTCGGGCATTCAGAACATATAGCACGTTGCTGTAAGCAAGCACATTTTCATTCAAAGTTACAAGTTACTAGGTAGGAACAAGTTTGTATAGGTATTTCAAAGATGCCCAGAACTGAGCTAAACTTGGTATGTGTCCAACTCCTAGAAATAACTTCATGCCCCATCTCCCTTACTTCCAGCTAGTAAGGATCACATAATTCCTAACAAAGTTTTGACACAGATTCCCAATTCGGGCATTCAGAACTTATAGCACGTTGCTGTAAGCAAGCACATTCTCATTCAAAGTTGCAAGTTACTATGTAGGAACAAGTTTGTATAGGTATTTCAAAGATGCCCAGAACTGAGCTAAACTTGGTATGTGTCCAACTCCTAGAAATAACTTCATGCCCCATCTCCCTTACTTCCAGCTAGTAAGGATCACATAATTCCTAACAAAGTTTTGACACAGGTTGCCAATTCGGGCATTCAGAACATATAGCACGTTGCTGTAAGCAAGCACATTCTCATTCAAAGATGCAAGTTACTATGTAGGAACAAGTTTGTATAGGTATTTCAAAGATGCCCAGAACTGAGCTAAACTTGGTATGTGTCCAACTCCTAGAAATAACTTCATGCCCCATCTCCCTTACTTCCAGCTAGTAAGGATCACATAATTCCTAATAAAGTTTTGACACAGATTCCCAATTCGGGCATTCAGAACATATAGCACGTTGCTGTAAGCAAGCACATTCTCATTCAAAGATGCATGTTACTAGGAAGGAACAAGTTTGTATAGGTATTTCAAAGATGCCCAGAACTGAGCTAAACTTGGTATGTGTCCAACTCCTAGAAATAACTTCATGCCCCATCTCCCTTACTTCCAGCTAGTAAGGATCACATAATTCCTAACAAAGTTTTGACACAGATTCCCAATTCGGGCATTCAGAACATATAGCACGTTGCTGCAAGCAAGCACATTCTCATTCAAAGATGCAAGTTACTAGGTAGGAACAAGTTTGTATAGGTATTTCAAAGATGCCCAGAACTGAGCTAAACTTGGTATGTGTCCACCTCCTAGAAATAACTTCATGCTCCATCTCCCTTACTTCCAGCTAGTAAGGATCACATAATTCCTAACAAAGTTTTGACACAGATTCCCTATTCGGGCATTCAGAACATATAGCACGTTGCTGCAAGCAAGCACATTCTCATTCAAAGTTGCAAGTTACTATGTAGGAACAAGTTTGTATAGGTATTTCAAAGATGCCCAGAACTGAGCTAAACTTGGTATGTGTCCAACTCCTAGAAATAACTTCATGCCCCATCTCCCTTACTTCCAGCTAGTAAGGATCACATAATTCCTAACAAAGTTTTGACACAGATTGCCAATTCGGGCATTCAGAACATATAGCACGTTGCTGCAAGCAAGCACATTCTCATTCAAAGATGCAAGTTACTATGTAGGAACAAGTTTGTATAGGTATTTCAAAGATGCCCAGAACTGAGCTAAACTTGGTATGTGTCCAACTCCTAGAAATAACTTCATGCCCCATCTCCCTTACTTCCAGCTAGTAAGGATCACATAATTCCTAACAAAGTTTTGACACAGATTCCCAAATCGGGCATTCAGAACATATAGCACGTTGCTGCAAGCAAGCACATTCTCATTCAAAGTTGCAAGTTACTAGGTAGGAACAAGTTTGTATAGGTATTTCAAAGATGCCCAGAACTGAGCTAAACTTGGTATGTGTCCAACTCCTAGAAATAACTTCATGCCCCATCTCCCTTACTTCCAGCTAGTAAGGATCACATAATTCCAAACAAAGTTTTGACACAGATTCCCAATTCGGGCATTCAGAACATATAGCACGTTGCTGTAAGCAAGCACATTCTCATTCAAAGTTGCAAGTTACTATGTAGGAACAAGTTTGTATAGGTATTTCAAAGATGCCCAGAACTGAGCTAAACTTGGTATGTGTCCAACTCCTAGAAATAACTTCATGCCCCATCTCCCTTACTTCCAGCTAGTAAGGATCACATAATTCCTAACAAAGTTTTGACACAGATTCCCAATTCGGGCATTCAGAACATATAGCACGTTGCTGTAAGCAAGCACATTTTCATTCAAAGATGCAAGTTACTAGGTAGGAACAAGTTTGTATAGGTATTTCAAAGATGCCCAGAACTGAGCTAAACTTGGTATGGGTCCAACTCCTAGAAATAACTTCATGCCCCATCTCCCTTACTTCCAGCTAGTAAGGATCACATAATTCCTAACAAAGTTTTGACACAGATTCCCAATTCGGGCATTCAGAACATATAGCACTTTGCTGTAAGCAAGCACATTCTCATTCAAAGATGCAAGTTACTAGGTAGGAACAAGTTTGTATAGGTATTTCAAAGATGCCCAGAACTGAGCTAAACTTGGTATGTGTCCAACTCCTAGAAATAACTTCATACCCCATCTCCCTTACTTCCAGCTAGTAAGGATCACATAATTCCTAACAAAGTTTTGACACAGATTCCCAATTCGGGCATTCAGAACTTATAGCACGTTGCTGTAAGCAAGCACATTCTCATTCAAAGTTGCAAGTTACTATGTAGGAACAAGTTTGTATAGGTATTTCAAAGATGCCCAGAACTGAGCTAAACTTGGTATGTGTCCAACTCCTAGAAATAACTTCATGCCCCATCTCCCTTACTTCCAGCTAGTAAGGATCACATAATTCCTAACAAAGTTTTGACACAGATTCCCAATTCGGGCATTCAGAACATATAGCACGTTGCTGTAAGCAAGCACATTTTCATTCAAAGTTACAAGTTACTAGGTAGGAACAAGTTTGTATAGGTATTTCAAAGATGCCCAGAACTGAGCTAAACTTGGTATGTGTCCAACTCCTAGAAATAACTTCATGCCCCATCTCCCTTACTTCCAGCTAGTAAGGATCACATAATTCCTAACAAAGTTTTGACACAGATTCCCAATTCGGGCATTCAGAACTTATAGCACGTTGCTGTAAGCAAGCACATTCTCATTCAAAGTTGCAAGTTACTATGTAGGAACAAGTTTGTATAGGTATTTCAAAGATGCCCAGAACTGAGCTAAATTTGGTATGTGTCCAACTCCTAGAAATAACTTCATGCCCCATCTCCCTTACTTCCAGCTAGTAAGGATCACATAATTCCTAACAAAGTTTTGACACAGATTCCCAATTCGGGCATTCAGAACATATAGCACGTTGCTGTAAGCAAGCACATTTTCATTCAAAGTTGCAAGTTACTAGGTAGGAACAAGTTTGTATAGGTATTTCAAAGATGCCCAGAACTGAGCTAAACTTGGTATGTGTCCAACTCCTAGAAATAACTTCATGCCCCATCTCCCTTACTTCCAGCTAGTAAGGATCACATAATTCCTAACAAAGTTTTGACACAGATTCCCAATTAGGGCATTCAGAACATATAGCACGTTGCTGTAAGCATTCACATTCTCATTCAAAGATGCAAGTTACTATGTAGGAACAAGTTTGTATAGGTATTTCAAAGATGCCCAGAACTGAGCTAAACTTGGTATGTGTCCAACTCCTAGAAATAACTTCATGCCCCATCTCCCTTACTTCCAGCTAGTAAGGATCACATAATTCCTAACAAAGTTTTGACACAGATTCCCAAATCGGGCATTCAGAACATATAGCACGTTGCTGCAAGCAAGCACATTCTCATTCAAAGTTGCAAGTTACTAGGTAGGAACAAGTTTGTATAGGTATTTCAAAGATGCCCAGAACTGAACTAAACTTGGTATGTGTCCAACTCCTAGAAATAACTTCATGCCCCATCTCCCTTACTTCCAGCTAGTAAGGATCACATAATTCCTAACAAAGTTTTGACACAGATTCCCAATTCGGGCATTCAGAACATATAGCACGTTGCTGTAAGCAAGCACATTCTCATTCAAAGTTGCAAGTTACTATGTAGGAACAAGTTTGTATAGGTATTTCAAAGATGCCCAGAACTGAGCTAAACTTGGTATGTGTCCAACTCCTAGAAATAACTTCATGCCCCATCTCCCTTACTTCCAGCTAGTAAGGATCACATAATTCCTAACAAAGTTTTGACACAGATTCCCAATTCGGGCATTCAGAACATATAGCACGTTGCTGTAAGCAAGCACATTTTCATTCAAAGATGCAAGTTACTAGGTAGGAACAAGTTTGTATAGGTATTTCAAAGATGCCCAGAACTGAGCTAAACTTGGTATGTGTCCAACTCCTAGAAATAACTTCATGCCCCATCTCCCTTACTTCCAGCTAGTAAGGATCACATAATTCCTAACAAAGTTTTGACACAGATTCCCAATTCGGGCATTCAGAACATATAGCACTTTGCTGTAAGCAAGCACATTCTCATTCAAAGATGCAAGTTACTAGGTAGGAACAAGTTTGTATAGGTATTTCAAAGATGCCCAGAACTGAGCTAAACTTGGTATGTGTCCAACTCCTAGAAATAACTTCATGCCCCATCTCCCTTACTTCCAGCTAGTAAGGATCACATAATTCCTAACAAAGTTTTGAAACAGATTCCCAATTCGGGCATTCAGAACTTATAGCACGTTGCTGTAAGCAAGCACATTCTCATTCAAAGTTGCAAGTTACTATGTAGGAACAAGTTTGTATAGGTATTTCAAAGATGCCCAGAACTGAGCTAAACTTGGTATGTGTCCAACTCCTAGAAATAACTTCATGCCCCATCTCCCTTACTTCCAGCTAGTAAGGATCACATAATTCCTAACAAAGTTTTGACACAGATTCCCAATTCGGGCATTCAGAACATATAGCACGTTGCTGTAAGCAAGCACATTTTCATTCAAAGTTGCAAGTTACTAGGTAGGAACAAGTTTGTATAGGTATTTCAAAGATGCCCAGAACTGAGCTAAACTTGGTATGTGTCCAACTCCTAGAAATAACTTCATGCCCCATCTCCCTTACTTCCAGCTAGTAAGGATCACATAATTCCTAACAAAGTTTTGACACAGATTCCCAATTAGGGCATTCAGAACATATAGCACGTTGCTGTAAGCATCACATTCTCATTCAAAGATGCAAGTTACTATGTAGGAACAAGTTTGTATAGGTATTTCAAAGATGCCCAGAACTGAGCTAAACTTGGTATGTGTCCAACTCCTAGAAATAACTTCATGCCCCATCTCCCTTACTTCCAGCTAGTAAGGATCACATAATTCCTAATAAAGTTTTGACACAGATTCCCAATTCGGGCATTCAGAACATATAGCACGTTGCTGTAAGCAAGCAGATTCTCATTCAAAGTTGCAAGTTACTAGGTAGGAACAAGTTTGTATAGGTATTTCAAAGATGCCCAGGACTGAGCTAAACTTGGTATGTGTCCAACTCCTAGAAATAACTTCATGCCCCATCTCCCTTACTTCCAGCTAGTAATGATCACATAATTCCTAATAAAGTTTTGACACAGATTCCCAATTCGGGCATTCAGAACATATAGCACGTTGCTGTAAGCAAGCAGATTCTCATTCAAAGATGCAAGTTACTAGGTAGGAACAAGTTTGTATAGGTATTTCAAAGATGCCCAGAACTGAGCTAAACTTGGTATGTGTCCAACTCCTAGAAATAACTTCATGCCCCATCTCCCTTACTTCCAGCTAGTAAGGATCACATAATTCCTAACAAAGTTTTGAAACAGATTCCCAATTCGGGCATTCAGAACTTATAGCACGTTGCTGTAAGCAAGCACATTCTCATTCAAAGTTGCAAGTTACTATGTAGGAACAAGTTTGTATAGGTATTTCAAAGATGCCCAGAACTGAGCTAAACTTGGTATGTGTCCAACTCCTAGAAATAACTTCATGCCCCATCTCCCTTACTTCCAGCTAGTAAGGATCACATAATTCCTAACAAAGTTTTGACACAGATTCCCAATTCGGGCATTCAGAACATATAGCACGATGCTGTAAGCAAGCACATTTTCATTCAAAGTTGCAAGTTACTAGGTAGGAACAAGTTTGTATAGGTATTTCAAAGATGCCCAGAACTGAGCTAAACTTGGTATGTGTCCAACTCCTAGAAATAACTTCATGCCCCATCTCCCTTACTTCCAGCTAGTAAGGATCACATAATTCCTAACAAAGTTTTGACACAGATTCCCAATTAGGGCATTCAGAACATATAGCACGTTGCTGTAAGCATCACATTCTCATTCAAAGATGCAAGTTACTATGTAGGAACAAGTTTGTATAGGTATTTCAAAGATGCCCAGAACTGAGCTAAACTTGGTATGTGTCCAACTCCTAGAAATAACTTCATGCCCCATCTCCCTTACTTCCAGCTAGTAAGGATCACATAATTCCTAATAAAGTTTTGACACAGATTCCCAATTCGGGCATTCAGAACATATAGCACGTTGCTGTAAGCAAGCAGATTCTCATTCAAAGTTGCAAGTTACTAGGTAGGAACAAGTTTGTATAGGTATTTCAAAGATGCCCAGGACTGAGCTAAACTTGGTATGTGTCCAACTCCTAGAAATAACTTCATGCCCCATCTCCCTTACTTCCAGCTAGTAAGGATCACATAATTCCTAACAAAGTTTTGACACAGATTCCCAATTCGGGCATTCAGAACATATAGCACGTTGCTGTAAGCAAGCACATTTTCATTCAAAGTTGCAAGTTACTAGGTAGGAACAAGTTTGTATAGGTATTTCAAAGATGCCCAGAACTGAGCTAAACTTGGTATGTGTCCAACTCCTAGAAATAACTTCATGCCCCATCTCCCTTACTTCCAGCTAGTAAGGATCACATAATTCCTAACAAAGTTTTGACACAGATTCCCAATTAGGGCATTCAGAACATATAGCACGTTGCTGTAAGCATCACATTCTCATTCAAAGATGCAAGTTACTATGTAGGAACAAGTTTGTATAGGTATTTCAAAGATGCCCAGAACTGAGCTAAACTTGGTATGTGTCCAACTCCTAGAAATAACTTCATGCCCCATCTCCCTTACTTCCAGCTAGTAAGGATCACATAATTCCTAATAAAGTTTTGACACAGATTCCCAATTCGGGCATTCAGAACATATAGCACGTTGCTGTAAGCAAGCAGATTCTCATTCAAAGTTGCAAGTTACTAGGTAGGAACAAGTTTGTATAGGTATTTCAAAGATGCCCAGGACTGAGCTAAACTTGGTATGTGTCCAACTCCTAGAAATAACTTCATGCCCCATCTCCCTTACTTCCAGCTAGTAATGATCACATAATTCCTAATAAAGTTTTGACACAGATTCCCAATTCGGGCATTCAGAACATATAGCACGTTGCTGTAAGCAAGCAGATTCTCATTCAAAGATGCAAGTTACTAGGTAGGAACAAGTTTGTATAGGTATTTCAAAGATGCCCAGAACTGAGCTAAACTTGGTATGTGTCCAACTCCTAGAAATAACTTCATGCCCCATCTCCCTTACTTCCAGCTAGTAAGGATCACATAATTCCTAACAAAGTTTTGAAACAGATTCCCAATTCGGGCATTCAGAACTTATAGCACGTTGCTGTAAGCAAGCACATTCTCATTCAAAGTTGCAAGTTACTATGTAGGAACAAGTTTGTATAGGTATTTCAAAGATGCCCAGAACTGAGCTAAACTTGGTATGTGTCCAACTCCTAGAAATAACTTCATGCCCCATCTCCCTTACTTCCAGCTAGTAAGGATCACATAATTCCTAACAAAGTTTTGACACAGATTCCCAATTCGGGCATTCAGAACATATAGCACGTTGCTGTAAGCAAGCACATTTTCATTCAAAGTTGCAAGTTACTAGGTAGGAACAAGTTTGTATAGGTATTTCAAAGATGCCCAGAACTGAGCTAAACTTGGTATGTGTCCAACTCCTAGAAATAACTTCATGCCCCATCTCCCTTACTTCCAGCTAGTAAGGATCACATAATTCCTAACAAAGTTTTGACACAGATTCCCAATTAGGGCATTCAGAACATATAGCACGTTGCTGTAAGCATCACATTCTCATTCAAAGATGCAAGTTACTATGTAGGAACAAGTTTGTATAGGTATTTCAAAGATGCCCAGAACTGAGCTAAACTTGGTATGTGTCCAACTCCTAGAAATAACTTCATGCCCCATCTCCCTTACTTCCAGCTAGTAAGGATCACATAATTCCTAATAAAGTTTTGACACAGATTCCCAATTCGGGCATTCAGAACATATAGCACGTTGCTGTAAGCAAGCAGATTCTCATTCAAAGTTGCAAGTTACTAGGTAGGAACAAGTTTGTATAGGTATTTCAAAGATGCCCAGGACTGAGCTAAACTTGGTATGTGTCCAACTCCTAGAAATAACTTCATGCCCCATCTCCCTTACTTCCAGCTAGTAATGATCACATAATTCCTAATAAAGTTTTGACACAGATTCCCAATTCGGGCATTCAGAACATATAGCACGTTGCTGTAAGCAAGCAGATTCTCATTCAAAGATGCAAGTTACTAGGTAGGAACAAGTTTGTATAGGTATTTCAAAGATGCCCAGAACTGAGCTAAACTTGGTATGTGTCCAACTCCTAGAAATAACTTCATGCCCCACCTCCCTTACTTCCAGCTAGTAAGGATCACATAATTCCTAACAAAGTTTTGACACAGATTGCCAATTCGGGCATTCAGAACATATAGCACGTTGCTGTAAGCAAGCACATTCTCATTCAAAGATGCAAGTTACTAGGTAGGAACAAGTTTGTATAGGTATTTCAAAGATGCCCAGAACTGAGCTAAACTTGGTATGTGTCCAACTCCTAGAAATAACTTCATGCCCCATCTCCCTTACTTCCAGCTAGTAAGGATCACATAATTCCTAACAAAGTTTTGACACAGATTCCCTATTCGGGCATTCAGAACATATAGCACGTTGCTGTAAGCAAGCACATTCTCATTCAAAGATGCAAGTTACTAGGTAGGAACAAGTTTGTATAGGTATTTCAAAGATGCCCAGAACTGAGCTAAACTTGGTATGTGTCCAACTCCTAGAAATAACTTCATGCTCCATCTCCCTTACTTCCAGCTAGTAAGGATCACATAATTCCTAACAAAGTTTTGACACAGATACCCTATTCGGGCATTCAGAACATATAGCACGTTGCTGCAAGCAAGCACATTCTCATTCAAAGTTGCAAGTTACTATGTAGGAACAAGTTTGTATAGGTATTTCAAAGATGCCCAGAACTGAGCTAAACTTGGTATGTGTCCAACTCCTAGAAATAACTTCATGCCCCATCTCCCTTACTTCCAGCTAGTAAGGATCACATAATTCCTAACAAAGTTTTGACACAGATTGCCAATTCGGGCATTCAGAACATACAGCACGTTGCTGTAAGCAAGCACATTCTCATTCAAAGATGAAAGTTACTATGTAGGAACAAGTTTGTATAGGTATTTCAAAGATGCCCAGAACTGAGCTAAACTTGGTATGTGTCCAACTCCTAGAAATAACTTCATGCCCCATCTCCCTTACTTCCAGCTAGTAAGGATCACATAATTCCTAACAAAGTTTTGACACAGATTCCCAATTCGGGCATTCAGAACTTATAGCACGTTGCTGTAAGCAAGCACATTCTCATTCAAAGTTGCAAGTTACTATGTAGGAACAAGTTTGTATAGGTATTTCAAAGAGGCCCAGAACTGAGCTAAACTTGGTATGTGTCCAACTCCTAGAAATAACTTCATGCCCCATCTCCCTTACTTCCAGCTAGTAAGGATGACATAATTCCTAACAAAGTTTTGACACAGATTCCCAATTCGGGCATTCAGAACATATAGCACGTTGCTGTAAGCAAGCACATTCTCATTCAAAGATGCAAGTTACTAGGTAGGAACAAGTTTGTATAGGTATTTCAAAGATGCCCAGAACTGAGTTAAACTTGGTATGTGTCCAACTCCTAGAAATAACTTCATGCCCCATCTCCCTTACTTCCAGCTAGTAAGGATCACATAATTCCTAACAAAGTTTTGACACAGACGCCCTATTCGGGCATTCAGAACATATAGCACGTTGCTGCAAGCAAGCACATTCTCATTCAAAGATGCAAGTTACTATGTAGGAACAAGTTTGTATAGGTATTTCAAAGATGCACAGAACTGAGCTAAACTTGGTATGTGTCCAACTCCTAGAAATAACTTCATGCCCCATCTCCCTTACTTCCAGCTAGTAAGGATCACATAATTCCTAACAAAGTTTTGACACAGATTCCCTATTCGGGCATTCAGAACATATAGCACGTTGCTGTAAGCAAGCACATTCTCATTCAAAGTTGCAAGTTACTATGTAGGAACAAGTTTGTATAGGTATTTCAAAGATGCCCAGAACTGAGCTAAACTTGGTATGTGTCCAACTCCTAGAAATTACTTCATGCCCCATCTCCCTTACTTCCAGCTAGTAAGGATCACATAATTCCTAACAAAGTTTTGACACAGATTGCCAATTCGGGCATTCAGAACATATAGCACGTTGCTGTAAGCAAGCACATTCTCATTCAAAGATGCAAGTTACTATGTAGGAACAAGTTTGTATAGGTATTTCAAAGATGCCCAGAACTGAGCTAAACTTGGTATGTGTCCAACTCCTAGAAATAACTTCATGCCCCATCTCCCTTACTTCCAGCTAGTAAGGATCACATAATTCCTAACAAAGTTTTGACACAGATTGCCAATTCGGGCATTCAGAACATATAGCACGTTGCTGCAAGCAAGCACATTCTCATTCAAAGTTGCAAGTTACTAGGTAGGAACAAGTTTGTATAGGTATTTCAAAGATGCCCAGAACTGAGCTAAACTTGGTATGTGTCCAACTCCAAGAAATAACTTCATGCCCCATCTCCCTTACTTCCAGCTAGTAAGGATCACATAATTCCTAACAAAGTTTTGACACAGATTCCCAAATCGGGCATTCAGAACATATAGCACGTTGCTGCAAGCAAGCACATTCTCATTCAAAGTTGCAAGTTACTAGGTAGGAACAAGTTTGTATAGGTATTTCAAAGATGCCCAGAACTGAGCTAAACTTGGTATGTGTCCAACTCCAAGAAATAACTTCATGCCCCATCTCCCTTACTTCCAGCTAGTAAGGATCACATAATTCCTAACAAAGTTTTGACACAGATTGCCAATTCGGGCATTCAGAACATATAGCACTTTGCTGTAAGCAAGCACATTCTCATTCAAAGATGCAAGTTACTAGGTAGGAACAAGTTTGTATAGGTATTTCAAAGATGCCCAGAACTGAGCTAAACTTGGTATGTGTCCAACTCCTAGAAATAACTTCATGCCCCATCTCCCTTACTTCCAGCTAGTAAGGATCACATAATTCCTAACAAAGTTTTGACACAGATTCCCAATTCGGGCATTCAGAACATATAGCACGTTGCTGCAAGCAAGCACATTCTCATTCAAAGATGCAAGTTACTAGGTAGGAACAAGTTTGTATAGGTATTTCAAAGATGCCCAGAACTGAGCTAAACTTGGTATGTGTCCACCTCCTAGAAATAACTTCATGCTCCATCTCCCTTACTTCCAGCTAGTAAGGATCACATAATTCCTAAAAAGTTTTGACACAGATTCCCTATTCGGGCATTCAGAACATATAGCACGTTGCTGCAAGCAAGCACATTCTCATTCAAAGTTGCAAGTTACTATGTAGGAACAAGTTTGTATAGGTATTTCAAAGATGCCCACAACTGAGCTAAACTTGGTATGTGTCCAACTCCTAGAAATAAATTCATGCCCCATCTCCCTTACTTCCAGCTAGTAAGGATCACATAATTCCTAACAAAGTTTTGACACAGATTGCCAATTCGGGCATTCAGAACATATAGCACGTTGCTGTAAGCAAGCACATTCTCATTCAAAGATGCAAGTTACTATGTAGGAACAAGTTTGTATAGGTATTTCAAAGATGCCCAGAACTGAGCTAAACTTGGTATGTGTCCAACTCCTAGAAATAACTTCATGCCCCATCTCCCTTACTTCCAGCTAGTAAGGATCACATAATTCCTAACAAAGTTTTGACACAGATTGCCAATTCGGGCATTCAGAACATATAGCACGTTGCTGCAAGCAAGCACATTCTCATTCAAAGATGCAAGTTACTATGTAGGAACAAGTTTGTATAGGTATTTCAAAGATGCCCAGAACTGAGCTAAACTTGGTATGTGTCCAACTCCTAGAAATAACTTCATGCCCCATCTCCCTTACTTCCAGCTAGTAAGGATCACATAATTCCTAACAAAGTTTTGACACAGATTCCCAAATCGGGCATTCAGAACATATAGCACGTTGCTGCAAGCAAGCACATTCTCATTCAAAGTTGCAAGTTACTAGGTAGGAACAAGTTTGTATAGGTATTTCAAAGATGCCCAGAACTGAGCTAAACTTGGTATGTGTCCAACTCCTAGAAATAACTTCATGCCCCATCTCCCTTACTTCCAGCTAGTAAGGATCACATAATTCCTAACAAAGTTTTGACACAGATTCCCAATTCGGGCATTCAGAACATATAGCACGTTGCTGTAAGCAAGCAGGTTCTCATTCAAAGTTGCAAGTTACTATGTAGGAACAAGTTTGTATAGGTATTTCAAAGATGCCCAGAACTGAGCTAAACTTGGTATGTGTCCAACTCCTAGAAATAACTTCATGCCCCATCTCCCTTACTTCCAGCTAGTAAGGATCACATAATTCCTAACAAAGTTTTGACACAGATTCCCAATTCGGGCATTCAGAACATATAGCACGTTGCTGTAAGCAAGCACATTTTCATTCAAAGATGCAAGTTACTAGGTAGGAACAAGTTTGTATAGGTATTTCAAAGATGCCCAGAACTGAGCTAAACTTGGTATGTGTCCAACTCCTAGAAATAACTTCATGCCCCATCTCCCTTACTTCCAGCTAGTAAGGATCACATAATTCCTAACAAAGTTTTGACACAGATTCCCAATTCGGGCATTCAGAACATATAGCACTTTGCTGTAAGCAAGCACATTCTCATTCAAAGATGCAAGTTACTATGTAGGAACAAGTTTGTATAGGTATTTCAAAGATGCCCAGAACTGAGCTAAACTTGGTATGTATCCAACTCCTAGAAATAACTTCATACCCCATCTCCCTTACTTCCAGCTAGTAAGGATCACATAATTCCTAACAAAGTTTTGACACAGATTCCCAATTCGGGCATTCAGAACTTATAGCACGTTGCTGTAAGCAAGCACATTCTCATTCAAAGTTGCAAGTTACTATGTAGGAACAAGTTTGTATAGGTATTTCAAAGATGCCCAGAACTGAGCTAAACTTGGTATGTGTCCAACTCCTAGAAATAACTTCATGCCCCATCTCCCTTACTTCCAGCTAGTAAGGATCACATAATTCCTAACAAAGTTTTGACACAGATTCCCAATTCGGGCATTCAGAACATATAGCACGTTGCTGTAAGCAAGCACATTTTCATTCAAAGTTACAAGTTACTAGGTAGGAACAAGTTTGTATAGGTATTTCAAAGATGCCCAGAACTGAGCTAAACTTGGTATGTGTCCAACTCCTAGAAATAACTTCATGCCCCATCTCCCTTACTTCCAGCTAGTAAGGATCACATAATTCCTAACAAAGTTTTGACACAGATTCCCAATTCGGGCATTCAGAACTTATAGCACGTTGCTGTAAGCAAGCACATTCTCATTCAAAGTTGCAAGTTACTATGTAGGAACAAGTTTGTATAGGTATTTCAAAGATGCCCAGAACTGAGCTAAATTTGGTATGTGTCCAACTCCTAGAAATAACTTCATGCCCCATCTCCCTTACTTCCAGCTAGTAAGGATCACATAATTCCTAACAAAGTTTTGACACAGATTCCCAATTCGGGCATTCAGAACATATAGCACGTTGCTGTAAGCAAGCACATTTTCATTCAAAGTTGCAAGTTACTAGGTAGGAACAAGTTTGTATAGGTATTTCAAAGATGCCCAGAACTGAGCTAAACTTGGTATGTGTCCAACTCCTAGAAATAACTTCATGCCCCATCTCCCTTACTTCCAGCTAGTAAGGATCACATAATTCCTAACAAAGTTTTGACACAGATTCCCAATTAGGGCATTCAGAACATATAGCACGTTGCTGTAAGCATTCACATTCTCATTCAAAGATGCAAGTTACTATGTAGGAACAAGTTTGTATAGGTATTTCAAAGATGCCCAGAACTGAGCTAAACTTGGTATGTGTCCAACTCCTAGAAATAACTTCATGCCCCATCTCCCTTACTTCCAGCTAGTAAGGATCACATAATTCCTAACAAAGTTTTGACACAGATTCCCAAATCGGGCATTCAGAACATATAGCACGTTGCTGCAAGCAAGCACATTCTCATTCAAAGTTGCAAGTTACTAGGTAGGAACAAGTTTGTATAGGTATTTCAAAGATGCCCAGAACTGAGCTAAACTTGGTATGTGTCCAACTCCTAGAAATAACATCATGCCCCATCTCCCTTACTTCCAGCTAGTAAGGATCACATAATTCCTAACAAAGTTTTGACACAGATTCCCAATTCGGGCATTCAGAACATATAGCACGTTGCTGTAAGCAAGCACATTCTCATTCAAAGATGCAAGTTACTAGGTAGGAACAAGTTTGTATAGGTATTTCAAAGATGCCCAGAACTGAGCTAAACTTGGTATGTGTCCAACTCCTAGAAATAACTTCATGCCCCATCTCCCTTACTTCCAGCTAGTAAGGATCACATAATTCCTAACAAAGTTTTGACACAGATGCCCTATTCGGGCATTCAGAACATATAGCACGTTGCTGCAAGCAAGCACATTCTCATTCAAAGATGCAAGTTACTATGTAGGAACAAGTTTGTATAGGTATTTCAAAGATGCCCAGAACTGAGCTAAACTTGGTATGTGTCCAACTCCTAGAAATAACTTCATGCCCCATCTCCCTTACTTCCAGTTAGTAAGGATCACATAATTCCTAACAAAGTTTTGACACAGATTCCCTATTCGGGCATTCAGAACATATAGCACGTTGCTGTAAGCAAGCACATTCTCATTCAAAGTTGCAAGTTACTATGTAGGAACAAGTTTGTATAGGTATTTCAAAGATGCCCAGAACTGAGCTAAACTTGGTATGTGTCCAACTCCTAGAAATTACTTCATGCCCCATCTCCCTTACTTCCAGCTAGTAAGGATCACATAATTCCTAACAAAGTTTTGACACAGATTGCCAATTCGGGCATTCAGAACATATAGCACGTTGCTGTAAGCAAGCACATTCTCATTCAAAGATGCAAGTTACTAGGTATGAACAAGTTTGTATAGGTATTTCAAAGATGCCCAGAACTGAGCTAAACTTGGTATGTGTCCAACTCCTAGAAATAACTTCATGCCCCATCTCCCTTACTTCCAGCTAGTAAGGATCACATAATTCCTAACAAAGTTTTGACACAGATTGCCAATTCGGGCATTCAGAACATATAGCACGTTGCTGCAAGCAAGCACATTCTCATTCAAAGATGCAAGTTACTAGGTAGGAACAAGTTTGTATAGGTATTTCAAAGATGCCCAGAACTGAGCTAAACTTGGTATGTGTCCACCTCCTAGAAATAACTTCATGCTCCATCTCCCTTACTTCCAGCTAGTAAGGATCACATAATTCCTAACAAAGTTTTGACACAGATTGCCAATTCGGGCATTCAGAACATATAGCACGTTGCTGCAAGCAAGCACATTCTCATTCAAAGATGCAAGTTACTATGTAGGAACAAGTTTGTATAGGTATTTCAAAGATGCCCAGAACTGAGTTAAACTTGGTATGTGTCCAACTCCTAGAAATAAATTCATGCCCCATCTCCCTTACTTCCAGCTAGTAAGGATCACATAATTCCTAACAAAGTTTTGACACAGATTGCCAATTCGGGCATTCAGAACATATAGCACGTTGCTGTAAGCAAGCACATTCTCATTCAAAGATGCAAGTTACTATGTAGGAACAAGTTTGTATAGGTATTTCAAAGATGCCCAGAACTGAGCTAAACTTGGTATGTGTCCAACTCCTAGAAATAACTTCATGCCCCATCTCCCTTACTTCCAGCTAGTAAGGATCACATAATTCCTAACAAAGTTTTGACACAGATTGCCAATTCGGGCATTCAGAACATATAGCACGTTGCTGCAAGCAAGCACATTCTCATTCAAAGATGCAAGTTACTAGGTAGGAACAAGTTTGTATAGGTATTTCAAAGATGCCCAGAACTGAGCTAAACTTGGTATGTGTCCAACTCCAAGAAATAACTTCATGCCCCATCTCCCTTACTTCCAGCTAGTAAGGATCACATAATTCCTAACAAAGTTTTGACACAGATTGCCAATTCGGGCATTCAGAACATATAGCACGTTGCTGTAAGCAAGCACATTCTCATTCAAAGATGCAAGTTACTAGGTAGGAACAAGTTTGTATAGGTATTTCAAAGATGCCCAGAACTGAGCTAAACTTGGTATGTGTCCAACTCCTAGAAATAACTTCATGCCCCATCTCCCTTACTTCCAGCTAGTAAGGATCACATAATTCCTAACAAAGTTTTGACACAGATTCCCAATTCGGGCATTCAGAACATATAGCACGTTGCTGTAAGCAAGCACATTCTCATTCAAAGTTGCAAGTTACTATGTAGGAACAAGTTTGTATAGGTATTTCAAAGATGCCCAGAACTGAGCTAAACTTGGTATGTGTCCAACTCCTAGAAATAACTTCATGCCCCATCTCCCTTACTTCCAGCTAGTAAGGATCACATAATTCCTAACAAAGTTTTGACACAGATTCCCAATTCGGGCATTCAGAACATATAGCACGTTGCTGTAAGCAAGCACATTTTCATTCAAAGTTACAAGTTACTAGGTAGGAACAAGTTTGTATAGGTATTTCAAAGATGCCCAGAACTGAGCTAAACTTGGTATGTGTCCAACTCCTAGAAATAACTTCATGCCCCATCTCCCTTACTTCCAGCTAGTAAGGATCACATAATTCCTAACAAAGTTTTGACACAGATTCCCAATTCGGGCATTCAGAACTTATAGCACGTTGCTGTAAGCAAGCACATTCTCATTCAAAGTTGCAAGTTACTATGTAGGAACAAGTTTGTATAGGTATTTCAAAGATGCCCAGAACTGAGCTAAATTTGGTATGTGTCCAACTCCTAGAAATAACTTCATGCCCCATCTCCCTTACTTCCAGCTAGTAAGGATCACATAATTCCTAACAAAGTTTTGACACAGATTCCCAATTCGGGCATTCAGAACATATAGCACGTTGCTGTAAGCAAGCACATTTTCATTCAAAGTTGCAAGTTACTAGGTAGGAACAAGTTTGTATAGGTATTTCAAAGATGCCCAGAACTGAGCTAAACTTGGTATGTGTCCAACTCCTAGAAAAAACTTCATGCCCCATCTCCCTTACTTCCAGCTAGTAAGGATCACATAATTCCTAACAAAGTTTTGACACAGATTCCCATTAGGGCATTCAGAACATATAGCACGTTGCTGTAAGCATTCACATTCTCATTCAAAGATGCAAGTTACTATGTAGGAACAAGTTTGTATAGGTATTTCAAAGATGCCCAGAACTGAGCTAAACTTGGTATGTGTCCAACTCCTAGAAATAACTTCATGCCCCATCTCCCTTACTTCCAGCTAGTAAGGATCACATAATTCCTAACAAAGTTTTGACACAGATTCCCAAATCGGGCATTCAGAACATATCGCACGTTGCTGTAAGCAAGCACATTCTCATTCAAAGTTGCAAGTTACTAGGTAGGAACAAGTTTGTATAGGTATTTCAAAGATGCCCAGAACTGAGCTAAACTTGGTATGTGTCCAACTCCTAGAAATAACTTCATGCCCCATCTCCCTTACTTCCAGCTAGTAAGGATCACATAATTCCTAACAAAGTTTTGACACAGATTCCCAATTCGGGCATTCAGAACATATAGCACGTTGCTGTAAGCAAGCACATTCTCATTCAAAGTTGCAAGTTACTATGTAGGAACAAGTTTGTATAGGTATTTCAAAGATGCCCAGAACTGAGCTAAACTTGGTATGTGTCCAACTCCTAGAAATAACTTCATGCCCCATCTCCCTTACTTCCAGCTAGTAAGGATCACATAATTCCTAACAAAGTTTTGACACAGATTCCCAATTCGGGCATTCAGAACATATAGCACGTTGCTGTAAGCAAGCACATTTTCATTCAAAGATGCAAGTTACTAGGTAGGAACAAGTTTGTATAGGTATTTCAAAGATGCCCAGAACTGAGCTAAACTTGGTATGTGTCCAACTCCTAGAAATAACTTCATGCCCCATCTCCCTTACTTCCAGCTAGTAAGGATCACATAATTCCTAACAAAGTTTTGACACAGATTCCCAATTCGGGCATTCAGAACATATAGCACTTTGCTGTAAGCAAGCACATTCTCATTCAAAGATGCAAGTTACTAGGTAGGAACAAGTTTGTATAGGTATTTCAAAGATGCCCAGAACTGAGCTAAACTTGGTATGTGTCCAACTCCTAGAAATAACTTCATGCCCCATCTCCCTTACTTCCAGCTAGTAAGGATCACATAATTCCTAACAAAGTTTTGACACAGATTCCCAATTCGGGCATTCAGAACTTATAGCACGTTGCTGTAAGCAAGCACATTCTCATTCAAAGTTGCAAGTTACTATGTAGGAACAAGTTTGTATAGGTATTTCAAAGATGCCCAGAACTGAGCTAAACTTGGTATGTGTCCAACTCCTAGAAATAACTTCATGCCCCATCTCCCTTACTTCCAGCTAGTAAGGATCACATAATTCCTAACAAAGTTTTGACACAGATTCCCAATTCGGGCATTCAGAACATACAGCACGTTGCTGTAAGCAAGCACATTCTCATTCAAAGATGAAAGTTACTAGGTAGGAACAAGTTTGTATAGGTATTTCAAAGATGCCCAGAACTGAGCTAAACTTGGTATGTGTCCAACTCCTAGAAAAAACTTCATGCCCCATCTCCCTTACTTCCAGCTAGTAAGGATCACATAATTCCTAACAAAGTTTTGACACAGATTCCCATTAGGGCATTCAGAACATATAGCACGTTGCTGTAAGCATTCACATTCTCATTCAAAGATGCAAGTTACTATGTAGGAACAAGTTTGTATAGGTATTTCAAAGATGCCCAGAACTGAGCTAAACTTGGTATGTGTCCAACTCCTAGAAATAACTTCATGCCCCATCTCCCTTACTTCCAGCTAGTAAGGATCACATAATTCCTAACAAAGTTTTGACACAGATTCCCAAATCGGGCATTCAGAACATATCGCACGTTGCTGTAAGCAAGCACATTCTCATTCAAAGTTGCAAGTTACTAGGTAGGAACAAGTTTGTATAGGTATTTCAAAGATGCCCAGAACTGAGCTAAACTTGGTATGTGTCCAACTCCTAGAAATAACTTCATGCCCCATCTCCCTTACTTCCAGCTAGTAAGGATCACATAATTCCTAACAAAGTTTTGACACAGATTCCCAATTCGGGCATTCAGAACATATAGCACGTTGCTGTAAGCAAGCACATTCTCATTCAAAGTTGCAAGTTACTATGTAGGAACAAGTTTGTATAGGTATTTCAAAGATGCCCAGAACTGAGCTAAACTTGGTATGTGTCCAACTCCTAGAAATAACTTCATGCCCCATCTCCCTTACTTCCAGCTAGTAAGGATCACATAATTCCTAACAAAGTTTTGACACAGATTCCCAATTCGGGCATTCAGAACATATAGCACGTTGCTGTAAGCAAGCACATTTTCATTCAAAGATGCAAGTTACTAGGTAGGAACAAGTTTGTATAGGTATTTCAAAGATGCCCAGAACTGAGCTAAACTTGGTATGTGTCCAACTCCTAGAAATAACTTCATGCCCCATCTCCCTTACTTCCAGCTAGTAAGGATCACATAATTCCTAACAAAGTTTTGACACAGATTCCCAATTCGGGCATTCAGAACATATAGCACTTTGCTGTAAGCAAGCACATTCTCATTCAAAGATGCAAGTTACTAGGTAGGAACAAGTTTGTATAGGTATTTCAAAGATGCCCAGAACTGAGCTAAACTTGGTATGTGTCCAACTCCTAGAAATAAATTCATGCCCCATCTCCCTTACTTCCAGCTAGTAAGGATCACATAATTCCTAACAAAGTTTTGACACAGATTCCCAATTCGGGCATTCAGAACTTATAGCACGTTGCTGTAAGCAAGCACATTCTCATTCAAAGTTGCAAGTTACTATGTAGGAACAAGTTTGTATAGGTATTTCAAAGATGCCCAGAACTGAGCTAAACTTGGTATGTGTCCAACTCCTAGAAATAACTTCATGCCCCATCTCCCTTACTTCCAGCTAGTAAGGATCACATAATTCCTAACAAAGTTTTGACACAGATTCCCAATTCGGGCATTCAGAACATATAGCACGTTGCTGTAAGCAAGCACATTTTCATTCAAAGTTGCAAGTTACTAGGTAGGAACAAGTTTGTATAGGTATTTCAAAGATGCCCAGAACTGAGCTAAACTTGGTATGTGTCCAACTCCTAGAAATAACTTCATGCCCCATCTCCCTTACTTCCAGCTAGTAAGGATCACATAATTCCTAACAAAGTTTTGACACAGATTCCCAATTAGGGCATTCAGAACATATAGCACGTTGCTGTAAGCATCACATTCTCATTCAAAGATGCAAGTTACTATGTAGGAACAAGTTTGTATAGGTATTTCAAAGATGCCCAGAACTGAGCTAAACTTGGTATGTGTCCAACTCCTAGAAATAACTTCGTGCCCCATCTCCCTTACTTCCAGCTAGTAAGGATCACATAATTCCTAATAAAGTTTTGACACAGATTCCCAATTCGGGCATTCAGAACATATAGCACGTTGCTGTAAGCAAGCAGATTCTCATTCACAGTTGCAAGTTACTAGGTAGGAACAAGTTTGTATAGGTATTTCAAAGATGCCCAGGACTGAGCTAAACTTGGTATGTGTCCAACTCCTAGAAATAACTTCATGCCCCATCTCCCTTACTTCCAGCTAGTAATGATCACATAATTCCTAATAAAGTTTTGACACAGATTCCCAATTCGGGCATTCAGAACATATAGCACGTTGCTGTAAGCAAGCAGATTCTCATTCAAAGATGCAAGTTACTAGGTAGGAACAAGTTTGTATAGGTATTTCAAAGATGCCCAGAACTGAGCTAAACTTGGTATGTGTCCAACTCCTAGAAATAACTTCATGCCCCACCTCCCTTACTTCCAGCTAGTAAGGATCACATAATTCCTAACAAAGTTTTGACACAGATTGCCAATTCGGGCATTCAGAACATATAGCACGTTGCTGTAAGCAAGCACATTCTCATTCAAAGATGCAAGTTACTAGGTAGGAACAAGTTTGTATAGGTATTTCAAAGATGCCCAGAACTGAGCTAAACTTGGTATGTGTCCAACTCCTAGAAATAACTTCATGCCCCATCTCCCTTACTTCCAGCTAGTAAGGATCACATAATTCCTAACAAAGTTTTGACACAGATTCCCTATTCGGGCATTCAGAACATATAGCACGTTGCTGTAAGCAAGCACATTCTCATTCAAAGATGCAAGTTACTAGGTAGGAACAAGTTTGTATAGGTATTTCAAAGATGCCCAGAACTGAGCTAAACTTGGTATGTGTCCAACTCCTAGAAATAACTTCATGCTCCATCTCCCTTACTTCCAGCTAGTAAGGATCACATAATTCCTAACAAAGTTTTGACACAGATACCCTATTCGGGCATTCAGAACATATAGCACGTTGCTGCAAGCAAGCACATTCTCATTCAAAGTTGCAAGTTACTATGTAGGAACAAGTTTGTATAGGTATTTCAAAGATGCCCAGAACTGAGCTAAACTTGGTATGTGTCCAACTCCTAGAAATAACTTCATGCCCCATCTCCCTTACTTCCAGCTAGTAAGGATCACATAATTCCTAACAAAGTTTTGACACAGATTGCCAATTCGGGCATTCAGAACATACAGCACATTGCTGTAAGCAAGCACATTCTCATTCAAAGATGAAAGTTACTATGTAGGAACAAGTTTGTATAGGTATTTCAAAGATGCCCAGAACTGAGCTAAACTTGGTATGTGTCCAACTCCTAGAAATAACTTCATGCCCCATCTCCCTTACTTCCAGCTAGTAAGGATCACATAATTCCTAACAAAGTTTTGACACAGATTCCCAATTCGGGCATTCAGAACTTATAGCACGTTGCTGTAAGCAAGCACATTCTCATTCAAAGTTGCAAGTTACTATGTAGGAACAAGTTTGTATAGGTATTTCAAAGAGGCCCAGAACTGAGCTAAACTTGGTATGTGTCCAACTCCTAGAAATAACTTCATGCCCCATCTCCCTTACTTCCAGCTAGTAAGGATGACATAATTCCTAACAAAGTTTTGACACAGATTCCCAATTCGGGCATTCAGAACATATAGCACGTTGCTGTAAGCAAGCACATTCTCATTCAAAGATGCAAGTTACTAGGTAGGAACAAGTTTGTATAGGTATTTCAAAGATGCCCAGAACTGAGCTAAACTTGGTATGTGTCCAACTCCTAGAAATAACTTCATGCCCCATCTCCCTTACTTCCAGCTAGTAAGGATCACATAATTCCTAACAAAGTTTTGACACAGATGCCCTATTCGGGCATTCAGAACATATAGCACGTTGCTGCAAGCAAGCACATTCTCATTCAAAGATGCAAGTTACTATGTAGGAACAAGTTTGTATAGGTATTTCAAAGATGCACAGAACTGAGCTAAACTTGGTATGTGTCCAACTCCTAGAAATAAATTCATGCCCCATCTCCCTTACTTCCAGCTAGTAAGGATCACATAATTCCTAACAAAGTTTTGACACAGATTCCCTATTCGGGCATTCAGAATATATAGCACGTTGCTGTAAGCAAGCACATTCTCATTCAAAGTTGCAAGTTACTATGTAGGAACAAGTTTGTATAGGTATTTCAAAGATGCCCAGAACTGAGCTAAACTTGGTATGTGTCCAACTCCTAGAAATTACTTCATGCCCCATCTCCCTTACTTCCAGCTAGTAAGGATCACATAATTCCTAACAAAGTTTTGACACAGATTGCCAATTCGGGCATTCAGAACATATAGCACGTTGCTGTAAGCAAGCACATTCTCATTCAAAGATGCAAGTTACTATGTAGGAACAAGTTTGTATAGGTATTTCAAAGATGCCCAGAACTGAGCTAAACTTGGTATGTGTCCAACTCCTAGAAATAACTTCATGCCCCATCTCCCTTACTTCCAGCTAGTAAGGATCACATAATTCCTAACAAAGTTTTGACACAGATTGCCAATTCGGGCATTCAGAACATATAGCACGTTGCTGCAAGCAAGCACATTCTCATTCAAAGTTGCAAGTTACTAGGTAGGAACAAGTTTGTATAGGTATTTCAAAGATGCCCAGAACTGAGCTAAACTTGGTATGTGTCCAACTCCAAGAAATAACTTCATGCCCCATCTCCCTTACTTCCAGCTAGTAAGGATCACATAATTCCTAACAAAGTTTTGACACAGATTCCCAAATCGGGCATTCAGAACATATAGCACGTTGCTGCAAGCAAGCACATTCTCATTCAAAGTTGCAAGTTACTAGGTAGGAACAAGTTTGTATAGGTATTTCAAAGATGCCCAGAACTGAGCTAAACTTGGTATGTGTCCAACTCCAAGAAATAACTTCATGCCCCATCTCCCTTACTTCCAGCTAGTAAGGATCACATAATTCCTAACAAAGTTTTGACACAGATTCCCTATTCGGGCATTCAGAACATATAGCACGTTGCTGTAAGCAAGCACATTCTCATTCAAAGTTGCAAGTTACTAGGTAGGAACAAGTTTGTATAGGTATTTCAAAGATGCCCAGAACTGAGCTAAACTTGGTATGTGTCCAACTCCTAGAAATAACTTCATGCCCCATCTCCCTTACTTCCAGCTAGTAAGGATCACATAATTCCTAACAAAGTTTTGACACAGATTCCCAATTCGGGCATTCAGAACATATAGCACGTTGCTGTAAGCAAGCACATTCTCATTCAAAGTTGCAAGTTACTATGTAGGAACAAGTTTGTATAGGTATTTCAAAGATGCCCAGAACGGAGCTAAACTTGGTATGTGTCCAACTCCTAGAAATAACTTCATGCCCCATCTCCCTTACTTCCAGCTAGTAAGGATCACATAATTCCTAACAAAGTTTTGACACAGATTCCCAATTCGGGCATTCAGAACATATAGCACGTTGCTGTAAGCAAGCACATTCTCATTCAAAGTTGCAAGTTACTATGTAGGAACAAGTTTGTATAGGTATTTCAAAGATGCCCAGAACGGAGCTAAACTTGGTATGTGTCCAACTCCTAGAAATAACTTCATGCCCCATCTCCCTTACTTCCAGCTAGTAAGGATCACATAATTCCTAACAAAGTTTTGACACAGATTGCCAATTCGGGCATTCAGAACATATAGCACGTTGCTGTAAGCAAGCACATTCTCATTCAAAGATGCAAGTTACTATGTAGGAACAAGTTTGTATAGGTATTTCAAAGATGCCCAGAACGGAGCTAAACTTGGTATGTGTCCAACTCCTAGAAATAACTTCATGCCCCATCTCCCTTACTTCCAGCTAGTAAGGATCACATAATTCCTAACAAAGTTTTGACACAGATTCCCAATTCGGGCATTCAGAACATATAGCACGTTGCTGTAAGCAAGCACATTCTCATTCAAAGATGCAAGTTACTATGTAGGAACAAGTTTGTATAGGTATTTCAAAGATGCCCAGAACTGAGCTAAACTTGGTATGTGTCCAACTCCTAGAAATAACTTCATGCCCCATCTCCCTTACTTCCAGCTAGTAAGGATCACATAATTCCTAACAAAGTTTTGACACAGATTCCCAATTCGGGCATTCAGAACATATAGCACGTTGCTGTAAGCAAGCACATTCTCATTCAAAGATGCAAGTTACTAGGTAGGAACAAGTTTGTATAGGTATTTCAAAGATGCCCAGAACTGAGCTAAACTTGGTATGTGTCCAACTCCTAGAAATAACTTCATGCCCCATCTCACTTACTTCCAGCTAGTAAGGATCACATAATTCCTAACAAAGTTTTGACACAGATTCCCAATTCGGGCATTCAGAACATATAGCACGTTGCTGTAAGCAAGCACATTCTCATTCAAAGATGCAAGTTACTAGGTAGGAACAAGTTTGTATAGGTATTTCAAAGATGCCCAGAACTGAGCTGAACTTGGTATGTGTCCAACTCTTAGAAATAACTTCATGCCCCATCTCCCTTACTTCCAGCTAGTAAGGATCACATAATTCCTAACAAAGTTTTGACACAGATTCCCAATTCGGGCATTCAGAACATATAGCACGTTGCTGCAAGCAAGCACATTCTCATTCAAAGATGCAAGTTACTAGGTAGGAACAAGTTTGTATAGGTATTTCAAAGATGCCCAGAACTGAGCTAAACTTGGTATGTGTCCAACTCCTAGAAATAACTTCATGCCCCATCTCCCTTACTTCCAGCTAGTAAGGATCACATAATTCCTAACAAAGTTTTGACACAGATTCCCTATTCGGGCATTCAGAACATATAGCACGTTGCTGCAAGCAAGCACATTCTCATTCAAAGTTGCAAGTTACTAGGTAGGAACAAGTTTGTATAGGTATTTCAAAGATGCCCAGAACTGAGCTAAACTTGGTATGTGTCCAACTCCTAGAAATAACTTCATGCCCCATCTCCCTTACTTCCAGCTAGTAAGGATCACATAATTC
This sequence comes from Diceros bicornis minor, assembly GCF_020826845.1. Classification (NCBI taxonomy): domain Eukaryota; kingdom Metazoa; phylum Chordata; class Mammalia; order Perissodactyla; family Rhinocerotidae; genus Diceros; species Diceros bicornis. Next base: position 925,177 of record NC_080751.1, on the reverse strand, counting down.
CTAACAAAGTTTTGACACAGATTCCCAATTCGGGCATTCAGAACATATAGCACGTTGCTGCAAGCAAGCACATTCTCATTCACTGTTGCAAGTTACTAGGTAGGAACAAGTTTGTATAGGTATTTCAAAGATGCCCAGAACGGAGCTAAACTTGGTATGTGTCCAACTCCTAGAAATAACTTCATGCCCCATCTCCCTTACTTCCAGCTAGTAAGGATCACATAATTCCTAACAAAGTTTTGACACAGATTGCCAATTCGGGCATTCAGAACATATAGCACGTTGCTGTAAGCAAGCACATTCTCATTCAAAGATGCAAGTTACTATGTAGGAACAAGTTTGTATAGGTATTTCAAAGATGCCCAGAACGGAGCTAAACTTGGTATGTGTCCAACTCCTAGAAATAACTTCATGCCCCATCTCCCTTACTTCCAGCTAGTAAGGATCACATAATTCCTAACAAAGTTTTGACACAGATTGACAATTCGGGCATTCAGAACATATAGCACGTTGCTGCAAGCAAGCACATTCTCATTCAAAGATGCAAGTTACTATGTAGGAACAAGTTTGTATAGGTATTTCAAAGATGCCCAGAACTGAGCTAAACTTGGTATGTGTCCAACTCCAAGAAATAACTTCATGCCCCATCTCCCTTACTTCCAGCTAGTAAGGATCACATAATTCCTAACAAAGTTTTGACACAGATTCCCAATTCGGGCATTCAGAACATATAGCACGTTGCTGCAAGCAAGCACATTCTCATTCAAAGTTGCAAGTTACTATGTAGGAACAAGTTTGTATAGGTATTTCAAAGATGCCCAGAACGGAGCTAAACTTGGTATGTGTCCAACTCCTAGAAATAACTTCATGCCCCATCTCCCTTACTTCCAGCTAGTAAGGATCACATAATTCCTAACAAAGTTTTGACACAGATTCCCAATTCGGGCATTCAGAACATATAGCACGTTGCTGTAAGCAAGCACATTCTCATTCAAAGATGCAAGTTACTATGTAGGAACAAGTTTGTATAGGTATTTCAAAGATGCCCAGAACTGAGCTAAACTTGGTATGTGTCCAACTCCTAGAAATAACTTCATGCCCCATCTCCCTTACTTCCAGCTAGTAAGGATCACATAATTCCTAACAAAGTTTTGACACAGATTCCCAATTCGGGCATTCAGAACATATAGCACGTTGCTGTAAGCAAGCACATTCTCATTCAAAGATGCAAGTTACTATGTAGGAACAAGTTTGTATAGGTATTTCAAAGATGCCCAGAACTGAGCTAAACTTGGTATGTGTCCAACTCCTAGAAATAACTTCATGCCCCATCTCCCTTACTTCCAGCTAGTAAGGATCACATAATTCCTAACAAAGTTTTGACACAGATTCCCAATTCGGGCATTCAGAACATATAGCACGTTGCTGTAAGCAAGCACATTCTCATTCAAAGATGCAAGTTACTAGGTAGGAACAAGTTTGTATAGGTATTTCAAAGATGCCCAGAACTGAGCTAAACTTGGTATGTGTCCAACTCCTAGAAATAACTTCATGCCCCATCTCCCTTACTTCCAGCTAGTAAGGATCACATAATTCCTAACAAAGTTTTGACACAGATTCCCAATTCGGGCATTCAGAACATATAGCACGTTGCTGTAAGCAAGCACATTCTCATTCAAAGATGCAAGTTACTAGGTAGGAACAAGTTTGTATAGGTATTTCAAAGATGCCCAGAACTGAGCTAAACTTGGTATGTGTCCAACTCTTAGAAATAACTTCATGCCCCATCTCCCTGACTTCCAGCTAGTAAGGATCACATAATTCCTAACAAAGTTTTGACACAGATTCCCAATTCGGGCATTCAGAACATATAGCACGTTGCTGCAAGCAAGCACATTCTCATTCAAAGATGCAAGTTACTAGGTAGGAACAAGTTTGTATAGGTATTTCAAAGATGCCCAGAACTGAGCTAAACTTGGTATGTGTCCAACTCCTAGAAATAACTTCATGCCCCATCTCCCTTACTTCCAGCTAGTAAGGATCACATAATTCCTAACAAAGTTTTGACACAGATTCCCTATTCGGGCATTCAGAACATATAGCACGTTGCTGCAAGCAAGCACATTCTCATTCAAAGTTGCAAGTTACTAGGTAGGAACAAGTTTGTATAGGTATTTCAAAGATGCCCAGAACTGAGCTAAACTTGGTATGTGTCCAACTCCTAGAAATAACTTCATGCCCCATCTCCCTTACTTCCAGCTAGTAAGGATCACATAATTCCTAACAAAGTTTTGACACAGATTCCCAATTCGGGCATTCAGAACATATAGCACGTTGCTGCAAGCAAGCACATTCTCATTCAAAGTTGCAAGTTACTAGGTAGGAACAAGTTTGTATAGGTATTTCAAAGATGCCCAGAACTGAGCTAAACTTGGTATGTGTCCAACTCCTAGAAATAACTTCATGCCCCATCTCCCTTACTTCCAGCTAGTAAGGATCACATAATTCCTAACAAAGTTTTGACACAGATTCCCAATTCGGGCATTCAGAACATATAGCACGTTGCTGCAAGCAAGCACATTCTCATTCAAAGTTGCAAGTTACTAGGTAGGAACAAGTTTCTATAGGTATTTCAAAGATGCCCAGAACGGAGCTAAACTTGGTATGTGTCCAACTCCTAGAAATAACTTCATGCCCCATCTCCCTTACTTCCAGCTAGTAAGGATCACATAATTCCTAACAAAGTTTTGACACAGATTGCCAATTCGGGCATTCAGAACATATAGCACGTTGCTGTAAGCAAGCACATTCTCATTCAAAGATGCAAGTTACTATGTAGGAACAAGTTTGTATAGGTATTTCAAAGATGCCCAGAACGGAGCTAAACTTGGTATGTGTCCAACTCCTAGAAATAACTTCATGCCCCATCTCCCTTACTTCCAGCTAGTAAGGATCACATAATTCCTAACAAAGTTTTGACACAGATTGACAATTCGGGCATTCAGAACATATAGCACGTTGCTGCAAGCAAGCACATTCTCATTCAAAGATGCAAGTTACTATGTAGGAACAAGTTTTTATAGGTATTTCAAAGATGCCCAGAACTGAGCTAAACTTGGTATGTGTCCAACTCCAAGAAATAACTTCATGCCCCATCTCCCTTACTTCCAGCTAGTAAGGATCACATAATTCCTAACAATGTTTTGACACAGATTCCCAAATCGGGCATTCAGAACATATAGCACGTTGCTGCAAGCAAGCACATACTCATTCAAAGTTGCAAGTTACTATGTAGGAACAAGTTTGTATAGGTATTTCAAAGATGCCCAGAACTGAGCTAAACTTGGTATGTGTCCAACTCCTAGAAATAACTTCATGCCCCATCTCCCTTTCTTCCAGCTAGTAAGCATCACATAATTCCTAACAAAGTTTTGACACAGATTCCCAATTCGGGCATTCAGAACATATAGCACGTTGCTGTAAGCAAGCAGATTCTCATTCAAAGATGCAAGTTACTAGGTAGGAACAAGTTTGTATAGGTATTTCAAAGATGCCCAGAACTGAGCTAAACTTGGTATGTGTCCAACTCCTAGAAATAACTTCATGCCCCATCTCCCTTACTTCCAGCTAGTAAGGATCACATAATTCCTAACAAAGTTTTGACACAGATTCCCAATTCGGGCATTCAGAACATATAGCACGTTGCTGTAAGCAAGCACATTCTCATTCAAAGATGCAAGTTACTAGGTAGGAACAAGTTTGTATAGGTATTTCAAAGATGCCCAGAACTGAGCTAAACTTGGTATGTGTCCAACTCCTAGAAATAACTTCATGCCCCATCTCCCTTACTTCCAGCTAGTAAGGATCACATAATTCCTAACAAAGTTTTGACACAGATTCCCAATTCGGGCATTCAGAACATATAGCACGTTGCTGTAAGCAAGCACATTCTCATTCAAAGTTGCAAGTTACTAGGTAGGAACAAGTTTGTATAGGTATTTCAAAGATGCCCAGAACTGAGCTAAACTTGGTATGTGTCCAACTCCTAGAAATAACTTCATGCCCCATCTCCCTTACTTCCAGCTAGTAAGGATCACATAATTCCTAACAAAGTTTTGACACAGATTCCCAATTCGGGCATTCAGAACATATAGCACGTTGCTGTAAGCAAGCACATTCTCATTCAAAGATGCAAGTTACTATGTAGGAACAAGTTTGTATAGGTATTTCAAAGATGCCCAGAACTGAGCTAAACTTGGTATGTGTCCAACTCCTAGAAATAACTTCATGCTCCATCTCCCTTACTTCCAGCTAGTAAGGATCACATAATTCCTAACAAAGTTTTGACACAGATTCCCAATTCGGGCATTCAGAACATATAGCACGTTGCTGTAAGCAAGCACATTCTCATTCAAAGATGCAAGTTACTAGGTAGGAACAAGTTTGTATAGGTATTTCAAAGATGCCCAGAACTGAGCTATACTTGGTATGTGTCCAACTCCTAGAAATAACTTCATGCCCCATCTCCCTTACTTCCAGCTAGTAAGGATCACATAATTCCTAACAAAGTTTTGACACAGATTCCCAATTCGGGCATTCAGAACATATAGCACGTTGCTGTAAGCAAGCACATTCTCATTCAAAGATGCAAGTTACTAGGTAGGAACAAGTTTGTATAGGTATTTCAAAGATGCCCAGAACTGAGCTAAACTTGGTATGTGTCCAACTCCTAGAAATAACTTCATGCCCCATCTCCCTTACTTCCAGCTAGTAAGGATCACATAATTCCTAACAAAGTTTTGACACAGATTCCCAATTCGGGCATTCAGAACATATAGCACGTTGCTGTAAGCAAGCACATTCTCATTCAAAGATGCAAGTTACTATGTAGGAACAAGTTTGTATAGGTATTTCAAAGATGCCCAGAACGGAGCTAAACTTGGTATGTGTCCAACTCCTAGAAATAACTTCATGCCCCATCTCCCTTACTTCCAGCTAGTAAGGATCACATAATTCCTAACAAAGTTTTGACACAGATTGACAATTCGGGCATTCAGAACATATAGCACGTTGCTGCAAGCAAGCACATTCTCATTCAAAGATGCAAGTTACTATGTAGGAACAAGTTTGTATAGGTATTTCAAAGATGCCCAGAACTGAGCTAAACTTGGTATGTGTCCAACTCCAAGAAATAACTTCATGCCCCATCTCCCTTACTTCCAGCTAGTAAGGATCACATAATACCTAACAAAGTTTTGACACAGATTCCCAAATCGGGCATTCAGAACATATAGCACGTTGCTGCAAGCAAGCACATTCTCATTCAAAGTTGCAAGTTACTATGTAGGAACAAGATTGTATAGGTATTTCAAAGATGCCCAGAACTGAGCTAAACTTGGTATGTGTCCAACTCCTAGAAATAACTTCATGCCCCATCTCCCTTTCTTCCAGCTAGTAAGGATCACATAATTCCTAACAAAGTTTTGACACAGATTCCCAATTCGGGCATTCAGAACATATAGCACGTTGCTGTAAGCAAGCAGATTCTCATTCAAAGATGCAAGTTACTAGGTAGGAACAAGTTTGTATAGGTATTTCAAAGATGCCCAGAACTGAGCTAAACTTGGTATGTGTCCAACTCCTAGAAATAACTTCATGCCCCATCTCCCTTACTTCCAGCTAGTAAGGATCACATAATTCCTAACAAAGTTTTGACACAGATTCCCAATTCGGGCATTCAGAACATATAGCACGTTGCTGTAAGCAAGCACATTCTCATTCAAAGATGCAAGTTACTAGGTAGGAACAAGTTTGTATAGGTATTTCAAAGATGCCCAGAACTGAGCTAAACTTGGTATGTGTCCAACTCCTAGAAATAACTTCATGCCCCATCTCCCTTACTTCCAGCTAGTAAGGATCACATAATTCCTAACAAAGTTTTGACACAGATTCCCAATTCGGGCATTCAGAACATATAGCACGTTGCTGTAAGCAAGCACATTCTCATTCAAAGATGCAAGTTACTAGGTAGGAACAAGTTTGTATAGGTATTTCAAAGATGCCCAGAACTGAGCTAAACTTGGTATGTGTCCAACTCCTAGAAATAACTTCATGCCCCATCTCACTTACTTCCAGCTAGTAAGGATCACATAATTCCTAACAAAGTTTTGACACAGATTCCCAATTCGGGCATTCAGAACATATAGCACGTTGCTGTAAGCAAGCACATTCTCATTCAAAGATGCAAGTTACTAGGTAGGAACAAGTTTGTATAGGTATTTCAAAGATGCCCAGAACTGAGCTGAACTTGGTATGTGTCCAACTCTTAGAAATAACTTCATGCCCCATCTCCCTTACTTCCAGCTAGTAAGGATCACATAATTCCTAACAAAGTTTTGACACAGATTCCCAATTCGGGCATTCAGAACATATAGCACGTTGCTGCAAGCAAGCACATTCTCATTCAAAGATGCAAGTTACTAGGTAGGAACAAGTTTGTATAGGTATTTCAAAGATGCCCAGAACTGAGCTAAACTTGGTATGTGTCCAACTCCTAGAAATAACTTCATGCCCCATCTCCCTTACTTCCAGCTAGTAAGGATCACATAATTCCTAACAAAGTTTTGACACAGATTCCCTATTCGGGCATTCAGAACATATAGCACGTTGCTGCAAGCAAGCACATTCTCATTCAAAGTTGCAAGTTACTAGGTAGGAACAAGTTTGTATAGGTATTTCAAAGATGCCCAGAACTGAGCTAAACTTGGTATGTGTCCAACTCCTAGAAATAACTTCATGCCCCATCTCCCTTACTTCCAGCTAGTAAGGATCACATAATTCCTAACAAAGTTTTGACACAGATTCCCAATTCGGGCATTCAGAACATATAGCACGTTGCTGCAAGCAAGCACATTCTCATTCACTGTTGCAAGTTACTAGGTAGGAACAAGTTTGTATAGGTATTTCAAAGATGCCCAGAACGGAGCTAAACTTGGTATGTGTCCAACTCCTAGAAATAACTTCATGCCCCATCTCCCTTACTTCCAGCTAGTAAGGATCACATAATTCCTAACAAAGTTTTGACACAGATTGCCAATTCGGGCATTCAGAACATATAGCACGTTGCTGTAAGCAAGCACATTCTCATTCAAAGATGCAAGTTACTATGTAGGAACAAGTTTGTATAGGTATTTCAAAGATGCCCAGAACGGAGCTAAACTTGGTATGTGTCCAACTCCTAGAAATAACTTCATGCCCCATCTCCCTTACTTCCAGCTAGTAAGGATCACATAATTCCTAACAAAGTTTTGACACAGATTGACAATTCGGGCATTCAGAACATATAGCACGTTGCTGCAAGCAAGCACATTCTCATTCAAAGATGCAAGTTACTATGTAGGAACAAGTTTGTATAGGTATTTCAAAGATGCCCAGAACTGAGCTAAACTTGGTATGTGTCCAACTCCAAGAAATAACTTCATGCCCCATCTCCCTTACTTCCAGCTAGTAAGGATCACATAATTCCTAACAAAGTTTTGACACAGATTCCCAATTCGGGCATTCAGAACATATAGCACGTTGCTGCAAGCAAGCACATTCTCATTCAAAGTTGCAAGTTACTATGTAGGAACAAGTTTGTATAGGTATTTCAAAGATGCCCAGAACGGAGCTAAACTTGGTATGTGTCCAACTCCTAGAAATAACTTCATGCCCCATCTCCCTTACTTCCAGCTAGTAAGGATCACATAATTCCTAACAAAGTTTTGACACAGATTCCCAATTCGGGCATTCAGAACATATAGCACGTTGCTGTAAGCAAGCACATTCTCATTCAAAGATGCAAGTTACTATGTAGGAACAAGTTTGTATAGGTATTTCAAAGATGCCCAGAACTGAGCTAAACTTGGTATGTGTCCAACTCCTAGAAATAACTTCATGCCCCATCTCCCTTACTTCCAGCTAGTAAGGATCACATAATTCCTAACAAAGTTTTGACACAGATTCCCAATTCGGGCATTCAGAACATATAGCACGTTGCTGTAAGCAAGCACATTCTCATTCAAAGATGCAAGTTACTATGTAGGAACAAGTTTGTATAGGTATTTCAAAGATGCCCAGAACTGAGCTAAACTTGGTATGTGTCCAACTCCTAGAAATAACTTCATGCCCCATCTCCCTTACTTCCAGCTAGTAAGGATCACATAATTCCTAACAAAGTTTTGACACAGATTCCCAATTCGGGCATTCAGAACATATAGCACGTTGCTGTAAGCAAGCACATTCTCATTCAAAGATGCAAGTTACTAGGTAGGAACAAGTTTGTATAGGTATTTCAAAGATGCCCAGAACTGAGCTAAACTTGGTATGTGTCCAACTCCTAGAAATAACTTCATGCCCCATCTCCCTTACTTCCAGCTAGTAAGGATCACATAATTCCTAACAAAGTTTTGACACAGATTCCCAATTCGGGCATTCAGAACATATAGCACGTTGCTGTAAGCAAGCACATTCTCATTCAAAGATGCAAGTTACTAGGTAGGAACAAGTTTGTATAGGTATTTCAAAGATGCCCAGAACTGAGCTAAACTTGGTATGTGTCCAACTCTTAGAAATAACTTCATGCCCCATCTCCCTGACTTCCAGCTAGTAAGGATCACATAATTCCTAACAAAGTTTTGACACAGATTCCCAATTCGGGCATTCAGAACATATAGCACGTTGCTGCAAGCAAGCACATTCTCATTCAAAGATGCAAGTTACTAGGTAGGAACAAGTTTGTATAGGTATTTCAAAGATGCCCAGAACTGAGCTAAACTTGGTATGTGTCCAACTCCTAGAAATAACTTCATGCCCCATCTCCCTTACTTCCAGCTAGTAAGGATCACATAATTCCTAACAAAGTTTTGACACAGATTCCCTATTCGGGCATTCAGAACATATAGCACGTTGCTGCAAGCAAGCACATTCTCATTCAAAGTTGCAAGTTACTAGGTAGGAACAAGTTTGTATAGGTATTTCAAAGATGCCCAGAACTGAGCTAAACTTGGTATGTGTCCAACTCCTAGAAATAACTTCATGCCCCATCTCCCTTACTTCCAGCTAGTAAGGATCACATAATTCCTAACAAAGTTTTGACACAGATTCCCAATTCGGGCATTCAGAACATATAGCACGTTGCTGCAAGCAAGCACATTCTCATTCAAAGTTGCAAGTTACTAGGTAGGAACAAGTTTGTATAGGTATTTCAAAGATGCCCAGAACTGAGCTAAACTTGGTATGTGTCCAACTCCTAGAAATAACTTCATGCCCCATCTCCCTTACTTCCAGCTAGTAAGGATCACATAATTCCTAACAAAGTTTTGACACAGATTCCCAATTCGGGCATTCAGAACATATAGCACGTTGCTGCAAGCAAGCACATTCTCATTCAAAGTTGCAAGTTACTAGGTAGGAACAAGTTTCTATAGGTATTTCAAAGATGCCCAGAACGGAGCTAAACTTGGTATGTGTCCAACTCCTAGAAATAACTTCATGCCCCATCTCCCTTACTTCCAGCTAGTAAGGATCACATAATTCCTAACAAAGTTTTGACACAGATTGCCAATTCGGGCATTCAGAACATATAGCACGTTGCTGTAAGCAAGCACATTCTCATTCAAAGATGCAAGTTACTATGTAGGAACAAGTTTGTATAGGTATTTCAAAGATGCCCAGAACGGAGCTAAACTTGGTATGTGTCCAACTCCTAGAAATAACTTCATGCCCCATCTCCCTTACTTCCAGCTAGTAAGGATCACATAATTCCTAACAAAGTTTTGACACAGATTGACAATTCGGGCATTCAGAACATATAGCACGTTGCTGCAAGCAAGCACATTCTCATTCAAAGATGCAAGTTACTATGTAGGAACAAGTTTTTATAGGTATTTCAAAGATGCCCAGAACTGAGCTAAACTTGGTATGTGTCCAACTCCAAGAAATAACTTCATGCCCCATCTCCCTTACTTCCAGCTAGTAAGGATCACATAATTCCTAACAATGTTTTGACACAGATTCCCAAATCGGGCATTCAGAACATATAGCACGTTGCTGCAAGCAAGCACATACTCATTCAAAGTTGCAAGTTACTATGTAGGAACAAGTTTGTATAGGTATTTCAAAGATGCCCAGAACTGAGCTAAACTTGGTATGTGTCCAACTCCTAGAAATAACTTCATGCCCCATCTCCCTTTCTTCCAGCTAGTAAGCATCACATAATTCCTAACAAAGTTTTGACACAGATTCCCAATTCGGGCATTCAGAACATATAGCACGTTGCTGTAAGCAAGCAGATTCTCATTCAAAGATGCAAGTTACTAGGTAGGAACAAGTTTGTATAGGTATTTCAAAGATGCCCAGAACTGAGCTAAACTTGGTATGTGTCCAACTCCTAGAAATAACTTCATGCCCCATCTCCCTTACTTCCAGCTAGTAAGGATCACATAATTCCTAACAAAGTTTTGACACAGATTCCCAATTCGGGCATTCAGAACATATAGCACGTTGCTGTAAGCAAGCACATTCTCATTCAAAGATGCAAGTTACTAGGTAGGAACAAGTTTGTATAGGTATTTCAAAGATGCCCAGAACTGAGCTAAACTTGGTATGTGTCCAACTCCTAGAAATAACTTCATGCCCCATCTCCCTTACTTCCAGCTAGTAAGGATCACATAATTCCTAACAAAGTTTTGACACAGATTCCCAATTCGGGCATTCAGAACATATAGCACGTTGCTGTAAGCAAGCACATTCTCATTCAAAGTTGCAAGTTACTAGGTAGGAACAAGTTTGTATAGGTATTTCAAAGATGCCCAGAACTGAGCTAAACTTGGTATGTGTCCAACTCCTAGAAATAACTTCATGCCCCATCTCCCTTACTTCCAGCTAGTAAGGATCACATAATTCCTAACAAAGTTTTGACACAGATTCCCAATTCGGGCATTCAGAACATATAGCACGTTGCTGTAAGCAAGCACATTCTCATTCAAAGATGCAAGTTACTATGTAGGAACAAGTTTGTATAGGTATTTCAAAGATGCCCAGAACTGAGCTAAACTTGGTATGTGTCCAACTCCTAGAAATAACTTCATGCTCCATCTCCCTTACTTCCAGCTAGTAAGGATCACATAATTCCTAACAAAGTTTTGACACAGATTCCCAATTCGGGCATTCAGAACATATAGCACGTTGCTGTAAGCAAGCACATTCTCATTCAAAGATGCAAGTTACTAGGTAGGAACAAGTTTGTATAGGTATTTCAAAGATGCCCAGAACTGAGCTATACTTGGTATGTGTCCAACTCCTAGAAATAACTTCATGCCCCATCTCCCTTACTTCCAGCTAGTAAGGATCACATAATTCCTAACAAAGTTTTGACACAGATTCCCAATTCGGGCATTCAGAACATATAGCACGTTGCTGTAAGCAAGCACATTCTCATTCAAAGATGCAAGTTACTAGGTAGGAACAAGTTTGTATAGGTATTTCAAAGATGCCCAGAACTGAGCTAAACTTGGTATGTGTCCAACTCCTAGAAATAACTTCATGCCCCATCTCCCTTACTTCCAGCTAGTAAGGATCACATAATTCCTAACAAAGTTTTGACACAGATTCCCAATTCGGGCATTCAGAACATATAGCACGTTGCTGTAAGCAAGCACATTCTCATTCAAAGATGCAAGTTACTATGTAGGAACAAGTTTGTATAGGTATTTCAAAGATGCCCAGAACGGAGCTAAACTTGGTATGTGTCCAACTCCTAGAAATAACTTCATGCCCCATCTCCCTTACTTCCAGCTAGTAAGGATCACATAATTCCTAACAAAGTTTTGACACAGATTGACAATTCGGGCATTCAGAACATATAGCACGTTGCTGCAAGCAAGCACATTCTCATTCAAAGATGCAAGTTACTATGTAGGAACAAGTTTGTATAGGTATTTCAAAGATGCCCAGAACTGAGCTAAACTTGGTATGTGTCCAACTCCAAGAAATAACTTCATGCCCCATCTCCCTTACTTCCAGCTAGTAAGGATCACATAATACCTAACAAAGTTTTGACACAGATTCCCAAATCGGGCATTCAGAACATATAGCACGTTGCTGCAAGCAAGCACATTCTCATTCAAAGTTGCAAGTTACTATGTAGGAACAAGATTGTATAGGTATTTCAAAGATGCCCAGAACTGAGCTAAACTTGGTATGTGTCCAACTCCTAGAAATAACTTCATGCCCCATCTCCCTTTCTTCCAGCTAGTAAGGATCACATAATTCCTAACAAAGTTTTGACACAGATTCCCAATTCGGGCATTCAGAACATATAGCACGTTGCTGTAAGCAAGCAGATTCTCATTCAAAGATGCAAGTTACTAGGTAGGAACAAGTTTGTATAGGTATTTCAAAGATGCCCAGAACTGAGCTAAACTTGGTATGTGTCCAACTCCTAGAAATAACTTCATGCCCCATCTCCCTTACTTCCAGCTAGTAAGGATCACATAATTCCTAACAAAGTTTTGACACAGATTCCCAATTCGGGCATTCAGAACATATAGCACGTTGCTGTAAGCAAGCACATTCTCATTCAAAGATGCAAGTTACTAGGTAGGAACAAGTTTGTATAGGTATTTCAAAGATGCCCAGAACTGAGCTAAACTTGGTATGTGTCCAACTCCTAGAAATAACTTCATGCCCCATCTCCCTTACTTCCAGCTAGTAAGGATCACATAATTCCTAACAAAGTTTTGACACAGATTCCCTATTCGGGCATTCAGAACATATAGCACGTTGCTGTAAGCAAGCACATTCTCATTCAAAGTTGCAAGTTACTAGGTAGGAACAAGTTTGTATAGGTATTTCAAAGATGCCCAGAACTGAGCTAAACTTGATATGTGTCCAACTCCTAGAAATAACTTCATGCCCCATCTCCCTTACTTCCAGCTAGTAAGGATCACATAATTCCTAACAAAGTTTTGACACAGATTCCCAATTCGGGCATTCAGAACATATAGCACGTTGCTGTAAGCAAGCACATTCTCATTCAAAGATGCAAGTTACTATGTAGGAACAAGTTTGTATAGGTATTTCAAAGATGCCCAGAACTGAGCTAAACTTGGTATGTGTCCAACTCCTAGAAATAACTTCATGCCCCATCTCCCTTACTTCCAGCTAGTAAGGATCACATAATTCCTAACAAAGTTTTGACACAGATTCCCAATTCGGGCATTCAGAACATATAGCACGTTGCTGTAAGCAAGCACATTCTCATTCAAAGATGCAAGTTACTAGGTAGGAACAAGTTTGTATAGGTATTTCAAAGATGCCCAGAACTGAGCTAAACTTGGTATGTGTCCAACTCCTAGAAATAACTTCATGCCCCATCTCCCTTACTTCCAGCTAGTAAGGATCACATAATTCCTAACAAAGTTTTGACACAGATTCCCAATTCGGGCATTCAGAACATATAGCACGTTGCTGTAAGCAAGCACATTCTCATTCAAAGATGCAAGTTACTAGGTAGGAACAAGTTTGTATAGGTATTTCAAAGATGCCCAGAACTGAGCTAAACTTGGTATGTGTCCAACTCCTAGAAATAACTTCATGCCCCATCTCCCTTACTTCCAGCTAGTAAGGATCACATAATTCCTAACAAAGTTTTGACACAGATTCCCTATTCGGGCATTCAGAACATATAGCACGTTGCTGCAAGCAAGCACATTCTCATTCAAAGATGCAAGTTACTAGGTAGGAACAAGTTTGTATAGGTATTTCAAAGATGCCCAGAACTGAGCTAAACTTGGTATGTGTCCAACTCCTAGAAATAACTTCATGCCCCATCTCCCTTACTTCCAGCTAGTAAGGATCACATAATTCCTAACAAAGTTTTGACACAGATTCCCTATTCGGGCTTTCAGAACATATAGCACGTTGCTGCAAGCAAGCACATTCTCATTCAAAGTTGCAAGTTACTAGGTAGGAACAAGTTTGTATAGGTATTTCAAAGATGCCCAGAACTGAGCTAAACTTGGTATGTGTCCAACTCCTAGAAATAACTTCATGCCCCATCTCCCTTACTTCCAGCTAGTAAGGATCACATAATTCCTAACAAAGTTTTGACACAGATTGCCAATTCGGGCATTCAGAACATATAGCACGTTGCTGTAAGCAAGCACATTCTCATTCAAAGATGCAAGTTACTATGTAGGAACAAGTTTGTATAGGTATTTCAAAGATGCCCAGAACTGAGCTAAACTTGGTATGTGTCCAACTCCTAGAAATAACTTCATGCCCCATCTCCCTTACTTCCAGCTAGTAAGGATCACATAATTCCTAACAAAGTTTTGACACAGATTCCCAAATCGGGCATTCAGAACATATAGCACGTTGCTGTAAGCAAGCACATTCTCATTCAAAGATGCAAGTTACTAGGTAGGAACAAGTTTGTATAGGTATTTCAAAGATGCCCAGAACTGAGCTAAACTTGGTATGTGTCCAACTCCTAGAAATAACTTCATGCCCCATCTCCCTTACTTCCAGCTAGTAAGGATCACATAATTCCTAACAAAGTTTTGACACAGATTCCCAAATCGGGCATTCAGAACATATAGCACGTTGCTGCAAGCAAGCACATTCTCATTCAAAGTTGCAAGTTACTAGGTAGGAACAAGTTTGTATAGGTATTTCAAAGATGCCCAGAACTGAGCTAAACTTGGTATGTGTCCAACTCCTAGAAATAACTTCATGCCCCATCTCCCTTACTTCCAGCTAGTAAGGATCACATAATTCCTAACAAAGTTTTGACACAGATTCCCAATTCGGGCATTCAGAACATATAGCACGTTGCTGCAAGCAAGCACATTCTCATTCAAAGTTGCAAGTTACTAGGTAGGAACAAGTTTGTATAGGTATTTCAAAGATGCCCAGAACTGAGCTAAACTTGGTATGTGTCCAACTCCTAGAAATAACTTCATGCCCCATCTCCCTTACTTCCAGCTAGTAAGGATCACATAATTCCTAACAAAGTTTTGACACAGATTGCCAATTCGGGCATTCAGAACATATAGCACGTTGCTGTAAGCAAGCACATTCTCATTCAAAGATGCAAGTTACTATGTAGGAACAAGTTTGTATAGGTATTTCAAAGATGCCCAGAACGGAGCTAAACTTGGTATGTGTCCAACTCCTAGAAATAACTTCATGCCCCATCTCCCTTACTTCCAGCTAGTAAGGATCACATAATTCCTAACAAAGTTTTGACACAGATTGCCAATTCGGGCATTCAGAACATATAGCACGTTGCTGCAAGCAAGCACATTCTCATTCAAAGATGCAAGTTACTATGTAGGAACAAGTTTGTATAGGTATTTCAAAGATGCCCAGAACGGAGCTAAACTTGGTATGTGTCCAACTCCAAGAAATAACTTCATGCCCCATCTCCCTTACTTCCAGCTAGTAAGGATCACATAATTCCTAACAAAGTTTTGACACAGATTCCCAAATCGGGCATTCAGAACATATAGCACGTTGCTGCAAGCAAGCACATTCTCATTCAAAGATGCAAGTTACTATGTAGGAACAAGTTTGTATAGGTATTTCAAAGATGCCCAGAACTGAGCTAAACTTGGTATGTGTCCAACTCCTAGAAATAACTTCATGCCCCATCTCCCTTACTTCCAGCTAGTAAGGATCACATAATTCCTAACAAAGTTTTGACACAGATTGCCAATTCGGGCATTCAGAACATATAGCACGTTGCTGTAAGCAAGCACATTCTCATTCAAAGATGCAGGTTACTAGGTAGGAACAAGTTTGTATAGGTATTTCAAAGATGCCCAGAACTGAGCTAAACTTGGTATGTGTCCAACTCCTAGAAATAACTTCATGCCCCATCTCCCTTACTTCCAGCTAGTAAGGATCACATAATTCCTAACAAAGTTTTGACACAGATTGCCAATTCGGGCATTCAGAACATATAGCACGTTGCTGCAAGCAAGCACATTCTCATTCAAAGATGCAAGTTACTATGTAGGTACAAGTTTGTTTAGGTATTTCAAAGATGCCCAGAACTGAGCTAAACTTGGTATGTGTCCAACTCCTAGAAATAACTTCATGCCCCATCTCCCTTACTTCCAGCTAGTAAGGATCACATAATTCCTAACAAAGTTTTGACACAGATTCCCAATTCGGGCATTCAGAACATATAGCACGTTGCTGTAAGCAAGCACATTTTCATTCAAAGATGCAAGTTACTAGGTAGGAACAAGTTTGTATAGGTATTTCAAAGATGCCCAGAACTGAGCTAAACTTGGTATGTGTCCAACTCCTAGAAATAACTTCATGCCCCATCTCCCTTACTTCCAGCTAGTAAGGATCACATAATTCCTAACAAAGTTTTGACACAGATTCCCAATTCGGGCATTCAGAACATATAGCACGTTGCTGTAAGCAAGCACATTCTCATTCAAAGATGCAAGTTACTAGGTAGGAACAAGTTTGTATAGGTATTTCAAAAATGCCCAGAACTGAGCTAAACTTGGTATGTGTCCAACTCCTAGAAATAACTTCATGCCCCATCTCCCTTACTTCCAGCTAGTAAGGATCACATAATTACTAACAAAGTTTTGACACAGATTCCCAATTCGGGCATTCAGAACATATAGCACGTTGCTGTAAGCAAGCACATTCTCATTCAAAGTTGCAAGTTACTAGGTAGGAACAAGTTTGTATAGGTATTTCAAAGATGCCCAGAACTGAGCTAAACTTGGTATGTGTCCAACTCCTAGAAATAACTTCATGCCCCATCTCCCTTACTTCCAGCTAGTAAGGATCACATAATTCCTAATAAAGTTTTGACACAGATTGCCAATTCGGGCATTCAGAACATATAGCACGTTGCTGTAAGCAAGCAGATTCTCATTCAAAGATGCAAGTTACTATGTAGGAACAAGTTTGTATAGGTATTTCAAAGATGCCCAGAACTGAGCTAAACTTGGTATGTGTCCAACTCCTAGAAATAACTTCATGCCCCATCTCTCTTACTTCCAGCTAGTAAGGATGACATAATTCCTAACAAAGTTTTGACACAGATTCCCAATTCGGGCATTGAGAACATATAGCACGTTGCTGTAAGCAAGCACATTCTCATTCAAAGATGCAAGTTACTAGGTAGGAACAAGTTTGTATAGGTATTTCAAAGATGCCCAGAACTGAGCTAAACTTGGTATGTGTCCAACTCCTAGAAATAACTTCATGCCCCATCTCCCTTACTTCCAGCTAGTAAGGATCACATAATTCCTAACAAAGTTTTGACACAGATTCCCTATTCGGGCATTCAGAACATATAGCACGTTGCTGTAAGCAAGCACATTCTCATTCAAAGATGCAAGTTACTAGGTAGGAACAAGTTTGTATAGGTATTTCAAAGATGCCCAGAACTGAGCTAAACTTGGTATGTGTCCAACTCCTAGAAATAACTTCATGCTCCATCTCCCTTACTTCCAGCTAGTAAGGATCACATAATTCCTAACAAAGTTTTGACACAGATTCCCTATTCGGGCATTCAGAACATATAGCACGTTGCTGCAAGCAAGCACATTCTCATTCAAAGTTGCAAGTTACTATGTAGGAACAAGTTTGTATAGGTATTTCAAAGATGCCCAGAACTGAGCTAAACTTGGTATGTGTCCAACTCCTAGAAATAACTTCATGCCCCATCTCCCTTACTTCCAGCTAGTAAGGATCACATAATTCCTAACAAAGTTTTGACACAGATTCCCTATTCGGGCATTCAGAACATATAGCACGTTGCTGCAAGCAAGCACATTCTCATTCAAAGATGCAAGTTACTATGTAGGAACAAGTTTGTATAGGTATTTCAAAGATGCCCAGAACTGAGCTAAACTTGGTATGTGTCCAACTCCTAGAAATAACTTCATGCCCCATCTCCCTTACTTCCAGCTAGTAAGGATCACATAATTCCTAACAAAGTTTTGACACAGATTGCCAATTCGGACATTCAGAACATATAGCACGTTGCTGTAAGCAAGCACATTCTCATTCAAAGATGCAGGTTACTAGGTAGGAACAAGTTTGTATAGGTATTTCAAAGATGCCCAGAACTGAGCTAAACTTGGTATGTGTCCAACTCCTAGAAATAACTTCATGCCCCATCTCCCTTACTTCCAGCTAGTAAGGATCACATAATTCCTAACAAAGTTTTGACACAGATTGCCAATTCGGGCATTCAGAACATATAGCACGTTGCTGCAAGCAAGCACATTCTCATTCAAAGATGCAAGTTACTATGTAGGTACAAGTTTGTTTAGGTATTTCAAAGATGCCCAGAACTGAGCTAAACTTGGTATGTGTCCAACTCCTAGAAATAACTTCATGCCCCATCTCCCTTACTTCCAGCTAGTAAGGATCACATAATTCCTAACAAAGTTTTGACACAGATTCCCAATTCGGGCATTCAGAACATATAGCACGTTGCTGTAAGCAAGCACATTTTCATTCAAAGATGCAAGTTACTAGGTAGGAACAAGTTTGTATAGGTATTTCAAAGATGCCCAGAACTGAGCTAAACTTGGTATGTGTCCAACTCCTAGAAATAACTTCATGCCCCATCTCCCTTACTTCCAGCTAGTAAGGATCACATAATTCCTAACAAAGTTTTGACACAGATTCCCAATTCGGGCATTCAGAACATATAGCACGTTGCTGTAAGCAAGCACATTCTCATTCAAAGATGCAAGTTACTAGGTAGGAACAAGTTTGTATAGGTATTTCAAAAATGCCCAGAACTGAGCTAAACTTGGTATGTGTCCAACTCCTAGAAATAACTTCATGCCCCATCTCCCTTACTTCCAGCTAGTAAGGATCACATAATTACTAACAAAGTTTTGACACAGATTCCCAATTCGGGCATTCAGAACATATAGCACGTTGCTGTAAGCAAGCACATTCTCATTCAAAGTTGCAAGTTACTAGGTAGGAACAAGTTTGTATAGGTATTTCAAAGATGCCCAGAACTGAGCTAAACTTGGTATGTGTCCAACTCCTAGAAATAACTTCATGCCCCATCTCCCTTACTTCCAGCTAGTAAGGATCACATAATTCCTAATAAAGTTTTGACACAGATTGCCAATTCGGGCATTCAGAACATATAGCACGTTGCTGTAAGCAAGCAGATTCTCATTCAAAGATGCAAGTTACTATGTAGGAACAAGTTTGTATAGGTATTTCAAAGATGCCCAGAACTGAGCTAAACTTGGTATGTGTCCAACTCCTAGAAATAACTTCATGCCCCATCTCTCTTACTTCCAGCTAGTAAGGATGACATAATTCCTAACAAAGTTTTGACACAGATTCCCAATTCGGGCATTGAGAACATATAGCACGTTGCTGTAAGCAAGCACATTCTCATTCAAAGATGCAAGTTACTAGGTAGGAACAAGTTTGTATAGGTATTTCAAAGATGCCCAGAACTGAGCTAAACTTGGTATGTGTCCAACTCCTAGAAATAACTTCATGCCCCATCTCCCTTACTTCCAGCTAGTAAGGATCACATAATTCCTAACAAAGTTTTGACACAGATTCCCTATTCGGTCATTCAGAACATATAGCACGTTGCTGCAAGCAAGCACATTCTCATTCAAAGACGCAAGTTACTATGTAGGAACAAGTTTGTATAGGTATTTCAAAGATGCCCAGAACTGAGCTAAACTTGGTATGTGTCCAACTCCTAGAAATAACTTCATGCCCCATCTCCCTTACTTCCAGCTAGTAAGGATCACATAATTCCTAACAAAGTTTTGACACAGATTGCCAATTCGGACATTCAGAACATATAGCACGTTGCTGTAAGCAAGCACATTCTCATTCAAAGATGCAGGTTACTAGGTAGGAACAAGTTTGTATAGGTATTTCAAAGATGCCCAGAACTGAGCTAAACTTGGTATGTGTCCAACTCCTAGAAATAACTTCATGCCCCATCTCCCTTACTTCCAGCTAGTAAGGATCACATAATTCCTAACAAAGTTTTGACAAAGATTCCCTATTCGGGCATTCAGAACATATAGCACGTTGCTGTAAGCAAGCACATTTTCATTCAAAGATGCAAGTTACTATTTAGGAACAAGTTTGTATAGGTATTTCAAAGATGCCCAGAACTGAGCTAAACTTGGTATGTGTCCAACTCCTAGAAATAACTTCATGCCCCATCTCCCTTACTTCCAGCTAGTAAGGATCACATAATTCCTAACAAAGTTTTGACACAGATTCCCAATTCGGGCATTCAGAACATATAGCACGTTGCTGTAAGCAAGCACATTCTCATTCAAAGATGCAAGTTACTAGGTAGGAACAAGTTTGTATAGGTATTTCAAAAATGCCCAGAACTGAGCTAAACTTGGTATGTGTCCAACTCCTAGAAATAACTTCATGCCCCATCTCCCTTACTTCCAGCTAGTAAGGATCACATAATTCCTAACAAAGTTTTGACACAGATTCCCAATTCGGGCATTCAGAACATATAGCACGTTGCTGTAAGCAAGCACATTTTCATTCAAAGTTGCAAGTTTCTAGGTAGGAACAAGTTTGTATAGGTATTTCAAAGATGCCCAGAACTGAGCTAAACTTGGTATGTGTCCAACTCCTAGAAATAACTTCATGCCCCATCTCCCTTACTTCCAGCTAGTAAGTATCACATAATTCCTAATAAAGTTTTGACACAGATTGCCAATTCGGGCATTCAGAACATATAGCACGTTGCTGTAAGCAAGCAGATTCTCATTCAAAGATGCAAGTTACTATGTAGGCACAAGTTTGTATAGGTATTTCAAAGATGCCCAGAACTGAGCTAAACTTGGTATGTGTCCAACTCCTAGAAATAACTTCATGCCCCATCTCTCTTACTTCCAGCTAGTAAGGATCACATAATTCCTAACAAAGTTTTGACACAGATTCCCAATTCGGGCATTGAGAACATATAGCACGTTGCTGTAAGCAAGCACATTCTCATTCAAAGATGCAAGTTACTAGGTAGGAACAAGTTTGTATAGGTATTTCAAAGATGCCCAGAACTGAGCTAAACTTGGTATGTGTCCAACTCCTAGAAATAACTTCATGCCCCATCTCCCTTACTTCCAGCTAGTAAGGATCACATAATTCCTAACAAAGTTTTGACACAGATTCCCTATTCGGGCATTCAGAACATATAGCACGTTGCTGTAAGCAAGCACATTCTCATTCAAAGATGCAAGTTACTAGGTAGGAACAAGTTTGTATAGGTATTTCAAAGATGCCCAGAACTGAGCTAAACTTGGTATGTGTCCAACTCCTAGAAATAACTTCATGCTCCATCTCCCTTACTTCCAGCTAGTAAGGATCACATAATTCCTAACAAAGTTTTGACACAGATTCCCTATTCGGGCATTCAGAACATATAGCACGTTGCTGCAAGCAAGCACATTCTCATTCAAAGTTGCAAGTTACTAGGTAGGAACAAGTTTGTATAGGTATTTCAAAGATGCCCAGAACTGAGCTAAACTTGGTATGTGTCCAACTCCTAGAAATAACTTCATGCCCCATCTCCCTTACTTCCAGCTAGTAAGGATCACATAATTCCTAACAAAGTTTTGACACAGATTCCCTATTCGGGCATTCAGAACATATAGCACGTTGCTGCAAGCAAGCACATTCTCATTCAAAGATGCAAGTTACTATGTAGGAACAAGTTTGTATAGGTATTTCAAAGATGCCCAGAACTGAGCTAAACTTGGTATGTGTCCAACTCCTAGAAATAACTTCATGCCCCATCTCCCTTACTTCCAGCTAGTAAGGATCACATAATTCCTAACAAAGTTTTGTCACAGATTGCCAATTCGGACATTCAGAACATATAGCACGTTGCTGTAAGCAAGCACATTCTCATTCAAAGATGCAGGTTACTAGGTAGGAACAAGTTTGTATAGGTATTTCAAAGATGCCCAGAACTGAGCTAAACTTGGTATGTGTCCAACTCCTAGAAATAACTTCATGCCCCATCTCCCTTACTTCCAGCTAGTAAGGATCACATAATTCCTAACAAAGTTTTGACACAGATTCCCTATTCGGGCATTCAGAACATACAGCACGTTGCTGCAAGCAAGCACATTCTCATTCAAAGATGCAAGTTACTATGTAGGAACAAGTTTGTTTAGGTATTTCAAAGATGCCCAGAACTGAGCTAAACTTGGTATGTGTCCAACTCCTAGAAATAACTTCATGCCCCATCTCCCTTACTTCCAGCTAGTAAGGATCACATAATTCCTAACAAAGTTTTGACACAGATTCCCAATTCGGGCACTCAGAACATATAGCACGTTGCTGTAAGCAAGCACATTCTCATTCAAAGTTGCAAGTTACTATGTAGGAACAAGTTTGTATAGGTATTTCAAAGATGCCCAGAACTGAGCTAAACTTGGTATGTGTCCAACTCCTAGAAATAACTTCATGCCCCATCTCCCTTACTTCCAGCTAGTAAGGATCACATAATTCCTAACAAAGTTTTGACACAGATTCACAATTCGGGCACTCAGAACATATAGCACGTTGCTGTAAGCAAGCAAATTTTCATTCAAAGTTGCAAGTTACTATGTAGGAACAAGTTTGTATAGGTATTTCAAAGATGCCCAGAACTGAGCTAAACTTGGTATGTGTCCAACTCCTAGAAATAACTTCATGCCCCATCTCCCTTACTTCCAGCTAGTAAGGATCACATAATTCCTAACAAAGTTTTGACACAGATTCCCAAATCGGGCATTCAGAATATATAGCACGTTGCTGTAAGCAAGCACATTCTCATTCAAAGTTGCAAGTTACTAGGTAGGAACAAGTTTGTATAGGTATTTCAAAGATGCCCAGAACTGAGCTAAACTTGGTATGTGTCCAACTCCAAGAAATAACTTCATGCCCCATCTCCCTTACTTCCAGCTAGTAAGGATCACATAATTCCTAACAAAGTTTTGACACAGATTCCCAATTCGGGCATTCAGAACATATAGCACGTTGCTGTAAGCAAGCACATTCTCATTCAAAGATGCAAGTTACTAGGTAGGAACAAGTTTGTATAGGTATTTCAAAGATGCCCAGAACTGAGCTAAACTTGGTATGTGTCCAACTCCTAGAAATAACTTCATGCCCCATCTCCCTTACTTCCAGCTAGTAAGGATCACATAATTCCTAACAAAGTTTTGACACAGATTCCCAATTCGGGCATTCAGAACATATAGCACGTTGCTGTAAGCAAGCACATTCTCATTCAAAGATGCAAGTTACTAGGTAGGAACAAGTTTGTATAGGTATTTCAAAAAACCCAGAACTGAGCTAAACTTGGTATGTGTCCAACTCCTAGAAATAACTTCATGCCCCATCTCCCTTACTTACAGCTAGTAAGGATCACATAATTCCTAACAAAGTTTTGACACAGATTCCCAATTCGGGCATTCACAACATATAGCACGTTGCTGTAAGCAAGCACATTTTCATTCAAAGTTGCAAGTTACTATGTAGGAACAAGTTTGTATAGGTATTTCAAAGATGCCCAGAACTGAGCTAAACTTGGTATGTGTCCAACTCCTAGAAATAACTTCATGCCCCATCTCCCTTACTTCCAGCTAGTAAGGATCACATAATTCCTAACAAAGTTTTGACACAGATTGCCAATTCGGGCATTCAGAACATATAGCACGTTGCTGTAAGCAAGCAGATTCTCATTCAAAGATGCAAGTTACTATGTAGGAACAAGTTGTATAGGTATTTCAAAGATGCCCAGAACTGAGCTAAACTTGGTATGTGTCGAACTCCTAGAAATAACTTCATGCCCCATCTCCCTTACTTCCAGCTAGTAAGGATCACATAATTCCTAACAAAGTTTTGACACAGATTCCCTATTCGGGCATTCAGAACATATAGCACGTTGCTGTAAGCAAGCACATTCTCATTCAAAGATGCAAGTTACTAGGTAGGAACAAGTTTGTATAGGTATTTCAAAGATGCCCAGAACTGAGCTAAACTTGGTATGTGTCCAACACCTAGAAATAACATCATGCCCCATCTCCCTTACTTCCAGCTAGTAAGGATCACATAATTCCTAACAAAGTTTTGACACAGATTCCCTATTCGGGCATTCAGAACATATAGCACGTTGCTGCAAGCAAGCACATTCTCATTCAAAGTTGCAAGTTACTATGTAGGAACAAGTTTGTATAGGTATTTCAAAGATGCCCAGAACTGAGCTAAACTTGGTATGTGTCCAACTCCTAGAAATAACTTCATGCCCCATCTCCCTTACTTCCAGCTAGTAAGGATCACATAATTCCTAACAAAGTTTTGCCACAGATTCCCTATTCGGGCATTCAGAACATATAGCACGTTGCTGCAAGCAAGCACATTCTCATTCAAAGATGCAAGTTACTATGTAGGAACAAGTTTGTATAGGTATTTCAAAGATGCCCAGAACTGAGCTAAACTTGGTATGTGTCCAACTCCTAGAAATAACTTCATGCCCCATCTCCCTTACTTCCAGCTAGTAAGGATCACATAATTCCTAACAAAGTTTTGACACAGATTCCCTATTCGGGCATTCAGAACATATAGCACGTTGCTGTAAGCAAGCACATTCTCATTCAAAGATGCAGGTTACTAGGTAGGAACAAGTTTGTATAGGTATTTCAAAGATGCCCAGAACTGAGCTAAACTTGGTATGTGTCCAACTCCTAGAAATAACTTCATGCCCCATCTCCCTTACTTCCAGCTAGTAAGGATCACATAATTCCTAACAAAGTTTTGACACAGATTCCCTATTCGGGCATTCAGAACATATAGCACGTTGCTGCAAGCAAGCACATTCTCATTCAAAGATGCAAGTTACTATGTAGGAACAAGTTTGTATAGGTATTTCAAAGATGCCCAGAACTGAGCTAAACTTGGTTTGTGTCCAACTCCTAGAAATAACTTCATGCCCCATCTCCCTTACTTCCAGCTAGTAAGGATCCCATAATTCCTAACAAAGTTTTGACACAGATTGCCAATTCGGGCATTCAGAACATATAGCACGTTGCTGTAAGCAAGCACATTCTCATTCAAAGATGCAAGTTACTATGTAGGAACAAGTTTGTATAGGTATTTCAAAGATGCCCAGAACTGAGCTAAACTTGGTATGTGTCCAACTCCTAGAAATAACTTCATGCCCCATCTCCCTTACTTCCAGCTAGTAAGGATCACATAATTCCTAACAAAGTTTTGACACAGATTCCCAAATCGGGCATTCAGAACATATAGCACGTTGCTGCAAGCAAGCACATTCTCATTCAAAGTTGCAAGTTACTATGTAGGAACAAGTTTGTATAGGTATTTCAAAGATGCCCAGAACTGAGCTAAACTTGGTATGTGTCCAACTCCAAGAAATCACTTCATGCCCCATCTCCCTTACTTCCAGCTAGTAAGGATCACATAATTCCTAACAAAGTTTTGACACAGATTCCCAATTCGGGCATTCAGAACATATAGCACGTTGCTGTAAGCAAGCACATTCTCATTCAAAGTTGCAAGTTACTATGTAGGAACAAGTTTGTATAGGTATTTCAAAGATGCCCAGAACTGAGCTAAACTTGGTATGTGTCCAACTCCCAGAAATAACTTCATGCCCCATCTCCCTTACTTCCAGCTAGTAAGGATCACATAATTCCTAACAAAGTTTTGACACAGATTGCCAATTCGGGCATTCAGAACATATAGCACGTTGCTGCAAGCAAGCAGATTCTCATTCAAAGATGCAAGTTACTATGTAGGAACAAGTTTGTATAGGTATTTCAAAGATGCCCAGAACTGAGCTAAACTTGGTTTGTGTCCAACTCCTAGAAATAACTTCATGCTCCATCTCCCTTACTTCCAGCTAGTAAGGATCACATAATTCCTAACAAAGTTTTGACACAGATTGCCAATTCGGGCATTCAGAACATATAGCACGTTGCTGTAAGCAAGCACATTCTCATTCAAAGATGCAAGTTACTATGTAGGAACAAGTTTGTATAGGTATTTCAAAGATGCCCAGAACTGAGCTAAACTTGGTATGTGTCCAACTCCTAGAAATAACTTCATGCCCCATCTCCCTTACTTCCAGCTAGTAAGGATCACATAATTCCTAACAAAGTTTTGACACAGATTCCCTATTCGGGCATTCAGAACATATAGCACGTTGCTGTAAGCAAGCACATTCTCATTCAAAGATGCAAGTTACTAGGTAGGAACAAGTTTGTATAGGTATTTCAAAGATGCCCAGAACGGAGCTAAACTTGGTATGTGTCCAACTCCTAGAAATAACTTCATGCTCCATCTCCCTTACTTCCAGCTAGTAAGGATCACATAATTCCTAACAAAGTTTTGACACAGATTCCCTATTCGGGCATTCAGAACATATAGCACGTTGCTGGAAGCAAGCACATTCTCATTCAAAGTTGCAAGTTACTATGTAGGAACAAGTTTGTATAGGTATTTCAAAGATGCCCAGAACTGAGCTAAACTTGGTATGTGTCCAACTCCTAGAAATAACTTCATGCCCCATCTCCCTTACTTCCAGCTAGTAAGGATCACATAATTCCTAACAAAGTTTTGACACAGATTCCCTATTCGGGCATTCAGAACATATAGCACGTTGCTGCAAGCAAGCACATTCTCATTCAAAGATGCAAGTTACTATGTAGGAACAAGTTTGTATAGGTATTTCAAAGATGCCCAGAACTGAGCTAAACTTGGTATGTGTCCAACTCCTAGAAATAACTTCATGCCCCATCTCCCTTACTTCCAGCTAGTAAGGATCACATAATTCCTAACAAAGTTTTGACACAGATTGCCAATTCGGACATTCAGAACATATAGCACGTTGCTGTAAGCAAGCACATTCTCATTCAAAGATGCAGGTTACTAGGTAGGAACAAGTTTGTATAGGTATTTCAAAGATGCCCAGAACTGAGCTAAACTTGGTATGTGTCCAACTCCTAGAAATAACTTCATGCCCCATCTCCCTTACTTCCAGCTAGTAAGGATCACATAATTCCTAACAAAGTTTTGACACAGATTCCCTATTCGGGCATTCAGAACATATAGCACGTTGCTGCAAGCAAGCACATTCTCATTCAAAGATGCAAGTTACTATGTAGGAACAAGTTTGTTTAGGTATTTCAAAGATGCCCAGAACTGAGCTAAACTTGGTATGTGTCCAACTCCTAGAAATAACTTCATGCCCCATCTCCCTTACTTCCAGCTAGTAAGGATCACATAATTCCTAACAAAGTTTTGACACAGATTCCCAATTCGGGCACTCAGAACATATAGCACGTTGCTGTAAGCAAGCACATTCTCATTCAAAGTTGCAAGTTACTATGTAGGAACAAGTTTGTATAGGTATTTCAAAGATGCCCAGAACTGAGCTAAACTTGGTATGTGTCCAACTCCTAGAAATAACTTCATGCCCCATCTCCCTTACTTCCAGCTAGTAAGGATCACATAATTCCTAACAAAGTTTTGACACAGATTCCCAATTCGGGCACTCAGAACATATAGCACGTTGCTGTAAGCAAGCACATTTTCATTCAAAGTTGCAAGTTACTATGTAGGAACAAGTTTGTATAGGTATTTCAAAGATGCCCAGAACTGAGCTAAACTTGGTATGTGTCCAACTCCTAGAAATAACTTCATGCCCCATCTCCCTTACTTCCAGCTAGTAAGGATCACATAATTCCTAACAAAGTTTTGACACAGATTCCCAAATCGGGCATTCAGAACATATAGCACGTTGCTGTAAGCAAGCACATTCTCATTCAAAGTTGCAAGTTACTAGGTAGGAACAAGTTTGTATAGGTATTTCAAAGATGCCCAGAACTGAGCTAAACTTGGTATGTGTCCAACTCCAAGAAATAACTTCATGCCCCATCTCCCTTACTTCCAGCTAGTAAGGATCACATAATTCCTAACAAAGTTTTGACACAGATTCCCAATTCGGGCATTCAGAACATATAGCACGTTGCTGTAAGCAAGCACATTCTCATTCAAAGATGCAAGTTACTAGGTAGGAACAAGTTTGTATAGGTATTTCAAAGATGCCCAGAACTGAGCTAAACTTGGTATGTGTCCAACTCCTAGAAATAACTTCATGCCCCATCTCCCTTACTTCCAGCTAGTAAGGATCACATAATTCCTAACAAAGTTTTGACACAGATTCCCAATTCGGGCATTCAGAACATATAGCACGTTGCTGTAAGCAAGCACATTCTCATTCAAAGATGCAAGTTACTAGGTAGGAACAAGTTTGTATAGGTATTTCAAAAATGCCCAGAACTGAGCTAAACTTGGTATGTGTCCAACTCCTAGAAATAACTTCATGCCCCATCTCCCTTACTTCCAGCTAGTAAGGATCACATAATTCCTAACAAAGTTTTGACACAGATTGCCAATTCGGGCATTCAGAACATATAGCACGTTGCTGTAAGCAAGCAGATTCTCATTCAAAGATGCAAGTTACTAGGTAGGAACAAGTTGTATAGGTATTTCAAAGATGCCCAGAACTGAGCTAAACTTGGTATGTGTCCAACTCCTAGAAATAACTTCATGCTCCATCTCCCTTACTTCCAGCTAGTAAGGATCACATAATTCCTAACAAAGTTTTGACACAGATTCCCTATTCGGGCATTCAGAACATATAGCACGTTGCTGCAAGCAAGCACATTCTCATTCAAAGTTGCAAGTTACTAGGTAGGAACAAGTTTGTATAGGTATTTCAAAGATGCCCAGAACTGAGCTAAACTTGGTATGTGTCCAACTCCTAGAAATAACTTCATGCCCCATCTCCCTTACTTCCAGCTAGTAAGGATCACATAATTCCTAACAAAGTTTTGACACAGATTCCCTATTCGGGCATTCAGAACATATAGCACGTTGCTGCAAGCAAGCACATTCTCATTCAAAGATGCAAGTTACTATGTAGGAACAAGTTTGTATAGGTATTTCAAAGATGCCCAGAACTGAGCTAAACTTGGTATGTGTCCAACTCCTAGAAATAACTTCATGCCCCATCTCCCTTACTTCCAGCTAGTAAGGATCACATAATTCCTAACAAAGTTTTGACACAGATTGCCAATTCGGACATTCAGAACATATAGCACGTTGCTGTAAGCAAGCACATTCTCATTCAAAGATGCAGGTTACTAGGTAGGAACAAGTTTGTATAGGTATTTCAAAGATGCCCAGAACTGAGCTAAACTTGGTATGTGTCCAACTCCTAGAAATAACTTCATGCCCCATCTCCCTTACTTCCAGCTAGTAAGGATCACATAATTCCTAACAAAGTTTTGACACAGATTCCCTATTCGGGCATTCAGAACATACAGCACGTTGCTGCAAGCAAGCACATTCTCATTCAAAGATGCAAGTTACTATGTAGGAACAAGTTTGTTTAGGTATTTCAAAGATGCCCAGAACTGAGCTAAACTTGGTATGTGTCCAACTCCTAGAAATAACTTCATGCCCCATCTCCCTTACTTCCAGCTAGTAAGGATCACATAATTCCTAACAAAGTTTTGACACAGATTCCCAATTCGGGCACTCAGAACATATAGCACGTTGCTGTAAGCAAGCACATTCTCATTCAAAGTTGCAAGTTACTATGTAGGAACAAGTTTGTATAGGTATTTCAAAGATGCCCAGAACTGAGCTAAACTTGGTATGTGTCCAACTCCTAGAAATAACTTCATGCCCCATCTCCCTTACTTCCAGCTAGTAAGGATCACATAATTCCTAACAAAGTTTTGACACAGATTCCCAATTCGGGCACTCAGAACATATAGCACGTTGCTGTAAGCAAGCAAATTTTCATTCAAAGTTGCAAGTTACTATGTAGGAACAAGTTTGTATAGGTATTTCAAAGATGCCCAGAACTGAGCTAAACTTGGTATGTGTCCAACTCCTAGAAATAACTTCATGCCCCATCTCCCTTACTTCCAGCTAGTAAGGATCACATAATTCCTAACAAAGTTTTGACACAGATTCCCAAATCGGGCATTCAGAATATATAGCACGTTGCTGTAAGCAAGCACATTCTCATTCAAAGTTGCAAGTTACTAGGTAGGAACAAGTTTGTATAGGTATTTCAAAGATGCCCAGAACTGAGCTAAACTTGGTATGTGTCCAACTCCAAGAAATAACTTCATGCCCCATCTCCCTTACTTCCAGCTAGTAAGGATCACATAATTCCTAACAAAGTTTTGACACAGATTCCCAATTCGGGCATTCAGAACATATAGCACGTTGCTGTAAGCAAGCACATTCTCATTCAAAGATGCAAGTTACTAGGTAGGAACAAGTTTGTATAGGTATTTCAAAGATGCCCAGAACTGAGCTAAACTTGGTATGTGTCCAACTCCTAGAAATAACTTCATGCCCCATCTCCCTTACTTCCAGCTAGTAAGGATCACATAATTCCTAACAAAGTTTTGACACAGATTCCCAATTCGGGCATTCAGAACATATAGCACGTTGCTGTAAGCAAGCACATTCTCATTCAAAGATGCAAGTTACTAGGTAGGAACAAGTTTGTATAGGTATTTCAAAAAACCCAGAACTGAGCTAAACTTGGTATGTGTCCAACTCCTAGAAATAACTTCATGCCCCATCTCCCTTACTTACAGCTAGTAAGGATCACATAATTCCTAACAAAGTTTTGACACAGATTCCCAATTCGGGCATTCACAACATATAGCACGTTGCTGTAAGCAAGCACATTTTCATTCAAAGTTGCAAGTTACTATGTAGGAACAAGTTTGTATAGGTATTTCAAAGATGCCCAGAACTGAGCTAAACTTGGTATGTGTCCAACTCCTAGAAATAACTTCATGCCCCATCTCCCTTACTTCCAGCTAGTAAGGATCACATAATTCCTAACAAAGTTTTGACACAGATTGCCAATTCGGGCATTCAGAACATATAGCACGTTGCTGTAAGCAAGCAGATTCTCATTCAAAGATGCAAGTTACTATGTAGGAACAAGTTGTATAGGTATTTCAAAGATGCCCAGAACTGAGCTAAACTTGGTATGTGTCGAACTCCTAGAAATAACTTCATGCCCCATCTCCCTTACTTCCAGCTAGTAAGGATCACATAATTCCTAACAAAGTTTTGACACAGATTCCCTATTCGGGCATTCAGAACATATAGCACGTTGCTGTAAGCAAGCACATTCTCATTCAAAGATGCAAGTTACTAGGTAGGAACAAGTTTGTATAGGTATTTCAAAGATGCCCAGAACTGAGCTAAACTTGGTATGTGTCCAACACCTAGAAATAACATCATGCCCCATCTCCCTTACTTCCAGCTAGTAAGGATCACATAATTCCTAACAAAGTTTTGACACAGATTCCCTATTCGGGCATTCAGAACATATAGCACGTTGCTGCAAGCAAGCACATTCTCATTCAAAGTTGCAAGTTACTATGTAGGAACAAGTTTGTATAGGTATTTCAAAGATGCCCAGAACTGAGCTAAACTTGGTATGTGTCCAACTCCTAGAAATAACTTCATGCCCCATCTCCCTTACTTCCAGCTAGTAAGGATCACATAATTCCTAACAAAGTTTTGCCACAGATTCCCTATTCGGGCATTCAGAACATATAGCACGTTGCTGCAAGCAAGCACATTCTCATTCAAAGATGCAAGTTACTATGTAGGAACAAGTTTGTATAGGTATTTCAAAGATGCCCAGAACTGAGCTAAACTTGGTATGTGTCCAACTCCTAGAAATAACTTCATGCCCCATCTCCCTTACTTCCAGCTAGTAAGGATCACATAATTCCTAACAAAGTTTTGACACAGATTCCCTATTCGGGCATTCAGAACATATAGCACGTTGCTGTAAGCAAGCACATTCTCATTCAAAGATGCAGGTTACTAGGTAGGAACAAGTTTGTATAGGTATTTCAAAGATGCCCAGAACTGAGCTAAACTTGGTATGTGTCCAACTCCTAGAAATAACTTCATGCCCCATCTCCCTTACTTCCAGCTAGTAAGGATCACATAATTCCTAACAAAGTTTTGACACAGATTCCCTATTCGGGCATTCAGAACATATAGCACGTTGCTGCAAGCAAGCACATTCTCATTCAAAGATGCAAGTTACTATGTAGGAACAAGTTTGTATAGGTATTTCAAAGATGCCCAGAACTGAGCTAAACTTGGTTTGTGTCCAACTCCTAGAAATAACTTCATGCCCCATCTCCCTTACTTCCAGCTAGTAAGGATCCCATAATTCCTAACAAAGTTTTGACACAGATTGCCAATTCGGGCATTCAGAACATATAGCACGTTGCTGTAAGCAAGCACATTCTCATTCAAAGATGCAAGTTACTATGTAGGAACAAGTTTGTATAGGTATTTCAAAGATGCCCAGAACTGAGCTAAACTTGGTATGTGTCCAACTCCTAGAAATAACTTCATGCCCCATCTCCCTTACTTCCAGCTAGTAAGGATCACATAATTCCTAACAAAGTTTTGACACAGATTCCCAATTCGGGCACTCAGAACATATAGCACGTTGCTGTAAGCAAGCACATTTTCATTCAAAGTTGCAAGTTACTATGTAGGAACAAGTTTGTATAGGTATTTCAAAGATGCCCAGAACTGAGCTAAACTTGGTATGTGTCCAACTCCTAGAAATAACTTCATGCCCCATCTCCCTTACTTCCAGCTAGTAAGGATCACATAATTCCTAACAAAGTTTTGACACAGATTCCCAAATCGGGCATTCAGAACATATAGCACGTTGCTGTAAGCAAGCACATTCTCATTCAAAGTTGCAAGTTACTAGGTAGGAACAAGTTTGTATAGGTATTTCAAAGATGCCCAGAACTGAGCTAAACTTGGTATGTGTCCAACTCCAAGAAATAACTTCATGCCCCATCTCCCTTACTTCCAGCTAGTAAGGATCACATAATTCCTAACAAAGTTTTGACACAGATTCCCAATTCGGGCATTCAGAACATATAGCACGTTGCTGTAAGCAAGCACATTCTCATTCAAAGATGCAAGTTACTAGGTAGGAACAAGTTTGTATAGGTATTTCAAAGATGCCCAGAACTGAGCTAAACTTGGTATGTGTCCAACTCCTAGAAATAACTTCATGCCCCATCTCCCTTACTTCCAGCTAGTAAGGATCACATAATTCCTAACAAAGTTTTGACACAGATTCCCAATTCGGGCATTCAGAACATATAGCACGTTGCTGTAAGCAAGCACATTCTCATTCAAAGATGCAAGTTACTAGGTAGGAACAAGTTTGTATAGGTATTTCAAAAATGCCCAGAACTGAGCTAAACTTGGTATGTGTCCAACTCCTAGAAATAACTTCATGCCCCATCTCCCTTACTTCCAGCTAGTAAGGATCACATAATTCCTAACAAAGTTTTGACACAGATTCCCAATTCGGGCATTCAGAACATATAGCACGTTGCTGTAAGCAAGCACATTTTCATTCAAAGTTGCAAGTTACTATGTAGGAACAAGTTTGTATAGGTATTTCAAAGATGCCCAGAACTGAGCTAAACTTGGTATGTGTCCAACTCCTAGAAATAACTTCATGCCCCATCTCCCTTACTTCCAGCTAGTAAGGATCACATAATTCCTAACAAAGTTTTGACACAGATTGCCAATTCGGGCATTCAGAACATATAGCACGTTGCTGTAAGCAAGCAGATTCTCATTCAAAGATGCAAGTTACTAGGTAGGAACAAGTTGTATAGGTATTTCAAAGATGCCCAGAACTGAGCTAAACTTGGTATGTGTCCAACTCCTAGAAATAACTTCATGCCCCATCTCCCTTACTTCCAGCTAGTAAGGATCACATAATTCCTAACAAAGTTTTGACACAGATTCCCTATTCGGGCATTCAGAACATATAGCACGTTGCTGTAAGCAAGCACATTCTCATTCAAAGATGCAAGTTACTAGGTAGGAACAAGTTTGTATAGGTATTTCAAAGATGCCCAGAACTGAGCTAAACTTGGTATGTGTCCAACTCCTAGAAATAACATCATGCCCCATCTCCCTTACTTCCAGCTAGTAAGGATCACATAATTCCTAACAAAGTTTTGACACAGATTCCCTATTCGGGCATTCAGAACATATAGCACGTTGCTGCAAGCAAGCACATTCTCATTCAAAGTTGCAAGTTACTATGTAGGAACAAGTTTGTATAGGTATTTCAAAGATGCCCAGAACTGAGCTAAACTTGGTATGTGTCCAACTCCTAGAAATAACTTCATGCCCCATCTCCCTTACTTCCAGCTAGTAAGGATCACATAATTCCTAACAAAGTTTTGCCACAGATTCCCTCTTCGGGCATTCAGAACATATAGCACGTTGCTGCAAGAAAGCACATTCTCATTCAAAGATGCAAGTTACTATGTAGGAACAAGTTTGTATAGGTATTTCAAAGATGCCCAGAACTGAGCTAAACTTGGTATGTGTCCAACTCCTAGAAATAACTTCATGCCCCATCTCCCTTACTTCCAGCTAGTAAGGATCACATAATTCCTAACAAAGTTTTGACACAGATTCCCAAATCGGGCATTCAGAACATATAGCACGTTGCTGTAAGCAAGCACATTCTCATTCAAAGTTGCAAGTTACTAGGTAGGAACAAGTTTGTATAGGTATTTCAAAGATGCCCAGAACTGAGCTAAACTTGGTATGTGTCCAACTCCAAGAAATAACTTCATGCCCCATCTCCCTTACTTCCAGCTAGTAAGGATCACATAATTCCTAACAAAGTTTTGACACAGATTCCCAATTCGGGCATTCAGAACATATAGCACGTTGCTGTAAGCAAGCACATTCTCATTCAAAGATGCAAGTTACTAGGTAGGAACAAGTTTGTATAGGTATTTCAAAGATGCCCAGAACTGAGCTAAACTTGGTATGTGTCCAACTCCTAGAAATAACTTCATGCCCCATCTCCCTTACTTCCAGCTAGTAAGGATCACATAATTCCTAACAAAGTTTTGACACAGATTCCCAATTCGGGCATTCAGAACATTTAGCACGTTGCTGTAAGCAAGCACATTCTCATTCAAAGATGCAAGTTACTAGGTAGGAACAAGTTTGTATAGGTATTTCAAAAATGCCCAGAACTGAGCTAAACTTGGTATGTGTCCAACTCCTAGAAATAACTTCATGCCCCATCTCCCTTACTTCCAGCTAGTAAGGATCACATAATTCCTAACAAAGTTTTGACACAGATTCCCAATTCGGGCATTCAGAACATATAGCACGTTGCTGTAAGCAAGCACATTTTCATTCAAAGTTGCAAGTTACTATGTAGGAACAAGTTTGTATAGGTATTTCAAAGATGCCCAGAACTGAGCTAAACTTGGTATGTGTCCAACTTCTAGAAATAACTTCATGCCCCATCTCCCTTACTTCCAGCTAGTAAGGATCACATAATTCCTAACAAAGTTTTGACACAGATTGCCAATTCGGGCATTCAGAACATATAGCACGTTGCTGTAAGCAAGCAGATTCTCATTCAAAGATGCAAGTTACTATGTAGGAACAAGTTGTATAGGTATTTCAAAGATGCCCAGAACTGAGCTAAACTTGGTATGTGTCCAACTCCTAGAAATAACTTCATGCCCCATCTCCCTTACTTCCAGCTAGTAAGGATCACATAATTCCTAACAAAGTTTTGACACAGATTCCCTATTCGGGCATTCAGAACATATAGCACGTTGCTGTAAGCAAGCACATTCTCATTCAAAGATGCAAGTTACTAGGTAGGAACAAGTTTGTATAGGTATTTCAAAGATGCCCAGAACTGAGCTAAACTTGGTATGTGTCCAACTCCTAGAAATAACATCATGCCCCATCTCCCTTACTTCCAGCTAGTAAGGATCACATAATTCCTAACAAAGTTTTGACACAGATTCCCTATTCGGGCATTCAGAACATATAGCACGTTGCTGCAAGCAAGCACATTCTCATTCAAAGTTGCAAGTTACTATGTAGGAACAAGTTTGTATAGGTATTTCAAAGATGCCCAGAACTGAGCTAAACTTGGTATGTGTCCAACTCCTAGAAATAACTTCATGCCCCATCTCCCTTACTTCCAGCTAGTAAGGATCACATAATTCCTAACAAAGTTTTGACACAGATTCCCAAATCGGGCATTCAGAACATATAGCACGTTGCTGTAAGCAAGCACATTCTCATTCAAAGTTGCAAGTTACTAGGTAGGAACAAGTTTGTATAGGTATTTCAAAGATGCCCAGAACTGAGCTAAACTTGGTATGTGTCCAACTCCAAGAAATAACTTCATGCCCCATCTCCCTTACTTCCAGCTAGTAAGGATCACATAATTCCTAACAAAGTTTTGACACAGATTCCCAATTCGGGCATTCAGAACATATAGCACGTTGCTGTAAGCAAGCACATTCTCATTCAAAGATGCAAGTTACTAGGTAGGAACAAGTTTGTATAGGTATTTCAAAGATGCCCAGAACTGAGCTAAACTTGGTATGTGTCCAACTCCTAGAAATAACTTCATGCCCCATCTCCCTTACTTCCAGCTAGTAAGGATCACATAATTCCTAACAAAGTTTTGACACAGATTCCCAATTCGGGCATTCAGAACATATAGCACGTTGCTGTAAGCAAGCAGATTCTCATTCAAAGATGCAAGTTACTAGGTAGGAACAAGTTTGTATAGGTATTTCAAAAATGCCCAGAACTGAGCTAAACTTGGTATGTGTCCAACTCCTAGAAATAACTTCATGCCCCATCTCCCTTACTTCCAGCTAGTAAGGATCACATAATTCCTAACAAAGTTTTGACACAGATTCCCAATTCGGGCATTCAGAACATATAGCACGTTGCTGTAAGCAAGCACATTTTCATTCAAAGTTGCAAGTTACTATGTAGGAACAAGTTTGTATAGGTATTTCAAAGATGCCCAGAACTGAGCTAAACTTGGTATGTGTCCAACTCCTAGAAATAACTTCATGCCCCATCTCCCTTACTTCCAGCTAGTAAGGATCACATAATTCCTAACAAAGTTTTGACACAGATTGCCAATTCGGGCATTCAGAACATATAGCACGTTGCTGTAAGCAAGCAGATTCTCATTCAAAGATGCAAGTTACTATGTAGGAACAAGTTGTATAGGTATTTCAAAGATGCCCAGAACTGAGCTAAACTTGGTATGTGTCCAACTCCTAGAAATAACTTCATGCCCCATCTCCCTTACTTCCAGCTAGTAAGGATCACATAATTCCTAACAAAGTTTAGACACAGATTCCCTATTCGGGCATTCAGAACATATAGCACGTTGCTGTAAGCAAGCACATTCTCATTCAAAGATGCAAGTTACTAGGTAGGAACAAGTTTGTATAGGTATTTCAAAGATGCCCAGAACTGAGCTAAACTTGGTATGTGTCCAACTCCTAGAAATAACATCATGCCCCATCTCCCTTACTTCCAGCTAGTAAGGATCACATAATTCCTAACAAAGTTTTGACACAGATTCCCTATTCGGGCATTCAGAACATATAGCACGTTGCTGCAAGCAAGCACATTCTCATTCAAAGTTGCAAGTTACTATGTAGGAACAAGTTTGTATAGGTATTTCAAAGATGCCCAGAACTGAGCTAAACTTGGTATGTGTCCAACTCCTAGAAATAACTTCATGCCCCATCTCCCTTACTTCCAGCTAGTAAGGATCACATAATTCCTAACAAAGTTTTGCCACAGATTCCCTATTCGGGCATTCAGAACATATAGCACGTTGCTGCAAGAAAGCACATTCTCATTCAAAGATGCAAGTTACTATGTAGGAA
The DNA here is from genome assembly GCF_020826845.1 of Diceros bicornis minor. Lineage (NCBI taxonomy): Eukaryota > Metazoa > Chordata > Mammalia > Perissodactyla > Rhinocerotidae > Diceros > Diceros bicornis. The sequence continues at coordinate 887,231 of NC_080751.1, read as the reverse complement.
CAAGTTTGTATAGGTATTTCAAAGATGCCCAGAACTGAGCTAAACTTGGTATGTGTCCAACTCCTAGAAATAACTTCATGCCCCATCTCCCTTACTTCCAGCTAGTAAAGATCACATAATTCCTAACAAAGTTTTGACACAGATTCCCAAATCGGGCATTCAGAACATATAGCACGTTGCTGTAAGCAAGCACATTCTCATTCAAAGTTGCAAGTTACTAGGTAGGAACAAGTTTGTATAGGTATTTCAAAGATGCCCAGAACTGAGCTAAACTTGGTATGTGTCCAACTCCAAGAAATAACTTCATGCCCCATCTCCCTTACTTCCAGCTAGTAAGGATCACATAATTCCTAACAAAGTTTTGACACAGATTCCCAATTCGGGCATTCAGAACATATAGCACGTTGCTGTAAGCAAGCACATTCTCATTCAAAGATGCAAGTTACTAGGTAGGAACAAGTTTGTATAGGTATTTCAAAGATGCCCAGAACTGAGCTAAACTTGGTATGTGTCCAACTCCTAGAAATAACTTCATGCCCCATCTCCCTTACTTCCAGCTAGTAAGGATCACATAATTCCTAACAAAGTTTTGACACAGATTCCCAATTCGGGCATTCAGAACATATAGCACGTTGCTGTAAGCAAGCACATTCTCATTCAAAGATGCAAGTTACTAGGTAGGAACAAGTTTGTATAGGTATTTCAAAAATGCCCAGAACTGAGCTAAACTTGGTATGTGTCCAACTCCTAGAAATAACTTCATGCCCCATCTCCCTTACTTCCAGCTAGTAAGGATCACATAATTCCTAACAAAGTTTTGACACAGATTCCCAATTCGGGCATTCAGAACATATAGCACGTTGCTGTAAGCAAGCACATTTTCATTCAAAGTTGCAAGTTACTATGTAGGAACAAGTTTGTATAGGTATTTCAAAGATGCCCAGAACTGAGCTAAACTTGGTATGTGTCCAACTTCTAGAAATAACTTCATGCCCCATCTCCCTTTCTTCCAGCTAGTAAGGATCACATAATTCCTAACAAAGTTTTGACACAGATTGCCAATTCGGGCATTCAGAACATATAGCACGTTGCTGTAAGCAAGCAGATTCTCATTCAAAGATGCAAGTTACTATGTAGGAACAAGTTGTATAGGTATTTCAAAGATGCCCAGAACTGAGCTAAACTTGGTATGTGTCCAACTCCTAGAAATAACTTCATGCCCCATCTCCCTTACTTCCAGCTAGTAAGGATCACATAATTCCTAACAAAGTTTTGACACAGATTCCCTATTCGGGCATTCAGAACATATAGCACGTTGCTGTAAGCAAGCACATTCTCATTCAAAGATGCAAGTTACTAGGTAGGAACAAGTTTGTATAGGTATTTCAAAGATGCCCAGAACTGAGCTAAACTTGGTATGTGTCCAACTCCTAGAAATAACATCATGCCCCATCTCCCTTACTTCCAGCTAGTAAGGATCACATAATTCCTAACAAAGTTTTGACACAGATTCCCTATTCGGGCATTCAGAACATATAGCACGTTGCTGCAAGCAAGCACATTCTCATTCAAAGTTGCAAGTTACTATGTAGGAACAAGTTTGTATAGGTATTTCAAAGATGCCCAGAACTGAGCTAAACTTGGTATGTGTCCAACTCCTAGAAATAACTTCATGCCCCATCTCCCTTACTTCCAGCTAGTAAGGATCACATAATTCCTAACAAAGTTTTGCCACAGATTCCCTATTCGGGCATTCAGAACATATAGCACGTTGCTGCAAGAAAGCACATTCTCATTCAAAGATGCAAGTTACTATGTAGGAACAAGTTTGTATAGGTATTTCAAAGATGCCCAGAACTGAGCTAAACTTGGTATGTGTCCAACTCCTAGAAATAACTTCATGCCCCATCTCCCTTACTTCCAGCTAGTAAGGATCACATAATTCCTAACAAAGTTTTGACACAGATTCCCTATTCGGGCATTCAGAACATATAGCACGTTGCTGTAAGCAAGCACATTCTCATTCAAAGATGCAGGTTACTAGGTAGGAACAAGTTTGTATAGGTATTTCAAAGATGCCCAGAACTGAGCAAAACTTGGTATGTGTCCAACTCCTAGAAATAACTTCATGCCCCATCTCCCTTACTTCCAGCTAGTAAGGATCACATAATTCCTAACAAAGTTTTGACACAGATTCCCTATTCGGGCATTCAGAACATATAGCACGTTGCTGCAAGCAAGCACATTCTCATTCAAAGATGCAAGTTACTATGTAGGAACAAGTTTGTATAGGTATTTCAAAGATGCCCAGAACTGAGCTAACCTTGGTTTGTGTCCAACTCCTAGAAATAACTTCATGCCCCATCTCCCTTACTTCCAGCTAGTAAGGATCACATAATTCCTAACAAAGTTTTGACACAGATTCCCAATTCGGGCATTCAGAACATATAGCACGTTGCTGTAAGCAAGCACATTCTCATTCAAAGATGCAAGTTACTATGTAGGAACAAGTTTGTATAGGTATTTCAAAGATGCCCAGAACTGAGCTAAACTTGGTATGTGTCCAACTCCTAGAAATAACTTCATGCCCCATCTCCCTTACTTCCAGCTAGTAAGGATCACATAATTCCTAACAAAGTTTTGACACAGATTCCCAAATCGGGCATTCAGAACATATAGCACGTTGCTGCAAGCAAGCACATTCTCATTCAAAGTTGCAAGTTACTATGTAGGAACAAGTTTGTATAGGTATTTCAAAGATGCCCAGAACTGAGCTAAACTTGGTATGTGTCCAACTCCAAGAAATCACTTCATGCCCCATCTCCCTTACTTCCAGCTAGTAAGGATCACATAATTCCTAACAAAGTTTTGACACAGATTCCCAATTCGGGCATTCAGAACATATAGCACGTTGCTGTAAGCAAGCACATTCTCATTCAAAGTTGCAAGTTACTATGTAGGAACAAGGTTGTATAGGTATTTCAAAGATGCCCAGAACTGAGCTAAACTTGGTATGTGTCCAACTCCTAGAAATAACTTCATGCCCCATCTCCCTTACTTCCAGCTAGTAAGGATCACATAATTCCTAACAAAGTTTTGACACAGATTCCCTATTCGGGCATTCAGAACATATAGCACGTTGCTGCAAGCAAGCACATTCTCATTCAAAGATGCAAGTTACTATGTAGGAACAAGTTTGTATAGGTATTTCAAAGATGCCCAGAACTGAGCTAAACTTGGTTTGTGTCCAACTCCTAGAAATAACTTCATGCCCCATCTCCCTTACTTCCAGCTAGTAAGGATCACATAATTCCTAACAAAGTTTTGACACAGATTGCCAATTCGGGCATTCAGAACATATAGCACGTTGCTGTAAGCAAGCACATTCTCATTCAAAGATGCAAGTTACTATGTAGGAACAAGTTTGTATAGGTATTTCAAAGATGCCCAGAACTGAGCTAAACTTGGTATGTGTCCAACTCCTAGAAATAACTTCATGCCCCATCTCCCTTACTTCCAGCTAGTAAGGATCACATAATTCCTAACAAAGTTTTGACACAGATTCCCTATTCGGGCATTCAGAACATATAGCACGTTGCAGCAAGCAAGCACATTCTCATTCAAAGATGCAAGTTACTATGTAGGAACAAGTTTGTATAGGTATTTCAAAGATGCCCAGAACTGAGCTAAACTTGGTATGTGTCCAACTCCTAGAAATAACTTCATGCCCCATCTCCCTTACTTCCAGCTAGTAAGGATCACATAATTCCTAACAAAGTTTTGACACAGATTCCCTATTCGGGCATTCAGAACATATAGCACGTTGCTGGAAGCAAGCACATTCTCATTCAAAGTTGCAAGTTACTATTTAGAAACAAGTTTGTATAGGTATTTCAAAGATGCCCAGAACTGAGCTAAACTTGGTATGTGTCCAACTCCTAGAAATAACTTCATGCCCCATCTTCCTTACTTCCAGCTAGTAAGGATGACATAATTCCTAACAAAGTTTTGACACAGATTCCCAATTCGGGCATTCAGAACATATAGCACGTTGCTGTAAGCAAGCACATTCTCATTCATAGATGCAAGTTACTATGTAGGAACAAGTTTGTATAGGTATTTCAAAGATGCCCAGAACTGAGCTAAACTTGGTATGTGTCCAACTCCTAGAAATAACTTCATGCCCCATCTCCCTTACTTCCAGCTAGTAAGGATCACATAATTCCTAACAAAGATTTGACACAGATTCCCAATTCGGGCATTCAGAACATATAGCACGTTGCTGTAAGCAAGCACATTTTCATTCAAAGTTGCAAGTTACTATGTAGGAACAAGTTTGTATAGGTATTTCAAAGATGCCCAGAACTGAGCTAAACTTGGTATGTGTCCAACTCCTAGAAATAACTTCATGCCCCATCTCCCTTACTTACAGATAGTAAGGATCACATAATTCCTAACAAAGTTTTGACTCAGATTCCCTATTCGGGCATTCAGAACATATAGCACGTTGCTGCAAGCAAGCACATTCTCATTCAAAGATGCAAGTTACTATGTAGGAACAAGTTTGTATAGGTATTTCAAAGATGCCCAGAACTGAGCTAAACTTGGTTTGTGTCCAACTCCTAGAAATAACTTCATGCCCCATCTCCCTTACTTCCAGCTAGTAAGGATCACATAATTCCTAACAAAGTTTTGACACAGATTCCCTATTCGGGCATTCAGAACATATAGCACGTTGCTGCAAGCAAGCACATTCTCATTCAAAGATGCAAGCTACTATGTAGGAACAAGTTTGTATAGGTATTTCAAAGATGCCCAGAACTGAGCTAAACTTGGTATGTGTCCAACTCCTAGAAATAACTTCATGCCCCATCTCCCTTACTTCCAGCTAGTAAGGATCACATAATTCCTAACAAAGTTTTGACACAGATTCCCTATTCGGGCATTCAGAACATATAGCACGTTGCTGCAAGCAAGCACATTCTCATTCAAAGTTGCAAGTTACTATGTAGGAACAAGTTTGTATAGGTATTTCAAAGATGCCCAGAACTGAGCTAAACTTGGTATGTGTCCAACTCCTAGAAATAACTTCATGCCCCATCTCCCTTACTTCCAGCTAGTAAGGATCACATAATTCCTAACAAAGTTTTGCCACAGATTCCCAATTCGGGCATTCAGAACATATAGCACGTTGCTGTAAGCAAGCAGATTCTCATTCAAAGATGCAAGATACTATGTAGGAACAAGTTTGTATAGGTATTTCAAAGATGCCCAGAACTGAGCTAAACTTGGTATGTGTCCAACTCCTAGAAATAACTTCATGCCCCATCTCCCTTACTTCCAGCTAGTAAGGATCACATAATTCCTAACAAAGTTTTGACACAGATTCCGAATTCGGACATTCAGAACATATAGCACGTTGCTGTAAGCAAGCACATTTTCATTGAAAGTTGCAAGTTACTATGTAGGAACAAGTTTGTATAGGTATTTCAAAGATGCCCAGAACTGAGCTAAACTTGGTATGTGTCCAACTCCTAGAAATAACTTCATGCCCCATCTCCCTTACTTCCAGCTAGTAAGGATCACATAATTCCTAACAAAGTTTTGACACAGATTGCCAATTCGGGCATTCAGAACATATAGCACGTTGCTGTAAGCAAGCATATTCTCATTCAAAGATGCAAGTTACTATGTAGGAACAAGTTTGTATAGGTATTTCAAAGATGCCCAGAACTGAGCTAAACTTGGTATGTGTCCAACTCCTAGAAATAACTTCATGCCCCATCTCCCTTACTTCCAGCTAGTAAGGATCACATAATTCCTAACAAAGTTTTGACACAGATTCCCAATTCGGGCATTCAGAACATATAGCACGTTGCTGTAAGCAAGCACATTTTCATTCAAAGTTGCAAGTTACTATGTAGGAACAAGTTTGTATAGGTATTTCAAAGATACCCAGAACTGAGCTAAACTTGGTATGTGTCCAACTCCTAGAAATAACTTCATGCCCCATCTCCCTTACTTCCAGCTAGTAAGGATCACATAATTCCTAACAAAGTTTTGACACAGATTGCCAATTCGGGCATTCAGAACATATAGCACGTTGCTGTAAGCAAGCACATTCTCATTCAAAGATGCAAGTTACTATGTAGGAACAAGTTTGTATAGGTATTTCAAAGATGCCCAGAACTGAGCTAAACTTGGTATGTGTCCAACTCCTAGAAATAACTTCATGCCCCATCTCCCTTACTTCCAGCTAGTAAGGATCACATAATTCCTAACAAAGTTTTGACACAGATTCCCAATTCGGGCATTCAGAACATATAGCACGTTGCTGTAAGCAAGCAGATTCTCATTCAAAGATGCAAGTTACTATGTAGGAACAAGTTTGTATAGGTATTTCAAAGATGCCCAGAACTGAGCTAAACTTGGTATGTGTCCAACTCCTAGAAATAACTTCATGCCCCATCTCCCTTACTTCCAGCTAGTAAGGATCACATAATTCCTAACAAAGTTATGACACAGATTCCCAATTCGGGCACTCAGAACATATAGCACGTTGCTGTAAGCAAGCACATTTTCATTCAAAGTTGCAAGTTACTATGTAGGAACAAGTTTGTATAGGTATTTCAAAGATGCCCAGAACTGAGCTAAACTTGGTATGTGTCCAACTCCTAGAAATAACTTCATGCCCCATCTCCCTTACTTCCAGCTAGTAAGGATCACATAATTCCTAACAAAGTTTTGACACAGATTGCCAATTCGGGCACTCAGAACATATAGCACGTTGCTGTAAGCAAGCACATTCTCATTCAAAGATGCAAGTTACTATGTAGGAACAAGTTTGTATAGGTATTTCAAAGATGCTCAGAACTGAGCTAAACTTGGTATGTGTCCAACTCCTAGAAATAACTTCATGCCCCATCTCCCTTACTTCCAGCTAGTAAGGATCACATAATTCCTAACAAAGTTTTGACACAGATTCCCAATTCGGGCACTCAGAACATATAGCACGTTGCTGTAAGCAAGCACATTTTCATTCAAAGTTGCAAGTTACTATGTAGGAACAAGTTTGTATAGGTATTTCAAAGATGCCCAGAACTGAGCTAAACTTGGTATGTGTCCAACTCCTAGAAATAACTTCATGCCCCATCTCCCTTACTTCCAGCTAGTAAGGATCACATAATTCCTAACAAAGTTTTGACACAGATTCCCTATTCGGGCATTCAGAACATATAGCACGTTGCTGTAAGCAAGCACATTCTCATTCAAAGATGCAAGTTACTAGGTAGGAACAAGTTTGTATAGGTATTTCAAAAATGCCCAGAACTGAGCTAAACTTGGTATGTGTCCAACTCCTAGAAATAACTTCATGCCCCATCTCCCTTACTTCCAGCTAGTAAGGATCACATAATTCCTAACAAAGTTTTGACACAGATTCCCAATTCGGGCATTCAGAACATATAGCACGTTGCTGTAAGCAAGCACATTTTCATTCAAAGTTGCAAGTTACTATGTAGGAACAAGTTTGTATAGGTATTTCAAAGATGCCCAGAACTGAGCTAAACTTGGTATGTGTCCAACTCCTAGAAATAACTTCATGCCCCATCTCCCTTACTTCCAGCTAGTAAGGATCACATAATTCCTAACAAAGTTTTGACACAGATTGCCAATTCGGGCATTCAGAACATATAGCACGTTGCTGTAAGCAAGCAGATTCTCATTCAAAGATGCAAGTTACTATGTAGGAACAAGTTTGTATAGGTATTTCAAAGATGCCCAGAACTGAGCTAAACTTGGTTTGTGTCCAACTCCTAGAAATAACTTCATGCCCCATCTCCCTTACTTCCAGCTAGTAAGGATCACATAATTCCTAACAAAGTTTTGACACAGATTGCCAATTCGGGCATTCAGAACATATAGCACGTTGCTGTAAGCAAGCACATTCTCATTCAAAGATGCAAGTTACTATGTAGGAACAAGTTTGTATAGGTATTTCAAAGATGCCCAGAACTGAGCTAAACTTGGTATGTGTCCAACTCCTAGAAATAACTTCATGCCCCATCTCCCTTACTTCCAGCTAGTAAGGATCACATAATTCCTAACAAAGTTTTGACACAGATTCCCTATTCGGGCATTCAGAACATATAGCACGTTGCAGCAAGCAAGCACATTCTCATTCAAAGATGCAAGTTACTATGTAGGAACAAGTTTGTATAGGTATTTCAAAGATGCCCAGAACTGAGCTAAACTTGGTATGTGTCCAACTCCTAGAAATAACTTCATGCCCCATCTCCCTTACTTCCAGCTAGTAAGGATCACATAATTCCTAACAAAGTTTTGACACAGATTCCCTATTCGGGCATTCAGAACATATAGCACGTTGCTGGAAGCAAGCACATTCTCATTCAAAGTTGCAAGTTACTATTTAGAAACAAGTTTGTATAGGTATTTCAAAGATGCCCAGAACTGAGCTAAACTTGGTATGTGTCCAACTCCTAGAAATAACTTCATGCCCCATCTTCCTTACTTCCAGCTAGTAAGGATCACATAATTCCTAACAAAGTTTTGACACAGATTCCCAATTCGGGCATTCAGAACATATAGCACGTTGCTGTAAGCAAGCACATTCTCATTCAAAGATGCAAGTTACTATGTAGGAACAAGTTTGTATAGGTATTTCAAAGATGCCCAGAACTGAGCTAAACTTGGTATGTGTCCAACTCCTAGAAATAACTTCATGCCCCATCTCCCTTACTTCCAGCTAGTAAGGATCACATAATTCCTAACAAAGATTTGACACAGATTCCCAATTCGGGCATTCAGATCATATAGCACGTTGCTGTAAGCAAGCACATTTTCATTCAAAGTTGCAAGTTACTATGTAGGAACAAGTTTGTATAGGTATTTCAAAGATGCCCAGAACTGAGCTAAACTTGGTATGTGTCCAACTCCTAGAAATAACTTCATGCCCCATCTCCCTTACTTACAGATAGTAAGGATCACATAATTCCTAACAAAGTTTTGACTCAGATTCCCTATTCGGGCATTCAGAACATATAGCACGTTGCTGCAAGCAAGCACATTCTCATTCAAAGATGCAAGTTACTATGTAGGAACAAGTTTGTATAGGTATTTCAAAGATGCCCAGAACTGAGCTAAACTTGGTTTGTGTCCAACTCCTAGAAATAACTTCATGCCCCATCTCCCTTACTTCCAGCTAGTAAGGATCACATAATTCCTAACAAAGTTTTGACACAGATTCCCTATTCGGGCATTCAGAACATATAGCACGTTGCTGCAAGCAAGCACATTCTCATTCAAAGATGCAAGCTACTATGTAGGAACAAGTTTGTATAGGTATTTCAAAGATGCCCAGAACTGAGCTAAACTTGGTATGTGTCCAACTCCTAGAAATAACTTCATGCCCCATCTCCCTTACTTCCAGCTAGTAAGGATCACATAATTCCTAACAAAGTTTTGACACAGATTCCCTATTCGGGCATTCAGAACATATAGCACGTTGCTGCAAGCAAGCACATTCTCATTCAAAGTTGCAAGTTACTATGTAGGAACAAGTTTGTATAGGTATTTCAAAGATGCCCAGAACTGAGCTAAACTTGGTATGTGTCCAACTCCTAGAAATAACTTCATGCCCCATCTCCCTTACTTCCAGCTAGTAAGGATCACATAATTCCTAACAAAGTTTTGCCACAGATTCCCAATTCGGGCATTCAGAACATATAGCACGTTGCTGTAAGCAAGCAGATTCTCATTAAAAGATGCAAGATACTATGTAGGAACAAGTTTGTATAGGTATTTCAAAGATGCCCAGAACTGAGCTAAACTTGGTATGTGTCCAACTCCTAGAAATAACTTCATGCCCCATCTCCCTTACTTCCAGCTAGTAAGGATCACATAATTCCTAACAAAGTTTTGACACAGATTCCGAATTCGGACATTCAGAACATATAGCACGTTGCTGTAAGCAAGCACATTTTCATTGAAAGTTGCAAGTTACTATGTAGGAACAAGTTTGTATAGGTATTTCAAAGATGCCCAGAACTGAGCTAAACTTGGTATGTGTCCAACTCCTAGAAATAACTTCATGCCCCATCTCCCTTACTTCCAGCTAGTAAGGATCACATAATTCCTAACAAAGTTTTGACACAGATTGCCAATTCGGGCATTCAGAACATATAGCACGTTGCTGTAAGCAAGCATATTCTCATTCAAAGATGCAAGTTACTATGTAGGAACAAGTTTGTATAGGTATTTCAAAGATGCCCAGAACTGAGCTAAACTTGGTATGTGTCCAACTCCTAGAAATAACTTCATGCCCCATCTCCCTTACTTCCAGCTAGTAAGGATCACATAATTCCTAACAAAGTTTTGACACAGATTCCCAATTCGGGCATTCAGAACATATAGCACGTTGCTGTAAGCAAGCACATTTTCATTCAAAGTTGCAAGTTACTATGTAGGAACAAGTTTGTATAGGTATTTCAAAGATGCCCAGAACTGAGCTAAACTTGGTATGTGTCCAACTCCTAGAAATAACTTCATGCCCCATCTCCCTTACTTCCAGCTAGTAAGGATCACATAATTCCTAACAAAGTTTTGACACAGATTGCCAATTCGGGCATTCAGAACATATAGCACGTTGCTGTAAGCAAGCACATTCTCATTCAAAGATGCAAGTTACTATGTAGGAACAAGTTTGTATAGGTATTTCAAAGATGCCCAGAACTGAGCTAAACTTGGTATGTGTCCAACTCCTAGAAATAACTTCATGCCCCATCTCCCTTACTTCCAGCTAGTAAGGATCACATAATTCCTAACAAAGTTTTGACACAGATTCCCAATTCGGGCATTCAGAACATATAGCACGTTGCTGTAAGCAAGCAGATTCTCATTCAAAGATGCAAGTTACTATGTAGGAACAAGTTTGTATAGGTATTTCAAAGATGCCCAGAACTGAGCTAAACTTGGTATGTGTCCAACTCCTAGAAATAACTTCATGCCCCATCTCCCTTACTTCCAGCTAGTAAGGATCACATAATTCCTAACAAAGTTATGACACAGATTCCCAATTCGGGCACTCAGAACATATAGCACGTTGCTGTAAGCAAGCACATTTTCATTCAAAGTTGCAAGTTACTATGTAGGAACAAGTTTGTATAGGTATTTCAAAGATGCCCAGAACTGAGCTAAACTTGGTATGTGTCCAACTCCTAGAAATAACTTCATGCCCCATCTCCCTTACTTCCAGCTAGTAAGGATCACATAATTCCTAACAAAGTTTTGACACAGATTGCCAATTCGGGCACTCAGAACATATAGCACGTTGCTGTAAGCAAGCACATTCTCATTCAAAGATGCAAGTTACTATGTAGGAACAAGTTTGTATAGGTATTTCAAAGATGCTCAGAACTGAGCTAAACTTGGTATGTGTCCAACTCCTAGAAATAACTTCATGCCCCATCTCCCTTACTTCCAGCTAGTAAGGATCACATAATTCCTAACAAAGTTTTGACACAGATTCCCAATTCGGGCACTCAGAACATATAGCACGTTGCTGTAAGCAAGCACATTTTCATTCAAAGTTGCAAGTTACTATGTAGGAACAAGTTTGTATAGGTATTTCAAAGATGCCCAGAACTGAGCTAAACTTGGTATGTGTCCAACTCCTAGAAATAACTTCATGCCCCATCTCCCTTACTTCCAGCTAGTAAGGATCACATAATTCCTAACAAAGTTTTGACACAGATTCCCTATTCGGGCATTCAGAACATATAGCACGTTGCTGTAAGCAAGCACATTCTCATTCAAAGATGCAAGTTACTAGGTAGGAACAAGTTTGTATAGGTATTTCAAAAATGCCCAGAACTGAGCTAAACTTGGTATGTGTCCAACTCCTAGAAATAACTTCATGCCCCATCTCCCTTACTTCCAGCTAGTAAGGATCACATAATTCCTAACAAAGTTTTGACACAGATTCCCAATTCGGGCATTCAGAACATATAGCACGTTGCTGTAAGCAAGCACATTTTCATTCAAAGTTGCAAGTTACTATGTAGGAACAAGTTTGTATAGGTATTTCAAAGATGCCCAGAACTGAGCTAAACTTGGTATGTGTCCAACTCCTAGAAATAACTTCATGCCCCATCTCCCTTACTTCCAGCTAGTAAGGATCACATAATTCCTAACAAAGTTTTGACACAGATTGCCAATTCGGGCATTCAGAACATATAGCACGTTGCTGTAAGCAAGCAGATTCTCATTCAAAGATGCAAGTTACTATGTAGGAACAAGTTGTATAGGTATTTCAAAGATGCCCAGAACTGAGCTAAACTTGGTATGTGTCCAACTCCTAGAAATAACTTCATGCCCCATCTCCCTTACTTCCAGCTAGTAAGGATCACATAATTCCTAACAAAGTTTTGACACAGATTCCCTATTCGGGCATTCAGAACATATAGCACGTTGCTGTAAGCAAGCACATTCTCATTCAAAGATGCAAGTTACTAGGTAGGAACAAGTTTGTATAGGTATTTCAAAGATGCCCAGAACTGAGCTAAACTTGGTATGTGTCCAACTCCTAGAAATAACATCATGCCCCATCTCCCTTACTTCCAGCTAGTAAGGATCACATAATTCCTAACAAAGTTTTGACACAGATTCCCTATTCGGGCATTCAGAACATATAGCACGTTGCTGCAAGCAAGCACATTCTCATTCAAAGTTGCAAGTTACTATGTAGGAACAAGTTTGTATAGGTATTTCAAAGATGCCCAGAACTGAGATAAACTTGGTATGTGTCCAACTCCTAGAAATAACTTCATGCCCCATCTCCCTTACTTCCAGCTAGTAAGGATCACATAATTCCTAACAAAGTTTTGCCACAGATTCCCTATTCGGGCATTCAGAACATATAGCACGTTGCTGCAAGCAAGCACATTCTCATTCAAAGATGCAAGTTACTATGTAGGAACAAGTTTGTATAGGTATTTCAAAGATGCCCAGAACTGAGCTAAACTTGGTATGTGTCCAACTCCTAGAAATAACTTCATGCCCCATCTCTCTTACTTCCAGCTAGTAAGGATCACATAATTCCTAACAAAGTTTTGACACAGATTCCCTATTCGGGCATTCAGAACATATAGCACGTTGCTGTAAGCAAGCACATTCTCATTCAAAGATGCAGGTTACTAGGTAGGAACAAGTTTGTATACGTATTTCAAAGATGCCCAGAACTGAGCTAAACTTGGTATGTGTCCAACTCCTAGAAATAGCTTCATGCCCCATCTCCCTTACTTCCAGCTAGTAAGGATCACATAATTCCTAACAAAGTTTTGACACAGATTCCCTATTCGGGCATTCAGAACATATAGCACGTTGCTGTAAGCAAGCACATTCTCATTCAAAGATGCAGGTTACTAGGTAGGAACAAGTTTGTATACGTATTTCAAAGATGCCCAGAACTGAGCTAAACTTGGTATGTGTCCAACTCCTAGAAATAGCTTCATGCCCCATCTCCCTTACTTCCAGCTAGTAAGGATCACATAATTCCTAACAAAGTTTTGACACAGATTCCCAATTCGGGCATTCAGAACATATAGCACGTTGCTGTAAGCAAGCACATTCTCATTCAAAGATGCAAGTTACTATGTAGGAACAAGTTTGTATAGGTATTTCAAAGATGCCCAGAACTGAGCTAAACTTGGTATGTGTCCAACTCCTAGAAATAACTTCATGCCCCATCTCCCTTACTTCCAGCTAGTAAGGATCACATAATTCCTAACAAAGTTTTGACACAGATTCCCAATTCGGGCATTCAGAACATATAGCACGTTGCTGTAAGCAAGCAGATTCTCATTCAAAGATGCAAGTTACTATGTAGGAACAAGTTTGTATAGGTATTTCAAAGATGCCCAGAACTGAGCTAAACTTGGTATGTGTCCAACTCCTAGAAATAACTTCATGCCCCATCTCCCTTACTTCCAGCTAGTAAGGATCACATAATTCATAACAAAGTTTTGACACAGATTCCCAATTCGGGCATTCAGAACATATAGCACGTTGCTGTAAGCAAGCAGATTCTCATTCAAAGATGCAAGTTACTATGTAGGAACAAGTTTGTATAGGTATTTCAAAGATGCCCAGAACTGAGCTAAACTTGGTATGTGTCCAACTCCTAGAAATAACTTCATGCTCCATCTCCCTTACTTCCAGCTAGTAAGGATCACATACTTCCTAACAAAGTTTTGACACAGATTCCCAAATCGGGCATTCAGAACATATAGCACGTTGCTGTAAGCAAGCACATTCTCATTCAAAGTTGCAGGTTACTATGTAGGAACAAGTTTGTATAGGTATTTCAAAGATGCCCAGAACTGAGCTAAACTTGGTATGTGTCCAACTCCTAGAAATAACTTCATGCCCCATCTTCCTTACTTCCAGCTAGTAAGGATCATACAATTCCTAACAAAGTTTTGACACAGATTCCCAAATCGGGCATTCAGAACATATAGCACGTTGCTGTAAGCAAGCACATTCTCATTGAAAGTTGCAAGTTACTATGTAGGAACAAGTTTGTATAGGTATTTCAAAGATGCCCAGAACTGAGCTAAACTTGGTATGTGTCCAACTCCTAGAAATAACTTCATTCCCCATCTCCCTTACTTCCAGCTAGTAAGGATCATACAATTCCTAACAAAGTTTTGACACAGATTCCCAATTCGGGCATTCAGAACATATAGCACGCTGCTGTAAGCAAGCAGATTCTCATTGAAAGATGCAAGTTACTATGTAGGAACAAGTTTGTATAGGTATTTCAAAGATGCCCAGAACTGAGCTAAACTTGGTATCTGTCCAACTCCTAGAAATAACTTCATGCCCCATCTCCCTTACTTCCAGCTAGTAAGGATCACATAATTCCTAACAAAGTTTTGACACAGATTGCCAATTCGGGCATTCAGACCATATAGCTTGTTGCTGTAAGCAAGCAGATTCTCATTCAAAGATGCAAGTTACTATGTAGGAACAAGTTTGTATAGGTATTTCAAAGATGCCCAGGACTGAGCTAAACTTGGTATGTGTCCAACTCCTAGAAATAACTTCATGCCCCATCTCCCTTACTTCCAGCTAGTAAGGCTCACATAATTCCTAACAAAGTTTTGACACAGATTGCCAATTCGGGCATTCAGAACATCTAGCACGTTGCTGTAAGCAAGCACATTCTCATTCAAAGATGCAAGTTACTATGTAGGAACAAGTTTGTAAAGGTATTTCAAAGATGCCCAGGACTGAGCTGAACTTGGTATGTGTCCAACTCCTAGAAATAACTTCATGCCCCATCTCCCTTACTTCCAGCTAGAAAGGATCACATAATTCCTAACAAAGTTTTGACACAGATTGCCAATTCCGGCATTCAGAACATATAGCACGTTGCTGTAAGCAAGCACATTCTCATTCAAAGATGCAAGTTACTATGTAGGAACAAGTTTGTATAGGTATTTCAAAGATGCACAGGACTGAGCTAAACTTGGTATGTGTCCAACTCCTAGAAATAACTTCGTGCCCCATCTCCCTTACATCCAGCTAGTAAGGATCACATAATTCCTAACAAAGGTTTGACACAGATTCCCAATTCCGGCATTCAGAACATATAGCACGTTGCAGTAAGCAAGCACATTCTCATTCAAAGATGCAAGTTACTATGTAGGAACAAGTTTGTATAGGTATTTCAAAGATGCCCAGAACTGAGCTAAACTTGGTATGTGTCCAACTCCTAGAATTAACTTCACGTCCCATCTCCCTTACTTCCAGCTAGTAAGGATCACATAATTCCTAACAAAGTTTTGACACAGATTCCCAATTCGGGCATTCAGAACATATAGCACGTTGCTGTAAGCAAGCACATTTTCATTCAAAGTTGCAAGTTACTATGTAGGAACAAGTTTGTATAGGTATTTCAAAGATGCCCAGAACTGAGCTAAACTTGGTATGTGTCCAACTCCTAGAAATAACTTCATGCCCCATCTCCCTTACTTCCAGCTAGTAAGGATCACACAATTCCTAACAAAGTTTTGACACAGATTCCCAATTCGGGCATTCAGAACATATAGCACGTTGCTGTAAGCAAGCAGGTTCTCATTCAAAGATGCAAGTTACTATGTAGGAACAAGTTTGTATAGGTATTTCAAAGATGCCCAGAATTGAGCTAAACTTGGTATGTGTCCAACTCCTAGAAATAACTTCACGCCCCATCTCCCTTACTTCCAGCTAGTAAGGATCACACAATTCCTAACAAAGTTTTGACACAGATTGCCAATTCGGGCATTCAGAACATATAGCACGTTGCTGTAAGCAAGCACATTCTCATTCAAAGATGCAAGTTACTATGTAGGAACAAGTTTGTATAGGTATTTCAAAGATGCCCAGAACTGAGCTAAACTTGGTATGTGTCCAACTCCTAGAATTAACTTCACGCCCCATCTCCCTTACTTCCAGCTAGTAAGGATCACATAATTCCTAACAAAGTTTTGACACAGATTCCCAATTCGGGCATTCAGAACATATAGCACGTTGCTGCAAGCAAGCACATTCTCATTCAAAGTTGCAAGTTACTATGTAGGAACAAGTTTGTATAGGTATTTCAAAGATGCCCAGAACTGAGCTAAACTTGGTATGTGTCCAACTCCAAGAAATAACTTCATGCCCCATCTCCCTTACTTCCAGCTAGTAAGGATCAGATAATTCCTAACAAAGTTTGGACACAGATTCCCAATTCGGGCATTCAGAACATATAGCACGTTGCTGTAAGCAAGCACATTCTCATTCAAAGTTGCAAGTTACTATGTAGGAACAAGTTTGTATAGGTATTTCAAAGATGCCCAGAACTGAGCTAAACTTGGTATGTGTCCAACTCCTAGAAATAACTTCATGCCCCATCTCCCTTACTTCCAGCTAGTAAGGATCACATAATTCCTAACAAAGTTTTGACACAGATTGCCAATTCGGGCATTCAGAACATATAGCACGTTGCTGTAAGCAAGCACATTTTCATTCAAAGTTGCAATTTACTATGTAGGAACAAGTTTGTATAGGTATTTCAAAGATGCCCAGAACTGAGCTAAACTTGGTATGTGTCCAACTCCTAGAAATAACTTCATGCCCCATCTCCCTTACTTCCAACTAGTAAGGATCACATAATTCCTAACAAAGTTTTGACACAGATTCCCAAATCGGGCATTCAGAACATATAGCACGCTGCTGTAAGGAAGCACATTCTCATTCAAAGTTGCAAGTTACTATGTAGGAACAAGTTTGGATAGGTATTTCAAAGATGCCCAGAACTGAGCTAAACTTGGTATGTGTCCAACTCCTAGAAATAGCTTCATGCCCCATCTCCCTTACTTCCAGCTAGTAAGGATCACATAATTCCTAACAAAGTTTTGACACAGATTCCCAATTCCGGCATTCAGAACATATAGCACGTTGCTGTAAGCAAGCACATTCTCATTCAAAGATGCAAGTTACTATGTAGGAACAAGTTTGTATAGGTATTTCAAAGATGCCCAGAACTGAGCTATAGTTGGTATGTGTCCAACTCCTAGAAATAACTTCATGCCCCATCTCCCTTACTTCCAGCTACTAAGGATCACATAGTTCCTAACAAAGTTTTGACACAGATTCCCAATTCGGGCATTCAGAACATATAGCACGTTGCTGTAAGCAAGCAGATTCTCATTCAAAGATGCAAGTTACTATGTAGGAACAAGTTTGTAAAGGTATTTCAAAGATGCCCAGGACTGAGCTAAACTTGGTATGTGTCCAACTCCTAGAAATAACTTCGTGGCCCATCTCCCTTACATCCAGCTAGTAAGGATCACATAATTCCTAACAAAGGTTTGACACAGATTCCCAATTCCGGCATTCAGAACATATAGCACGTTGCTGTAAGCAAGCACATTCTCATTCAAAGATGCAAGTTACTATGTAGGAACAAGTTTGTATAGGTATTTCAAAGATGCCCAGAACTGAGCTAAACTTGGTATGTGTCCAACTCCTAGAAATAACTTCGTGCCCCATCTCCCTTACTTCCAGCTAGTAAGGATCACATAATTCCTAACAAAGTTTGGACAGAGATTCCCAATTCGGGCATTCAGAACATATAGCACGTTGCTGTAAGCAAGCACATTTTCATTCAAAATTGCAATTTACTATGTAGGAACAAGTTTGTATAGGTATTTCAAAGATGCCCAGAACTGAGCTAAACTTGGTATGTGTCCAACTCCTAGAAATAACTTCATGCCCCATCTCCCTTACTCCAACTAGTAAGGATCACATAATTCCTAACAAAGTTTTGACACAGATTCCCAAATCGGGCATTCAGAACATATAGCACGCTACTGTAAGGAAGCACATTCTCATTCAAAGTTGCAAGTTACTATGTAGGAACAAGTTTGGATAGGTATTTCAAAGATGCCCAGAACTGAGCTAAACTTGGTATGTGTCCAACTCCTAGAAATAGCTTCATGCCCCATCTCCCTTACTTCCAGCTAGTAAGGATCACATAATTCCTAACAAAGTTTTGACACAGATTCCCAATTCCGGCATTCAGAACATATAGCACGTTGCTGTAAGCAAGCAGATTCTCATTCAAAGATGCAAGTTACTATGTAGGAACAAGTTTGTATAGGTATTTCAAAGATGCCCAGAACTGAGCTAAAGTTGGTATGTGTCCAACTCCTAGAAATAACTTCATGCCCCATCTCCCTTACTTCCAGCTACTAAGGATCACATAATTCCTAACAAAGTTTTGACACAGATTCCCAATTCGGGCATCCAGAACATATAGCACGTTGCTGTAAGCAAGCAGATTCTCATTCAAAGATGCAAGTTACTATGTAGGAACAAGTTTGTATAGGTATTTCAAAGATGCCCAGAACTGAGCTAAACTTGGTATGTGTCCAACTCCTAGAAATAACTTCACGCCCCATCTCCCTTACTTCCAGCTAGTAAGGATCACATAATTCCTAACAAAGTTTTGACACAGATTGCCAATTCGGGCATTCAGAACATATAGCACGTTGCTGTAAGCAAGCACATTCTCATTCAAAGATGCAAGTTACTATGTAGGAACAAGTTTGTATAGGTATTTCAAAGATGCCCAGAACTGAGCTAAACTTGGTATGTGTCCAACTCCTAGAAATAACTTCACGCCCCATCTCCCTTACTTCCAGCTAGTAAGGATCACATAATTCCTAACAAAGTTTTGACACAGATTCCCAATTCGGGCATTCAGAACATATAGCACGTTGCTGTAAGCAAGCACATTCTCATTCAAAGTTGCAAGTTTCTATGTAGGAACAATTTTGTATATGTATTTCAAAGATGCCCAGAACTGAGCTAAACTTGGTATGCGTCCAACTCCTAGAAATATCTTCACGCCCCATCTCCCTTACTTCCAGCTAGTAAGGATCACATAATTCCTAACAAAGTTTTGACACAGATTCCCAATTCGGGCATTCAGAACATATAGCACGTTGCTGTAAGCAAGCACATTCTCATTCAAAGTTGCAAGTTACTATGTAGGAACAAGTTTGTATAGGTATTTCAAAGATGCCCAGAACTGAGGTAAACTTGGTATGTGTCCAACTCCTAGAAATAACTTCACGCCCCATCTCCCTTACTTCCAGCTAGTAAGGATCACATAATTCCCAACAAAGTTTTGACACAGATTGCCAATTCGGGCATTCAGAACATATAGCACGTTGCTGTAAGCAAGCAGATTCTCATTCAAAGATGCAAGTTACTATGTAGGAACAAGTTTGTATAGGTATTTCAAAGATGCCCAGAACTGAGCTAAACTTGGTATGTGTCCAACTCCTAGAAATAACTTCACGCCCCATCTCCTTTACTTCCAGCTAGTAAGGATCACATAATTCCTAACAAAGTTTTGACACAGATTGCCAATTCGGGCATTCAGAACATATAGCACGTTGCTGTAAGCAAGCAGATTCTCATTCAAAGATGCAAGTTACTATGTAGGAACAAGTTTGTATAGGTATTTCAAAGATGCCCAGAACTGAGCTAAACTTGGTATGTGTCCAACTCCAAGAAATAACTTCATGCCCCATCTCCCTTACTTCCAGCTAGTAAGGATCACATAATTCCTAACAAAGTTTTGACACAGATTCCCAATTCGGGCATTCAGAACATATAGCACGTTGCTGTAAGCAAGCACATTCTCATTCAAAGTTGCAAGTTACTATGTAGGAACAAGTTTGTATAGGTATTTCAAAGATGCCCAGAACTGAGCTAAACTTGATATGTGTCCAACTCCTAGAAATAACTTCATGCCCCATCTCCCTTACTTCCAGCTAGTAATGATCACATAATTCCTAACAAAGTTTTGACACAGATTGCCAATTCGGGCATTCAGAACATATAGCACGTTGCTGTAAGCAAGCACATTCTCATTCAAAGTTGCAAGTTACTATGTACGAACAAGTTTGTATACGTATTTCAAAGATGCCCAGAACTGAGCTAAACTTGGTATGTGTGCAACTCCTAGAAATAGCTTCATGCCCCATCTCCCTTACTTCCAGCTAGTAAGGATCACATAATTCCTAACAATGTTTTGACACAGATTCCCAATTCGGGCATTCAGAACATATAGCACGTTGCTGTAAGCAAGCACATTCTCATTCAAAGATGCAAGTTACTATGTAGGAACAAGTTTGTATAGGTATTTCAAAGATGCCCAGAACTGAGCTAAACTTGGTATGTGTCCAACTCCTAGAAATAACTTCATGCCCCATCTCCCTTACTTCCAGCTAGTAAGGATCACATAATTCCTAACAAAGTTTTGACACAGATTCCCAATTCGGGCATTCAGAACATATAGCACGTTGCTGTAAGCAAGCAGATTCTCATTCAAAGATGCAAGTTACTATGTAGGAACAAGTTTGTATAGGTATTTCAAAGATGCCCAGAACTGAGCTAAACTTGGTATGTGTCCAACTCCTAGAAATAACTTCATGCCCCATCTCCCTTACTTCCAGCTAGTAAGGATCACATAATTCATAACAAAGTTTTGACACAGATTCCCAATTCGGGCATTCAGAACATATAGCACGTTGCTGTAAGCAAGCAGATTCTCATTCAAAGATGCAAGTTACTATGTAGGAACAAGTTTGTATAGGTATTTCAAAGATGCCCAGAACTGAGCTAAACTTGGTATGTGTCCAACTCCTAGAAATAACTTCATGCTCCATCTCCCTTACTTCCAGCTAGTAAGGATCACATAATTCCTAACAAAGTTTTGACACAGATTCCCAAATCGGGCATTCAGAACATATAGCACGTTGCTGTAAGCAAGCACATTCTCATTCAAAGTTGCAGGTTACTATGTAGGAACAAGTTTGTATAGGTATTTCAAAGATGCCCAGAACTGAGCTAAACTTGGTATGTGTCCAACTCCTAGAAATAACTTCATGCCCCATCTTCCTTACTTCCAGCTAGTAAGGATCATACAATTCCTAACAAAGTTTTGACACAGATTCCCAAATCGGGCATTCAGAACATATAGCACGTTGCTGTAAGCAAGCACATTCTCATTGAAAGTTGCAAGTTACTATGTAGGAACAAGTTTGTATAGGTATTTCAAAGATGCCCAGAACTGAGCTAAACTTGGTATGTGTCCAACTCCTAGAAATAACTTCATTCCCCATCTCCCTTACTTCCAGCTAGTAAGGATCATACAATTCCTAACAAAGTTTTGACACAGATTCCCAATTCGGGCATTCAGAACATATAGCACGCTGCTGTAAGCAAGCAGATTCTCATTGAAAGATGCAAGTTACTATGTAGGAACAAGTTTGTATAGGTATTTCAAAGATGCCCAGAACTGAGCTAAACTTGGTATGTGTCCAACTCCTAGAAATAACTTCATGCCCCATCTCCCTTACTTCCAGCTAGTAAGGATCACATAATTCCTAACAAAGTTTTGACACAGATTCCCAAATCGGGCATTCAGAACATATAGCACGTTGCTGCAAGCAAGCACATTCTCATTCAAAGATGCAAGTTACTAGGTAGGAACAAGTTTGGATAGGTATTTCAAAGATGCCCAGAACTGAGCTAAACTTGGTATGTGTCCAACTCCTAGAAATAGCTTCATGCCCCATCTCCCTTACTTCCAGCTAGTAAGGATCACATAATTCCTAACAAAGTTTTGACACAGATTCCCAATTCCGGCATTCAGAACATATAGCACGTTGCTGTAAGCAAGCAGGTTCTCATTCAAAGATGCAAGTTACTATGTAGGAACAAGTTTGTATAGGTATTTCAAAGATGCCCAGAACTGAGCTAAAGTTGGTATGTGTCCAACTCCTAGAAATAACTTCATGCCCCATCTCCCTTACTTCCAGCTACTAAGGATCACATAATTCCTAACAAAGTTTTGACACAGATTCCCAATTCGGGCATCCAGAACATATAGCACGTTGCTGTAAGCAAGCAGATTCTCATTCAAAGATGCAAGTTACTATGTAGGAACAAGTTTGTATAGGTATTTCAAAGATGCCCAGAACTGAGCTAAACTTGGTATGTGTCCAACTCCTAGAAATAACTTCATGCCCCATCTCCCTTACTTCCAGCTAGTAAGGATCACATAATTCCTAACAAAGTTTTGACACAGATTGCCAATTCGGGCATTCAGAACATATAGCACGTTGCTGTAAGCAAGCACATTCTCATTCAAAGATGCAAGTTACTATGTAGGAACAAGTTTGTATAGGTATTTCAAAGATGCCCAGAACTGAGCTAAACTTGGTATGTGTCCAACTCCTAGAAATAACTTCACGCCCCATCTCCCTTACTTCCAGCTAGTAAGGATCACATAATTCCTAACAAAGTTTTGACACAGATTCCCAATTCGGGCATTCAGAACATATAGCACGTTGCTGTAAGCAAGCACATTCTCATTCAAAGTTGCAAGTTTCTATGTAGGAACAATTTTGTATATGTATTTCAAAGATGCCCAGAACTGAGCTAAACTTGGTATGTGTCCAACTCCTAGAAATATCTTCACGCCCCATCTCCCTTACTTCCAGCTAGTAAGGATCACATAATTCCTAACAAAGTTTTGACACAGATTCCCAATTCGGGCATTCAGAACATATAGCACGTTGCTGTAAGCAAGCACATTCTCATTCAAAGTTGCAAGTTACTATGTAGGAACAAGTTTGTATAGGTATTTCAAAGATGCCCAGAACTGAGGTAAACTTGGTATGTGTCCAACTCCTAGAAATAACTTCACGCCCCATCTCCCTTACTTCCAGCTAGTAAGGATCACATAATTCCCAACAAAGTTTTGACACAGATTGCCAATTCGGGCATTCAGAACATATAGCACGTTGCTGTAAGCAAGCACATTCTCATTCAAAGATGC
Source organism: Diceros bicornis minor (assembly GCF_020826845.1). Lineage (NCBI taxonomy): Eukaryota > Metazoa > Chordata > Mammalia > Perissodactyla > Rhinocerotidae > Diceros > Diceros bicornis. Next base: position 863,767 of record NC_080751.1, on the reverse strand, counting down.
AAGTTAATATGTAGGAACAAGTTTGTATAGGTATTTCAAAGATGCCCAGAACTGAGCTAAACTTGGTATGTGTCCAACTCCTAGAAATAACTTCACGCCCCATCTCCTTTACTTCCAGCTAGTAAGGATCACATAATTCCTAACAAAGTTTTGACACAGATTGCCAATTCGGGCATTCAGAACATATAGCACGTTGCTGTAAGCAAGCAGATTCTCATTCAAAGATGCAAGTTACTATGTAGGAACAAGTTTGTATAGGTATTTCAAAGATGCCCAGAACTGAGCTAAACTTGGTATGTGTCCAACTCCAAGAAATAACTTCATGCCCCATCTCCCTTACTTCCAGCTAGTAAGGATCACATAATTCCTAACAAAGTTTTGACACAGATTCCCAATTCGGGCATTCAGAACATATAGCACGTTGCTGTAAGCAAGCACATTCTCATTCAAAGTTGCAAGTTACTATGTAGGAACAAGTTTGTATAGGTATTTCAAAGATGCCCAGAACTGAGCTAAACTTGATATGTGTCCAACTCCTAGAAATAACTTCATGCCCCATCTCCCTTACTTCCAGCTAGTAATGATCACATAATTCCTAACAAAGTTTTGACACAGATTGCCAATTCGGGCATTCAGAACATATAGCACGTTGCTGTAAGCAAGCACATTCTCATTCAAAGTTGCAAGTTACTATGTACGAACAAGTTTGTATACGTATTTCAAAGATGCCCAGAACTGAGCTAAACTTGGTATGTGTCCAACTCCTAGAAATAGCTTCATGCCCCATCTCCCTTACTTCCAGCTAGTAAGGATCACATAATTCCTAACAATGTTTTGACACAGATTCCCAATTCGGGCATTCAGAACATATAGCACGTTGCTGTAAGCAAGCACATTCTCATTCAAAGATGCAAGTTACTATGTAGGAACAAGTTTGTATAGGTATTTCAAAGATGCCCAGAACTGAGCTAAACTTGGTATGTGTCCAACTCCTAGAAATAACTTCATGCCCCATCTCCCTTACTTCCAGCTAGTAAGGATCACATAATTCCTAACAAAGTTTTGACACAGATTCCCAATTCGGGCATTCAGAACATATAGCACGTTGCTGTAAGCAAGCAGATTCTCATTCAAAGATGCAAGTTACTATGTAGGAACAAGTTTGTATAGGTATTTCAAAGATGCCCAGAACTGAGCTAAACTTGGTATGTGTCCAACTCCTAGAAATAACTTCATGCCCCATCTCCCTTACTTCCAGCTAGTAAGGATCACATAATTCATAACAAAGTTTTGACACAGATTCCCAATTCGGGCATTCAGAACATATAGCACGTTGCTGTAAGCAAGCAGATTCTCATTCAAAGATGCAAGTTACTATGTAGGAACAAGTTTGTATAGGTATTTCAAAGATGCCCAGAACTGAGCTAAACTTGGTATGTGTCCAACTCCTAGAAATAACTTCATGCTCCATCTCCCTTACTTCCAGCTAGTAAGGATCACATAATTCCTAACAAAGTTTTGACACAGATTCTCAAATCGGGCATTCAGAACATATAGCACGTTGCTGTAAGCAAGCACATTCTCATTCAAAGTTGCAGGTTACTATGTAGGAACAAGTTTGTATAGGTATTTCAAAGATGCCCAGAACTGAGCTAAACTTGGTATGTGTCCAACTCCTAGAAATAACTTCATGCCCCATCTTCCTTACTTCCAGCTAGTAAGGATCATACAATTCCTAACAAAGTTTTGACACAGATTCCCAAATCGGGCATTCAGAACATATAGCACGTTGCTGTAAGCAAGCACATTCTCATTGAAAGTTGCAAGTTACTATGTAGGAACAAGTTTGTATAGGTATTTCAAAGATGCCCAGAACTGAGCTAAACTTGGTATGTGTCCAACTCCTAGAAATAACTTCATTCCCCATCTCCCTTACTTCCAGCTAGTAAGGATCATACAATTCCTAACAAAGTTTTGACACAGATTCCCAATTCGGGCATTCAGAACATATAGCACGCTGCTGTAAGCAAGCAGATTCTCATTGAAAGATGCAAGTTACTATGTAGGAACAAGTTTGTATAGGTATTTCAAAGATGCCCAGAACTGAGCTAAACTTGGTATGTGTCCAACTCCTAGAAATAACTTCATGCCCCATCTCCCTTACTTCCAGCTAGTAAGGATCACATAATTCCTAACAAAGTTTTGACACAGATTCCCAATTCGGGCATTCAGAACATATAGCACGTTGCTGTAAGCAAGCAGGTTCTCATTCAAAGATGCAAGTTACTATGTAGGAACAAGTTTGTATAGGTATTTCAAAGATGCCCAGAACTGAGCTAAACTTGGTATGTGTCCAACTCCTAGAAATAACTTCATGCCCCATCTCCCTTACTTCCAGCTAGTAAGGATCACATAATTCCTAACAAAGTTTTGACACAGATTCCCAATTCGGGCATTCAGAACATATAGCACGTTGCTGTAAGCAAGCAGGTTCTCATTCAAAGATGCAAGTTACTATGTAGGAACAAGTTTGTATAGGTATTTCAAAGATGCCCAGAACTGAGCTAAACTTGGTATGTGTCCAACTCCTAGAAATAACTTCATGCCCCATCTCCCTTACTTCCAGCTAGTAAGGATCACATAATTCCTAACAAAGTTTTGACACAGATTGCCAATTCTGGCATTCAGAACATATAGCACGTTGCTGTAAGCAAGCACATTCTCATTCAAAGATGCAAGTTACTATGTAGGAACAAGTTTGTATAGGTATTTCAAAGATGCCCAGAACTGAGCTAAACTTGGTATGTGTCCAACTCCTAGAAATAACTTCATGCCCCATCTCCCTTACTTCCAGCTAGTAAGGATCACATAATTCCTAACAAAGTTTTGACACAGATTCCCAATTCGGGCATTCAGAACATATAGCACGTTGCTGTAAGCAAGCAGATTCTCATTCAAAGATGCAAGTTACTATGTAGGAACAAGTTTGTATAGGTATTTCAAAGATGCACAGAACTGAGCTAAACTTGGTATGTGTCCAACTCCTAGAAATAACTTCATGCCCCATCTCCCTTACTTCCAGCTAGTAAGGATCACATAATTCCTAACAAAGTTTTGACACAGATTGCCAATTCGGGCATTCAGAACATATAGCACGTTGCTGTAAGCAAGCACATTCTCATTCAAAGATGCAAGTTACTATGTAGGAACAAGTTTGTATAGGTATTTCAAAGATGCCCAGAACTGAGCTAAACTTGGTATGTGTCCAACTCCTAGAAATAACTTCATGCTCCATCTCCCTTACTTCCAGCTAGTAAGGATCACATAATTCCTAACAAAGTTCTGACACAGATTCCCAATTCGGGCATTCAGAACATATAGCACGTTGCTGTAAGCAAACACATTCTCATTCAAAGTTGCAAGTTTCTATGTAGGAACAAGTTTGTATAGGTATTTCAAAGATGCCCAGAACTGAGCTAAACTTGGTATGTGTCCAACTCCTAGAAATAACTTCACGCCCCATCTCCCTTACTTCCAGCTAGTAAGGATCACATAATTCCTAACAAAGTTTTGACACAGATTCCCAATTCGGGCATTCAGAACATATAGCACGTTGCTGTAAGCAAGCACATTCTCATTCAAAGTTGCAAGTTACTATGTAGGAACAAGTTTGTATAGGTATTTCAAAGATGCCCAGAACTGAGCTAAACTTGGTATGTGTCCAACTCCTAGAAATAACTTCACGCCCCATCTCCCTTACTTCCAGCTAGTAAGGATCACATAATTCCTAACAAAGTTTTGACACAGATTGCCAATTCGGGCATTCAGAACATATAGCACGTTGCTGTAAGCAAGCACATTCTCATTCAAAGATGCAAGTTACTATGTAGGAACAAGTTTGTATAGGTATTTCAAAGATGCCCAGAACTGAGCTAAACTTGGTATGTGTCCAACTCCTAGAAATAACTTCATGCCCCATCTCCCTTACTTCCAGCTAGTAAGGATCACATAATTCCTAACAAAGTTTTGACACAGATTCCCAATTCGGGCATTCAGAACATATAGCAAGTTGATGTAAGCAAGCAGATTCTCATTCAAAGATGCAAGTTACTATGTAGGAACAAGTTTGTATAGGTATTTCAAAGATGCCCAGAACTGAGCTAAACTTGGTATGTGTCCAACTCCAAGAAATAACTTCACGCCCCATCTCCCTTACTTCCAGCTAGTAAGGATCACATAATTCCTAACAAAGTTTTGACACAGATTCCCAATTCGGGCATTCAGAACATATAGCACGTTGCTGTAAGCAAGCACATTCTCATTCAAAGTTGCAAGTTACTATGTAGGAACAAGTTTGTATAGGTATTTCAAAGATGCCCAGAACTGAGCTAAACTTGGTATGTGTCCAACTCCTAGAAATAACTTCACGCCCCATCTCCCTTTCTTCCAGCTAGTAAGGATCACATAATTCCTAACAAAGTTTTGACACAGATTCCCAATTCGGGCATTCAGAACATATAGCACGTTGCTGTAAGCAAGCACATTCTCATTCAAAGTTGCAAGATACTATGTAGGAACAAGTTTGTATACGTATTTCAAAGATGCCCAGAACTGAGCTAAACTTAGTATGTGTCCAACTCCTAGAAATAACTTCATGCCCCATCTCCCTTACTTCCAGCCAGTAAGGATCACATAATTCCTAACAAAGTTTTGACACAGATTGCCAATTCGGGCATTCAGAACATATAGCACGTTGCTGTAAGCAAGCACATTTTCATTCAAAGTTGCAAGTTACTATGTAGGAACAAATTTGTATAGGTATTTCAAAGATGCCCAGAACTGAGCTAAACTTGGTATGTGTCCAACTCCTAGAAATAACTTCATGCCCCATCTCCCTTACTTCCAGCTAGTAAGGATCACATAATTCCTAACAAAGTTTTGACACAGATTGCCAATTCGGGCATTCAGACCATATAGCATGTTGCTGTAAGCAAGCAGATTCTCATTCAAAGATGCAAGTTACTATGTAGGAACAAGTTTGTATAGGTATTTCAAAGATGCCCAGGACTGAGCTAAACTTGGTATGTGTCCAACTCCTAGAAATAACTTCATGCCCCATCTCCCTTACTTCCAGCTAGTAAGGATCACATAATTCCTAACAAAGTTTTGACACAGATTGCCAATTCGGGCATTCAGAACATCTAGCACGTTGCTGTAAGCAAGCACATTCTCATTCAAAGATGCAAGTTACTATGTAGGAACAAGTTTGTAAAGGTATTTCAAAGATGCCCAGGACTGAGCTAAACTTGGTATGTGTCCAACTCCTAGAAATAACTTCATGCCCCATCTCCCTTACTTCCAGCTAGAAAGGATCACATAATTCCTAACAAAGTTTTGACACAGATTGCCAATTCCGGCATTCAGAACATATAGCACGTTGCTGTAAGCAAGCACATTCTCATTCAAAGATGCAAGTTACTATGTAGGAACAAGTTTGTATAGGTATTTCAAAGATGCACAGGACTGAGCTAAACTTGGTATGTGTCCAACTCCTAGAAATAACTTCGTGCCCCATCTCCCTTACATCCAGCTAGTAAGGATCACATAATTCCTAACAAAGGTTTGACACAGATTCCCAATTCCGGCATTCAGAACATATAGCACGTTGCTGTAAGCAAGCACATTCTCATTCAAAGATGCAAGTTACTATGTAGGAACAAGTTTGTATAGGTATTTCAAAGATGCCCAGAACTGAGCTAAACTTGGTATGTGTCCAACTCCTAGAAATAACTTCGTGCCCCATCTCCCTTACTTCCAGCTAGTAAGGATCACATAATTCCTAACAAAGTTTGGACACAGATTCCCAATTCGGGCATTCAGAACATATAGCACGTTGCTGTAAGCAAGCACATTTTCATTCAAAGTTGCAAGTTACTATGTAGGAACAAGTTTGTATAGGTATTTCAAAGATGCCCAGAACTGAGCTAAACTTGGTATGTGTCCAACTCCTAGAAATAACTTCATGCCCCATCTCCCTTACTTCCAGCTAGTAAGGATCACACAATTCCTAACAAAGTTTTGACACAGATTCCCAATTCGGGCATTCAGAACATATAGCACGTTGCTGTAAGCAAGCAGATTCTCATTCAAAGATGCAAATTACTATGTAGGAACAAGTTTGTATAGGTATTTCAAAGATGCCCAGAACTGAGCTAAACTTGGTATGTGTCCAACTCCTAGAAATAACTTCACGCCCCATCTCCCTTACTTCCAGCTAGTAAGGATCACACAATTCCTAACAAAGTTTTGACACAGATTGCCAATTCGGGCATTCAGAACATATAGCACGTTGCTGTAAGCAGCACATTCTCATTCAAAGATGCAAGTTACTATATAGGAACAAGTTTGTATAGGTATTTCAAAGATGCCCAGAACTGAGCTAAACTTGGTATGTGTCCAACTCCTAGAAATAACTTCACGCCCCATCTCCCTTACTTCCAGCTAGTAAGGATCACATAATTCCTAGCAAAGTTTTGACACAGATTCCCAATTCGGGCATTCAGAACATATAGCACGTTGCTGCAAGCAAGCACATTCTCATTCAAAGTTGCAAGTTACTATGTAGGAACAAGTTTGTATAGGTATTTCAAAGATGCCCAGAACTGAGCTAAACTTGGTATGTGTCCAACTCCTAGAAATAACTTCATGCCCCATCTCCCTTACTTCCAGCTAGTAAGGATCACATAATTCCTAACAAAGTTTTGACACAGATTGCCAATTCGGGCATTCAGAACATATAGCACGTTGCTGTAAGCAAGCACATTTTCATTCAAAGTTGCAATTTACTATGTAGGAACAAGTTTGTATAGGTATTTCAAAGACGCCCAGAACTGAGCTAAACTTGGTATGTGTCCAACTCCTAGAAATAACTTCATGCCCCATCTCCCTTACTTCCAACTAGTAAGGATCACATAATTCCTAACAAAGTTTTGACACAGATTCCCAAATCGGGCATTCAGAACATATAGCACGCTGCTGTAAGGAAGCACATTCTCATTCAAAGTTGCAAGTTACTATGTAGGAACAAGTTTGGATAGGTATTTCAAAGATGCCCAGAACTGAGCTAAACTTGGTATGTGTCCAACTCCTAGAAATAACTTCATGCCCCATCTCCCTTACTTCCAGCTAGTAAGGATCACATAATTCCTAACAAAGTTCTGACACAGATTCCCAATTCGGGCATTCAGAACATATAGCACGTTGCTGTAAGCAAGCACATTCTCATTCAAAGTTGCAAGTTACTATGTAGGAACAAGTTTGTATAGGTATTTCAAAGATGCCCAGAACTGAGCTAAACTTGGTATGTGTCCAACTCCTAGAAATAACTTCACGCCCCATCTCCCTTACTTCCAGCTAGTAAGGATCACATAATTCCTAACAAAGTTCTGACACAGATTCCCAATTCGGGCATTCAGAACATATAGCACGTTGCTGTAAGCAAACACATTCTCATTCAAAGTTGCAAGTTTCTATGTAGGAACAAGTTTGTATAGGTATTTCAAAGATGCCCAGAACTGAGCTAAACTTGGTATGTGTCCAACTCCTAGAAATAACTTCACGCCCCATCTCCCTTACTTCCAGCTAGTAAGGATCACATAATTCCTAACAAAGTTTTGACACAGATTCCCAATTCGGGCATTCAGAACATATAGCACGTTGCTGTAAGCAAGCACATTCTCATTCAAAGTTGCAAGTTACTATGTAGGAACAAGTTTGTATAGGTATTTCAAAGATGCCCAGAACTGAGCTAAACTTGGTATGTGTCCAACTCCTAGAAATAACTTCACGCCCCATCTCCCTTACTTCCAGCTAGTAAGGATCACATAATTCCTAACAAAGTTTTGACACAGATTGCCAATTCGGGCATTCAGAACATATAGCACGTTGCTGTAAGCAAGCACATTCTCATTCAAAGATGCAAGTTACTATGTAGGAACAAGTTTGTATAGGTATTTCAAAGATGCCCAGAACTGAGCTAAACTTGGTATGTGTCCAACTCCTAGAAATAACTTCATGCCCCATCTCCCTTACTTCCAGCTAGTAAGGATCACATAATTCCTAACAAAGTTTTGACACAGATTCCCAATTCGGGCATTCAGAACATATAGCAAGTTGCTGTAAGCAAGCAGATTCTCATTCAAAGATGCAAGTTACTATGTAGGAACAAGTTTGTATAGGTATTTCAAAGATGCCCAGAACTGAGCTAAACTTGGTATGTGTCCAACTCCAAGAAATAACTTCACGCCCCATCTCCCTTACTTCCAGCTAGTAAGGATCACATAATTCCTAACAAAGTTTTGACACAGATTCCCAATTCGGGCATTCAGAACATATAGCACGTTGCTGTAAGCAAGCACATTCTCATTCAAAGTTGCAAGTTACTATGTAGGAACAAGTTTGTATAGGTATTTCAAAGATGCCCAGAACTGAGCTAAACTTGGTATGTGTCCAACTCCTAGAAATAACTTCACGCCCCATCTCCCTTTCTTCCAGCTAGTAAGGATCACATAATTCCTAACAAAGTTTTGACACAGATTGCCAATTCGGGCATTCAGAACATATAGCACGTTGCTGTAAGCAAGCACATTTTCATTCAAAGTTGCAAGTTACTATGTAGGAACAAATTTGTATAGGTATTTCAAAGATGCCCAGAACTGAGCTAAACTTGGTATGTGTCCAACTCCTAGAAATAACTTCATGCCCCATCTCCCTTACTTCCAGCTAGTAAGGATCACATAATTCCTAACAAAGTTTTGACACAGATTGCCAATTCGGGCATTCAGACCATATAGCATGTTGCTGTAAGCAAGCAGATTCTCATTCAAAGATGCAAGTTACTATGTAGGAACAAGTTTGTATAGGTATTTCAAAGATGCCCAGGACTGAGCTAAACTTGGTATGTGTCCAACTCCTAGAAATAACTTCATGCCCCATCTCCCTTACTTCCAGCTAGTAAGGATCACATAATTCCTAACAAAGTTTTGACACAGATTGCCAATTCGGGCATTCAGAACATCTAGCACGTTGCTGTAAGCAAGCACATTCTCATTCAAAGATGCAAGTTACTATGTAGGAACAAGTTTGTAAAGGTATTTCAAAGATGCCCAGGACTGAGCTAAACTTGGTATGTGTCCAACTCCTAGAAATAACTTCATGCCCCATCTCCCTTACTTCCAGCTAGAAAGGATCACATAATTCCTAACAAAGTTTTGACACAGATTGCCAATTCCGGCATTCAGAACATATAGCACGTTGCTGTAAGCAAGCACATTCTCATTCAAAGATGCAAGTTACTATGTAGGAACAAGTTTGTATAGGTATTTCAAAGATGCACAGGACTGAGCTAAACTTGGTATGTGTCCAACTCCTAGAAATAACTTCGTGCCCCATCTCCCTTACATCCAGCTAGTAAGGATCACATAATTCCTAACAAAGGTTTGACACAGATTCCCAATTCCGGCATTCAGAACATATAGCACGTTGCTGTAAGCAAGCACATTCTCATTCAAAGATGCAAGTTACTATGTAGGAACAAGTTTGTATAGGTATTTCAAAGATGCCCAGAACTGAGCTAAACTTGGTATGTGTCCAACTCCTAGAAATAACTTCGTGCCCCATCTCCCTTACTTCCAGCTAGTAAGGATCACATAATTCCTAACAAAGTTTGGACACAGATTCCCAATTCGGGCATTCAGAACATATAGCACGTTGCTGTAAGCAAGCACATTTTCATTCAAAGTTGCAAGTTACTATGTAGGAACAAGTTTGTATAGGTATTTCAAAGATGCCCAGAACTGAGCTAAACTTGGTATGTGTCCAACTCCTAGAAATAACTTCATGCCCCATCTCCCTTACTTCCAGCTAGTAAGGATCACACAATTCCTAACAAAGTTTTGACACAGATTCCCAATTCGGGCATTCAGAACATATAGCACGTTGCTGTAAGCAAGCAGATTCTCATTCAAAGATGCAAGTTACTATGTAGGAACAAGTTTGTATAGGTATTTCAAAGATGCCCAGAACTGAGCTAAACTTGGTATGTGTCCAACTCCTAGAAATAACTTCACGCCCCATCTCCCTTACTTCCAGCTAGTAAGGATCACACAATTCCTAACAAAGTTTTGACACAGATTGCCAATTCGGGCATTCAGAACATATAGCACGTTGCTGTAAGCAAGCACATTCTCATTCAAAGATGCAAGTTACTATATAGGAACAAGTTTGTATAGGTATTTCAAAGATGCCCAGAACTGAGCTAAACTTGGTATGTGTCCAACTCCTAGAAATAACTTCACGCCCCATCTCCCTTACTTCCAGCTAGTAAGGATCACATAATTCCTAACAAAGTTTTGACACAGATTCCCAATTCGGGCATTCAGAACATATAGCACGTTGCTGCAAGCAAGCACATTCTCATTCAAAGTTGCAAGTTACTATGTAGGAACAAGTTTGTATAGGTATTTCAAAGATGCCCAGAACTGAGCTAAACTTGGTATGTGTCCAACTCCAAGAAATAACGTCATGCCCCATCTCCCTTACTTCCAGCTAGTAAGGATCAGATAATTCCTAACAAAGTTTGGACACAGATTCCCAATTCGGGCATTCAGAACATATAGCACGTTGCTGTAAGCAAGCACATTCTCATTCAAAGTTGCAAGTTACTATGTAGGAACAAGTTTGTATAGGTATTTCAAAGATGCCCAGAACTGAGCTAAACTTGGTATGTGTCCAACTCCTAGAAATAACTTCATGCCCCATCTCCCTTACTTCCAGCTAGTAAGGATCACATAATTCCTAACAAAGTTTTGACACAGATTGCCAATTCGGGCATTCAGAACATATAGCACGTTGCTGTAAGCAAGCACATTTTCATTCAAAGTTGCAATTTACTATGTAGGAACAAGTTTGTATAGGTATTTCAAAGACGCCCAGAACTGAGCTAAACTTGGTATGTGTCCAACTCCTAGAAATAACTTCATGCCCCATCTCCCTTACTTCCAGCTAGTAAGGATCACATAATTCCTAACAAAGTTTTGACACAGATTCCCAAATCGGGCATTCAGAACATATAGCACGCTGCTGTAAGGAAGCACATTCTCATTCAAAGTTGCAAGTTACTATGTAGGAACAAGTTTGGATAGGTATTTCAAAGATGCCCAGAACTGAGCTAAACTTGGTATGTGTCCAACTCCTAGAAATAACTTCATGCCCCATCTCCCTTACTTCCAGCTAGTAAGGATCACATAATTCCTAACAAAGTTCTGACACAGATTCCCAATTCGGGCATTCAGAACATATAGCACGTTGCTGTAAGCAAGCACATTCTCATTCAAAGTTGCAAGTTACTATGTAGGAACAAGTTTGTATAGGTATTTCAAAGATGCCCAGAACTGAGCTAAACTTGGTATGTGTCCAACTCCTAGAAATAACTTCACGCCCCATCTCCCTTACTTCCAGCTAGTAAGGATCACATAATTCCTAACAAAGTTTTGACACAGATTGCCAATTCGGGCATTCAGAACATATAGCACGTTGCTGTAAGCAAGCACATTCTCATTCAAAGATGCAAGTTACTATGTAGGAACAAGTTTGTATAGGTATTTCAAAGATGCCCAGAACTGAGCTAAACTTGGTATGTGTCCAACTCCTAGAAATAACTTCATGCCCCATCTCCCTTACTTCCAGCTAGTAAGGATCACATAATTCCTAACAAAGTTTTGACACAGATTCCCAATTCGGGCATTCAGAACATATAGCAAGTTGCTGTAAGCAAGCAGATTCTCATTCAAAGATGCAAGTTACTATGTAGGAACAAGTTTGTATAGGTATTTCAAAGATGCCCAGAACTGAGCTAAACTTGGTATGTGTCCAACTCCAAGAAATAACTTCACGCCCCATCTCCCTTACTTCCAGCTAGTAAGGATCACATAATTCCTAACAAAGTTTTGACACAGATTCCCAATTCGGGCATTCAGAACATATAGCACGTTGCTGTAAGCAAGCACATTCTCATTCAAAGTTGCAAGTTACTATGTAGGAACAAGTTTGTATAGGTATTTCAAAGATGCCCAGAACTGAGCTAAACTTGGTATGTGTCCAACTCCTAGAAATAACTTCACGCCCCATCTCCCTTTCTTCCAGCTAGTAAGGATCACATAATTCCTAACAAAGTTTTGACACAGATTCCCAATTCGGGCATTCAGAACATATAGCACGTTGCTGTAAGCAAGCACATTCTCATTCAAAGTTGCAAGATACTATGTAGGAACAAGTTTGTATACGTATTTCAAAGATGCCCAGAACTGAGCTAAACTTAGTATGTGTCCAACTCCTAGAAATAACTTCATGCCCCATCTCCCTTACTTCCAGCCAGTAAGGATCACATAATTCCTAACAAAGTTTTGACACAGATTGCCAATTCGGGCATTCAGAACATATAGCACGTTGCTGTAAGCAAGCACATTTTCATTCAAAGTTGCAAGTTACTATGTAGGAACAAATTTGTATAGGTATTTCAAAGATGCCCAGAACTGAGCTAAACTTGGTATGTGTCCAACTCCTAGAAATAACTTCATGCCCCATCTCCCTTACTTCCAGCTAGTAAGGATCACATAATTCCTAACAAAGTTTTGACACAGATTGCCAATTCGGGCATTCAGACCATATAGCATGTTGCTGTAAGCAAGCAGATTCTCATTCAAAGATGCAAGTTACTATGTAGGAACAAGTTTGTATAGGTATTTCAAAGATGCCCAGGACTGAGCTAAACTTGGTATGTGTCCAACTCCTAGAAATAACTTCATGCCCCATCTCCCTTACTTCCAGCTAGTAAGGATCACATAATTCCTAACAAAGTTTTGACACAGATTGCCAATTCGGGCATTCAGAACATCTAGCACGTTGCTGTAAGCAAGCACATTCTCATTCAAAGATGCAAGTTACTATGTAGGAACAAGTTTGTAAAGGTATTTCAAAGATGCCCAGGACTGAGCTAAACTTGGTATGTGTCCAACTCCTAGAAATAACTTCATGCCCCATCTCCCTTACTTCCAGCTAGAAAGGATCACATAATTCCTAACAAAGTTTTGACACAGATTGCCAATTCCGGCATTCAGAACATATAGCACGTTGCTGTAAGCAAGCACATTCTCATTCAAAGATGCAAGTTACTATGTAGGAACAAGTTTGTATAGGTATTTCAAAGATGCACAGGACTGAGCTAAACTTGGTATGTGTCCAACTCCTAGAAATAACTTCGTGCCCCATCTCCCTTACATCCAGCTAGTAAGGATCACATAATTCCTAACAAAGGTTTGACACAGATTCCCAATTCCGGCATTCAGAACATATAGCACGTTGCTGTAAGCAAGCACATTCTCATTCAAAGATGCAAGTTACTATGTAGGAACAAGTTTGTATAGGTATTTCAAAGATGCCCAGAACTGAGCTAAACTTGGTATGTGTCCAACTCCTAGAAATAACTTCGTGCCCCATCTCCCTTACTTCCAGCTAGTAAGGATCACATAATTCCTAACAAAGTTTGGACACAGATTCCCAATTCGGGCATTCAGAACATATAGCACGTTGCTGTAAGCAAGCACATTTTCATTCAAAGTTGCAAGTTACTATGTAGGAACAAGTTTGTATAGGTATTTCAAAGATGCCCAGAACTGAGCTAAACTTGGTATGTGTCCAACTCCTAGAAATAACTTCATGCCCCATCTCCCTTACTTCCAGCTAGTAAGGATCACACAATTCCTAACAAAGTTTTGACACAGATTCCCAATTCGGGCATTCAGAACATATAGCACGTTGCTGTAAGCAAGCAGATTCTCATTCAAAGATGCAAGTTACTATGTAGGAACAAGTTTGTATAGGTATTTCAAAGATGCCCAGAACTGAGCTAAACTTGGTATGTGTCCAACTCCTAGAAATAACTTCACGCCCCATCTCCCTTACTTCCAGCTAGTAAGGATCACACAATTCCTAACAAAGTTTTGACACAGATTGCCAATTCGGGCATTCAGAACATATAGCACGTTGCTGTAAGCAAGCACATTCTCATTCAAAGATGCAAGTTACTATATAGGAACAAGTTTGTATAGGTATTTCAAAGATGCCCAGAACTGAGCTAAACTTGGTATGTGTCCAACTCCTAGAAATAACTTCACGCCCCATATCCCTTACTTCCAGCTAGTAAGGATCACATAATTCCTAACAAAGTTTTGACACAGATTCCCAATTCGGGCATTCAGAACATATAGCACGTTGCTGCAAGCAAGCACATTCTCATTCAAAGTTGCAAGTTACTATGTAGGAACAAGTTTGTATAGGTATTTCAAAGATGCCCAGAACTGAGCTAAACTTGGTATGTGTCCAACTCCAAGAAATAACTTCATGCCCCATCTCCCTTACTTCCAGCTAGTAAGGATCAGATAATTCCTAACAAAGTTTGGACACAGATTCCCAATTCGGGCATTCAGAACATATAGCACGTTGCTGTAAGCAAGCACATTCTCATTCAAAGTTGCAAGTTACTATGTAGGAACAAGTTTGTATAGGTATTTCAAAGATGCCCAGAACTGAGCTAAACTTGGTATGTGTCCAACTCCTAGAAAAAACTTCATGCCCCATCTCCCTTACTTCCAGCTAGTAAGGATCACATAATTCCTAACAAAGTTTTGACACAGATTGCCAATTCGGGCATTCAGAACATATAGCACGTTGCTGTAAGCAAGCACATTTTCATTCAAAGTTGCAATTTACTATGTAGGAACAAGTTTGTATAGGTATTTCAAAGACGCCCAGAACTGAGCTAAACTTGGTATGTGTCCAACTCCTAGAAATAACTTCATGCCCCATCTCCCTTACTTCCAACTAGTAAGGATCACATAATTCCTAACAAAGTTTTGACACAGATTCCCAAATCGGGCATTCAGAACATATAGCACGCTGCTGTAAGGAAGCACATTCTCATTCAAAGTTGCAAGTTACTATGTAGGAACAAGTTTGGATAGGTATTTCAAAGATGCCCAGAACTGAGCTAAACTTGGTATGTGTCCAACTCCTAGAAATAGCTTCATGCCCCATCTCCCTTACTTCCAGCTAGTAAGGATCACATAATTCCTAACAAAGTTTTGACACAGATTCCCAATTCCGGCATTCAGAACATATAGCACGTTGCTGTAAGCAAGCACATTCTCATTCAAAGATGCAAGTTACTATGTAGGAACAAGTTTGTATAGGTATTTCAAAGATGCCCAGAACTGAGCTAAAGTTGGTATGTGTCCAACTCCTAGAAATAACTTCATGCCCCATCTCCCTTACTTCCAGCTACTAAGGATCACATAATTCCTAACAAAGTTTTGACACAGATTCCCAATTCGGGCATTCAGAACATATAGCACGTTGCTGTAAGCAAGCAGATTCTCATTCAAAGATGCAAGTTACTATGTAGGAACAAGTTTGTATAGGTATTTCAAAGATGCCCAGAACTGAGCTAAACTTGGTATGTGTCCAACTCCTAGAAATAACTTCATGCCCCATCTCCCTTACTTCCAGCTAGTAAGGATCACATAATTCCTAACAAAGTTTTGACACAGATTGCCAATTCGGGCATTCAGAACATATAGCACGTTGCTGTAAGCAAGCACATTCTCATTCAAAGATGCAAGTTACTATGTAGGGACAAGTTTGTATAGGTATTTCAAAGATGCCCAGAACTGAGCTAAACTTGGTATGTGTCCAACTCCTAGAAATAACTTCACGCTCCATCTCCCTTACTTCCAGCTAGTAAGGATCACATAATTCCTAACAAAGTTCTGACACAGATTCCCAATTCGGGCATTCAGAACATATAGCACGTTGCTGTAAGCAAGCACATTCTCATTCAAAGTTGCAAGTTTCTATGTAGGAACAAGTTTGTATAGGTATTTCAAAGATGCCCAGAACTGAGCTAAACTTGGTATGTGTCCAACTCCTAGAAATAACTTCACGCCCCATCTCCCTTACTTCCAGCTAGTAAGGATCACATAATTCCTAACAAAGTTTTGACACAGATTCCCAATTCGGGCATTCAGAACATATAGCACGTTGCTGTAAGCAAGCACATTCTCATTCAAAGTTGCAAGTTTCTATGTAGGAACAATTTTGTATATGTATTTCAAAGATGCCCAGAACTGAGCTAAACTTGGTATGTGTCCAACTCCCAGAAATATCTTCACGCCCCATCTCCCTTACTTCCAGCTAGTAAGGATCACATAATTCCTAACAAAGTTTTGACACAGATTCCCAATTCGGGCATTCAGAACATATAGCACGTTGCTGTAAGCAAGCACATTCTCATTCAAAGTTGCAAGTTACTATGTAGGAACAAGTTTGTATAGGTATTTCAAAGATGCCCAGAACTGAGCTAAACTTGGTATGTGTCCAACTCCTAGAAATAACTTCACGCCCCGTCTCCCTTACTTCCAGCTAGTAAGGATCACATAATTCCTAACAAAGTTTTGACACAGATTGCCAATTCGGGCATTCAGAACATATAGCACGTTGCTGTAAGCAAGCACATTCTCATTCAAAGATGCAAGTTACTATGTAGGAACAAGTTTGTATAGGTATTTCAAAGATGCCCAGAACTGAGCTAAACTTGGTATGTGTCCAACTCCTAGAAATAACTTCACGCCCCATCTCCCTTACTTCCAGCTAGTAAGGATCACATAATTCCTAACAAAGTTTTGACACAGATTGCCAATTCGGTCATTCAGAACATATAGCACGTTGCTGTAAGCAAGCAGATTCTCATTCAAAGATGCAAGTTACTATGTAGGAACAACTTTGTATAGGTATTTCAAAGATGCCCAGAACTGAGCTAAACTTGGTATGTGTCCAACTCCAAGAAATAACTTCATGCCCCATCTCCCTTACTTCCAGCTAGTAAGGATCACATAATTCCTAACAAAGTTTTGACACAGATTCCCAATTCGGGCATTCAGAACATATAGCACGTTGCTGTAAGCAAGCACATTCTCATTCAAAGTTGCAAGTTACTATGTAGGAACAAGTTTGTATAGGTATTTCAAAGATGCCCAGAACTGAGCTAAACTTGATATGTGTCCAACTCCTAGAAATAACTTCATGCCCCATCTCCCTTACTTCCAGCTAGTAAGGATCACATAATTCCTAACAAAGTTGTGACACAGATTCCCAATTCGGGCATTCAGAACATATAGCACGTTGCTGTAAGCAAGCACATTCTCATTCAAAGTTGCAAGTTACTATGTAAGAACAAGTTTGTATACGTATTTCAAAGATGCCCAGAACTGAGCTAAACTTGGTATGTGTCCAACTCCTAGAAATAGCTTCATGCCCCATCTCCCTTACTTCCAGCTAGTAAGGATCACATAATTCCTAACAAAGTTTTGACACAGATTCCCAATTCGGGCATTCAGAACATATAGCACGTTGCTGTAAGCAAGCACATTTTCATTCAAAGTTGCAAGTTACTATGAAGGAACAAGTTTGTATAGGTATTTCAAAGATGCCCAGAACTGAGCTAAACTTGGTATGTGTCCAACTCCTAGAAATAACTTCATGCCCCATCTCCCTTACTTCCAGCTAGTAAGGATCACATAATTCCTAACAAAGTTTTGACACACATTCCCAATTCGGGCATTCAGAACATATAGCACGTTGCTGTAAGCAAGCACATTTTCATTCAAAGTTGCAAGTTACTATGTAGGAACAAGTTTGTATAGGTATTTCAAAGATGCCCAGAACTGAGCTAAACTTGGTATGTGTCCCACTCCTAGAAATAACTTCATGCCCCATCTCCCTTACTTCCAGCTAGTAAGGATCACATAATTCCTAACAAAGTTTTGACACAGATTGCCAATTCTTGCATTCAGAACATATAGCACGTTGCTGTAAGCAAGCACATTCTCATTCAAAGATGCAAGTTACTATGTAGGAACAAGTTTGTATAGGTATTTCAAAGATGCCCAGAACTGAGCTAAACTTGGTATGTGTCCAACTCCTAGAAATAACTTCATGCCCCATCTCCCTTACTTCCAGCTAGTAAGGATCACATAATTCCTAACAAAGTTTGGACACATATTCCTAATTCGGGCATCAGAACATATAGCAAGTTGCTGTAAGCAAGCACATTTTCATTCAAAGTTGCAAGTTACTATGTAGGAACAAGTTTGTATAGGTATTTCAAAGATGCCCAGAAATGAGCTAAACTTGGTATGTGTCCAACTCCTAGAAATAACTTCATGCCCCATCTCCCTTACTTCCAGCTAGTAAGGATCACATAATTCCTAACAAAGTTTTGACACAGATCCCCAATTCGGGCATTCAGAACATATAGCACGTTGCTGTAACTTCATGCCCCATCTCCCTTACTTCCAGCTAGTAAGGGTCACGTAATTCCTAACAAAGTTTTGACACAGATTCCCAATTCGGGCATTCAGAACATATAGCACGTTGCTGTAAGCAAGCAGATTCTCATTCAAAGATGCAAGTTACTATGTAGGAACAAGTTTGTATAGGTATTTCAAAGATGCCCAGAACTGAGCTAAACTTGGTATGTGTCCAACTCCTAGAAATAACTTCATGCCCCATCTCCCTTACTTCCAGCTAGTAAGGATCACATAATTCCTAACAAAGTTTTGACACAGATTCCCAATTCGGGCATTCAGAACATATAGCACGTTGCTGTAAGCAAGCACATTCTCATTCAAAGTTGCAAGTTACCATGTAGGAACAAGTTTGTATAGGTATTTCAAAGATGCCCAGAACTGAGCTAAACTTGGTATGTGTCCAACTCCTAGAAATAACTTCATGCCCCATCTCCCTTACTTCCAGCTAGTAAGGATCACATAATTCCTAACAAAGTTCTGACACAGATTCCCAATTCGGGCATTCAGAACATATAGCACGTTGCTGTAAGCAAGCACATTCTCATTCAAAGTTGCCAGTTACTATGTAGGAACAAGTTTGTATAGGTATTTCAAAGATGCCCAGAACTGAGCTAAACTTGGTATGTGTCCAACTCCTAGAAATAACTTCATGCCCCATCTCCCTTACTTCCAGCTAGTAAGGATCACATAATTCCTAACAAAGTTCTGACACAGATTCCCAATTCGGGCATTCAGAACATATAGCACGTTGCTGTAAGCAAGCACATTCTCATTCAAAGTTGCAAGTTACTATGTAGGAACAAGTTTGTATAGGTATTTCAAAGATGCCCAGAACTGAGCTAAACTTGGTATGTGTCCAACTCCTAGAAATAATTTCATGCCCCATCTCACTTACTTCCAGCTAGTAAGGATCACATAATTCCTAACAAAGTTTTGACACAGATTCCCTTTTCGGGCATTCAGAGCATATAGCACGTTGCTGTAAGCAAGCACATTCTCATTCAAAGTTGCAAGTTACTATGTAGGAACAAGTTTGTATAGGTATTTCTAAGATGCCCAGAACTGTGCTAAACTTCGTTTGTGTCCAACTCCTAGAAATACCTTCATCCCCCAAATCCCTTACGTCCAGCTAGTAAGGATCACAGAATTCCTAACAAATTTTGACACAGATTCCCAATTCGGGCATTCAGAATATATAGCACGTTGCTGAAAGCAAGCACATTCTCATTCAAAGTTGCAAGTTACTATGTAGGAACAAGTTTGTATAGGTATTTCAAAGATGCCCAGAACTCAGCTAAACTTGGTATGTGTCCAACTCCTAGAAATAACTTCATGCCCCATCTCCCTTACTTCCAGCTAGTAAGGATCACATAATTCCTAACAAAGATTTCACACATATTCCCAATTCGGGCATTCAGAACATATAGCACGTTGCTGTAAGAAAGCACATTCTCATTCAAAGATGCAAGTTACTATGTAGGAACAAGTTAGTATAGTTATTTCAAAGATGCCCAGAACTGAGCTAAACTTGGTATGTGTCCAACTCCTAGAAATAACTTCATGCCGCATCTCCCTTACTTCCAGCTAGTAAGGATCACATAATTCCTAACAAAGTTTTGACACAGATTCCCAATTCGGGCATACAGAACATATAGCACGTTGCTGTAAGCAAGCACATTCTCATTCTAAGTTGCAAGTTACTATGTAGGAAAAAGTTTGTATAGGTATTTCAAAGATGCCCAGAACTGAGCTAAACTTGGTATGTGTCCAACTCCTAGAAATATCTTCATGCCCCATCTCCCTTACTTCCAGCTAGTAAGGATCACACAATTCCTAACAAAGTTTTGACACAGATTCCCAATTCCGGCATTCAGAACATATAGCACGTTGCTGTAAGCAAGCAGATTCTCATTCAAAGATGCAAGTTACTATGTAGGAACAAGTTTGTATAGGTATTTCAAAGATGCCCAGAACTGAGCTAAACTTGGTATGTGTCCAACTCCTAGAAATAACTTCATGCCCCATCTCCCTTACTTCCCGCTAGTAAGGATCACATAATTCCTAACAAAGTTTTGACACAGATTGCCAATTCGGGCATTCAGAACATATAGCACGTTGCTGTAAGCAAGCACATTCTCATTCAAAGATGCAAGTTACTATGTAGGAACAAGTTTGTATAGGTATTTCAAAGATGCACAGGACTGAGCTAAACTTGGTATGTGTCCAACTCCTAGAAATAACTTCATGCCCCATCTCCCTTACATCCAGCTAGTAAGGATCACATAGTTCCTAACAAAGGTTTGAGACAGATTCCCAATTCCGGCATTCAGAACATATAGCACGTTGCTGTAAGCAAGCACATTCTCATTCAAAGATGCAAGAAAATATGTAGGAACAAGTTTGTATAGGTGTTTCAAAGATGCCCAGGACTGAGCTAAACTTGGTATGTGTCCAACTCCTAGAAATAACTTCATGCCCCATCTCCCTTACTTCCAGCTAGTAAGGATCACATAATTCCTAACAAAGGTTTGACACAGATTCCCAATTCGGGCATTCAGAACCTATAGCAGGTTGCTGTAAGCAAGCACATTTTCATTCAAAGTTGCAAGTTACTATGTAGGAACAAGTTTGTATAGGTATTTCAAAGATGCCCAGGACTGAGGTAAACTTGGTATGTTTCCAACTCCTAGAAATAACTTCATGCCCCATCTCCCTTACTTCCAGCTAGTAAGGATGACATAATTCCTAACAAAGGTTTGACACAGATTCCCAATTCGGGCATTCAGAACATATAGCACGTTGCTGTAAGCAAGAAGATTCTCATTTAAAGTTGCAAGTTACTATGTAGGAACGAGTTTATATAGGTATTTCAAAGATGCCCAGAACTGAGCTAAACTTGGTATGTGTCCAACTCCTAGAAATAACTTCATGCCCCATCTCCCTTACTTCCAGCTAGTAAGGATCACATAATTCCTAACAAAGTTTTGACACAGATTCCCAATTCGGGCATTCAGAACAGATAGCACGTTGCTGTAAGCAAGCAGATTCTCATTCAAAGATGCAAGTTACTATGTAGGAACAAGTTTGTATAGGTATTGCAAAGATGCCCAGAACTGAACTAAACTTGGTATGTGTCCAACTCCTAGAAATAACTTCATGCCCCATCTCCCTTACTTCCAGCTAGTAAGGATCACATAATTCCTAACAAAGTTTTGACACAGATTGCCAATTCGGGCATTCAGAACATATAGCACGTTGCTGCAAGCAAGCACATTCTCATTCAAAGTTGCAAGTTACTATGTAGGAACAAGTTTGTATAGGTATTTCAAAGATGCCCCGAACAGAGCTAAACTTGGTATCTCTCCAACTCCAAGAAATAACTTCATGCCCCATCTCCCTTACTTCCAGCTAGTAAGGATCACATAATTCCTAACAAAGTTTTGACACAGATTCCCAATTCGGGCATTCAGAACATATAGCACGTTGCTGTAAGCAAGCACATTCTCATTCAAAGTTGCAAGTTACTATGTAGGAACAAGTTTGTATAGGTATTTCAAAGATGCCCAGAACTGAGCTAAACTTGGTATGTGTCCAACTCCTAGAAATAACTTCATGCCCCATCTCCCTTACTTCCAGCTAGTAAGGATCACATAATTCCTAACAAAGTTTTGACACAGATTCCCAATTCGGGCATTCAGAACATATAGCACGTTGCTGTAAGCAAGCACATTTTCATTCAAAGTTGCAAGTTACTATGAAGGAACAAGTTTGTATAGGTATTTCAAAGATGCCCAGAACTGAGCTAAACTTGGTATGTGTCCAACTCCTAGAAATAACTTCATGCCCCATCTCCCTTACTTCCAGCTAGTAAGGATCACATAATTCCTAACAAAGTTTTGACACACATTCCCAATTCGGGCATTCAGAACATATAGCACGTTGCTGTAAGCAAGCACATTTTCATTCAAAGTTGCAAGTTACTATGTAGGAACAAGTTTGTATAGGTATTTCAAAGATGCCCAGAACTGAGCTAAACTTGGTATGTGTCCCACTCCTAGAAATAACTTCATGCCCCATCTCCCTTACTTCCAGCTAGTAAGGATCACATAATTCCTAACAAAGTTTTGACACAGATTGCCAATTCTTGCATTCAGAACATATAGCACGTTGCTGTAAGCAAGCACATTCTCATTCAAAGATGCAAGTTACTATGTAGGAACAAGTTTGTATAGGTATTTCAAAGATGCCCAGAACTGAGCTAAACTTGGTATGTGTCCAACTCCTAGAAATAACTTCATGCCCCATCTCCCTTACTTCCAGCTAGTAAGGATCACATAATTCCTAACAAAGTTTGGACACATATTCCTAATTCGGGCATCAGAACATATAGCAAGTTGCTGTAAGCAAGCACATTTTCATTCAAAGTTGCAAGTTACTATGTAGGAACAAGTTTGTATAGGTATTTCAAAGATGCCCAGAAATGAGCTAAACTTGGTATGTGTCCAACTCCTAGAAATAACTTCATGCCCCATCTCCCTTACTTCCAGCTAGTAAGGATCACATAATTCCTAACAAAGTTTTGACACAGATCCCCAATTCGGGCATTCAGAACATATAGCACGTTGCTGTAACTTCATGCCCCATCTCCCTTACTTCCAGCTAGTAAGGGTCACGTAATTCCTAACAAAGTTTTGACACAGATTCCCAATTCGGGCATTCAGAACATATAGCACGTTGCTGTAAGCAAGCAGATTCTCATTCAAAGATGCAAGTTACTATGTAGGAACAAGTTTGTATAGGTATTTCAAAGATGCCCAGAACTGAGCTAAACTTGGTATGTGTCCAACTCCTAGAAATAACTTCATGCCCCATCTCCCTTACTTCCAGCTAGTAAGGATCACATAATTCCTAACAAAGTTTTGACACAGATTCCCAATTCGGGCATTCAGAACATATAGCACGTTGCTGTAAGCAAGCACATTCTCATTCAAAGTTGCAAGTTACCATGTAGGAACAAGTTTGTATAGGTATTTCAAAGATGCCCAGAACTGAGCTAAACTTGGTATGTGTCCAACTCCTAGAAATAACTTCATGCCCCATCTCCCTTACTTCCAGCTAGTAAGGATCACATAATTCCTAACAAAGTTCTGACACAGATTCCCAATTCGGGCATTCAGAACATATAGCACGTTGCTGTAAGCAAGCACATTCTCATTCAAAGTTGCCAGTTACTATGTAGGAACAAGTTTGTATAGGTATTTCAAAGATGCCCAGAACTGAGCTAAACTTGGTATGTGTCCAACTCCTAGAAATAACTTCATGCCCCATCTCCCTTACTTCCAGCTAGTAAGGATCACATAATTCCTAACAAAGTTCTGACACAGATTCCCAATTCGGGCATTCAGAACATATAGCACGTTGCTGTAAGCAAGCACATTCTCATTCAAAGTTGCAAGTTACTATGTAGGAACAAGTTTGTATAGGTATTTCAAAGATGCCCAGAACTGAGCTAAACTTGGTATGTGTCCAACTCCTAGAAATAATTTCATGCCCCATCTCACTTACTTCCAGCTAGTAAGGATCACATAATTCCTAACAAAGTTTTGACACAGATTCCCTTTTCGGGCATTCAGAGCATATAGCACGTTGCTGTAAGCAAGCACATTCTCATTCAAAGTTGCAAGTTACTATGTAGGAACAAGTTTGTATAGGTATTTCTAAGATGCCCAGAACTGTGCTAAACTTCGTTTGTGTCCAACTCCTAGAAATACCTTCATCCCCCAAATCCCTTACGTCCAGCTAGTAAGGATCACAGAATTCCTAACAAATTTTGACACAGATTCCCAATTCGGGCATTCAGAATATATAGCACGTTGCTGAAAGCAAGCACATTCTCATTCAAAGTTGCAAGTTACTATGTAGGAACAAGTTTGTATAGGTATTTCAAAGATGCCCAGAACTCAGCTAAA
The DNA here is from genome assembly GCF_020826845.1 of Diceros bicornis minor. NCBI lineage: Eukaryota > Metazoa > Chordata > Mammalia > Perissodactyla > Rhinocerotidae > Diceros > Diceros bicornis. The sequence goes on along the minus strand of NC_080751.1, from coordinate 839,319 downwards.
CTTGGTATGTGTCCAACTCCTAGAAATAACTTCATGCCCCATCTCCCTTACTTCCAGCTAGTAAGGATCACATAATTCCTAACAAAGATTTCACACATATTCCCAATTCGGGCATTCAGAACATATAGCACGTTGCTGTAAGAAAGCACATTCTCATTCAAAGATGCAAGTTACTATGTAGGAACAAGTTAGTATAGTTATTTCAAAGATGCCCAGAACTGAGCTAAACTTGGTATGTGTCCAACTCCTAGAAATAACTTCATGCCGCATCTCCCTTACTTCCAGCTAGTAAGGATCACATAATTCCTAACAAAGTTTTGACACAGATTCCCAATTCGGGCATACAGAACATATAGCACGTTGCTGTAAGCAAGCACATTCTCATTCTAAGTTGCAAGTTACTATGTAGGAAAAAGTTTGTATAGGTATTTCAAAGATGCCCAGAACTGAGCTAAACTTGGTATGTGTCCAACTCCTAGAAATATCTTCATGCCCCATCTCCCTTACTTCCAGCTAGTAAGGATCACACAATTCCTAACAAAGTTTTGACACAGATTCCCAATTCCGGCATTCAGAACATATAGCACGTTGCTGTAAGCAAGCAGATTCTCATTCAAAGATGCAAGTTACTATGTAGGAACAAGTTTGTATAGGTATTTCAAAGATGCCCAGAACTGAGCTAAACTTGGTATGTGTCCAACTCCTAGAAATAACTTCATGCCCCATCTCCCTTACTTCCCGCTAGTAAGGATCACATAATTCCTAACAAAGTTTTGACACAGATTGCCAATTCGGGCATTCAGAACATATAGCACGTTGCTGTAAGCAAGCACATTCTCATTCAAAGATGCAAGTTACTATGTAGGAACAAGTTTGTATAGGTATTTCAAAGATGCACAGGACTGAGCTAAACTTGGTATGTGTCCAACTCCTAGAAATAACTTCATGCCCCATCTCCCTTACATCCAGCTAGTAAGGATCACATAGTTCCTAACAAAGGTTTGAGACAGATTCCCAATTCCGGCATTCAGAACATATAGCACGTTGCTGTAAGCAAGCACATTCTCATTCAAAGATGCAAGAAAATATGTAGGAACAAGTTTGTATAGGTGTTTCAAAGATGCCCAGGACTGAGCTAAACTTGGTATGTGTCCAACTCCTAGAAATAACTTCATGCCCCATCTCCCTTACTTCCAGCTAGTAAGGATCACATAATTCCTAACAAAGGTTTGACACAGATTCCCAATTCGGGCATTCAGAACCTATAGCAGGTTGCTGTAAGCAAGCACATTTTCATTCAAAGTTGCAAGTTACTATGTAGGAACAAGTTTGTATAGGTATTTCAAAGATGCCCAGGACTGAGGTAAACTTGGTATGTTTCCAACTCCTAGAAATAACTTCATGCCCCATCTCCCTTACTTCCAGCTAGTAAGGATGACATAATTCCTAACAAAGGTTTGACACAGATTCCCAATTCGGGCATTCAGAACATATAGCACGTTGCTGTAAGCAAGAAGATTCTCATTTAAAGTTGCAAGTTACTATGTAGGAACGAGTTTATATAGGTATTTCAAAGATGCCCAGAACTGAGCTAAACTTGGTATGTGTCCAACTCCTAGAAATAACTTCATGCCCCATCTCCCTTACTTCCAGCTAGTAAGGATCACATAATTCCTAACAAAGTTTTGACACAGATTCCCAATTCGGGCATTCAGAACAGATAGCACGTTGCTGTAAGCAAGCAGATTCTCATTCAAAGATGCAAGTTACTATGTAGGAACAAGTTTGTATAGGTATTGCAAAGATGCCCAGAACTGAACTAAACTTGGTATGTGTCCAACTCCTAGAAATAACTTCATGCCCCATCTCCCTTACTTCCAGCTAGTAAGGATCACATAATTCCTAACAAAGTTTTGACACAGATTGCCAATTCGGGCATTCAGAACATATAGCACGTTGCTGCAAGCAAGCACATTCTCATTCAAAGTTGCAAGTTACTATGTAGGAACAAGTTTGTATAGGTATTTCAAAGATGCCCCGAACAGAGCTAAACTTGGTATCTCTCCAACTCCAAGAAATAACTTCATGCCCCATCTCCCTTACTTCCAGCTAGTAAGGATCACATAATTCCTAACAAAGTTTTGACACAGATTCCCAATTCGGGCATTCAGAACATATAGCACGTTGCTGTAAGCAAGCACATTCTCATTCAAAGTTGCAAGTTACTATGTAGGAACAAGTTTGTATAGGTATTTCAAAGATGCCCAGAACTGAGCTAAACTTGGTATGTGTCCAACTCCTAGAAATAACTTCATGCCCCATCTCCCTTACTTCCAGCTAGTAAGGATCACATAATTCCTAACAAAGTTTTGACACAGATTCCCAATTCGGGCATTCAGAACATATAGCACGTTGCTATAAGCAAGCACATTCTAATTCAAAGTTGAAAGTTACTATGTAGGAACAAGTTTGTATAGGTATTTCAAAGATGCCCAGAACTGAGCTAAACTTGGTATGTGTCCAACTCCTAGAAATAACTTCATGCCCCATCTCCCTTACTTCCAGCTAGTAAGGATCACATAATTCCTAACAAAGATTTGACACAGATTCCCAATTCGGGCATTCAGAACATATAGCACGTTGCTGTAAGCAAGCAGATTCTCATTCAAAGATGCAAGTTACTATGTAGGAACAAGTTTGTATAGGTATTTCAAAGATGCCCAGAACTGAGCTAAACTTGGTATGTGTCCAACTCCTAGAAATAACTTCATGCCCCATCTCCCTTACTTCCAGCTAGTAAGGATCACATAATTCCTAACAAAGTTTTGACACAGATTGCCAATTCGGGCATTCAGAACATATAGCACGTTGCTGTAAGCAAGCACATTCTCATTCAAAGTTGCAAGTAACTATGTAGGAACAAGTTTGTATAGGTATTTCAAAGATGCCCAGAACTGAGCTAAACTTGGTATGTGTCCAACTCCTAGAAATAACTTCATGCTCCATCTCCCTTACTTCCAGCTAGTAAGGATCACATAATTCCTAACAAAGTTCTGACACAGATTCCCAATTCGGGCATTCAGAACATATAGCACGTTGCTGTAAGCAAGCACATTCTCATTCAAAGTTGCAAGTTACTATGTAGGAACAAGTTTGTATAGGTATTTCAAAGATGCCCAGAACTGAGCTAAACTTGGTATGTGTCCAACTCCTAGAAATAACTTCATGCCCCATCTCCCTTACTTCCAGCTAGTAAGGATCACATAATTCCTAACAAAGTTCTGACACAGATTCCCAAATCGGGCATTCAGAACATATAGCACGTTGCTGCAAGCAAGCACATTCTCATTCAAAGTTGCAAGTTACTATGTAGGAACAAGTTTGTATAGGTATTTCAAACATGCCCAGAACTGAGCTAAACTTGGTATGTCTCCAACTCCAAGAAATAACTTCATTCCCCATCTCCCTTACTTCCAGCTAGTAAGGATCACATAATTCCTAACAAAGTTTTGACACAGATTCCCAATTCGGGCATTCAGAACATATAGCACGTTGCTGTAAGCAAGCACATTTTCATTCAAAGTTGCAAGTTACTATGTAGGAACAAGTTTGTATAGGTATTTCAAAGATGCCCAGAACTGAGCTAAACTTGGTATGTGTCCAACTCCTAGAAATAACTTCATGCCCCATCTCCCTTACTTCCAGCTATTAAGGATCACACAATTCCTAACAAAGTTTTGACACAGATTCCCAATTCGGGCATTCAGAACATATAGCACGTTGCTGTAAGCAAGCAGATTCTCATTCAAAGATGCAAGTTACTATGTAGGAACAAGTTTGTATAGGTATTTCAAAGATGCCCAGAACTGAGCTAAACTTGGTATGTGTCCAACTCCTAGAAATAACTTCATGCCCCATCTCCCTTACTTCCCGCTAGTAAGGATCACATAATTCCTAACAAAGTTTTGACACAGATTGCCAATTCGGGCATTCAGAACATATAGCACGTTGCTGTAAGCAAGCACATTCTCATTCAAAGATGCAAGTTACTATGTAGGAACAAGTTAGTATAGGTATTTCAAAGATGCCCAGAACTGAGCTAAACGTTGTATGTGTCCAACCTCTAGAAATAACTTCATGCCGCATCTCCCTTACTTCCAGCTAGTAAGGATCACATAATTCCTAACAAAGTTTTGACACAGATTCCCAATTCGGGCATACAGAACATATAGCACGTTGCTGTAAGCAAGCACATTCTCATTCAAAGTTGCAAGTTACTATGTAGGAACAAGTTTGTATAGGTATTTCAAAGATGCCCAGAACTGAGCTAAACTTGGTATGTGTCCAACTCCTAGAAATAACTTCATGCCCCATCTCCCTTACTTCCAGCTAGTAAGGATCACATAATTCCTAACAAAGTTTTGACACAGATTCCCAATTCGGGTATTCAGAACATATAGCACGCTGCTGTAAGCAAGCACATTCTCATTCAAAGTTGCAAGTTACTATGTAGGAACAAGTTTGTATAGGTATTTCAAAGATGCCCAGAACTGAGCTAAACTTGGTATGTGTCCAACTCCTAGAAATATCTTCATGCCCCATCTCCCTTACTTCCAGCTAGTAAGGATCACACAATTCCTAACAAAGTTTTGACACAGATTCCCAATTCCGGCATTCAGAACATATAGCACGTTGCTGTAAGCAAGCAGATTCTCATTCAAAGATGCAAGTTACTATGTAGGAACAAGTTTGTATAGGTATTTCAAAGATGCCCAGAACTGAGCTAAACTTGGTATGTGTCCAACTCCTAGAAATAACTTCATGCCCCATCTCCCTTACTTCCCGCTAGTAAGGATCACATAATTCCTAACAAAGTTTTGACACAGATTGCCAATTCGGGCATTCAGAACATATAGCAGGTTGCTGTAAGCAAGCACATTCTCATTCAAAGATGCAAGTTACTATGTAGGAACAAGTTTGTATAGGTATTTCAAAGATGCCCAGAACTGAGCTAAACTTGGTATGTGTCCAACTCATAGAAATAACTTCATGCTCCATCTCCCTTACTTCCAGCTAGTAAGGATCACATAATTCCTAACAAAGTTTTGACACAGATTCCCAATTCGGGCATTCAGAACATATAGCACGTTGCTGCAAGCAAGCACATTCTCATTCAAAGTTGCAAGTTACTATGTAGGAACAAGTTTGTATAGGTATTTCAAAGATGCCCAGAACTGAGCTAAACTTGGTATGTCTCCAACTCCAAGAAATAACTTCATGCCCCATCTCCCTTACTTCCAGCTAGTAAGGATCACATAATTCCTAACAAAGTTTTGTCACAGATTCCCAATTCGGGCATTCAGAACATATAGCACGTTGCAGTAAGCAAGCACATTCTCATTCAAAGTTGCAAGTTACTATGTAGTAACAAGTTTGTATAGGTATTTCAAAGATGCCCAGAACTGAGCTAAATTTGGTATGTGTCCAACTCCTAGAAATAACTTCATGCCCCATCTCCCTTACTTCCAGCTAGTAAGGATCACACAATTCCTAACAAAGTTTGGACACAGATTCCCAATTCGGGCATTCAGAACATATAGCACGTTGCTGTAAGCAAGCAGATTCTCATTCAAAGTTGCCAGTTACTATGTAGGAACAAGTTTGTATAGGTATTTCAAAGATGCCCAGAACTGAGCTAAACTTGGTATGTGTCCAACTCCTAGAAATAACTTCATGCCCCATCTCCCTTACTTCCAGCTAGTAAGGATCACACAATTCCTAACAGAGTTTGGACACAGATTCCCAATTCGGGCATTCAGAACATATAGCACGTTGCTGTAAGCAAGCACATTCTCATTCAAAGTTGCAAGTTACTATGTAGGAACAAGTTTGTATAGGTATTTCAAAGATGCCCAGAACTGAGCTAAACTTGGTATGTCTCCAACTCCTAGAAATAACTACATGCCCCATCTCCCTTACTTCCAGCTAGTAAGGATCGCGTAATTCCTAACAAAGTTTTGACACAGATTCCCAATTCGGGCATTCAGAACATATAGCACGTTGCTGTAAGCAAGCACATTCTCATTCAAAGTTGCAAGTTACTATGTAGGAACAAGTTTGTATAGGTATTTCAAAGATGCCCAGAACTGAGCTAAACTTGGTATGTGTCCAACTCCAAGAGATAACTTCATGCCCCATCTCCCTTACTTCCAGCTAGTAAGGATCACGTAATTCCTAACAAAGTTTTGACACAGATTCCCAATTCGGGCATTCAGAACATATAGCACGTTGCTGTAAGCAAGCACATTTTCATTCAAAGTTGCAAGTTACTATGTAGGAACAAGTTTGCATAGGTATTTCAAAGATGCCCAGAACTGAGCTAAACTTGGTATATGTCCAACTCTTAGAAATAACTTCATGCCCCATCTCCCTTACTTCCAGCTAGTAAGGATCACATAATTCCTAACAAAGTTTTGACACAGATTCCCAATTCGGGCATTCAGAACATATAGCACGTTGCTGTAAGCAAGCACATTCTCATTCAAAGTTGCAAGTTACTATGTAGGAACAAGTTTGTATAGGTATTTCAAAGATGCCCAGAACTGAGCTAAACTTGGTATGTGTCCAACTCCTAGAAATAACTTCATGCCCCATCTCCCTTACTTCCCGCTAGTAAGGATCACATAATTCCTAACAAAGTTTTGACACAGATTCCCTTTTCGGGCATTCAGAGCATATAGCACGTTGCTGTAAGCAAGCACATTCTCATTCAAAGTTGCAAGTTACTATGTAGGAACAAGTTTGTATAGGTATTTCTATGATGCCCAGAACTGTGCTAAACTTCGTTTGTGTCCAACTCCTAGAAATACCTTCATCCCCCAACTCCCTTACTTCCAGCTAGTAAGGATCACATAATTCCTAACAAATTTTGACACAGATTCCCAATTCGGGCATTCAGAATATATAGCACGTTGCTGAAAGCAAGCACATTCTCATTCAAAGTTGCAAGTTAATATGTAGGAACAAGTTTGTATAGGTATTTCAAAGATGCCCAGAACTGAGCTAAACTTGGTATGTGTCCAACTCCTAGAAATACCTTCATGCCCCAACTCCCTTACTTCCATCTAGTAAGGATCACATAATTCCTAACAAAGTTTTGACACAGATTCCCAATTCGGGCATTCAGAACATATAGCACGCTGCTGTAAGCAAGCACATTCTCATTCATAGATGCAAGTTACTATGTAGGAACAAGTTTGTATAGGTATTTCAAAGATGCCCAGAACTGAGCTAAACTTGGTATGTCTCCAACTCCAAGAAATAACTACATGCCCCATCTCCCTTACTTCCAGCTAGTAAGGATCACATAATTCCTAACAAAGTTTTGACACAGATTCCCAATTCGGGCATTCAGAACATATAGCACGTTCCTTTAAGCAAGCACATTCTCATTCAAAGTTGCAAGTTACTATGTAGGAACAAGTTTGTATAGGTATTTCAAAGATACCCAGAACTGAGCTAAACTTGGTATGTGTCCAACTCCTAGAAATAACTTCATGCCCCATCTCCCTTACTTCCAGCTAGTAAGGATCACATAATTCCTAACAAAGTTTTGACACAGATTCCCAATTCGGGCATTCAGAACATATAGCACGTTGCTGTAAGCAAGCACATTCTCATTTAAAGATGCAAGTTACTATGTAGGAACAAGTTTGTATAGGTATTTCAAAGATGCCCAGAACTGAGCTAAACTTGGTATGTGTCCAACTCCTAGAAATAACTTCACGCTCCATCTCCCTTACTTCCAGCTAGTAAGGATCACATAATTCCTAACAAAGTTTTGACACAGATTCCCAAATCGGGCATTCAGAACATATAGCACGTTGCTGCAAGCAAGCACATTCTCATTCAAAGTTGCAAGTTACTATGTAGGAACAAGTTTGTATAGGTATTTCAAAGATGCCCAGAACTGAGCTAAACTTGGTATGTGTCCAACTCCTAGAAATAACTTCACGCTCCATCTCCCTTACTTCCAGCTAGTAAGGATCACATAATTCCTAACAAAGTTTTGACACAGATTCCCAAATCGGGCATTCAGAACATATAGCACGTTGCTGCAAGCAAGCACATTCTCATTCAAAGTTGCAAGTTACTATGTAGGAACAAGTTTGTATAGGTATTTCAAAGATGCCCAGAACTGAGCTAAACTTGGTATGTGTCCAACTCCTAGAAATAACTTCATGCCCCATCTCCCTTACTTCCAGCTAGTAAGGATCACATAATTCCTAACAAAGTTTTGACACAGATTCCCAATTCGGGCATTCAGAACATATAGCACGTTGCTGCAAGCAAGCACATTCTCATTCAAAGTTGCAAGTTACTATGTAGGAACAAGTTTGTATAGGTATTTCAAAGATGCCCAGAACTGAGCTAAACTTGGTATGTCTCCAACTCCAAGAAATAACTTCATGCCCCATCTCCCTTACTTCCAGCTAGTAAGGATCACATAATTCCTAACAAAGTTTTGTCACAGATTCCCAATTCGGGCATTCAGAACATATAGCACCTTGCAGTAAGCAAGCACATTCTCATTCAAAGTTGCAAGTTACTATGTAGTAACAAGTTTGTATAGGTATTTCAAAGATGCCCAGAACTGAGCTAAATTTGGTATGTGTCCAACTCCTAGAAATAACTTCATGCCCCATCTCCCTTACTTCCAGCTAGTAAGGATCACACAATTCCTAACAAAGTTTGGACACAGATTCCCAATTCGGGCATTCAGAACATATAGCACGTTGCTGTAAGCAAGCAGATTCTCATTCAAAGTTGCCAGTTACTATGTAGGAACAAGTTTGTATAGGTATTTCAAAGATGCCCAGAACTGAGCTAAACTTGGTATGTGTCCAACTCCTAGAAATAACTTCATGCCCCATCTCCCTTACTTCCAGCTAGTAAGGATCACACAATTCCTAACAAAGTTTGGACACAGATTCCCAATTCGGGCATTCAGAACATATAGCACGTTGCTGTAAGCAAGCACATTCTCATTCAAAGATGCAAGTTACTATGTAGGAACAAGTTTGTATAGGTATGTCAAAGATGCCCAGAACTGAGCTAAACTTGGTATGTGTCCAACTCCTAGAAATAACTTCATGCCCCATCTCCCTTACTTCCAGCTAGTAAGGATCACACAATTCCTAACAGAGTTTGGACACAGATTCCCAATTCGGGCATTCAGAACATATAGCACGTTGCTGTAAGCAAGCACATTCTCATTCAAAGTTGCAAGTTACTATGTAGGAACAAGTTTGTATAGGTATTTCAAAGATGCCCAGAACTGAGCTAAACTTGGTATGTGTCCAACTCCAAGAAATAACTTCATGCCCCATCTCCCTTACTTCCAGCTAGTAAGGATCACACAATTCCTAACAAAGTTTGGACACAGATTCCCAATTCGGGCATTCAGAACATATAGCACGTTGCTGTAAGCAAGCACATTCTCATTCAAAGATGCAAGTTACTATGTAGGAACAAGTTTGTATAGGTATTTCAAAGATGCCCAGAATTGAGCTAAACTTGGTATGTGTCCAACTCCTAGAAATAACTTCATGCCCCATCTCCCTTACTTCCATCTAGTCAGGATCACACAATTCCTAACAAAGATTTGACACAGATTGCCAATTCGGGCATTCAGAACATATAGCACGTTGCTGTAAGCAAGCACATTCTCATTCAAAGATGCAAGTTACTATGTAGGATCAAGTTTGTATAGGTATTTCAAAGATGCCCAGGACTGAGCTAAACTTGGTATGTGTCCAACTCCTAGAAATAACTTCATGCCCCATCTCCCTTACTTCCAGCTAGTAAGGATCACATAATTCCTAACAAAGTTTTGACACAGATTCCCAATTCGGGCATTCAGAACATATAGCACGTTCCTTTAAGCAAGCACATTCTCATTCAAAGTTGCAAGTTACTATGTAGGAACAAGTTTGTATAGGTATTTCAAAGATACCCAGAACTGAGCTAAACTTGGTATGTGTCCAACTCCTAGAAATAACTTCATGCCCCATCTCCCTTACTTCCAGCTAGTAAGGATCACATAATTCCTAACAAAGTTTTGACACAGATTCCCAATTCGGGCATTCAGAACATATAGCACGTTGCTGTAAGCAAGCACATTCTCATTTAAAGATGCAAGTTACTATGTAGGAACAAGTTTGTATAGGTATTTCAAAGATGCCCAGAACTGAGCTAAACTTGGTATGTGTCCAACTCCTAGAAATAACTTCACGCTCCATCTCCCTTACTTCCAGCTAGTAAGGATCACATAATTCCTAACAAAGTTTTGACACAGATTCCCAAATCGGGCATTCAGAACATATAGCACGTTGCTGCAAGCAAGCACATTCTCATTCAAAGTTGCAAGTTACTATGTAGGAACAAGTTTGTATAGGTATTTCAAAGATGCCCAGAACTGAGCTAAACTTGGTATGTGTCCAACTCCTAGAAATAACTTCATGCCCCATCTCCCTTACTTCCAGCTAGTAAGGATCACATAATTCCTAACAAAGTTTTGACACAGATTCCCAATTCGGGCATTCAGAACATATAGCACGTTGCTGCAAGCAAGCACATTCTCATTCAAAGTTGCAAGTTACTATGTAGGAACAAGTTTGTATAGGTATTTCAAAGATGCCCAGAACTGAGCTAAACTTGGTATGTGTCCAACTCCTAGAAATAACTTCATGCCCCATCTCCCTTACTTCCAGCTAGTAAGGATCACATAATTCCTAACAAAGTTTTGACACAGATTCCCAATTCGGGCATTCAGAACATATAGCACGTTGCTGCAAGCAAGCACATTCTCATTCAAAGTTGCAAGTTACTATGTAGGAACAAGTTTGTATAGGTATTTCAAAGATGCCCAGAACTGAGCTAAACTTGGTATGTCTCCAACTCCAAGAAATAACTTCATGCCCCATCTCCCTTACTTCCAGCTAGTAAGGATCACATAATTCCTAACAAAGTTTTGTCACAGATTCCCAATTCGGGCATTCAGAACATATAGCACCTTGCAGTAAGCAAGCACATTCTCATTCAAAGTTGCAAGTTACTATGTAGTAACAAGTTTGTATAGGTATTTCAAAGATGCCCAGAACTGAGCTAAATTTGGTATGTGTCCAACTCCTAGAAATAACTTCATGCCCCATCTCCCTTACTTCCAGCTAGTAAGGATCACACAATTCCTAACAAAGTTTGGACACAGATTCCCAATTCGGGCATTCAGAACATATAGCACGTTGCTGTAAGCAAGCAGATTCTCATTCAAAGTTGCCAGTTACTATGTAGGAACAAGTTTGTATAGGTATTTCAAAGATGCCCAGAACTGAGCTAAACTTGGTATGTGTCCAACTCCTAGAAATAACTTCATGCCCCATCTCCCTTACTTCCAGCTAGTAAGGATCACACAATTCCTAACAAAGTTTGGACACAGATTCCCAATTCGGGCATTCAGAACATATAGCACGTTGCTGTAAGCAAGCACATTCTCATTCAAAGATGCAAGTTACTATGTAGGAACAAGTTTGTATAGGTATGTCAAAGATGCCCAGAACTGAGCTAAACTTGGTATGTGTCCAACTCCTAGAAATAACTTCATGCCCCATCTCCCTTACTTCCAGCTAGTAAGGATCACACAATTCCTAACAGAGTTTGGACACAGATTCCCAATTCGGGCATTCAGAACATATAGCACGTTGCTGTAAGCAAGCACATTCTCATTCAAAGTTGCAAGTTACTATGTAGGAACAAGTTTGTATAGGTATTTCAAAGATGCCCAGAACTGAGCTAAACTTGGTATGTGTCCAACTCCAAGAAATAACTTCATGCCCCATCTCCCTTACTTCCAGCTAGTAAGGATCACACAATTCCTAACAAAGTTTGGACACAGATTCCCAATTCGGGCATTCAGAACATATAGCACGTTGCTGTAAGCAAGCACATTCTCATTCAAAGATGCAAGTTACTATGTAGGAACAAGTTTGTATAGGTATTTCAAAGATGCCCAGAATTGAGCTAAACTTGGTATGTGTCCAACTCCTAGAAATAACTTCATGCCCCATCTCCCTTACTTCCATCTAGTCAGGATCACACAATTCCTAACAAAGATTTGACACAGATTGCCAATTCGGGCATTCAGAACATATAGCACGTTGCTGTAAGCAAGCACATTCTCATTCAAAGATGCAAGTTACTATGTAGGATCAAGTTTGTATAGGTATTTCAAAGATGCCCAGGACTGAGCTAAACGTGGTATGTGTCCAACTCCTAGAAATAACTTCATGCCCCATCTCCCTTACTTCCAGCTAGTAAGGATCACATAATTCCTAACAAAGTTTTGACACAGATTCCCAATTCGGGCATTCAGAACATATAGCACGTTCCTTTAAGCAAGCACATTCTCATTCAAAGTTGCAAGTTACTATGTAGGAACAAGTTTGTATAGGTATTTCAAAGATACCCAGAACTGAGCTAAACTTGGTATGTGTCCAACTCCTAGAAATAACTTCATGCCCCATCTCCCTTACTTCCAGCTAGTAAGGATCACATAATTCCTAACAAAGTTTTGACACAGATTCCCAATTCGGGCATTCAGAACATATAGCACGTTGCTGTAAGCAAGCACATTCTCATTTAAAGATGCAAGTTACTATGTAGGAACAAGTTTGTATAGGTATTTCAAAGATGCCCAGAACTGAGCTAAACTTGGTATGTGTCCAACTCCTAGAAATAACTTCACGCTCCATCTCCCTTACTTCCAGCTAGTAAGGATCACATAATTCCTAACAAAGTTTTGACACAGATTCCCAAATCGGGCATTCAGAACATATAGCACGTTGCTGCAAGCAAGCACATTCTCATTCAAAGTTGCAAGTTACTATGTAGGAACAAGTTTGTATAGGTATTTCAAAGATGCCCAGAACTGAGCTAAACTTGGTATGTGTCCAACTCCTAGAAATAACTTCATGCCCCATCTCCCTTACTTCCAGCTAGTAAGGATCACATAATTCCTAACAAAGTTTTGACACAGATTCCCAATTCGGGCATTCAGAACATATAGCACGTTGCTGCAAGCAAGCACATTCTCATTCAAAGTTGCAAGTTACTATGTAGGAACAAGTTTGTATAGGTATTTCAAAGATGCCCAGAACTGAGCTAAACTTGGTATGTCTCCAACTCCAAGAAATAACTTCATGCCCCATCTCCCTTACTTCCAGCTAGTAAGGATCACATAATTCCTAACAAAGTTTTGTCACAGATTCCCAATTCGGGCATTCAGAACATATAGCACCTTGCAGTAAGCAAGCACATTCTCATTCAAAGTTGCAAGTTACTATGTAGTAACAAGTTTGTATAGGTATTTCAAAGATGCCCAGAACTGAGCTAAATTTGGTATGTGTCCAACTCCTAGAAATAACTTCATGCCCCATCTCCCTTACTTCCAGCTAGTAAGGATCACACAATTCCTAACAAAGTTTGGACACAGATTCCCAATTCGGGCATTCAGAACATATAGCACGTTGCTGTAAGCAAGCAGATTCTCATTCAAAGTTGCCAGTTACTATGTAGGAACAAGTTTGTATAGGTATTTCAAAGATGCCCAGAACTGAGCTAAACTTGGTATGTGTCCAACTCCTAGAAATAACTTCATGCCCCATCTCCCTTACTTCCAGCTAGTAAGGATCACACAATTCTTAACAAAGTTTGGACACAGATTCCCAATTCGGGCATTCAGAACATATAGCACGTTGCTGTAAGCAAGCACATTCTCATTCAAAGATGCAAGTTACTATGTAGGAACAAGTTTGTATAGGTATTTCAAAGATGCCCAGAACTGAGCTAAACTTGGTATGTGTCCAACTCCTAGAAATAACTTCATGCCCCATCTCCCTTACTTCCAGCTAGTAAGGATCACACAATTCCTAACAGAGTTTGGACACAGATTCCCAATTCGGGCATTCAGAACATATAGCACGTTGCTGTAAGCAAGCACATTCTCATTCAAAGTTGCAAGTTACTATGTAGGAACAAGTTTGTATAGGTATTTCAAAGATGCCCAGAACTGAGCTAAACTTGGTATGTGTCCAACTCCAAGAAATAACTTCATGCCCCATCTCCCTTACTTCCAGCTAGTAAGGATCACACAATTCCTAACAAAGTTTGGACACAGATTCCCAATTCGGGCATACAGAACATATAGCACGTTGCTGTAAGCAAGCACATTCTCATTCAAAGATGCAAGTTACTATGTAGGAACAAGTTTGTATAGGTATTTCAAAGATGCCCAGAATTGAGCTAAACTTGGTATGTGTCCAACTCCTAGAAATAACTTCATGCCCCATCTCCCTTACTTCCATCTAGTCAGGATCACACAATTCCTAACAAAGATTTGACACAGATTGCCAATTCGGGCATTCAGAACATATAGCACGTTGCTGTAAGCAAGCACATTCTCATTCAAAGATGCAAGTTACTATGTAGGATCAAGTTTGTATAGGTATTTCAAAGATGCCCAGGACTGAGCTAAACTTGGTATGTGTCCAACTCCTAGAAATAACTTCATGCCCCATCTCCCTTACTTCCAGCTAGAAAGGATCACATAATTCCTAACAAAGTTTTGACACAGATTGCCAATTCCGGCATTCAGAACATATAGCACGTTGCTATAAGCAAGCACATTCTCATTCAAAGATGCAAGTTACTATGTAGGAACAAGTTTGTATAGGTATTTCAAAGATGCCCAGGACTGAGCTAAACTTGGTATGTGTCCAACTCCTAGAAATAACTTCATGCCCCATCTCCCTTACTTCCAGCTAGTAAGGATCACATAGTTCCTAACAAAGGTTTGACACAGATTCCTAATTCCGGCATTCAGAACATATAGCACGTTGCTGTAAGCAAGCACATTCTCATTCAAAAATGCAAGAAACTATGTAGGAACAAGTTTGTATAGGTGTTTCAAAGATGCCCAGGACTGAGCTAAACTTGGTATGTGTCCAACTCCTAGAAATAACTTCATGCCCCATCTCCCTTACTTCCAGCTAGTAAGGATCACATAATTCCTAACAAAGGTTTGACACAGATTCCCAATTCGGGCATTCAGAACATATAGCACGTTGCTGTAAGCAAGCAGATTCTCATTCAAAGTTGCAAGTTACTATGTAGGAACAAGTTTGTATAGGTATTTCAAAGATGCCCAGAACTGAGCTAAACTTGGTATGTGTCCAACTCCTAGAAATAACTTCATGCCCCATCTCCCTTACTTCCAGCAAGTAAGGATCACATAATTCCTAACAAAGTTTTGACACAGATTCCCAATTCGGGCATTCAGAACATATAGCACGTTGCTGTAAGCAAGCAGATTCTCATTCAAAGATGCAAGTTACTATGTAGGAACAAGTTTGTATAGGTATTTCAAAGATGCCCAGAACTGAGCTAAACTTGGTATGTGTCCAACTCCTAGAAATAACTTCATGCCCCATCTCCCTTACTTCCAGCTAGTAAGGATCACATAATTCCTAACAAAGTTTTGACACAGATTCCCAATTCGGGCATTCAGAACATATAGCACGTTGCTGTAAGCAAGCACATTCTCATTCAAAGATGCAAGAAACTATGTAGGAACGAGTTTGTATAGGTGTTTCAAAGATGCCCAGGACTGAGCTAAACTTGGTATGTGTCCAACTCCTAGAAATAACTTCATGCCCCATCTCCCTTACTTCCAGCTAGTAAGGATCCCATAATTCCTAACAAAGGTTTGACACAGATTCCCAATTCGGGCATTCAGAACATATAGCACGTTGCTGTAAGCAAGCACATTTTCATTCAAAGTTGCAAGTTACTATGTAAGAACAAGTTTGTATAGGTATTTCAAAGATGCCCAGAACTCAGCTAAACTTGGTATGTGTCCAAATCCTAGAAATAACTTCATGCCCCATCTCCCTTACTTCCAGCTAGTAAGGATCACATAATTCCTAACTAAGGTTTGACACAGATTCCTAATTCGGTCATTCAGAACATATAGCACGTTGCTGTAAGCAAGCAGATTCTCATTCAAAGTTGCAAGTTACTATGTAGGAACGAGTTTGTATAGGTATTTCAAAGATGCCCAGAACTGAGCTAAACTTGGTATGTGTCCAACTCCTAGAAATAACTTCATGCCCCATCTCCCTTACTTCCAGCTAGTAAGGATCACATAATTCCTAACAAAGTTTTGACACAGATTCCCAATTCGGGCATTCAGAACATATAGCACGTTGCTGTAAGCAAGCAGATTCTCATTCAAAGATGCAAGTTACTATGTAGGAACAAGTTTGTATAGGTATTTCAAAGATGCCCAGAACTGAGCTAAACTTGGTATGTGTCCAACTCCTAGAAATAACTTCATGCCCCATCTCCCTTACTTCCAGCTAGTAAGGATCACATAATTCCTAACAAAGTTCTGACACAGATTCCCAATTCGGGCATTCAGAACATATAGCACGTTGCTGTAAGCAAGCACATTCTCATTCAAAGTTGCAAGTTACTATGTAGGAACAAGTTTGTATAGGTATTTCAAAGATGCCCAGAACTGAGCTAAACTTGGTATGTCTCCAACTCCTAGAAATAACTACATGCCCCATCTCCCTTACTTCCAGCTAGTAAGGATCGCGTAATTCCTAACAAAGTTTTGACACAGATTCCCAATTCGGGCATTCAGAACATATAGCACGTTGCTGTAAGCAAGCACATTCTCATTCAAAGTTGCAAGTTACTATGTAGGAACAAGTTTGTATAGGTATTTCAAAGATGCCCAGAACTGAGCTAAACTTGGTATGTGTCCAACTCCAAGAGATAACTTCATGCCCCATCTCCCTTACTTCCAGCTAGTAAGGATCACATAATTCCTAACAAAGTTTTGACACAGATTCCCAATTCGGGCATTCAGAACATATAGCACGTTGCTGTAAGCAAGCACATTTTCATTCAAAGTTGCAAGTTACTATGTAGGAACAAGTTTGCATAGGTATTTCAAAGATGCCCAGAACTGAGCTAAACTTGGTATATGTCCAACTCTTAGAAATAACTTCATGCCCCATCTCCCTTACTTCCAGCTAGTAAGGATCACATAATTCCTAACAAAGTTTTGACACAGATTCCCAATTCGGGCATTCAGAACATATAGCACGTTGCTGTAAGCAAGCACATTCTCATTCAAAGTTGCAAGTTACTATGTAGGAACAAGTTTGTATAGGTATTTCAAAGATGCCCAGAACTGAGCTAAACTTGGTATGTGTCCAACTCCTAGAAATAACTTCATGCCCCATCTCCCTTACTTCCAGCTAGTAAGGATCACATAATTGCTAACAAAGTTTTGACACAGATTCCCTTTTCGGGCATTCAGAGCATATAGCACGTTGCTGTAAGCAAGCACATTCTCATTCAAAGTTGCAAGTTACTATGTAGGAACAAGTTTGTATAGGTATTTCTATGATGCCCAGAACTGTGCTAAACTTCGTTTGTGTCCAACTCCTAGAAATACCTTCATCCCCCAACTCCCTTACTTCCAGCTAGTAAGGATCACATAATTCCTAACAAATTTTGACACAGATTCCCAATTCGGGCATTCAGAATATATAGCACGTTGCTGAAAGCAAGCACATTCTCATTCAAAGTTGCAAGTTAATATGTAGGAACAAGTTTGTATAGGTATTTCAAAGATGCCCAGAACTGAGCTAAACTTGGTATGTGTCCAACTCCTAGAAATACCTTCATGCCCCAACTCCCTTACTTCCATCTAGTAAGGATCACATAATTCCTAACAAAGTTTTGACACAGATTCCCAATTCGGGCATTCAGAACATATAGCACGCTGCTGTAAGCAAGCACATTCTCATTCATAGATGCAAGTTACTATGTAGGAACAAGTTTGTATAGGTATTTCAAAGATGCCCAGAACTGAGCTAAACTTGGTATGTCTCCAACTCCAAGAAATAACTACATGCCCCATCTCCCTTACTTCCAGCTAGTAAGGATCACATAATTCCTAACAAAGTTTTGACACAGATTCCCAATTCGGGCATTCAGAACATATAGCACGTTCCTTTAAGCAAGCACATTCTCATTCAAAGTTGCAAGTTACTATGTAGGAACAAGTTTGTATAGGTATTTCAAAGATACCCAGAACTGAGCTAAACTTGGTATGTGTCCAACTCCTAGAAATAACTTCATGCCCCATCTCCCTTACTTCCAGCTAGTAAGGATCACATAATTCCTAACAAAGTTTTGACACAGATTCCCAATTCGGGCATTCAGAACATATAGCACGTTGCTGTAAGCAAGCACATTCTCATTTAAAGATGCAAGTTACTATGTAGGAACAAGTTTGTATAGGTATTTCAAAGATGCCCAGAACTGAGCTAAACTTGGTATGTGTCCAACTCCTAGAAATAACTTCACGCTCCATCTCCCTTACTTCCAGCTAGTAAGGATCACATAATTCCTAACAAAGTTTTGACACAGATTCCCAAATCGGGCATTCAGAACATATAGCACGTTGCTGCAAGCAAGCACATTCTCATTCAAAGTTGCAAGTTACTATGTAGGAACAAGTTTGTATAGGTATTTCAAAGATGCCCAGAACTGAGCTAAACTTGGTATGTGTCCAACTCCTAGAAATAACTTCATGCCCCATCTCCCTTACTTCCAGCTAGTAAGGATCACATAATTCCTAACAAAGTTTTGACACAGATTCCCAATTCGGGCATTCAGAACATATAGCACGTTGCAGTAAGCAAGCACATTCTCATTCAAAGTTGCAAGTTACTATGTAGGAACGAGTTTGTATAGGTATTTCAAAGATGCCCAGAACTGAGCTAAACTTGGTATGTGTCCAACTCCTAAAAATAACTTCATGCTCCATCTCCCTTACTTCCAGCTAGTAAGGATCACATAATTCCTAACAAAGATTTGACACAGATTCCCAATTCGGGCATTCAGAACATATAGCACGTTGCTGTAAGCAAGCAGATTCTCATTCAAAGATGCAAGTTACTATGTAGGAACGAGTTTGTATAGGTATTTCAAAGATGCCCAGAACTGAGCTAAACTTGGTATGTGTCCAACTCCTAGAAATAACTTCATGCCCCATCTCCCTTACTTCCAGCTAGTAAGGATCACATAATTCCTAACAAAGGTTTGACACAGATTCCCAATTCGGGCATTCAGAACATATAGCACGTTGCTGTAAGCAAGCAGATTCTCATTCAAAGTTGCAAGTTACTATGTAGGAACGAGTTTGTATAGGTATTTCAAAGATGCCCAGAACTGAGCTAAACTTGGTATGTGTCCAACTCCTAGAAATAACTTCATGCCCCATCTCCCTTACTTCCAGCTAGTAAGGATCACATAATTCCTAACAAAGTTTTGACACAGATTCCCAATTCGGGCATTCAGATCATATAGCACGTTGCTGTAAGCAAGCAGATTCTCATTCAAAGATGCAAGTTCCTATGTAGGAACAAGTTTGTATAGGTATTTCAAAGATGCCCAGAACTGAGCTAAACTTGGTATGTGTCCAACTCCTAGAAATAACTTCATGCCCCATCTCCCTTACTTCCAGCTAGTAAGGATCACATAATTCCTAACAAAGTTTTGACACAGATTCCCAATTCGGGCATTCAGAACATATAGCACGTTGCTGTAAGCAAGCACATTCTCATTCAAAGTTGCAAGTTACTATGTAGGAACAAGTTTGTATAGGTATTTCAAAGATGCCCAGAACTGAGTTAAACTTGGTATGTGTCCAACTCCTAGAAATAACTTCATGCCCCATCTCCCTTACTTCCAGCTAGTAAGGATCACATAATTCCTAAGAAAGTTTTGACACAGATTCCCAATTCGGGCATTCAGAGCATATAGCACGTTGCTGTAAGCAAGCACATTCTCATTCAAAGTTGCAAGTTACTATGTAGGAACAAGTTTGTATAGGTATTTCTATGATGCCCAGAACTGTGCTAAACTTCGTTTGTGTCCAACTCCTAGAAATACCTTCATCCCCCAACTCCCTTACTTCCAGCTAGTAAGGATCACATAATTCCTAACAAATTTTGACACAGATTCCCAATTCGGGCATTCAGAATATATAGCACGTTGCTGAAAGCAAGCACATTCTCATTCAAAGTTGCAAGTTAATATGTAGGAACAAGTTTGTATAGGTATTTCAAAGATGCCCAGAACTGAGCTAAACTTGGTATGTGTCCAACTCCTAGAAATACCTTCATGCCCCAACTCCCTTACTTCCATCTAGTAAGGATCACATAATTCCTAACAAAGTTTTGACACAGATTCCCAATTCGGGCATTCAGAACATATAGCACGCTGCTGTAAGCAAGCACATTCTCATTCATAGATGCAAGTTACTATGTAGGAACAAGTTTGTATAGGTATTTCAAAGATGCCCAGAACTGAGCTAAACTTGGTATGTCTCCAACTCCAAGAAATAACTACATGCCCCATCTCCCTTACTTCCAGCTAGTAAGGATCACATAATTCCTAACAAAGTTTTGACACAGATTCCCAATTCGGGCATTCAGAACATATAGCACGTTCCTTTAAGCAAGCACATTCTCATTCAAAGTTGCAAGTTACTATGTAGGAACAAGTTTGTATAGGTATTTCAAAGATACCCAGAACTGAGCTAAACTTGGTATGTGTCCAACTCCTAGAAATAACTTCATGCCCCATCTCCCTTACTTCCAGCTAGTAAGGATCACATAATTCCTAACAAAGTTTTGACACAGATTCCCAATTCGGGCATTCAGAACATATAGCACGTTGCTGTAAGCAAGCACATTCTCATTTAAAGATGCAAGTTACTATGTAGGAACAAGTTTGTATAGGTATTTCAAAGATGCCCAGAACTGAGCTAAACTTGGTATGTGTCCAACTCCTAGAAATAACTTCACGCTCCATCTCCCTTACTTCCAGCTAGTAAGGATCACATAATTCCTAACAAAGTTTTGACACAGATTCCCAAATCGGGCATTCAGAACATATAGCACGTTGCTGCAAGCAAGCACATTCTCATTCAAAGTTGCAAGTTACTATGTAGGAACAAGTTTGTATAGGTATTTCAAAGATGCCCAGAACTGAGCTAAACTTGGTATGTGTCCAACTCCTAGAAATAACTTCATGCCCCATCTCCCTTACTTCCAGCTAGTAAGGATCACATAATTCCTAACAAAGTTTTGACACAGATTCCCAATTCGGGCATTCAGAACATATAGCACGTTGCAGTAAGCAAGCACATTCTCATTCAAAGTTGCAAGTTACTATGTAGGAACGAGTTTGTATAGGTATTTCAAAGATGCCCAGAACTGAGCTAAACTTGGTATGTGTCCAACTCCTAAAAATAACTTCATGCTCCATCTCCCTTACTTCCAGCTAGTAAGGATCACATAATTCCTAACAAAGATTTGACACAGATTCCCAATTCGGGCATTCAGAACATATAGCACGTTGCTGTAAGCAAGCAGATTCTCATTCAAAGATGCAAGTTACTATGTAGGAACGAGTTTGTATAGGTATTTCAAAGATGCCCAGAACTGAGCTAAACTTGGTATGTGTCCAACTCCTAGAAATAACTTCATGCCCCATCTCCCTTACTTCCAGCTAGTAAGGATCACATAATTCCTAACAAAGGTTTGACACAGATTCCCAATTCGGGCATTCAGAACATATAGCACGTTGCTGTAAGCAAGCAGATTCTCATTCAAAGTTGCAAGTTACTATGTAGGAACGAGTTTGTATAGGTATTTCAAAGATGCCCAGAACTGAGCTAAACTTGGTATGTGTCCAACTCCTAGAAATAACTTCATGCCCCATCTCCCTTACTTCCAGCTAGTAAGGATCACATAATTCCTAACAAAGTTTTGACACAGATTCCCAATTCGGGCATTCAGATCATATAGCACGTTGCTGTAAGCAAGCAGATTCTCATTCAAAGATGCAAGTTCCTATGTAGGAACAAGTTTGTATAGGTATTTCAAAGATGCCCAGAACTGAGCTAAACTTGGTATGTGTCCAACTCCTAGAAATAACTTCATGCCCCATCTCCCTTACTTCCAGCTAGTAAGGATCACATAATTCCTAACAAAGTTTTGACACAGATTCCCAATTCGGGCATTCAGAACATATAGCACGTTGCTGTAAGCAAGCACATTCTCATTCAAAGTTGCAAGTTACTATGTAGGAACAAGTTTGTATAGGTATTTCAAAGATGCCCAGAACTGAGTTAAACTTGGTATGTGTCCAACTCCTAGAAATAACTTCATGCCCCATCTCCCTTACTTCCAGCTAGTAAGGATCACATAATTCCTAAGAAAGTTTTGACACAGATTCCCAATTCGGGCATTCAGAACATATAGCACGTTGCTGTAAGCAAGCACATTCTCATTCAAAGTTGCAAGTTACTATGTAGGAACAAGTTTGTATAGGTATTTCAAAGATGCCCAGAACTGAGCTAAACTTGGTATGTGTCCAACTCCAAGAGATAACTTCATGCCCCATCTCCCTTACTTACAGCTAGTAAGGATCACATAATTCCTAACAAAGTTTTGACACAGATTCCCAATTCGGGCATTCAGAACATATAGCACGTTGCTGTAAGCAAGCACATTTTCATTCAAAGTTGCAAGTTACTATGTAGGAACAAGTTTGCATAGGTATTTCAAAGATGCCCAGAACTGAGCTAAACTTGGTATGTGTCCAACTCCTAGAAATAACTTCATGCCCCATCTCCCTTACTTCCAGCTAGTAAGGATCACACAATTCCTAACAAAGTTTGGACACAGATTCCCAATTCGGGCATTCAGAACATATAGCACGTTGCTGTAAGCAAGCACATTCTCATTCAAAGATGCAAGTTACTATGTAGGAACAAGTTTGTATAGGTATTTCAAAGATGCCCAGAACTGAGCTAAACTTGGTATGTGTCCAACTCATAGAAATAACTTCATGCCCCATCTCCCTTCTTCCAGCTAGTAAGGATCACATAATTCCTAACAAAGTTTTGACACAGATTCCCTTTTCGGGCATTGAGAGCATATAGCACGTTGCTGTAAGCAAGCACATTCTCATTCAAAGTTGCAAGTTACTATGTAGGAACAAGTTTGTATAGGTATTTCTAAGATGCCCAGAACTGTGCTAAACTTCGTTTGTGTCCAACTCCTGGAAATACCTTCATCCCCCAACTCCCTTACTTCCAGCTAGTAAGGATCACATAATTCCTAACAAATTTTGACACAGATTCCCAATTCGGGCATTCAGAATATATAGCACGTTGCTGAAAGCAAGCACATTCTCATTCAAATTTGCAAGTTAATATGTAGGAACAAGTTTGTATAGGTATTTCAAAGATGCCCAGAACTGAGCTAAACTTGGTATGTGTCCAACTCCTAGAAATACCTTCATGCCCCAACTCCCTTACTTCCAGCTAGTAAGGATCACATAATTCCTAACAAAGTTTTGACACAGATTCCCAATTCGGGCATTCAGAACATATAGCACGCTGCTGTAAGCAAGCACATTCTCATTCATAGATGCAAGTTACTATGTAGGAACAAGTTTGTATAGGTATTTCAAAGATGCCCAGAACTGAGCTAAACTTGGTATGTCTCCAACTCCTAGAAATAACTACATGCCCCATTTCCCTTACTTCCAGCTAGTAAGGATCACATAATTCCTAACAAAGTTTTGACACAGATTCCCAATTCGGGCATTCAGAACATATAGCACGTTCCTTTAAGCAAGCACATTCTCATTCAAAGTTGCAAGTTACTATGTAGGAACAAGTTTGTATAGGTATTTCAAAGATGCCCAGAACTGAGCTAAACTTGGTATGTGTCCAACTCCAAGAAATAACTTCATGCCCCATCTCCCTTACTTCCAGCTAGTAAGGATCACATAATTCCTAACAAAGTTTTGACACAGATTCCCAATTCGGGCATTCAGATCATATAGCACGTTGCTGTAAGCAAGCACATTTTCATTCAAAGTTGCAAGTTACTATGTAGGAACAAGTTTGCATAGGTATTTCAAAGATGCCCAGAACTGAGCTAAACTTGGTATGTGTCCAACTCCTAGAAAAACTTCATGCCCCATCTCCCTTACTTCCAGCTAGTAAGGATCACATAATTCCTAACAAAGTTTTGACACAGATTCCCAATTCGGGCATTCAGAACATATAGCACTTTGCTGTAAGCAAGCAGATTCTCATTCAAACATGCAAGTTACTGTGTAGGAACAAGTTTGTATAGGTATTTCAAAGATGCCCAGAACTGAGCTAAACTTGGTATGTGTCCAACTCCTAGAAATAACTTCATGCCCCATCTCCCTTACTTCCAGCTAGTAAGGATCACATAATTCCTAACAAAGTTTTGACACAGATTCCCAATTCGGGCATTCAGAACATATAGCACGTTGCTGTAAGCAAGCACATTCTCATTTAAAGATGCAAGTTACTATGTAGGAACAAGTTTGTATAGGTATTTCAAAGATGCCCAGAACTGAGCTAAACTTGGTATGTGTCCAACTCCTAGAAATAACTTCATGCCCCATCTCCCTTACTTCCAGCTAGTAAGGATCACATGATTCCTAACAAAGTTTTGACACAGATTCCCAATTCGGGCATTCAGAACATATAGCACGTTGCTGTAAGCAAGCACATTCTCATTCAAAGATGCAAGTTACTATGTAGGAACAAGTTTGTATAGGTATTTCAAAGATGCCCAGAACTGAGCTAAACTTGGTATGTGTCCAACTCCTAGAAATAACTTCATGCTCCATCTCCCTTACTTCCAGCTAGTAAGGATCACATAATTCCTAACAAAGTTTTGACACAGATTCCCAAATCGGGCATTCAGAACATATAGCACGTTGCTGCAAGCAAGCACATTTTCATTCAAAGTTGCAAGTTACTATGTAGGAACAAGTTTGCATAGGTATTTCAAAGATGCCCAGAACTGAGCTAAACTTGGTATGTGTCCAACTCCTAGAAATAACTTCATGCCCCATCTCCCTTACTTCCAGCTAGTAAGGATCACATAATTCCTATCAAAGTTTTGACACAGATTCCCAATTCGGGCATTCAGAACATATAGCACGTTGCTGTAAGCAAGCACATTCTCATTCAAAGTTGCAAGTTACTATGTAGGAACAAGTTTGTATAGGTATTTCAAAGATGCCCAGAACTGAGCTAAACTTGGTATGTGTCCAACTCCTAGAAATGACTTCATGCCCCATCTCCCTTACTTCCAGCTAGTAAGGATCACATAATTCCTAACAAAGTTTTGACACAGATTCCCTTTTTGGGCATTCAGAGCATAGAGCACGTTGCTGTAAGCAAGCACATTCTCATTCAAAGTTGCAAGTTACTATGTAGGAACAAGTTTGTATAGGTATTTCTATGATGCCCAGAACTGTGCTAAACTTCGTTTGTGTCCAACTCCTAGAAATACCTTCATCTCCCAACTCCCTTACTTCCAGCTAGTAAGGATCACATAATTCCTAACAAATTTTGACACAGATTCCCAATTCGGGCATTCAGAATATATAGCACGTTGCTGAAAGCAAGCACATTCTCATTCAAAGTTGCAAGTTACTATGTAGGAACAAGTTTGTATAGGTATTTCAAAGATGCCCAGAACTGAGCTAAACTTGGTATGTGTCCAACTCCTAGAAATAACTTCATGCCCCATCTCCCTTACTTCCAGCTAGTAAGGATCACATAATTCCTAACAAAGTTTTGACACAGATTCCCAATTCGGGCATTCAGAACATATAGCACGTTGCTGTAAGCAAGCACATTCTCATTCAAAGTTGCAAGTTACTATGTAGGAACAAGTTTGTATAGGTATTTCAAAGATGCCCAGAACTGAGCTAAACTTGGTATGTGTCCAACTCCTAGAAATAACTTCATGCCCCATCTCCCTTACTTCCAGCTAGTAAGGATCACATAATTCCTAACAAAGTTTTGACACAGATTCCCAATTCGGGCATTCAGAACATATAGCACGTTGCTGTAAGCAAGCACATTCTCATTCAAAGTTGCAAGTTACTATGCAGGAACAAGTTTGTATAGGTATTTCAAAGATGCCCAGAACTGAGCTAAACTTGGTATGTGTCCAACTCCTAGAAATAATTTCATGCCCCATCTCCCTTACTTCCAGCTAGTAAGGATCACATAATTCCTAACAAAGTTTTGACACAGATTCCCAATTCGGGCATTCAGAACATATAGCACGTTGCTGAAAGCAAGCACATTCTCATTCAAAGTTGCAAGTTACTATGTAGGAACAAGTTTGTATAGGTATTTCAAAGATGCCCAGAACTGAGCTAAACTTGGTATGTGTCCAACTCCAGAAATAACTTCATGCCCCATCTCCCTTACTTCCAGCTAGTAAGGATCACATAATTCCTAACAAAGTTTTGACACAGATTCCCAATTCGGGCATTCAGAACATATAGCACGTTGCTGAAAGCAAGCACATTCTCATTCAAAGTTGCAAGTTACTATGTAGGAACAAGTTTGTATAGGTATTTCAAAGATGCCCAGAACTGAGCTAAACTTGGTATGTGTCCAACTCCTAGAAATAACTTCATGCCCCATCTCCCTTACTTCCAGCTAGTAAGGATCACATAATTCCTAACAAAGTTTTGACACAGATTCCCAATTCGGGCATTCAGAACATATAGCACGTTGCTGTAAGCAAGCACATTCTCATTCAAAGTTGCAAGTTACTATGTAGGAACAAGTTTGTATAGGTATTTCAAAGATGCCCAGAACTGAGCTAAACTTGGTATGTGTCCAACTCCTAGAAATAACTTCATGCCCCATCTCCCTTACTTCCAGCTAGTAAGGATCACATAATTCCTAACAAAGTTTTGACACAGATTCCCAATTCGGGCATTCAGAACATATAGCACGTTGCTGTAAGCAAGCACATTCTCATTCAAAGATGCAAGTTACTATGTAGGAACAAGTTTGTATAGGTATTTCAAAGATGCCCAGAACTGAGCTAAACTTGGTATGTGTCCAACTCCTAGAAATAACTTCATGCTCCATCTCCCTTACTTCCAGCTAGTAAGGATCACATAATTCCTAACAAAGTTTTGACACAGATTCCCAAATCGGGCATTCAGAACATATAGCACGTTGCTGTATGCAAGCACATTCTCATTCAAAGTTGCAAGTTACTATGTAGGAACAAGTTTGTATAGGTATTTCAAAGATGCCCAGAACTGAGCTAAACTTGGTATGTGTCCAACTCCTAGAAATAACTTCATGCCCCATCTCCCTTACTTCCAGCTAGTAAGGATCACATAATTCCTAATAAAGTTTTGACACAGATTCCCAATTCGGGCATTCAGAACATATAGCACGTTGCTGTAAGCAAGCACATTCTCATTCAAAGTTGCAAGTTACTATGTAGGAACAAATTTGTATAGGTATTTCAAAGATGCCCAGAACTGAGCTAAACTTGGTATGTGTCCAACTCCTAGAAATAACTTCATGCTCCATCTCCCTTACTTCCAGCTAGTAAGGATCACATAATTCCTAACAAAGTTTTGACACAGATTCCCAATTCGGGCATTCAGAACATATAGCACGTTGCTGTAAACAAGCAGATTCTCATTCAAAGATGCAAGTTACTATGTAGGAACAAGTTTGTATAGGTATTTCAAAGATGCCCAGAACTGAGCTAAACTTGGTATGTGTCCAACTCCTAGAAATAACTTCATGCCCCATCTCCCTTACTTCCAGCTAGTAAGGATCACATAATTCCTAACAAAGGTTTGACACAGATTCCCAATTCGGGCATTCAGAACATATAGCACGTTGCTGTAAGCAAGCAGATCCTCATTCAAAGATGCAAGTTACTATGTAGGAACGAGTTTGTATAGGTATTTCAAAGATGCCCAGAACTGAGCTAAACTTGGTATGTGTCCAACTCCTAGAAATAACTTCATGCCCCATCTCCCTTACTTCCAGCTAGTAAGGATCACATAATTCCTAACAAAGTTTTGACACAGATTCCCAATTCGGGCATTCAGAACATATAGCACGTTGCTGCAAGCAAGCACATTCTCATTCAAAGTTGCAAGTTACTATGTAGGAACAAGTTTGTATAGGTATTTCAAAGATGCCCAGAACTGAGCTAAACTTGCTATGTGTCCAACTCCTAGAAATAACTTCATGCCCCATCTCCCTTACTTCCAGCTAGTAAGGATCACATAATTCCTAACAAAGTTTTGACACAGATTCCCAATTCGGGCATTCAGAACATATAGCACGTTGCTGCAAGCAAGCACATTCTCATTCAAAGTTGCAAGTTACTATGTAGGAACAAGTTTGTATAGGTATTTCAAAGATGCCCAGAACTGAGCTAAACTTGCTATGTGTCCAACTCCTAGAAATAATTTCATGCCCCATCTCACTTACTTCCAGCTAGTAAGGATCACATAATTCCTAACAAAGTTTTGACACAGATTCCCAATTCGGGCATTCAGAACATATAGCACGTTGCTGTAAGCAAGCACATTCTCATTCAAAGATGCAAGTTACTATGTAGGAACAAGTTTGTATAGGTATTTCAAAGATGCCCAGAACTGAGCTAAACTTGGTATGTGTCCAACTCCTAGAAATAACTTCATGCTCCATCTCCCTTACTTCCAGCTAGTAAGGATCACATAATTCCTAACAAAGTTTTGACACAGATTCCCAAATCGGGCATTCAGAACATATAGCACGTTGCTGTATGCAAGCACATTCTCATTCAAAGTTGCAAGTTACTATGTAGGAACAAGTTTGTATAGGTATTTCAAAGATGCCCAGAACTGAGCTAAACTTGGTATGTGTCCAACTCCTAGAAATAACTTCATGCCCCATCTCCCTTACTTCCAGCTAGTAAGGATCACATAATTCCTAATAAAGTTTTGACACAGATTCCCAATTCGGGCATTCAGAACATATAGCACGTTGCTGTAAGCAAGCACATTCTCATTCAAAGTTGCAAGTTACTATGTAGGAACAAATTTGTATAGGTATTTCAAAGATGCCCAGAACTGAGCTAAACTTGGTATGTGTCCAACTCCTAGAAATAACTTCATGCTCCATCTCCCTTACTTCCAGCTAGTAAGGATCACATAATTCCTAACAAAGTTTTGACACAGATTCCCAATTCGGGCATTCAGAACATATAGCACGTTGCTGTAAACAAGCAGATTCTCATTCAAAGATGCAAGTTACTATGTAGGAACAAGTTTGTATAGGTATTTCAAAGATGCCCAGAACTGAGCTAAACTTGGTATGTGTCCAACTCCTAGAAATAACTTCATGCCCCATCTCCCTTACTTCCAGCTAGTAAGGATCACATAATTCCTAACAAAGGTTTGACACAGATTCCCAATTCGGGCATTCAGAACATATAGCACGTTGCTGTAAGCAAGCAGATCCTCATTCAAAGTTGCAAGTTACTATGTAGGAACGAGTTTGTATAGGTATTTCAAAGATGCCCAGAACTGAGCTAAACTTGGTATGTGTCCAACTCCTAGAAATAACTTCATGCCCCATCTCCCTTACTTTCAGCTAGTAAGGATCACATAATTCCTAACAAAGTTTTGACACAGATTCCCAATTCGGGCATTCAGAACATATAGCACGTTGCTGTAAGCAAGCACATTCTCATTCAAAGTTGCAAGTTACTATGTAGGAACAAGTTTGTATAGGTATTTCAAAGATGCCCAGAACTGAGCTAAACTTGGTATGTGTCCAACTCCTAGAAATAACTTCATGCCCCATCTCCCTTACTTCCAGCTAGTAAGGATCACATAATTCCTAACAAAGTTTTGACACAGATTCCCAATTCGGGCATTCAGAACATATAGCACGTTGCTGCAAGCAAGCACATTCTCATTCAAAGTTGCAAGTTACTATGTAGGAACAAGTTTGTATAGGTATTTCAAAGATGCCCAGAACTGAGCTAAACTTGCTATGTGTCCAACTCCTAGAAATAATTTCATGCCCCATCTCCCTTACTTCCAGCTAGTAAGGATCACATAATTCCTAACAAAGTTTTGACACAGATTCCCAATTCGGGCATTCAGAACATATAGCACGTTGCTGTAAGCAAGCACATTCTCATTCAAAGTTGCAAGATAGTATGTAGGAACAAGTTTGTATAGGTATTTCAAAGATGCCCAGAACTGAGCTAAACTTGGTATGTGTCCAACTCCTAGAAATAACTTCATGCCCCATCTCCCTTACTTCCAGCTAGTAAGGATCACATAATTCCTAAAAAAGTTTTGACACAGATTCCCAATTCGGGCATTCAGAACATATAGCACGTTGCTGTAAGCAAGCACATTCTCATTCAAAGTTGCAAGTTACTATGTAGGAACAAGTTTGTATAGGTATTTCAAAGATGCCCAGAACTGAGCTAAACTTGGTATGTGTCCAACTCCTAGAAATAACTTCATGCCCCATCTCCCTTACTTCCAGCTAGTAAGGATCACATAATTCCTAACAAAGTTTTGACACAGATTCCCTTTTCAGGCATTCAGAGCACATAGCACGTTGCTGTAAGCAAGCACATTCTCATTCAAAGTTGCAAGTTACTATGTAGGAACAAGTTTGTATAGGTATTTCTAAGATGCCCAGAACTGTGCTAAACTTCGTTTGTGTCCAACTCCTAGAAATACCTTCATCCCCCAACTCCCTTACTTCCAGCTAGTAAGGATCACATAATTCCTAACAAATTTTGACACAGATTCCCAAGTCGGGCATTCAGAATATATAGCACGTTGCTGAAAGCAAGCACATTCTCATTCAAAGTTGCAAGTTAATATGTAGGAACAAGTTTATATAGGTATTTCAAAGATGCCCCGAACAGAGCTAAACTTGGTATGTCTCCAACTCCAAGAAATAACTTCATGCCCCATCTCCCTTACATCCAGCTAGTAAGGATCACATAATTCCTAACAAAGATTTCACACAGATTCCCAATTCGGGCATTCAGAACATATAGCACGTTGCTGTAAGCAAGCACATTCTCATTCAAAGTTGCAAGTTACTATGTAGGAACAAGTTTGTATAGGTATTTCAAAGATGCCCAGAACTGAGCTAAACTTGGTATGTGTCCAACTCCTAAAAATAACTTCATGCCCCATCTCCCTTACTTCCAGCTAGTAAGGATCACATAATTCCTAACAAAGTTTTGACACAGATTCCCAATTCGGGCATTCAGAACATATAGCACGTTGCTATAAGCAAGCACATTCTAATTCAAAGTTGCAAGTTACTATGTAGGAACAAGTTTGTATAGGTATTTCAAAGATGCCCAGAACTGAGCTAAACTTGGTATGTGTCCAACTCCTAGAAATAACTTCATGCCCCATCTCCCTTACTTCCAGCTAGTAAGGATCACATAATTCCTAACAAAGATTTGACACAGATTCCCAATTCGGGCATTCAGAACATATAGCACGTTGCTGTAAGCAAGCACATTCTCATTCAAAGATGCAAGTTACTATGTAGGAACAAGTTTGTATAGGTATTTCAAAGATGCCCAGAACTGAGCTAAACTTGGTATGTGTCCAACTCCTAGAAATAACTTCATGCCCCATCTCCCTTACTTCCAGCTAGTAAGGATCACATAATTCCTAACAAAGTTTTGACACAGATTGCCAATTCGGGCATTCAGAACATATAGCACGTTGCTGTAAGCAAGCACATTCTCATTCAAAGTTGCAAGTTACTATGTAGGAACAAGTTGGTATAGGTATTTCAAAGATGCCCAGAACTGAGCTAAACTTGGTATGTGTCCAACTCCTAGAAATAACTTCATGTTCCATCTCCCTTACTTCCAGCTAGTAAGGATCACATAATTCCTAACAAAGTTCTGACACAGATTCCCAATTCGGGCATTCAGAACATATAGCACGTTGCTGTAAGCAAGCACATTCTCATTCAAAGTTGCAAGATACTATGTAGGAACAAGTTTGTATAGGTATTTCAAAGAAGCCCAGAACTGAGCTAAACTTGGTATGTGTCCAACTCCTAGAAATAACTTCATGCCCCATCTGCCTTACTTCCAGCTAGTAAGGATCACATAATTCCTAACAAAGTTTTGACACAGATTCCCAATTCGGGCATTCAGAACATATAGCACGTTGCTGTAAGCAAGCACATTCTCATTCAAAGTTGCAAGTTACTATGTAGGAACAAGTTTGTATAGGTATTTCAAAGATGCCCAGAGCTGAGCTAAACTTGGTATGTGTCCAACTCCAAGAAATAACTTCATGCCCCATCTCCCTTACTTCCAGCTAGTAAGGATCACATAATTCCTAACAAAGTTTTGACACAGATTCCCAATTCGGGCATTCAGAACATATAGCACGTTGCTGTAAGCAAGCACATTCTCATTCAAAGTTGCAAGTTACTATGTAGGAACAAGTTTGTATAGGTATTTCAAAGATGCCCAGAGCTGAGCTAAACTTGGTATGTGTCCAACTCCTAGAAATAACTTCATGCCCCATCTCCCTTACTTCCAGCTAGTAAGGATCACATAATTCCTAACAAAGTTTTGACACAGATTCCCAATTCGGGCATTCAGAACATATAGCACGTTGCTGTAAGCAAGCACATTCTCATTCAAAGTTGCAAGTTACTATGTAGGAACAAGTTTGTATAGGTATTTCAAAGATGCCCAGAACTGAGCTAAACTTGGTATGTGTCCAACTCCTAGAAATAACTTCATGCCCCATCTCCCTTACTTCCAGCTAGTAAGGATCACACAATTCCTAACAAAGTTTTGACACAGATTGCCAATTCGGGCATTCAGAACATATAGCACGTTGCTGTAAGCAAGCAGATTCTCATTCAAAGATGCAAGTTACTATGTAGGAACAAGTTTGTATAGGTATTTCAAAGATGCCCAGAACTGAGCTAAACTTGGTATGTGTCCAACTCCTAGAAATAACTTCATGCCCCATCTCCCTTACTTCCCGCTAGTAAGGATCACATAATTCCTAACAAAGTTTTGACACAGATTGCCAATTCGGGCATTCAGAACATATAGCACGTTGCTGTAAGCAAGCACATTCTCATTCAAAGATGCAAGTTACTATGTAGGAACAAGTTTGTATAGGTATTTCAAAGATGCCCAGAACTGAGCTAAACTTGGTATGTGTCCAACTCCTAGAAATAACTTCATGCCCCATCTCCCTTACTTCCAGCTAGTAAGGATCACATAATTCCTAACAAAGTTTTGACACAGATTCCCAAATCGGGCATTCAGAACATATAGTACGTTGCTGCAAGCAAGCACATTCTCATTCAAAGTTGCAAGTTACTATGTAGGAACAAGTTTGTATAGGTATTTCAAACATGCCCAGAACTGAGGTAAACTTGGTATGTCTCCAACTCCAAGAAATAACTTCATGCCCCATCTCCCTTACTTCCAGCTAGTAAGGATCACATAATTCCTAACAATGTTTTGACACAGATTCCCAATTCGGGCATTCAGAACATATAGCACGTTGCTGTAAGCAAGCACATTCTCATTCAAAGTTGCAAGTTACTATGTAGGAACAAGTTTGTATAGGTATTTCAAAGATGCCCAGAACTGAGCTAAACTTGGTATGTGTCCTACTCCTAGAAATAACTTCATGCCCCATCTCCCTTACTTCCAGCTAGTAAGGATCACATAATTCCTAACAAAGTTTTGACACAGATTCCCAATTCGGGCATTCAGAACATATAGCACGTTGCTATAAGCAAGCACATTCTCATTCAAAGTTGCAAGTTACTATGTAGGAACAAGTTTGTATAGGTATTTCAAAGATGCCCAGAACTGAGCTAAACTTGGTATGTGTCCAACTCCTAGAAATAACTTCATGCCCCATCTCCCTTACTTCCAGCTAGTAAGGATCACATAATTCCTAACAAAGTTTGGACACAGATTCCCAATTCGGGCATTGAGAACATATAGCACGTTGCTGTAAGCAAGCACATTCTCATTCAAAGTTGCATGTTACTATGTAGGAACAAGTTTGTATAGGTATTTCAAAGATGCCCAGAACTGAGCTAAACTTGGTATGTGTCCAACTCCTAGAAATAACTTCATGCCCCCTCTCCCTTACTTCCAGCTAGTAAGGATCACACAATTCCTAACAACGTTTGGACACAGATTCCCAATTCGGGCATTCAGAACATATAGCACGTTGCTGTAAGCAAGCACATTCTCATTCAAAGATGCAAGTTACTATGTAGGAACAAGTTTGTATAGGTATTTCAAAGATGCCCAGAACTGAGCTAAACTTGGTATGTGTCCAACTCCTAGAAATAACTTCATGCCCCATCTCCCTTACTTCCAGCTAGTAAGGATCACACAATTTCTAACAAAGTTTTGACACAGATTGCCAATTCGGGCATTCAGAACATATAGGAAGTTGCTGTAAGCAAGCAGATTCTCATTCAAAGATGCAAGTTACTATGTAGGAACAAGTTTGTATAGGTATTTCAAAGATGCCCAAAACTGAGCTAAACTTGGTATGTGTCCAACTCCTAGAAATAACTTCATGCCCCATCTCCCTTACTTCCAGCTAGTAAGGATCACACAATTCCTAACAAAGTTTTGACACAGATTGCCAATTCGGGCATTCAGAACATATAGCACGTTGCTGTAAGGAAGCACATTCTCATTCAAAGATGCAAGTTACTATGTAGGAACAAGTTTGTATAGGTATTTCAAAGATTCCCAGGACGGAGCTAAACTTGGTATGTGTCCAACTCCTAGAAATAACTTCATGCCCCATCTCCCTTACTTCCAGCTAGAAAGGATCACATAATTCCTAACAAAGTTTTGACACAGATTGCCAATTCCGGCATTCAGAACATATAGCACGTTGCTGTAAGCAAGCACATTCTCATTCAAAGTTGCAAGTTACTATGTAGGAACAAGTTTGTATAGGTATTTCAAAGATGTACAGGACGAGCTAAACTTGGTATGTGTCCAACTCCTAGAAATAACTTCATGCCCCATCTCCCTTACATCCAGCTAGTAAGGATCACATAATTCCTAACAAAGTTTTGACACAGATTCCCAATTCCGGCATTCAGAACATATAGCACGTTGCTATAAGCAAGCACATTCTCATTCAAAGATGCAAGTTACTATGTAGGAACAAGTTTGTATAGGTGTTTCAAAGATGCCCAGGACTGAGCTAAACTTGGTATGTGTCCAACTCCTAGAAATAACTTCATGCCCCATCTCCCTTACTTCCAGCTAGTAAGGATCACATAATTCCTAACAAATGTTTGACACAGATTCCCAATTCGGGCATTCAGAACATATAGCACGTTGCTGTAAGCAAGCACATTTTCATTCAAAGTTGCAAGTTACTATGTAGGAACATGTTTGTATAGGTATTTCAAAGATGCCCAGAACTGAGCTAAACTTGGTATGTGTCCAACTCCTAGAAATAACTTCATGACCCATCTCCCTTACTTCCAGGTAGTAAGGATCACATAATTCCTAACAAAGTTTTGACACAGATTCCCAATTCGGGCATTCAGAACATATAGCACGTTGCTGTAAGCAAGCAGATTCTCATTCAAAGTTGCAAGTTACTATGTAGGAACAAGTTTGTATAGGTATTTCAAAGATGCCCAGAACTGAGCTAAACTTGGTATGTGTCCAACTCCTAGAAATAACTTCATGCCCCATCTCCCTTACTTCCAGCTAGTAAGGATCACATAATTCCTAACAAAGTTTTGACACAGATTGCCAATTCGGGCATTCAGAACATATAGCACGTTGCTGTAAGCAAGCACATTCTCATTCAAAGATGCAAGTTACTATGTAGGAACAAGTTTGTATAGGTATTTCAAAGATGCCCAGAACTGAGCTAAACTTGGTATGTGTCCAACTCCTAGAAATAACTTCATGCCCCATCTCCCTTACTTCCAGCTAGTAAGGATCACATAATTCCTAACAAAGTTTTGACACAGATTGCCAATTCGGGCATTCAGAACATATAGCACGTTGCTGTAAGCAAGCACATTTTCATTCAAAGTTGCAAGTTACTATGTAGGAACAAGTTTGTATAGGTATTTCAAAGATGCCCAGAACTGAGCTAAACTTGGTATGTGTCCAACTCCTAGAAATAACTTCATGCCCCATCTCCCTTACTTCCAGCTAGTAAGGATCACATAATTCCTAACAAAGTTTTGACACAGATTGCCAATTCGGGCATTCAGAACATATAGCACGTTGCTGCAAGCAAGCACATTCTCATTCAAAGATGCAAGTTACTATGTAGGAACAAGTTTGTATAGGTATTTCAAAGATGCCCAGAACTGAGCTAAACTTGGTATGTCTCCAACTCCTAGAAATAACTTCATGCCCCATCTCCCTTACTTCCAGCTAGTAAGGATCACATAATTCCTAACAAAGTTCTGACACAGATTGCCAATTCGGGCATTCAGAACATATAGCACGTTGCTGCAAGCAAGCACATTCTCATTCAAAGTTGCAAGTTACTATGTAGGAACAAGTTTGCATAGGTATTTCAAACATGCCCAGAACTGAGCTAAACTTGGTATGTCTCCAACTCCTAGAAATAACTTCTTGCCCCATCTCCCTTACATCCAGCTAGTAAGGATCACATAATTCCTAACAAAGTTCTGACACAGATTCCCAATTCGGGCATTCAGAACATATAGCACGTTGCTGTAAGCAAGCACATTCTCATTCAAAGTTGCAAGTTACTATGTAGGAACAAGTTTGTATAGGTATTTCAAAGATGCCCAGAACTGAGCTAAACTTGGTATGTGTCCAACTGCAAGAAATAACTTCATGCCCCATCTCCCTTACTTCCAGCTAGTAAGGATCACATAATTCCTAACAAAGTTTGGACACAGATTCCCAATTCGGGCATTCAGAACATATAGCACGTTGCTGTAAGCAAGCACATTCTCATTCAAAGTTCAAGTTACTATGTAGGAACAAGTTTGTATAGGTATTTCAAAGATGCCCAGAACTGAGCTAAACATGGTATGTGTCCAACTCCTAGAAATTACTTCATCCCCCATCTCCCTTACTTCCAGCTAGTAAGGATCACATAATTCCTAACAAAGTTTTGACACAGATTCCCAATTCGGGCATTCAGAACATATAGCACGTTGCTGTAAGCAAGCACATTCTCATTCAATGTTGCAAGTTACTATGTAGGAAAAAGTTTGTATAGGTATTTCAAAGATGCCCAGAACTGAGCTAAACTTGGTATGTGTCCAACTCCTAGAAATAACTTCATGCCCCATCTCCCTTACTTCCAGCTAGTAAGGATCACATAATTCCTAACAAAGTTTTGACACAGATTCCCAAATCGGGCATTCAGAACATATAGCACGTTGCTGCAAGCAAGCAGATTCTCATTCAAAGATGCAAGTTACTATGTAGGAACAAGTTTGTATAGGTATTTCAAACATGCCCAGAACTGAGCTAAACTTGGTATGTCTCCAACTCCAAGAAATAACTTCATGCCCCATCTCCCTTACTTCCAGCTAGTAAGGATCACATAATTCCTAACAAAGTTTTGACACAGATTCCCAATTCGGGCATTCAGAACATATAGCACGTTGCTGTAAGCAAGCACATTCTCATTCAAAGTTGCAAGTTACTATGTAGGAACAAGTTTGTATAGGTATTTCAAAGATGCCCAGAACTGAGCTAAACTTGGTATGTGTCCAACTCCTAGAAATAACTTCATGCCCCATCTCCCTTACTTCCAGCTAGTAAGGATCACATAATTCCTAACAAAGTTTTGACACAGATTGCCAATTCGGGCATTCAGAACATATAGCACGTTGCTGTAAGCAAGCACATTCTCATTCAAAGTTGCAAGTTACTATGTAGGAACAAGTTTGTATAGGTATTTCAAAGATGCCCAGAACTGAGCTAAACTTTGTATGTGTCCAACTCCTAGAAATAACTTCATGCCCCATCTCCCTTACTTCCAGCTAGTAAGGATCACAAAATTCCTAACAAAGTTTTGACACAGATTCCCAATTCGGGCATTCAGAACATATAGCACGTTGCTGTAAGCAAGCAGATTCTCATTCAAAGATGCAAGTTACTATGTAGGAACAAGTTTGTATAGGTATTTCAAAGATGCCCAAAACTGAGCTAAACTTGGTTTGTGTCCAACTCCTAGAAATAACATCATGCCCCATCTCCCTTACTTCCCGCTAGTAAGGATCACACAATTCCTAACAAAGTTTTGACACAGATTGCCAATTCGGGCATTCAGAACATATAGCACGTTGCTGTAAGCAAGCAGATTCTCATTCAAAGATGCAAGTTACTATGTAGGAACAAGTTTGTATAGGTATTTCAAAGATGCCCAGAACTGAGCTAAACTTGGTATGTGTCCAACTCCAAGAAATAACTTCATGCCCCATCTCCCTTACTTCCAGCTAGTAAGGATCACACCATTCCTAACAAAGTTTTGACACAGATTCCCAATTCGGGCATTCAGAACATATAGCACGTTGCTGTAAGCAAGCAGATTCTCATTCAAAGATGCAAGTTACTATGTAGGAACAAGTTTGTATAGGTATTTCAAAGATGCCCAGAACTGAGCTAAACTTGGTATGTGTCCAACTCCTAGAAATAACTTCATGCCCCATCTCCCTTACTTCCCGCTAGTAAGGATCACATAATTCCTAACAAAGTTTTGACACAGATTCCCAATTCGGGCATTCAGATCATATAGCACGTTGCTGTAAGCAAGCACATTCTCATTCAAAGATGCAAGTTACTATGTAGGAACAAGTTTGTATAGGTATTTCAAAGATGCCCAGAACTGAGCTAAACTTGGTATGTGTCCAACTCCTAGAAATAACTTCATGCCCCATCTCCCTTACTTCCAGCTAGTAAGGATCACATAATTCCTAACAAAGTTTTGACACAGATTCCCAAATCGGGCATTCAGAACATATAGTACGTTGCTGCAAGCAAGCACATTCTCATTCAAAGTTGCAAGTTACTATGTAGGAACAAGTTTGTATAGGTATTTCAAACATGCCCAGAACTGAGGTACACTTGGTATGTCTCCAACTCCAAGAAATAACTTCATGCCCCATCTCCCTTACTTCCAGCTAGTAAGGATCACATAATTCCTAACAAAGTTTTGACACAGATTCCCAATTCGGGCATTCAGAACATATAGCACGTTGCTTAAGCAAGCACATTCTCATTCAAAGTTGCAAGTTACTATGTAGGAACAAGTTTGTATAGGTATTTCAAAGATGCCCAGAACTGAGCTAAACTTGGTATGTGTCCAACTCCTAGAAATAACTTCATGCCCCATCTCCCTTACTTCCAGCTAGTAAGGATCACATAATTCCTAACAAAGTTTTGACACAGATTCCCAATTCGGGCAATCAGAACATATAGCACGTTGCTATAAGCAAGCACATTCTCATTCAAAGTTGCAAGTTACTATGTAGGAACAAGTTTGTATAGGTATTTCAAAGATGCCCAGAACTGAGCTAAACTTGGTATGTGTCCAACTCCTAGAAATAACTTCATGCCCCATCTCCCTTACTTCCAGCTAGTAAGGATCACATAATTCCTAACAAAGTTTGGTCACAGATTCCCAATTCGGGCATTCAGAACATATAGCACGTTGCTGTAAGCAAGCACATTCTCATTCAAAGTTGCAAGTTACTATGTAGGAACAAGTTTTTATAGGTATTTCAAAGATGCCCAGAACTGAGCTAAACTTGGTATGTGTCCAACTCCTAGAAATAACTTCATGCCCCATCTCCCTTACTTCCAGCTAGTAAGGATCACATAATTCCTAACAAAGTTTTGACACAGATTGCCAATTCGGGCATTCAGAACATATAGCACGTTGCTGTAAGCAAGCACATTTTCATTCAAAGTTGCAAGTTACTATGTAGGAACAAGTTTGTATAGGTATTTCAAAGATGCCCAGAACTGAGCTAAACTTGGTATGTGTCCAACTCCTAGAAATAACTTCATGCCCCATCTCCCTTACTTCCAGCTAGTAAGGATCACAAAATTCCTAACAAAGTTTGGACACAGATTCCCAATTCGGGCATTCAGAACATATAGCACGTTGCTGTAAGCAAGCACATTCTCATTCAAAGTTGCAAGTTACTATGTAGGAACAAGTTTGTATAGGTATTTCAAAGATGCCCAGAACTGAGCTAAACTTGGTATGTGTCCAACTCCTAGAAATAACTTCATGCCCCATCTCCCTTACTTCCAGCTAGTAAGGATCACATAATTCCTAACAAAGTTTTCACACAGATTCCCAATTCGGGCATTCAGAACACATAGCACGTTGCTGTAAGCAAGCACATTTTCATTCAAAGTTGCAAGTTACTATGTAGGAAAAAGTTTGTATAGGTATTTCAAAGATGCCCAGAACTGAGCTAAACTTGATATGTGTCCAACTACTGGAAATAACTTCATGCCCCATCTCCCTTACTTCCAGCTAGTAAGGATCACACAATTCCTAACAAAGTTTTGACACAGATTGCCAATTCGGGCATTCAGAACATATAGCACGTTGCTGTAAGCAAGCAGATTCTCATTCAAAGATGCAAGTTACTATGTAGGAACAAGTTTGTATAGGTATTTCAAAGATGCCCAGAACTGAGCTAAACTTGGTATGTGTCCAACTCCTAGAAATAACTTCATGCCCCATCTCCCTTACTTCCAGCTAGTAAGGATCACACAATTCCTAACAAAGTTTTGACACAGATTGCCAATTCGGGCATTCAGAACATATAGCACGTTGCTGTAAGCAAGCAGATTCTCATTCAAAGATGCAAGTTACTATGTAGGAACAAGTTTGTATAGGTATTTCAAAGATGCCCAGAACTGAGCTAAACTTGGTATGTGTCCAACTCCAAGAAATAACTTCATGCCCCATCTCCCTTACTTCCAGCTAGTAAGGATCACATAATGCCTAACAAAGTTTTGACACAGATTCCCAATTCGGGCATTCAGAACATATAGCACGTTGCTGTAAGCAAGCACATTCTCATTCAAAGTTGCATGTTACTATGTAGGAACAAGTTTGTATAGGTATTTCAAAGATGCCCAGAACTGAGCTAAACTTGGTAAGTGTCCAACTCCTAGAAATAACTTCATGCCCCATCTCCCTTACTTCCAGCTAGTAAGGATCACATAATTCCTAACAAAGTTTTGACACAGATTCCCAATTCGGGCATTCAGAACATATAGCACGTTGCTGTAAGCAAGCACATTCTCATTCAAAGTTGCAAGTTACTATGGAGGAACAAGTTTGTATAGGTATTTCAAAGATGCCCAGAACTGAGCTAAACTTGGTATGTGTCCAACTCCAAGAAATAACTTCATGCCCCATCTCCCTTACTTCCAGCTAGTAAGGATCACATAATTCCTAACAAAGTTTTGACACAGATTCCCAATTCGGGCATTCAGAACATATAGCACGTTGCTGTAAGCAAGCACATTCTCATTCAAAGTTGCAATTTACTATGTAGGAACAAGTTTGTATAGGTATTTCAAAGATGCCCAGAACTGAGCTAAACTTGGTATGTGTCCAACTCCAAGAAATGACTTCATGCCCCATCTCCCTTACTTCCAGATAGTAAGGATCACATAATTCCTAACAAAGTTTTGACACAGATTCCCAATTCGGGCATTCAGAACATATAGCACGTTGCTGTAAGCAAACACATTCTCATTCAAAGATGCAAGTTACTATGTAGGAACAAGTTTGTATAGGTATTTCAAACATGCCCAGAACTGAGCTAAACTTGGTATGTGTCCAACTCCAAGAAATGACTTCATGCCCCATCTCCCTTACTTCCAGCTAGTAAGGATCACATAATTCCTAACAAAGTTTTGACACAGATTCCCAATTCGGGCATTCAGAACATATAGCACGTTGCTGTAAGCAAGCACATTCTCATTCAAAGTTGCAAGTTACTATGTAGGAACAAGTTTTTATAGGTATTTCAAAGATGCCCAGAACTGAGTTAAACTTGGTATGTGTCCAACTCCTAGAAATAACTTCATGCCCCATCTCCCTTACTTCCAGCTAGTAAGGATCACATAATTCCTAACAAAGTTTTGACACAGATTCCCAATTCGGGCATTCAGAACATATAGCACGTTGCTGTAAGCAAGCACATTCTCATTCAAAGTTGCAAGTTACTATGTAGGAACAAGTTTGTATAGGTTTTTCAAAGATGCCCAGAACTGAGCTAAACTTGGTATGTGTCCAACTCCTAGAAATAACTTCATGCCCCATCTCCCTTACTTCCAGCTAGTAAGGATCACATAATTCCTAACAAAGTTTTGACACAGATTCCCAATTCGGGCATTCAGAACATATAGCACGTTGCTGTAAGCAAGCACATTCTCATTCAAAGTTGCAAGTTACTATGTAGGAACAAGTTTGTATAGGTATTTCAAAGATGCCCAGAACTGAGCTAAACTTGGTATGTGTCCAACTCCTAGAAATAACTTCATGCCCCATCTCCCGTACTTCCAGCTAGTAAGGATCACATAATTCCTAACAAAGTTTTGACACAGATTCCCAATTCGGGCATTCAGAACATATAGCACGTTGCTGTAAGCAAGCACATTCTCATTCAAAGTTGCAAGTTACTATGTAGGAACAAGTTTGTATAGGTATTTCAAAGATGCCCAGAACTGAGCTAAACTTGGTATGTCTCCAACTCCTGGAAATAACTTCATGCCCCATCTCCCTTACTTCCAGCTAGTAAGGATCACATAATTCCTAACAAAGATTTGACACAGATTCCCAATTCGGGCATTCAGAACATATAGCACGTTGCTGTAAGCAAGCACATTCTCATTCAAAGTTGCAAGTTACTATGTAGGAACAAGTTTGTATAGGTATTTCAAAGATGCCCAGAACTGAGCTAAACTTGGTATGTGTCCAACTCCTAGAAATAACTTCATGCCCCATCTCCCTTACTTCCAGCTAGTAAGGATCACATAATTCCTAACAAAGTTTTGACACAGATTCCCAATTCGGGCATTCAGAACATATAGCA
Source organism: Diceros bicornis minor (assembly GCF_020826845.1). Taxonomy (NCBI): domain Eukaryota; kingdom Metazoa; phylum Chordata; class Mammalia; order Perissodactyla; family Rhinocerotidae; genus Diceros; species Diceros bicornis. Next base: position 796,109 of record NC_080751.1, on the reverse strand, counting down.
CGTTGCTGTAAGCAAGCACATTCTCATTGAAAGTTGCATGTTACTATGTAGGAACAAGTTTGTATAGGTATTTCAAAGATGCCCAGAACTGAGCTAAACTTGGTAAGTGTCCAACTCCTAGAAATAACTTCATGCCCCATCTCCCTTACTTCCAGCTAGTAAGGATCACATAATTCCTAACAAAGTTTTGACACAGATTCCCAATTCGGGCATTCAGAACATATAGCACGTTGCTGTAAGCAAGCACATTCTCATTCAAAGTTGCAAGTTACTATGGAGGAACAAGTTTGTATAGGTATTTCAAAGATGCCCAGAACTGAGCTAAACTTGGTATGTGTCCAACTCCAAGAAATAACTTCATGCCCCATCTCCCTTACTTCCAGCTAGTAAGGATCACATAATTCCTAACAAAGTTTTGACACAGATTCCCAATTCGGGCATTCAGAACATATAGCACGTTGCTGTAAGCAAGCACATTCTCATTCAAAGTTGCAAGTTACTATGTAGGAACAAGTTTTTATAGGTATTTCAAAGATGCCCAGAACTGAGTTAAACTTGGTATGTGTCCAACTCCTAGAAATAACTTAATGCCCCATCTCCCTTACGTCCAGCTAGTAAGGATCACATAATTCCTAACAAAGTTTTGACACAGATTCCCAATTCGGGCATTCAGAACATATAGCACGTTGCTGTAAGCAAGCACATTCTCATTCAAAGTTGCAAGTTACTATGTAGGAACAAGTTTGTATAGGTTTTTCAAAGATGCCCAGAACTGAGCTAAACTTGGTATGTGTCCAACTCCTAGAAATAACTTCATGCCCCATCTCCCTTACTTCCAGCTAGTAAGGATCACATAATTCCTAACAAAGTTTTCACACAGATTCCCAATTCGGGCATTCAGAACATATAGCACGTTGCTGTAAGCAAGCACATTTTCATTCAAAGTTGCAAGTTACTATGTAGGAAAAAGTTTGTATAGGTATTTCAAAGATGCCCAGAACTGAGCTAAACTTGATATGTGTCCAACTACTGGAAATAACTTCATGCCGCATCTCCCTTACTTCCAGCTAGTAAGGATCACACAATTCCTAACAAAGTTTTGACACAGATTGCCAATTCGGGCATTCAGAACATATAGCACGTTGCTGTAAGCAAGCAGATTCTCATTCAAAGATGCAAGTTACTATGTAGGAACAAGTTTGTATAGGTATTTCAAAGATGCCCAGAACTGAGCTAAACTTGGTATGTGTCCAACTCCTATAAATAACTTCATGCCCCATCTCCCTTACTTCCAGCTAGTAAGGATCACACAATTCCTAACAAAGTTTTACACAGATTGCCAATTCGGGCATTCAGAACATATAGCACGTTGCTGTAAGCAAGCAGATTCTCATTCAAAGATGCAAGTTACTATGTAGGAACAAGTTTGTATAGGTATTTCAAAGATGCCCAGAACTGAGCTAAACTTGGTATGTGTCCAACTCCAAGAAATAACTTCATGCCCCATCTCCCTTACTTCCAGCTAGTAAGGATCACATAATGCCTAACAAAGTTTTGACACAGATTCCCAATTCGGGCATTCAGAACATATAGCACGTTGCTGTAAGCAAGCACATTCTCATTCAAAGTTGCATGTTACTATGTAGGAACAAGTTTGTATAGGTATTTCAAAGATGCCCAGAACTGAGCTAAACTTGGTAAGTGTCCAACTCCTAGAAATAACTTCATGCCCCATCTCCCTTACTTCCAGCTAGTAAGGATCACATAATTCCTAACAAAGTTTTGACACAGATTCCCAATTCGGGCATTCAGAACATATAGCACGTTGCTGTAAGCAAGCACATTCTCATTCAAAGTTGCAAGTTACTATGGAGGAACAAGTTTGTATAGGTATTTCAAAGATGCCCAGAACTGAGCTAAACTTGGTATGTGTCCAACTCCAAGAAATAACTTCATGCCCCATCTCCCTTACTTCCAGCTAGTAAGGATCACATAATTCCTAACAAAGTTTTGACACAGATTCCCAATTCGGGCATTCAGAACATATAGCACGTTGCTGTAAGCAAGCACATTCTCATTCAAAGTTGCAAGTTACTATGTAGGAACAAGTTTTTATAGGTATTTCAAAGATGCCCAGAACTGAGTTAAACTTGGTATGTGTCCAACTCCTAGAAATAACTTAATGCCCCATCTCCCTTACGTCCAGCTAGTAAGGATCACATAATTCCTAACAAAGTTTTGACACAGATTCCCAATTCGGGCATTCAGAACATATAGCACGTTGCTGTAAGCAAGCACATTCTCATTCAAAGTTGCAAGTTACTATGTAGGAACAAGTTTGTATAGGTTTTTCAAAGATGCCCAGAACTGAGCTAAACTTGGTATGTGTCCAACTCCTAGAAATAACTTCATGCCCCATCTCCCTTACTTCCAGCTAGTAAGGATCACATAATTCCTAACAAAGTTTTGACACAGATTCCCAATTCGGGCATTCAGAACATATAGCACGTTACTGTAAGCAAGCACATTCTCATTCAAAGTTGCAATTTACTATGTAGGAACAAGTTTGTATAGGTATTTCAAAGATGCCCAGAACTGAGCTAAACTTGGTATGTGTCCAACTCCAAGAAATGACTTCATGCCCCATCTCCCTTACTTCCAGATAGTAAGGATCACATAATTCCTAACAAAGTTTTGACACAGATTCCCAATTCGGGCATTCAGAACATATAGCACGTTGCTGTAAGCAAACACATTCTCATTCAAAGATGCAAGTTACTATGTAGGAACAAGTTTGTATAGGTATTTCAAACATGCCCAGAACTGAGCTAAACTTGGTATGTGTCCAACTCCAAGAAATGACTTCATGCCCCATCTCCCTTACTTCCAGCTAGTAAGGATCACATAATTCCTAACAAAGTTTTGACACAGATTCCCAGTTCTTGCATTCAGAACATATAGCACGTTGCTGTAAGCAAGCACATTCTCATTCAAAGTTGCAAGTTACTATGTAGGAACAAGTTTGTATAGGTATTTCAAAGATGCCCAGAACTGAGCTAAACTTGGTATGTGTCCAACTCCTAGAAATAACTTCATGCCCCATCTCCCTTACTTCCAGCTACTAAGAATCACATAATTCCTAACAAAGTTTTGACACAGATTGCCAATTCGGGCATTCAGAACATATAGCACGTTGCTGCAAGCAAGCACATTCTCATTCAAAGTTGCAAGTTACTATGTAGGAACAAGTTTGTATAGGTATTTCAAAGATGCCCAGAACTGAGCTAAACTTGGTATGTGTCCAACTCCAAGAAATAACTTCATGCCCCATCTCCCTTACTTCCAGCTAGTAAGGATCACATAATGCCTAACAAAGTTTTGACACAGATTCCCAATTCGGGCATTCAGAACATATAGCACGTTGCTGTAAGCAAGCACATTCTCATTCAAAGTTGCATGTTACTATGTAGGAACAAGTTTGTATAGGTATTTCAAAGATGCCCAGAACTGAGCTAAACTTGGTAAGTGTCCAACTCCTAGAAATAACTTCATGCCCCATCTCCCTTACTTCCAGCTAGTAAGGATCACATAATTCCTAACAAAGTTTTGACACAGATTCCCAATTCGGGCATTCAGAACATATAGCACGTTGCTGTAAGCAAGCACATTCTCATTCAAAGTTGCAAGTTACTATTTAGGAACAAGTTTGTATAGGTATTTCAAAGATGCCCAGAACTGAGCTAAACTTGGTATGTGTCCAACTCCTAGAAATAACTTCATGCCCCATCTCCCTTACTTCCAGCTAGTAAGGATCACATAATTCCTAACAAAGTTTTGACACAGATTCCCAATTCGGGCATTCAGAACATATAGCACGTTGCTGTAAGCAAGCACATTCTCATTCAAAGTTGCAAGTTACTATGTAGGAACAAGTTTGTATAGGTATTTCAAAGATGCCCAGAACTGAGTTAAACTTGGTATGTGTCCAACTCCTAGAAATAACTTCATGCCCCATCTCCCTTACTTCCAGCTAGTAAGGATCACAAAATTCCTAACAAAGTTTTGACACAGATTCCCAATTCGGGCATTCAGAACATATAGCACGTTGCTGTAAGCAAGCACATTCTCATTCAAAGTTGCAAGTTACTATGTAGGAACAAGTTTGTATAGGTTTTTCAAAGATGCCCAGAACTGAGCTAAACTTGGTATGTGTCCAACTCCTAGAAATAACTTCATGCCCCATCTCCCTTACTTCCAGCTAGTAAGGATCACATAATTCCTAACAAAGTTTTGACACAGATTCCCAATTCGGGCATTCAGAACATATAGCACGTTGCTGTAAGCAAGCACATTCTCATTCAAAGTTGCAAGTTACTATGTAGGAACAAGTTTGTATAGGTATTTCAAAGATGCCCAGAACTGAGCTAAACTTGGTATGTGTCCAACTCCTAGAAATAACTTCATGCCCCATCTCCCGTACTTCCAGCTAGTAAGGATCACATAATTCCTAACAAAGTTTTGACACAGATTCCCAATTCGGGCATTCAGAACATATAGCACGTTGCTGTAAGCAAGCACATTCTCATTCAAAGTTGCAAGTTACTATGTAGGAACAAGTTTGTATAGGTATTTCAAAGATGCCCAGAACTGAGCTAAACTTGGTATGTCTCCAACTCCTAGAAATAACTTCATGCCCCATCTCCCTTACTTCCAGCTAGTAAGGATCACATAATTCCTAACAAAGATTTGACACAGATTCCCAATTCGGGCATTCAGAACATATAGCACGTTGCTGTAAGCAAGCACATTCTCATTCAAAGTTGCAAGTTACTATGTAGGAACAAGTTTGTATAGGTATTTCAAAGATGCCCAGAACTGAGCTAAACTTGGTATGTGTCCAACTCCTAGAAATAACTTCATGCCCCATCTCCCTTACTTCCAGCTAGTAAGGATCACATAATTCCTAACAAAGTTTTGACACAGATTCCCAATTCGGGCATTCAGAACATATAGCACGTTGCTGTAAGCAAGCACATTCTCATTCAAAGTTGCAAGTTACTATGTAGGAACAAGTTTTTATAGGTATTTCAAAGATGCCCAGAACTGAGCTAAACTTGGTATGTGTCCAACTCCTAGAAATAACTTCATGCCCCATCTCCCTTACTTCCAGCTAGTAAGGATCACATAATTCCTAACAAAGTTTTGACACAGATTCCCTTTTCGGGCATTCAGAGCATATAGCACGTTGCTGTAAGCAAGCACATTCTCATTCAAAGTTGCAAGTTACTATGTAGGAACAAGTTTGTATAGGTATTGCTAAGATGCCCAGAACTGGGCTAAACTTGGTTTGTGTCCAACCCCTAGAAATACCTTCATGCCCCATCTCCCTTACTTCCAGCTAGTAAGGATCACATAATTCCTAACAAAGATTTGACACAGATTCCCAATTCGGGCATTCAGAACATATAGCACGTTGCTGTAAGCAAGCACATTCTCATTCAAAGTTGCAAGTTACTATGTAGGAACAAGTTTGTATAGGTATTTCAAAGATGCCCAGAACTGAGCTAAACTTGGTATGTGTCCAACTCCTAGAAATAACTTCATGCCCCATCTCCCTTACTTCCAGCTAGTAAGGATCACATAATTCCTAACAAAGTTTTGACACAGATTCCCAATTCGGGCATTCAGAACATATAGCACGTTGCTGTAAGCAAGCACATTCTCATTCAAAGTTGCAAGTTACTATGTAGGAACAAGTTTTTATAGGTATTTCAAAGATGCCCAGAACTGAGCTAAACTTGGTATGTGTCCAACTCCTAGAAATAACTTCATGCCCCATCTCCCTTACTTCCAGCTAGTAAGGATCACATAATTCCTAACAAAGTTTTGACACAGATTCCCTTTTCGGGCATTCAGAGCATATAGCACGTTGCTGTAAGCAAGCACATTCTCATTCAAAGTTGCAAGTTACTATGTAGGAACAAGTTTGTATAGGTATTGCTAAGATGCCCAGAACTGGGCTAAACTTGGTTTGTGTCCAACCCCTAGAAATACCTTCATCCCCCAACTCCCTTACTTCCAGCTAGTAAGGATCACATAATTCCTAACAAATTTTGACACAGATTCCCAATTCGGGCATTCAGAATATATAGCACGTTGCTGAAAGCAAGCACATTCTCATTCAAAGTTGCAAGTTAATATGTAGGAACAAGTTTGTATAGGTATTTCAAAGATGCCCAGAACTCAGCTAAACTTGGTATGTGTCCAACTCCTAGAAATAACTTCATGCCCCATCTCCCTTACTTCCAGCTACTAAGGATCACATAATTCCTAACAAAGATTTCACACATATTCCCAATTTGGGCATTCAGAACATATAGCACGTTGCTGTAAGCAAGCACATTCTCATTCAAAGATGCAAGTTACTATGTAGGAACAAGTTAGTATAGGTATTTCAAAGATGCCCAGAACTGAGCTAAACTTGGTATGTGTCCAACTCCTAGAAATAACTTCATGCTGCATCTCCCTTACTTCCAGCTAGTAAGGATCACATAATTCCTAACAAAGTTTTGACACAGATTCCCAATTCGGGCATACAGAACATATAGCACGTTGCTGTAAGCAAGCACATTCTCATTCAAAGTTGCAAGTTACTATGTAGGAACAAGTTTGTATAGGTATTTCAAAGATGCCCAGAACTCAGCTAAACTTGGTGTGTCTCCAACTCCTAGAAATAACTTCATGCCCCATCTCCCTTACTTCCAGCTAGTAAGGATCACATAATTCCTAACAAAGATTTGACACAGATTCCCAATTCGGGCATTCAGAACATATAGCACGTTGCTGTAAGCAAGCACATTCTCATTCAAAGTTGCAAGTTACTATATAGGAACAAGTTTGTATAGGTATTTCAAAGATGCCCAGAACTGAGCTAAACTTGCTATGTGTCCAACTCCTAGAAATACCTTCATGCCCCAACTCCCTAACTTCCATCTAGTAAGGATCACATAATTCCTAACAAAGTTTTGACACAGATTCCCAATTCGGGCATTCAGAACATATAGCACGTTGCTGTAAGCAAGCACATTCTCATTCAAAGATGCAAGTTACTATGTAGGAACAAGTTTGTATAGGTATTTCAAAGATGCCCAGAACTGAGCTAAACTTGGTTTGTGTCCAACTCCAAGAAATAACTTCATGCCCCATCTCCCTTACTTCCAGCTAGTAAGGATCACATAATTCCTAACAAAGATTTGACACAGATTCCCAATTCGGGCATTCAGAACATATAGCACGTTGCTGTAAGCAAGCACATTCTCATTCAAAGATGCAAGTTACTATGTAGGAACAAGTTTGTATAGGTATTTTAAAGATGCCCAGAACTGAGCTAAACTTGGTATGTGTCCAACTCCTAGAAATAACTTCATGCCCCATCTCCCTTACTTCCAGCTAGTAAGGATCACATAATTCCTAACAAAGTTTTGACACAGATTCCCAATTCGGGCATTCAGAACATATAGCACGTTGCTGTAAGCAAGCACATTCTCATTCAAAGTTGCAAGTTACTATGTAGGAACAAGTTTTTATAGGTATTTCAAAGATGCCCAGAACTGAGCTAAACTTGGTATGTGTCCAACTCCTAGAAATAACTTCATGCCCCATCTCCCTTACTTCCAGCTAGTAAGGATCACATAATTCCTAACAAAGTTTTGACACAGATTCCCTTTTCGGGCATTCAGAGCATATAGCACGTTGCTGCAAGCAAGCACATTCTCATTCAAAGTTGCAAGTTACTATGTAGGAACAAGTTTGTATAGGTATTTCAAAGATGCCCAGAACAGAGCTAAACTTGGTATGTCTCCAACTCCAAGAAATAACTTCATGCCCCATCTCCCTTACTTCCAGCTAGTAAGGATCACATAATTCCTAACAAAGTTCTGACACAGATTCCCAATTCGGGCATTCAGAACATATAGCACGTTGCTGCAAGCAAGCACATTCTCATTCAAAGTTGCAAGTTACTATGTAGGAACAAGTTTGTATAGGTATTTCAAAGATGCCCAGAACTGAGCTAAACTTGGTGTGTCTCCAACTCCTAGAAATAACTTCATGCCCCATCTCCCTTACTTCCAGCTAGTAAGGATCACATAATTCCTAACAAAGATTTGACACAGATTCCCAATTCGGGCATTCAGAACATATAGCACGTTGCTGTAAGCAAGCACATTCTCATTCAAAGTTGCAAGTTACTATATAGGAACAAGTTTGTATAGGTATTTCAAAGATGCCCAGAACTGAGCTAAACTTGCTATGTGTCCAACTCCTAGAAATACCTTCATGCCCCAACTCCCTAACTTCCATCTAGTAAGGATCACATAATTCCTAACAAAGTTTTGACACAGAGTCCCAATTCGGGCATTCAGAACATATAGCACGTTGCTGTAAGCAAGCACATTCTCATTCAAAGATGCAAGTTACTATGTAGGAACAAGTTTGTATAGGTATTTCAAAGATGCCCAGAACTGAGCTAAACTTGGTTTGTGTCCAACTCCAAGAAATAACTTCATGCCCCATCTCCCTTACTTCCAGCTAGTAAGGATCACATAATTCCTAACAAAGTTTTGACACAGATTCCCAATTCGGGCATTCAGAACATATAGCACGTTGCTGTAAGCAAGCACATTCTCATTCAAAGATGCAAGTTACTATGTAGGAACAAGTTTGTATAGGTATTTCAAAGATGCCCAGAACTGAGCTAAACTTGGTATGTGTCCAACTCCTAGAAATAACTTCATGCCCCATCTCCCTTACTTCCAGCTAGTAAGGATCACATAATTCCTAACAAAGTTTTGACACAGATTCCCAATTCGGGCATTCAGAACATATAGCACGTTGCTGTAAGCAAGCACATTCTCATTCAAAGTTGCAAGTTACTATGTAGGAACAAGTTTTTATAGGTATTTCAAAGATGCCCAGAACTGAGCTAAACTTGGTATGTGTCCAACTCCTAGAAATAACTTCATGCCCCATCTCCCTTACTTCCAGCTAGTAAGGATCACATAATTCCTAACAAAGTTTTGACACAGATTCCCTTTTCGGGCATTCAAAGCATATAGCACGTTGCTGCAAGCAAGCACATTCTCATTCAAAGTTGCAAGTTACTATGTAGGAACAAGTTTGTATAGGTATTTCAAAGATGCCCAGAACAGAGCTAAACTTGGTATGTCTCCAACTCCAAGAAATAACTTCATGTCCCATCTCCCTTACTTCCAGCTAGTAAGGATCACATAATTCCTAACAAAGTTCTGACACAGATTCCCAATTCGGGCATTCAGAACATATAGCACGTTGCTGTAAGCAAGCACATTCTCATTCAAAGTTGCAAGTTACTATGTAGGAACAAGTTTGTATAGGTATTTCAAAGATGCCCAGAACTGAGCTAAACTTGGTATGTGTCCAACTCCTAGAAATAACTTCATGCCCCATCTCCCTTACTTCCAGCTAGTAAGGATCACATAATTCCTAACAAAGTTTTGACACAGATTCCCAATTCGGGCATTCAGAACATATAGCACGTTGCTGTAAGCAAACACATTCTCATTCAAAGATGCAAGTTACTATGTAGGAACAAGTTTGTATAGGTATTTCAAACATGCCCAGAACTGAGCTAAACTTGGTATGTGTCCAACTCCAAGAAATGACTTCATGCCCCATCTCCCTTACTTCCAGCTAGTAAGGATCACATAATTCCTAACAAAGTTTTGACACAGATTCCCAGTTCTTGCATTCAGAACATATAGCACGTTGCTGTAAGCAAGCACATTCTCATTCAAAGTTGCAAGTTACTATGTAGGAACAAGTTTGTATAGGTATTTCAAAGATGCCCAGAACTGAGCTAAACTTGGTATGTGTCCAACTCCTAGAAATAACTTCATGCCCCATCTCCCTTACTTCCAGCTACTAAGGATCACATAATTCCTAACAAAGTTTTGACACAGATTCCCAAATCGGGCATTCAGAACATATAGCACGTTGCTGCAAGGAAGCACATTCTCATTCAAAGTTGCAAGTTACTATGTAGGAACAAGTTTGTATAGGTATTTCAAAGATGCCCAGAACTGAGCTAAACTTGGTATGTGTCCAACTCCAAGAAATAACTTCATGCCCCATCTCCCTTACTTCCAGCTAGTAAGGATCACATAATGCCTAACAAAGTTTTGACACAGATTCCCAATTCGGGCATTCAGAACATATAGCACGTTGCTGTAAGCAAGCACATTCTCATTCAAAGTTGCATGTTACTATGTAGGAACAAGTTCGTATAGGTATTTCAAAGATGCCCAGAACTGAGCTAAACTTGGTATGTCTCCAACTCCAAGAAATAACTTCATGTCCCATCTCCCTTACTTCCAGCTAGTAAGGATCACATAATTCCTAACAAAGTTCTGACACAGATTCCCAATTCGGGCATTCAGAACATATAGCACGTTGCTGTAAGCAAGCACATTCTCATTCAAAGTTGCAAGTTACTATGTAGGAACAAGTTTGTATAGGTATTTCAAAGATGCCCAGAACTGAGCTAAACTTGGTATGTGTCCAACTCCTAGAAATAACTTCATGCCCCATCTCCCTTACTTCCAGCTAGTAAGGATCACATAATTCCTAACAAAGTTTTGACACAGATTCCCAATTCGGGCATTCAGAACATATAGCACGTTGCTGTAAGCAAACACATTCTCATTCAAAGATGCAAGTTACTATGTAGGAACAAGTTTGTATAGGTATTTCAAACATGCCCAGAACTGAGCTAAACTTGGTATGTGTCCAACTCCAAGAAATGACTTCATGCCCCATCTCCCTTACTTCCAGCTAGTAAGGATCACATAATTCCTAACAAAGTTTTGACACAGATTCCCAGTTCTTGCATTCAGAACATATAGCACGTTGCTGTAAGCAAGCACATTCTCATTCAAAGTTGCAAGTTACTATGTAGGAACAAGTTTGTATAGGTATTTCAAAGATGCCCAGAACTGAGCTAAACTTGGTATGTGTCCAACTCCTAGAAATAACTTCATGCCCCATCTCCCTTACTTCCAGCTACTAAGGATCACATAATTCCTAACAAAGTTTTGACACAGATTCCCAAATCGGGCATTCAGAACATATAGCACGTTGCTGCAAGGAAGCACATTCTCATTCAAAGTTGCAAGTTACTATGTAGGAACAAGTTTGTATAGGTATTTCAAAGATGCCCAGAACTGAGCTAAACTTGGTATGTGTCCAACTCCAAGAAATAACTTCATGCCCCATCTCCCTTACTTCCAGCTAGTAAGGATCACATAATGCCTAACAAAGTTTTGACACAGATTCCCAATTCGGGCATTCAGAACATATAGCACGTTGCTGTAAGCAAGCACATTCTCATTCAAAGTTGCATGTTACTATGTAGGAACAAGTTCGTATAGGTATTTCAAAGATGCCCAGAACTGAGCTAAACTTGGTATGTGTCCAGCTCCTAGAAATAACTTCATGCCCCATCTCCCTTACTTCCAGCAAGTAAGGATCACATAATTCCTAACAAAGTTTTGACACTGATTCCCAGTTCGGGCATTCAGAACATATAGCACGTTGCTGTAAGCAAGCACATTCTCATTCAAAGTTGCAAGTTACTATGTAGGAACAAGTTTGTATAGGTATTTCAAAGATGCCCAGAACTGAGCTAAACTTGGTATGTGTCCAACTCCTAGAAATAACTTCATGCCCCATCTCCCTTACTTCCAGCTACTAAGGATCACATAATTCCTAACAAAGTTTTGACACAGATTCCCAAATCGGGCATTCAGAACATATAGCACGTTGCTGCAAGCAAGCACATTTTCATTCAAAGTTGCAAGTTACTATGTAGGAACAAGTTTGTATAGGTATTTCAAAGATGCTCAGAACTGAGCTAAACTTGGTATGTGTCCAACTCCAAGAAATAACTTCATGCCCCATCTCCCTTACTTCCAGCTAGTAAGGATCACATAATGCCTCACAAAGTTTTGACACAGATTCCCAATTCGGGCATTCAGAACATATAGCACGTTGCTGTAAGCAAGCACATTCTCATTCAAAGTTGCATGTTACTATGTAGGAACAAGTTTGTATAGGTATTTCAAAGATGCCCAGAACTGAGCTAAACTTGGTATATGTCCAACTCCTAGAAATAACTTCATGCCCCATCTCCCTTACTTCCAGCTAGTAAGGATCACATAATTCCTAACAAAGTTTTGACACAGATTCCCAATTCGGGCATTCAGAACATATAGCACGTTGCTGTAAGCAAGCACATTCTAATTCAAAGTTGCAAGATAGTATGTAGGAACAAGTTTGTATAGGTATTTCAAAGATGCCCAGAAGTGAGCTAAACTTGGTATGTGTCCAACTCCTAGAAATAACTTCATGCCCCATCTCCCTTACTTCCAGCTAGTAAGGATCACATAATTCCTAACAAAGTTTTGACACAGATTCCCAATTCGGGCATTCAGAACATATAGCACGTTGCTGTAAGCAAGCACATTCTCATTCAAAGTTGCAAGTTACTATGTAGGAACAAGTTTGTATAGGTATTTCAAAGATTCCCAGAACTGAGCTAAACTTGGTATGTGTCCAACTCCTAGAAATAACTTTATGCCCCATCTCCCTTACTTCCAGCTAGTAAGGATCACATAATTCCTAAAAAAGTTTTGACACAGATTCCCTTTTCGGGAGTTCAGAGCATATAGCACGTTGCTGTAAGCAAGCACATTCTCATTCAAAGTTGCAAGTTACTATGTAGGAACAAGTTTGTATAGGTATTGCTAAGATGCCCAGAACTGTGCTAAACTTCGTTTGTGTCCAACTCCTAGAAATACCTTCATCCCCCAACTCCCTTACTTCCAGCTAGTAAGGATCACATAATTCCTAACACATTTTGACACAGATTCCCAATTCGGGCATTCAGAACATATAGCACGTTGCTGAAAGCAAGCACATTCTCATTCAAAGTTGCAAGTTAATATGTAGGAACAAGTTTGTATAGGTATTTCAAAGATGCCCAGAACTGAGCTAAACTTGGTATGTGTCTAACTCCTAGAAATAACTTCATGCCCCATCTCCCTTACTTCCAGCTAGTAAGGATCACATAATTCCTAACAAAGATTTCACACATATTCCCAATTCAGGCATTCAGAACATATAGCACGTTGCTGTAAGCAAGCACATTCTCATTCAAAGATGCAAGTTACTATGTAGGAACAAGTTAGTATAGGTATTTCAAAGATGCCCAGAACTGAGCTAAACTTGGTATGTGTCCAACTCCTAGAAATAACTTCATGCTGCATCTCCCTTACTTCCAGCTAGTAAGGATCACATAACTCCTAACAAAGTTTTGACACAGATTCCCAATTCGGGCATACAGAACATATAGCACGTTGCTGTAAGCAAGCACATTCTCATTCAAAGTTGCAAGTTACTATGTAGGAACAAGTTTGTATAGGTATTTCAAAGATGCCCAGAACTGAGCTAAACTTGGTGTGTCTCCAACTCCTAGAAATAACTTCATGCCCCATCTCCCTTACTTCCAGCTAGTAAGGATCACATAATGCCTCACAAAGTTTTGACACAGATTCCCAATTCGGGCATTCAGAACATATAGCACGTTGCTGTAAGCAAGCACATTCTCATTCAAAGTTGCATGTTACTATGTAGGAACAAGTTTGTATAGGTATTTCAAAGATGCCCAGAACTGAGCTAAACTTGGTATGTGTCCAACTCCTAGAAATAACTTCATGCCCCATCTCCCTTACTTCCAGCTAGTAAGGATCACATAATTCCTAACAAAGTTTTGATACAGATTCCCAATTCGGGCATTCAGAACATATAGCACGTTGCTGTAAGCAAACACATTCTCATTCAAAGATGCAAGTTACTATGTAGGAACAAGTTTGTATAGGTATTTCAAACATGCCCAGAACTGAGCTAAACTTGGTATGTGTCCAACTCCAAGAAATAACTTCATGCCCCATCTCCCTTACTTCCAGCTAGTAAGGATCACATAATTCCTAACAAAGTTTTGACACAGATTCCCAATTCGGGCATTCAGAACATATAGCACGTTGCTGTAAGCAAGCACATTTTCATTCAAAGTTGCAAGTTACTATGTAGGAACAAGTTTGTATAGGTATTTCAAAGATGCCCAGAACTGAGCTAAACTTGGTATGTGTCCAGCTCCTAGAAATAACTTCATGCCCCATCTCCCTTACTTCTAGCAAGTAAGGATCACATAATTCCTAACAAAGTTTTGACACTGATTCCCAGTTCGGGCATTCAGAACATATAGCACGTTGCTGTAAGCAAGCACATTCTCATTCAAAGTTGCAAGTTACTATGTAGGAACATGTTTGTATAGGTATTTCAAAGATGCCCAGAACTGAGCTAAACTTGGTATGTGTCCAACTCCTAGAAATAACTTCATGCCCCATCTCCCTTACTTCCAGCTACTAAGGATCACATAATTCCTAAGAAAGTTTTGACACAGATTCCCAAATCGGGCATTCAGAACATATAGCACGTTGCTGCAAGCAAGCACATTCTCATTCAAAGTTGCAAGTTACTATGTAGGAACAAGTTTGTATAGGTATTTCAAAGATGCTCAGAACTGAGCTAAACTTGGTATGTGTCCAACTCCAAGAAATAACTTCATGCCCCATCTCCCTTACTTCCAGCTAGTAAGGATCACATAATGCCTCACAAAGTTTTGACACAGATTCCCAATTCGGGCATTCAGAACATATAGCACGTTGCTGTAAGCAAGCACATTCTCATTCAAAGTTGCATGTTACTATGTAGGAACAAGTTTGTATAGGTATTTCAAAGATGCCCAGAACTGAGCTAAACTTGGTATGTGTCCAACTCCTAGAAATAACTTCATGCCCCATCTCCCTTACTTCCAGCTAGTAAGGATCACATAATTCCTAACAAAGTTTTGACACAGATTCCCAATTCGGGCATTCAGAACATATAGCACGTTGCTGTAAGCAAGCACATTCTAATTCAAAGTTGCAAGATAGTATGTAGGAACAAGTTTGTATAGGTATTTCAAAGATGCCCAGAAGTGAGCTAAACTTGGTATGTGTCCAACTCCTAGAAATAACTTCATGCCCCATCTCCCTTACTTCCAGCTAGTAAGGATCACATAATTCCTAACAAAGTTTTGACACAGATTCCCAATTCGGGCATTCAGAACATATAGCACGTTGCTGTAAGCAAGCACATTCTCATTCAAAGTTGCAAGTTACTATGTAGGAACAAGTTTGTATAGGTATTTCAAAGATGCCCAGAACTGAGCTAAACTTGGTATGTGTCCAACTCCTAGAAATAACTTCATGCCCCATCTCCCTTACTTCCAGCTAGTAAGGATCACATAATTCCTAAAAAAGTTTTGACACAGATTCCCTTTTCGGGAGTTCAGAGCATATAGCACGTTGCTGTAAGCAAGCACATTCTCATTCAAAGTTGCAAGTTACTATGTAGGAACAAGTTTGTATAGGTATTGCTAAGATGCCCAGAACTGTGCTAAACTTCGTTTGTGTCCAACTCCTAGAAATACCTTCATCCCCCAACTCCCTTACTTCCAGCTAGTAAGGATCACATAATTCCTAACACATTTTAACACAGATTCCCAATTCGGGCATTCAGAACATATAGCACGTTGCTGAAAGCAAGCACATTCTCATTCAAAGTTGCAAGTTAATATGTAGGAACAAGTTTGTATAGGTATTTCAAAGATGCCCAGAACTGAGCTAAACTTGGTATGTGTCCAACTCCTAGAAATAACTTCATGCCCCATCTCCCTTACTTCCAGCTAGTAAGGATCACATAATTCCTAACAAAGATTTCACACATATTCCCAATTCGGGCATTCAGAATATATAGCACGTTGCTGTAAGCAAGCACATTCTCATTCAAAGATGCAAGTTACTATGTAGGAACAAGTTAGTATAGGTATTTCAAAGATGCCCAGAACTGAGCTAAACTTGGTATGTGTCCAACTCCTAGAAATAACTTCATGCTGCATCTCCCTTACTTCCAGCTAGTAAGGATCACATAACTCCTAACAAAGTTTTGACACAGATTCCCAATTCGGGCATACAGAACATATAGCACGTTGCTGTAAGCAAGCACATTCTCATTCAAAGTTGCAAGTTACTATGTAGGAACAAGTTTGCATAGGTATTTCAAAGATGCCGAGAACTGAGCTAAACTTGGTATGTGTCCAACTCCTAGAAATAACTTCATGCCCCATCTCCCTTACTTCCAGCTAGTAAGGATCACATAATTCCTAACAAAGTTTTGACACAGATTCCCAATTCGGGCATTCAGAACATATAGCACGTTGCTGTAAGCAAGCACATTTTCATTCAAAGTTGCAAGTTACTATGTAGGAACAAGTTTGTATACGTATTTGAAAGATGCCCAGAACTGAGCTAAAGTTGGTATGTGTCCAACTCCTAGAAATAACTTCATGCCCCATCTCCCTTACTTCCAGCTACTAAGGATCACATAATTCCTAACAAAGTTTTGACACAGATTCCCAAATCGGGCATTCAGAACATATAGCACGTTGCTGCAAGCAAGCACATTCTCATTCAAAGTTGCAAGTTACTATGTAGGAACAAGTTTGTATAGGTATTTCAAAGATGCTCAGAACTGAGCTAAACTTGGTATGTGTCCAACTCCAAGAAATAACTTCATGCCCCATCTCACTTACTTCCAGCTAGTAAGGATCACATAATGCCTCACAAAGTTTTGACACAGATTCCCAATTCGGGCATTCAGAACATATAGCACGTTGCTGTAAGCAAGCACATTCTCATTCAAAGTTGCATGTTACTATGTAGGAACAAGTTTGTATAGGTATTTCAAAGATGCCCAGAACTGAGCTAAACTTGGTATGTGTCCAACTCCTAGAAATAACTTCATGCCCCATCTCCCTTACTTCCAGCTAGTAAGGATCACATAATTCCTAAAAAAGTTTTGACACAGATTCCCTTTTCGGGATTTCAGAGCATATAGCACGTTGCTGTAAGCAAGCACATTCTCATTCAAAGTTGCAAGTTACTATGTAGGAACAAGTTTGTATAGGTATTGCTAAGATGCCCAGAACTGTGCTAAACTTCGTTTGTGTCCAACTCCTAGAAATACCTTCATCCCCCAACTCCCTTACTTCCAGCTAGTAAGGATCACATAATTCCTAACACATTTTAACACAGATTCCCAATTCGGGCATTCAGAACATATAGCACGTTGCTGAAAGCAAGCACATTCTCATTCAAAGTTGCAAGTTAATATGTAGGAACAAGTTTGTATAGGTATTTCAAAGATGCCCAGAACTGAGCTAAACTTGGTATGTGTCCAACTCCTAGAAATAACTTCATGCCCCATCTCCCTTACTTCCAGCTAGTAAGGATCACATAATTCCTAACAAAGATTTCACACATATTCCCAATTCGGGCATTCAGAACATATAGCACGTTGCTGTAAGCAAGCACATTCTCATTCAAAGATGCAAGTTACTATGTAGGAACAGGTTAGTATAGGTATTTCAAAGATGCCCAGAACTGAGCTAAACTTGGTATGTGTCCAACTCCTAGAAATAACTTCATGCTGCATCTCCCTTACTTCCAGCTAGTAAGGATCACATAACTCCTAACAAAGTTTTGACACAGATTCCCAATTCGGGCATACAGAACATATAGCACGTTGCTGTAAGCAAGCACATTCTCATTCAAAATTGCAAGTTACTATGTAGGAACAAGTTTGTATAGGTATTTCAAAGATGCCCAGAACTGAGCTAAACTTGGTGTGTCTCCAACTCCTAGAAATAACTTCATGCCCCATCTCCCTTACTTCCAGCTAGTAAGGATCACATAATTCCTAACAAAGTTTTGACACAGATTGCCAATTCGGGCATTCAGAACATATAGCACGTTCCTGTAAGCAAGCACATTCTCATTCAAAGATGCAAGTTACTATGTAGGAACAAGTTTGTATAGGTATTTCAAAGATGCCCAGAACTGAGCTAAACTTGGTATGTGTCCAACTCCTAGAAATACCTTCATGCCCCAACTCCCTTACTTCCATCTAGTAAGGATCACATAATTCCTAACAAAGTTTTGACACAGATTCCCAATTCGGGCATTCAGAACATATAGCACGTTGCTGTAAGCAAGCACATTCTCATTCAAAGATGCAAGTTACTATGTAGGAACAAGTTTGTATAGGTATTTCAAAGATGCCCAGAACTGAGCTAAACTTGGTATGTGTCCAACTCCTAGAAATAACTTCATGCCCCATCTCCCTTACTTCCAGCTAGTAAGGATCACATAGTTCCTAACAAAGTTTTGACACAGATTGCCAATTCGGGCATTCAGAACATATAGCACGTTGCTGTAAGCAAGCACATTCTCATTCAAAGTTGCAAGTTACTATGTAGGAACAAGTTTGTATAGGTATTTCAAAGATGTCCAGAACTGTGCTAAACTTGGTATGTGTCAAACTCCAAGAAATAACTTCATGCCCCATCTCCCTTACTTCCAGCTAGTAAGGATCACATAATTCCTAACAAAGTTTTGACACAGATTCCCAATTCGGGCATTCAGAACATATAGCACGTTGCTGTAAGCAAGCACATTTTCATTCAAAGTTGCAAGTTACTATGTAGGAACAATTTTGCATAGGTATTTCAAAGATGCCGAGAACTGAGCTAAACTTGGTATGTGTCCAACTCCTAGAAATAACTTCATGCCCCATCTCCCTTACTTCCAGCTAGTAAGGATCACATAATTCCTAACAAAGTTTTGACACAGATTCCCAATTCGGGCATTCAGAACATATAGCACGTTGCTGTAAGCAAGCACATTTTCATTCAAAGTTGCAAGTTACTATGTAGGAACAAGTTTGTATACGTATTTCAAAGATGCCCAGAACTGAGCTAAACTTGGTATGTGTCCAACTCCTAGAAATAACTTCATGCCCCATCTCCCTTACTTCCAGCTAGTAAGGATCACATATTTCCTAACAAAGTTTTGACACAGATTCCCAATTCGGGCATTCAGAACATATAGCACGTTGCTGTAAGCAAGCACATTCTCATTCAAAGTTGCAAGTTACTATGTAGGAACAAGTTTGTATAGGTATTTCAAAGATGCCCAGAACTGAGCTAAACTTGGTATGTGTCCAACTCCTAGAAATAACTTCATGCCCCATCTCCCTTACTTCCAGCTAGTAAGGATCACATAATTCCTAACAAAGTTTTGACACAGATTCCCAATTCGGGCATTCAGAACATATAGCACGTTGCTGTAAGCAAGCACATTCTCATTCAAAGATGCAAGTTACTATGTAGGAACAAGTTTGTATAGGTATTTCAAAGATGCCCAGAACTGAGCTAAACTTGGTATGTGTCCAACTCCTAGAAATAACTTCATGCCCCATCTCCCTTACTTCCAGCTTGTAAGGATCACATAATTCCTAACAAAGTTTTACACAGATTCCCAATTCGGGCATTCAGAACATATAGCTTTTGCTGTAAGCAAGCAGGTTCTCATTCAAAGATGCAAGTTACTATGTAGGAACAAGTTTGTATAGGTATTTCAAAGATGCCCAGAACTGAGCTAAACTTGGTATGTGTCCAACTCCTAGAAATAACTTCATGCCCCATCTCCCTTACTTCCAGCTAGTAAGGATCACATAATTCCTAACAAAGTTTGGACACAGATTGCCAATTCGGGCATTCAGAACATATAGCACGTTGCTGTAAGCAAGCACATTTTCATTCAAAGATGCAAGTTACTATGTAGGAACAAGTTTGTATAGGTATTTCAAAGATGTCCAGAACTGAGCTAAACTTGGTATGTGTCCAACTCCTAGAAATAACTTCATGCCCCATCTCCCTTACTTCCAGCTAGTAAGGATCACATAATTCCTAACAAAGTTTTGACACAGATTCCCAATTCGGGCATTCAGAACATATAGCACGTTGCTGTAAGCAAGCACATTTTCTTTCAAAGTTGCAAGTTACTATGTAGGAACAAGTTTGTATAGGTATTTCAAAGATGCCCAGAACTGAGCTAAACTTGGTATGTGTCCAACTCCTAGAAATAACTTCATGCCCCATCTCCCTTACTTCCAGCTAGTAAGGATCACATAATTCCTAACAAAGTTTTGACACAGATTCCCAATTCGGGCATTCAGAACATATAGCACGTTGCTGTAAGCAAGCAGATTCTCATTCAAAGATGCAAGTTACTATGTAGGAACAAGTTTGTATAGGTATTTCAAAGATGCCCAGAACTGAGCTAAACTTGGTATGTGTCCAACTCCTAGAAATAACTTCATGCCCCATCTCCCTTACTTCCAGCTAGTAAGGATCACATAATTCCTAACAAAGTTTTAACACAGATTGCCAATTCGGGCATTCAGAACATATAGCACGTTGCTGCAAGCAAGCACATTCTGATTCAAAGATGCAAGTTACTATGTAGGAACAAGTTTGTATAGGTATTTCAAAGATGCCCAGAACTGAGCTAAACTTGGTATGTCTGCAACCCCAAAAAATAACTTCATGCCCCATCTCCCTTACTTCCAGCTAGTAAGGATCACATAATTCCTAACAAAGTTTTGACACAGATTCCCAATTCGGTTATTCAGAACATATAGCACGTTGCTGTAAGCAAGCACATTCTCATTCAAAGTTGCAAGTTACTATGTAGGAACAAGTTTGTATAGGTATTTCAAAGATGCCCAGAACTGAGCTAAACTTGGTATGTGTCCAACTCCTAGAAATAACTTCATGCCCCATCTCCCTTACTTCCAGCTAGTAAGGATCACATAATTCCTAACAAAGTTTTGACACAGATTCCCAATTCGGGCATTCAGAACATATAGCACGTTGCTGTAAGCAAGCACATTCTCATTCAAAGATGCAAGTTACTATGTAGGAACAAGTTTGTATAGGTATTTCAAAGATGCCCAGAACTGAGCTAAACTTGGTATGTGTCCAACTCCTAGAAATAACTTCATGCCCCATCTCCCTTACTTCCAGCTAGTAAGGATCACATAATTCCTAACAAAGTTTTGACACAGATTCCCAATTCGGGCATTCAGACCATATAGCACGTTGCTGTAAGCAAGCACATTCTCATTCAAAGTTGCAAGTTACTATGTAGGAACAAGTTTGTATAGGTATTTCAAAGATGCCCAGAACTGAGCTAAACTTGGTATGTGTCCAACTCCTAGAAATAACTTCATGCCCCATCTCCCTTACTTCCAGCTAGTAAGGATCACATAATTCCTAACAAAGTTTTAACACAGATTGCCAATTCGGGCATTCAGAACATATAGCACGTTGCTGCAAGCAAGCACATTCTCATTCAAAGTTGCAAGTTACTATGTAGGAACAAGTTTGTATAGGTATTTCAAAGATGCCCAGAACTGAGCTAAACTTGGTATGTGTCCAACTCCTAGAAATAACTTCATGCCCCATCTCCCTTACTTCCAGCTAGTAAGGATCACATAATTCCTAACAAAGTTTGGACACAGATTGCCAATTCGGGCATTCAGAACATATAGCACGTTGCTGTAAGCAAGCACATTTTCATTCAAAGATGCAAGTTACTATGTAGGAACAAGTTTGTATAGGTATTTCAAAGATGTCCAGAACTGAGCTAAACTTGGTATGTGTCCAACTCCTAGAAATAACTTCATGCCCCATCTCCCTTACTTCCAGCTAGTAAGGATCACATAATTCCTAACAAAGTTTTGACACAGATTCCCAATTCGGGCATTCAGAACATATAGCACGTTGCTGTAAGCAAGCACATTTTCTTTCAAAGTTGCAAGTTACTATGTAGGAACAAGTTTGTATAGGTATTTCAAAGATGCCCAGAACTGAGCTAAACTTGGTATGTGTCCAACTCCTAGAAATAACTTCATGCCCCATCTCCCTTACTTCCAGCTAGTAAGGATCACATAATTCCTAACAAAGTTTGGACACAGATTGCCAATTCGGGCATTCAGAACATATAGCACGTTGCTGTAAGCAAGCACATTTTCATTCAAAGATGCAAGTTACTATGTAGGAACAAGTTTGTATAGGTATTTCAAAGATGTCCAGAACTGAGCTAAACTTGGTATGTGTCCAACTCCTAGAAATAACTTCATGCCCCATCTCCCTTACTTCCAGCTAGTAAGGATCACATAATTCCTAACAAAGTTTTGACACAGATTCCCAATTCGGGCATTCAGAACATATAGCACGTTGCTGTAAGCAAGCACATTTTCTTTCAAAGATGCAAGTTACTATGTAGGAACAAGTTTGTATAGGTATTTCAAAGATGCCCAGAACTGAGCTAAACTTGGTATGTGTCCAACTCCTAGAAATAACTTCATGCCCCATCTCCCTTACTTCCAGCTAGTAAGGATCACATAATTCCTAACAAAGTTTTGACACAGATTCCCAATTCGGGCATTCAGAACATATAGCACGTTGCTGTAAGCAAGCAGATTCTCATTCAAAGATGCAAGTTACTATGTAGGAACAAGTTTGTATAGGTATTTCAAAGATGCCCAGAACTGAGCTAAACTTGGTATGTGTCCAACTCCTAGAAATAACTTCATGCCCCATCTCCCTTACTTCCAGCTAGTAAGGATCACATAATTCCTAACAAAGTTTTAACACAGATTGCCAATTCGGGCATTCAGAACATATAGCACGTTGCTGCAAGCAAGCACATTCTCATTCAAAGATGCAAGTTACTATGTAGGAACAAGTTTGTATAGGTATTTCAAAGATGCCCAGAACTGAGCTAAACTTGGTATGTCTGCAACCCCAAAAAATAACTTCATGCCCCATCTCCCTTACTTCCAGCTAGTAAGGATCACATAATTCCTAACAAAGTTTTGACACAGATTCCCAATTCGGTTATTCAGAACATATAGCACGTTGCTGTAAGCAAGCACATTCTCATTCAAAGTTGCAAGTTACTATGTAGGAACAAGTTTGTATAGGTATTTCAAAGATGCCCAGAACTGAGCTAAACTTGGTATGTGTCCAACTCCTAGAAATAACTTCATGCCCCATCTCCCTTACTTCCAGCTAGTAAGGATCACATAATTCCTAACAAAGTTTTGACACAGATTCCCAATTCGGGCATTCAGAACATATAGCACGTTGCTGTAAGCAAGCAGATTCTCATTCAAAGATGCAAGTTACTATGTAGGAACAAGTTTGTATAGGTATTTCAAAGATGCCCAGAACTGAGCTAAACTTGGTATGTGTCCAACTCCTAGAAATAACTTCATGCCCCATCTCCCTTACTTCCAGCTAGTAAGGATCACATAATTCCTAACAAAGTTTTAACACAGATTGCCAATTCGGGCATTCAGAACATATAGCACGTTGCTGCAAGCAAGCACATTCTCATTCAAAGATGCAAGTTACTATGTAGGAACAAGTTTGTATAGGTATTTCAAAGATGCCCAGAACTGAGCTAAACTTGGTATGTCTGCAACCCCAAAAAATAACTTCATGCCCCATCTCCCTTACTTCCAGCTAGTAAGGATCACATAATTCCTAACAAAGTTTTGACACAGATTCCCAATTCGGTTATTCAGAACATATAGCACGTTGCTGTAAGCAAGCACATTCTCATTCAAAGTTGCAAGTTACTATGTAGGAACAAGTTTGTATAGGTATTTCAAAGATGCCCAGAACTGAGCTAAACTTGGTATGTGTCCAACTCCTAGAAATAACTTCATGCCCCATCTCCCTTACTTCCAGCTAGTAAGGATCACATAATTCCTAACAAAGTTTTGACACAGATTCCCAATTCGGGCATTCAGAACATATAGCACGTTGCTGTAAGCAAGCACATTCTCATTCAAAGATGCAAGTTACTATGTAGGAACAAGTTTGTATAGGTATTTCAAAGATGCCCAGAACTGAGCTAAACTTGGTATGTGTCCAACTCCTAGAAATAACTTCATGCCCCATCTCCCTTACTTCCAGCTAGTAAGGATCACATAATTCCTAACAAAGTTTTGACACAGATTCCCAATTCGGGCATTCAGAACATATAGCACGTTGCTGTAAGCAAGCACATTCTCATTCAAAGTTGCAAGTTACTATGTAGGAACAAGTTTGTATAGGTATTTCAAAGATGCCCAGAACTGAGCTAAACTTGGTATGTGTCCAACTCCTAGAAATAACTTCATGCCCCATCTCCCTTACTTCCAGCTAGTAAGGATCACATAATTCCTAACAAAGTTTTAACACAGATTGCCAATTCGGGCATTCAGAACATATAGCACGTTGCTGCAAGCAAGCACATTCTCATTCAAAGTTGCAAGTTACTATGTAGGAACAAGTTTGTATAGGTATTTCAAAGATGCCCAGAACTGAGCTAAACTTGGTATGTGTCCAACTCCTAGAAATAACTTCATGCCCCATCTCCCTTACTTCCAGCTAGTAAGGATCACATAATTCCTAACAAAGTTTGGACACAGATTGCCAATTCGGGCATTCAGAACATATAGCACGTTGCTGTAAGCAAGCACATTTTCATTCAAAGATGCAAGTTACTATGTAGGAACAAGTTTGTATAGGTATTTCAAAGATGTCCAGAACTGAGCTAAACTTGGTATGTGTCCAACTCCTAGAAATAACTTCATGCCCCATCTCCCTTACTTCCAGCTAGTAAGGATCACATAATTCCTAACAAAGTTTTGACACAGATTCCCAATTCGGGCATTCAGAACATATAGCACGTTGCTGTAAGCAAGCACATTTTCTTTCAAAGTTGCAAGTTACTATGTAGGAACAAGTTTGTATAGGTATTTCAAAGATGCCCAGAACTGAGCTAAACTTGGTATGTGTCCAACTCCTAGAAATAACTTCATGCCCCATCTCCCTTACTTCCAGCTAGTAAGGATCACATAATTCCTAACAAAGTTTTGACACAGATTCCCAATTCGGGCATTCAGAACATATAGCACGTTGCTGTAAGCAAGCAGATTCTCATTCAAAGATGCAAGTTACTATGTAGGAACAAGTTTGTATAGGTATTTCAAAGATGCCCAGAACTGAGCTAAACTTGGTATGTGTCCAACTCCTAGAAATAACTTCATGCCCCATCTCCCTTACTTCCAGCTAGTAAGGATCACATAATTCCTAACAAAGTTTTAACACAGATTGCCAATTCGGGCATTCAGAACATATAGCACGTTGCTGCAAGCAAGCACATTCTCATTCAAAGATGCAAGTTACTATGTAGGAACAAGTTTGTATAGGTATTTCAAAGATGCCCAGAACTGAGCTAAACTTGGTATGTCTGCAACCCCAAAAAATAACTTCATGCCCCATCTCCCTTACTTCCAGCTAGTAAGGATCACATAATTCCTAACAAAGTTTTGACACAGATTCCCAATTCGGTTATTCAGAACATATAGCACGTTGCTGTAAGCAAGCACATTCTCATTCAAAGTTGCAAGTTACTATGTAGGAACAAGTTTGTATAGGTATTTCAAAGATGCCCAGAACTGAGCTAAACTTGGTATGTGTCCAACTCCTAGAAATAACTTCATGCCCCATCTCCCTTACTTCCAGCTAGTAAGGATCACATAATTCCTAACAAAGTTTTGACACAGATTCCCAATTCGGGCATTCAGAACATATAGCACGTTGCTGTAAGCAAGCACATTCTCATTCAAAGATGCAAGTTACTATGTAGGAACAAGTTTGTATAGGTATTTCAAAGATGCCCAGAACTGAGCTAAACTTGGTATGTGTCCAACTCCTAGAAATAACTTCATGCCCCATCTCCCTTACTTCCAGCTAGTAAGGATCACATAATTCCTAACAAAGTTTTGACACAGATTCCCAATTCGGGCATTCAGAACATATAGCACGTTGCTGTAAGCAAGCACATTCTCATTCAAAGTTGCAAGTTACTATGTAGGAACAAGTTTGTATAGGTATTTCAAAGATGCCCAGAACTGAGCTAAACTTGGTATGTGTCCAACTCCTAGAAATAACTTCATGCCCCATCTCCCTTACTTCCAGCTAGTAAGGATCACATAATTCCTAACAAAGTTTTAACACAGATTGCCAATTCGGGCATTCAGAACATATAGCACGTTGCTGCAAGCAAGCACATTCTCATTCAAAGTTGCAAGTTACTATGTAGGAACAAGTTTGTATAGGTATTTCAAAGATGCCCAGAACTGAGCTAAACTTGGTATGTGTCCAACTCCTAGAAATAACTTCATGCCCCATCTCCCTTACTTCCAGCTAGTAAGGATCACATAATTCCTAACAAAGTTTGGACACAGATTGCCAATTCGGGCATTCAGAACATATAGCACGTTGCTGTAAGCAAGCACATTTTCATTCAAAGATGCAAGTTACTATGTAGGAACAAGTTTGTATAGGTATTTCAAAGATGTCCAGAACTGAGCTAAACTTGGTATGTGTCCAACTCCTAGAAATAACTTCATGCCCCATCTCCCTTACTTCCAGCTAGTAAGGATCACATAATTCCTAACAAAGTTTTGACACAGATTCCCAATTCGGGCATTCAGAACATATAGCACGTTGCTGTAAGCAAGCACATTTTCTTTCAAAGTTGCAAGTTACTATGTAGGAACAAGTTTGTATAGGTATTTCAAAGATGCCCAGAACTGAGCTAAACTTGGTATGTGTCCAACTCCTAGAAATAACTTCATGCCCCATCTCCCTTACTTCCAGCTAGTAAGGATCACATAATTCCTAACAAAGTTTTGACACAGATTCCCAATTCGGGCATTCAGAACATATAGCACGTTGCTGTAAGCAAGCAGATTCTCATTCAAAGATGCAAGTTACTATGTAGGAACAAGTTTGTATAGGTATTTCAAAGATGCCCAGAACTGAGCTAAACTTGGTATGTGTCCAACTCCTAGAAATAACTTCATGCCCCATCTCCCTTACTTCCAGCTAGTAAGGATCACATAATTCCTAACAAAGTTTTAACACAGATTGCCAATTCGGGCATTCAGAACATATAGCACGTTGCTGCAAGCAAGCACATTCTCATTCAAAGATGCAAGTTACTATGTAGGAACAAGTTTGTATAGGTATTTCAAAGATGCCCAGAACTGAGCTAAACTTGGTATGTCTGCAACCCCAAAAAATAACTTCATGCCCCATCTCCCTTACTTCCAGCTAGTAAGGATCACATAATTCCTAACAAAGTTTTGACACAGATTCCCAATTCGGTTATTCAGAACATATAGCACGTTGCTGTAAGCAAGCACATTCTCATTCAAAGTTGCAAGTTACTATGTAGGAACAAGTTTGTATAGGTATTTCAAAGATGCCCAGAACTGAGCTAAACTTGGTATGTGTCCAACTCCTAGAAATAACTTCATGCCCCATCTCCCTTACTTCCAGCTAGTAAGGATCACATAATTCCTAACAAAGTTTTGACACAGATTCCCAATTCGGGCATTCAGAACATATAGCACGTTGCTGTAAGCAAGCACATTCTCATTCAAAGATGCAAGTTACTATGTAGGAACAAGTTTGTATAGGTATTTCAAAGATGCCCAGAACTGAGCTAAACTTGGTATGTGTCCAACTCCTAGAAATAACTTCATGCCCCATCTCCCTTACTTCCAGCTAGTAAGGATCACATAATTCCTAACAAAGTTTTGACACAGATTCCCAATTCGGGCATTCAGAACATATAGCACGTTGCTGTAAGCAAGCACATTCTCATTCAAAGTTGCAAGTTACTATGTAGGAACAAGTTTGTATAGGTATTTCAAAGATGCCCAGAACTGAGCTAAACATGGTATGTGTCCAACTCCTAGAAATAACTTCATGCCCCATCTCCCTTACTTCCAGCTAGTAAGGATCACATAATTCCTAACAAAGTTTTAACACAGATTGCCAATTCGGGCATTCAGAACATATAGCACGTTGCTGCAAGCAAGCACATTCTCATTCAAAGTTGCAAGTTACTATGTAGGAACAAGTTTGTATAGGTATTTCAAAGATGCCCAGAACTGAGCTAAACTTGGTATGTGTCCAACTCCTAGAAATAACTTCATGCCCCATCTCCCTTACTTCCAGCTAGTAAGGATCACATAATTCCTAACAAAGTTTGGACACAGATTGCCAATTCGGGCATTCAGAACATATAGCACGTTGCTGTAAGCAAGCACATTTTCATTCAAAGATGCAAGTTACTATGTAGGAACAAGTTTGTATAGGTATTTCAAAGATGTCCAGAACTGAGCTAAACTTGGTATGTGTCCAACTCCTAGAAATAACTTCATGCCCCATCTCCCTTACTTCCAGCTAGTAAGGATCACATAATTCCTAACAAAGTTCTGACACAGATTCCCAATTCGGGCATTCAGAACATATAGCACGTTGCTGTAAGCAAGCACATTCTCTTTCAAAGTTGCAAGTTACTATGTAGGAACAAGTTTGTATAGGTATTTCAAAGATGCCCAGAACTGAGCTAAACTTGGTATGTGTCCAACTCCTAGAAATAACTTCATGCCCCATCTCCCTTACTTCCAGCTTGTAAGGATCACATAATTCCTAACAAAGTTTTACACAGATTCCCAATTCGGGCATTCAGAACATATAGCTTTTGCTGTAAGCAAGCAGGTTCTCATTCAAAGATGCAAGTTACTATGTAGGAACAAGTTTGTATAGGTATTTCAAAGATGCCCAGAACTGAGCTAAACTTGGTATGTGTCCAACTCCTAGAAATAACTTCATGCCCCATCTCCCTTACTTCCAGCTAGTAAGGATCACATAATTCCTAACAAAGTTTGGACACAGATTGCCAATTCGGGCATTCAGAACATATAGCACGTTGCTGTAAGCAAGCACATTTTCATTCAAAGATGCAAGTTACTATGTAGGAACAAGTTTGTATAGGTATTTCAAAGATGTCCAGAACTGAGCTAAACTTGGTATGTGTCCAACTCCTAGAAATAACTTCATGCCCCATCTCCCTTACTTCCAGCTAGTAAGGATCACATAATTCCTAACAAAGTTTTGACACAGATTCCCAATTCGGGCATTCAGAACATATAGCACGTTGCTGTAAGCAAGCACATTTTCTTTCAAAGTTGCAAGTTACTATGTAGGAACAAGTTTGTATAGGTATTTCAAAGATGCCCAGAACTGAGCTAAACTTGGTATGTGTCCAACTCCTAGAAATAACTTCATGCCCCATCTCCCTTACTTCCAGCTAGTAAGGATCACATAATTCCTAACAAAGTTTTGACACAGATTCCCAATTCGGGCATTCAGAACATATAGCACGTTGCTGTAAGCAAGCAGATTCTCATTCAAAGATGCAAGTTACTATGTAGGAACAAGTTTGTATAGGTATTTCAAAGATGCCCAGAACTGAGCTAAACTTGGTATGTGTCC
Source organism: Diceros bicornis minor (assembly GCF_020826845.1). Taxonomy (NCBI): domain Eukaryota; kingdom Metazoa; phylum Chordata; class Mammalia; order Perissodactyla; family Rhinocerotidae; genus Diceros; species Diceros bicornis. The sequence continues at coordinate 766,594 of NC_080751.1, read as the reverse complement.
AACTCCTAGAAATAACTTCATGCCCCATCTCCCTTACTTCCAGCTAGTAAGGATCACATAATTCCTAACAAAGTTTTAACACAGATTGCCAATTCGGGCATTCAGAACATATAGCACGTTGCTGCAAGCAAGCACATTCTCATTCAAAGATGCAAGTTACTATGTAGGAACAAGTTTGTATAGGTATTTCAAAGATGCCCAGAACTGAGCTAAACTTGGTATGTCTGCAACCCCAAAAAATAACTTCATGCCCCATCTCCCTTACTTCCAGCTAGTAAGGATCACATAATTCCTAACAAAGTTTTGACACAGATTCCCAATTCGGTTATTCAGAACATATAGCACGTTGCTGTAAGCAAGCACATTCTCATTCAAAGTTGCAAGTTACTATGTAGGAACAAGTTTGTATAGGTATTTCAAAGATGCCCAGAACTGAGCTAAACTTGGTATGTGTCCAACTCCTAGAAATAACTTCATGCCCCATCTCCCTTACTTCCAGCTAGTAAGGATCACATAATTCCTAACAAAGTTTTGACACAGATTCCCAATTCGGGCATTCAGAACATATAGCACGTTGCTGTAAGCAAGCACATTCTCATTCAAAGATGCAAGTTACTATGTAGGAACAAGTTTGTATAGGTATTTCAAAGATGCCCAGAACTGAGCTAAACTTGGTATGTGTCCAACTCCTAGAAATAACTTCATGCCCCATCTCCCTTACTTCCAGCTAGTAAGGATCACATAATTCCTAACAAAGTTTTGACACAGATTCCCAATTCGGGCATTCAGAACATATAGCACGTTGCTGTAAGCAAGCACATTCTCATTCAAAGTTGCAAGTTACTATGTAGGAACAAGTTTGTATAGGTATTTCAAAGATGCCCAGAACTGAGCTAAACTTGGTATGTGTCCAACTCCTAGAAATAACTTCATGCCCCATCTCCCTTACTTCCAGCTAGTAAGGATCACATAATTCCTAACAAAGTTTTAACACAGATTGCCAATTCGGGCATTCAGAACATATAGCACGTTGCTGCAAGCAAGCACATTCTCATTCAAAGTTGCAAGTTACTATGTAGGAACAAGTTTGTATAGGTATTTCAAAGATGCCCAGAACTGAGCTAAACTTGGTATGTGTCCAACTCCTAGAAATAACTTCATGCCCCATCTCCCTTACTTCCAGCTAGTAAGGATCACATAATTCCTAACAAAGTTTGGACACAGATTGCCAATTCGGGCATTCAGAACATATAGCACGTTGCTGTAAGCAAGCACATTTTCATTCAAAGATGCAAGTTACTATGTAGGAACAAGTTTGTATAGGTATTTCAAAGATGTCCAGAACTGAGCTAAACTTGGTATGTGTCCAACTCCTAGAAATAACTTCATGCCCCATCTCCCTTACTTCCAGCTAGTAAGGATCACATAATTCCTAACAAAGTTCTGACACAGATTCCCAATTCGGGCATTCAGAACATATAGCACGTTGCTGTAAGCAAGCACATTCTCTTTCAAAGTTGCAAGTTACTATGTAGGAACAAGTTTGTATAGGTATTTCAAAGATGCCCAGAACTGAGCTAAACTTGGTATGTGTCCAACTCCTAGAAATAACTTCATGCCCCATCTCCCTTACTTCCAGCTTGTAAGGATCACATAATTCCTAACAAAGTTTTACACAGATTCCCAATTCGGGCATTCAGAACATATAGCTTTTGCTGTAAGCAAGCAGGTTCTCATTCAAAGATGCAAGTTACTATGTAGGAACAAGTTTGTATAGGTATTTCAAAGATGCCCAGAACTGAGCTAAACTTGGTATGTGTCCAACTCCTAGAAATAACTTCATGCCCCATCTCCCTTACTTCCAGCTAGTAAGGATCACATAATTCCTAACAAAGTTTGGACACAGATTCCCAAATCGGGCATTCAGAACATATAGCACGTTGCTGTAAGCAAGCACATTTTCATTCAAAGATGCAAGTTACTATGTAGGAACAAGTTTGTATAGGTATTTCAAAGATGTCCAGAACTGAGCTAAACTTGGTATGTGTCCAACTCCTAGAAATAACTTCATGCCCCATCTCCCTTACTTCCAGCTAGTAAGGATCACATAATTCCTAACAAAGTTTTGACACAGATTCCCAATTCGGGCATTCAGAACATATAGCACGTTGCTGTAAGCAAGCACATTTTCTTTCAAAGTTGCAAGTTACTATGTAGGAACAAGTTTGTATAGGTATTTCAAAGATGCCCAGAACTGAGCTAAACTTGGTATGTGTCCAACTCCTAGAAATAACTTCATGCCCCATCTCCCTTACTTCCAGCTAGTAAGGATCACATAATTCCTAACAAAGTTTTGACACAGATTCCCAATTCGGGCATTCAGAACATATAGCACGTTGCTGTAAGCAAGCAGATTCTCATTCAAAGATGCAAGTTACTATGTAGGAACAAGTTTGTATAGGTATTTCAAAGATGCCCAGAACTGAGCTAAACTTGGTATGTGTCCAACTCCTAGAAATAACTTCATGCCCCATCTCCCTTACTTCCAGCTAGTAAGGATCACATAATTCCTAACAAAGTTTTAACACAGATTGCCAATTCGGGCATTCAGAACATATAGCACGTTGCTGCAAGCAAGCACATTCTCATTCAAAGATGCAAGTTACTATGTAGGAACAAGTTTGTATAGGTATTTCAAAGATGCCCAGAACTGAGCTAAACTTGGTATGTCTGCAACCCCAAAAAATAACTTCATGCCCCATCTCCCTTACTTCCAGCTAGTAAGGATCACATAATTCCTAACAAAGTTTTGACACAGATTCCCAATTCGGTTATTCAGAACATATAGCACGTTGCTGTAAGCAAGCACATTCTCATTCAAAGTTGCAAGTTACTATGTAGGAACAAGTTTGTATAGGTATTTCAAAGATGCCCAGAACTGAGCTAAACTTGGTATGTGTCCAACTCCTAGAAATAACTTCATGCCCCATCTCCCTTACTTCCAGCTAGTAAGGATCACATAATTCCTAACAAAGTTTTGACACAGATTCCCAATTCGGGCATTCAGAACATATAGCACGTTGCTGTAAGCAAGCACATTCTCATTCAAAGATGCAAGTTACTATGTAGGAACAAGTTTGTATAGGTATCTCAAAGATGCCCAGAACTGAGCTAAACTTGGTATGTGTCCAACTCCTAGAAATAACTTCATGCCCCATCTCCCTTACTTCCAGCTAGTAAGGATCACATAATTCCTAACAAAGTTTTGACACAGATTCCCAATTCGGGCATTCAGAACATATAGCACGTTGCTGTAAGCAAGCACATTCTCATTCAAAGTTGCAAGTTACTATGTAGGAACAAGTTTGTATAGGTATTTCAAAGATGCCCAGAACTGAGCTAAACTTGGTATGTGTCCAACTCCTAGAAATAACTTCATGCCCCATCTCACTTACTTCCAGCTAGTAAGGATCACATAATTCCTAACAAAGTTTTAACACAGATTGCCAATTCGGGCATTCAGAACATATAGCTTTTGCTGTAAGCAAGCAGGTTCTCATTCAAAGTTGCAAGTTACTATGTAGGAACAAGTTTGTATAGGTATTTCAAAGATGCCCAGAACTGAGCTAAACTTGGTATGTGTCCAACTCCTAGAAATAACTTCATGCCCCATCTCCCTTACTTCCAGCTAGTAAGGATCACATAATTCCTAACAAAGTTTGGACACAGATTGCCAATTCGGGCATTCAGAACATATAGCACGTTGCTGTAAGCAAGCACATTTTCATTCAAAGATGCAAGTTACTATGTAGGAACAAGTTTGTATAGGTATTTCAAAGATGTCCAGAACTGAGCTAAACTTGGTATGTGTCCAACTCCTAGAAATAACTTCATGCCCCATCTCCCTTACTTCCAGCTAGTAAGGATCACATAATTCCTAACAAAGTTTTGACACAGATTCCCAATTCGGGCATTCAGAACATATAGCACGTTGCTGTAAGCAAGCACATTTTCTTTCAAAGTTGCAAGTTACTATGTAGGAACAAGTTTGTATAGGTATTTCAAAGATGCCCAGAACTGAGCTAAACTTGGTATGTGTCCAACTCCTAGAAATAACTTCATGCCCCATCTCCCTTACTTCCAGCTAGTAAGGATCACATAATTCCTAACAAAGTTTTGACACAGATTCCCAATTCGGGCATTCAGAACATATAGCACGTTGCTGTAAGCAAGCAGATTCTCATTCAAAGATGCAAGTTACTATGTAGGAACAAGTTTGTATAGGTATTTCAAAGATGCCCAGAACTGAGCTAAACTTGGTATGTGTCCAACTCCTAGAAATAACTTCATGCCCCATCTCCCTTACTTCCAGCTAGTAAGGATCACATAATTCCTAACAAAGTTTTAACACAGATTGCCAATTCGGGCATTCAGAACATATAGCACGTTGCTGCAAGCAAGCACATTCTCATTCAAAGATGCAAGTTACTATGTAGGAACAAGTTTGTATAGGTATTTCAAAGATGCCCAGAACTGAGCTAAACTTGGTATGTCTGCAACCCCAAAAAATAACTTCATGCCCCATCTCCCTTACTTCCAGCTAGTAAGGATCACATAATTCCTAACAAAGTTTTGACACAGATTCCCAATTCGGTTATTCAGAACATATAGCACGTTGCTGTAAGCAAGCACATTCTCATTCAAAGTTGCAAGTTACTATGTAGGAACAAGTTTGTATAGGTATTTCAAAGATGCCCAGAACTGAGCTAAACTTGGTATGTGTCCAACTCCTAGAAATAACTTCATGCCCCATCTCCCTTACTTCCAGCTAGTAAGGATCACATAATTCCTAACAAAGTTTTGACACAGATTCCCAATTCGGGCATTCAGAACATATAGCACGTTGCTGTAAGCAAGCACATTCTCATTCAAAGATGCAAGTTACTATGTAGGAACAAGTTTGTATAGGTATTTCAAAGATGCCCAGAACTGAGCTAAACTTGGTATGTGTCCAACTCCTAGAAATAACTTCATGCCCCATCTCCCTTACTTCCAGCTAGTAAGGATCACATAATTCCTAACAAAGTTTTGACACAGATTCCCAATTCGGGCATTCAGAACATATAGCACGTTGCTGCAAGCAAGCACATTCTCATTCAAAGTTGCAAGTTACTATGTAGGAACAAGTTTGTATAGGTATTTCAAAGATGCCCAGAACTGAGCTAAACTTGGTATGTGTCCAACTCCTAGAAATAACTTCATGCCCCATCTCCCTTACTTCCAGCTAGTAAGGATCACATAATTCCTAACAAAGTTTTAACACAGATTGCCAATTCGGGCATTCAGAACATATAGCACGTTGCTGCAAGCAAGCACATTCTCATTCAAAGTTGCAAGTTACTATGTAGGAACAAGTTTGTATAGGTATTTCAAAGATGCCCAGAACTGAGCTAAACTTGGTATGTGTCCAACTCCTAGAAATAACTTCATGCCCCATCTCCCTTACTTCCAGCTAGTAAGGATCACATAATTCCTAACAAAGTTTGGACACAGATTGCCAATTCGGGCATTCAGAACATATAGCACGTTGCTGTAAGCAAGCACATTTTCATTCAAAGATGCAAGTTACTATGTAGGAACAAGTTTGTATAGGTATTTCAAAGATGTCCAGAACTGAGCTAAACTTGGTATGTGTCCAACTCCTAGAAATAACTTCATGCCCCATCTCCCTTACTTCCAGCTAGTAAGGATCACATAATTCCTAACAAAGTTCTGACACAGATTCCCAATTCGGGCATTCAGAACATATAGCACGTTGCTGTAAGCAAGCACATTCTCTTTCAAAGTTGCAAGTTACTATGTAGGAACAAGTTTGTATAGGTATTTCAAAGATGCCCAGAACTGAGCTAAACTTGGTATGTGTCCAACTCCTAGAAATAACTTCATGCCCCATCTCCCTTACTTCCAGCTAGTAAGGATCACATAATTCCTAACAAAGTTTTGACACAGATTCCCAATTCGGGCATTCAGAACATATAGCACGTTGCTGTAAGCAAGCACATTCTCATTCAAAGATGCAAGTTACTATGTAGGAACAAGTTTGTATAGGTATTTCAAAGATGCCCAGAACTGAGCTAAACTTGGTATGTGTCCAACTCCTAGAAATAACTTCATGCCCCATCTCCCTTACTTCCAGCTAGTAAGGATCACATAATTCCTAACAAAGTTTTAACACAGATTGCCAATTCGGGCATTCAGAACATATAGCACGTTGCTGCAAGCAAGCACATTCTCATTCAAAGATGCAAGTTACTATGTAGGAACAAGTTTGTATAGGTATTTCAAAGATGCCCAGAACTGAGCTAAACTTGGTATGTCTGCAACCCCAAAAAATAACTTCATGCCCCATCTCCCTTACTTCCAGCTAGTAAGGATCACATAATTCCTAACAAAGTTTTGACACAGATTCCCAATTCGGTTATTCAGAACATATAGCACGTTGCTGTAAGCAAGCACATTCTCATTCAAAGTTGCAAGTTACTATGTAGGAACAAGTTTGTATAGGTATTTCAAAGATGCCCAGAACTGAGCTAAACTTGGTATGTGTCCAACTCCTAGAAATAACTTCATGCCCCATCTCCCTTACTTCCAGCTAGTAAGGATCACATAATTCCTAACAAAGTTTTGACACAGATTCCCAATTCGGGCATTCAGAACATATAGCACGTTGCTGTAAGCAAGCACATTCTCATTCAAAGATGCAAGTTACTATGTAGGAACAAGTTTGTATAGGTATTTCAAAGATGCCCAGAACTGAGCTAAATTTGGTATGTGTCCAACTCCTAGAAATAACTTCATGCCCCATCTCCCTTACTTCCAGCTAGTAAGGATCACATAATTCCTAACAAAGTTTTGACACAGATTCCCAATTCGGGCATTCAGAACATATAGCACGTTGCTGTAAGCAAGCACATTCTCATTCAAAGTTGCAAGTTACTATGTAGGAACAAGTTTGTATAGGTATTTCAAAGATGCCCAGAACTGAGCTAAACTTGGTATGTGTCCAACTCCTAGAAATAACTTCATGCCCCATCTCCCTTACTTCCAGCTAGTAAGGATCACATAATTCCTAACAAAGTTTTAACACAGATTGCCAATTCGGGCATTCAGAACATATAGCACGTTGCTGCAAGCAAGCACATTCTCATTCAAAGTTGCAAGTTACTATGTAGGAACAAGTTTGTATAGGTATTTCAAAGATGCCCAGAACTGAGCTAAACTTGGTATGTGTCCAACTCCTAGAAATAACTTCATGCCCCATCTCCCTTACTTCCAGCTAGTAAGGATCACATAATTCCTAACAAAGTTTGGACACAGATTGCCAATTCGGGCATTCAGAACATATAGCACGTTGCTGTAAGCAAGCACATTTTCATTCAAAGATGCAAGTTACTATGTAGGAACAAGTTTGTATAGGTATTTCAAAGATGTCCAGAACTGAGCTAAACTTGGTATGTGTCCAACTCCTAGAAATAACTTCATGCCCCATCTCCCTTACTTCCAGCTAGTAAGGATCACATAATTCCTAACAAAGTTCTGACACAGATTCCCAATTCGGGCATTCAGAACATATAGCACGTTGCTGTAAGCAAGCACATTCTCTTTCAAAGTTGCAAGTTACTATGTAGGAACAAGTTTGTATAGGTATTTCAAAGATGCCCAGAACTGAGCTAAACTTGGTATGTGTCCAACTCCTAGAAATAACTTCATGCCCCATCTCCCTTACTTCCAGCTTGTAAGGATCACATAATTCCTAACAAAGTTTTACACAGATTCCCAATTCGGGCATTCAGATCATATAGCTTTTGCTGTAAGCAAGCAGGTTCTCATTCAAAGATGCAAGTTACTATGTAGGAACAAGTTTGTATAGGTATTTCAAAGATGCCCAGAACTGAGCTAAACTTGGTATGTGTCCAACTCCTAGAAATAACTTCATGCCCCATCTCCCTTACTTCCAGCTAGTAAGGATCACATAATTCCTAACAAAGTTTGGACACAGATTGCCAATTCGGGCATTCAGAACATATAGCACGTTGCTGTAAGCAAGCACATTTTCATTCAAAGATGCAAGTTACTATGTAGGAACAAGCTTGTATAGGTATTTCAAAGATGTCCAGAACTGAGCTAAACTTGGTATGTGTCCAACTCCTAGAAATAACTTCATGCCCCATCTCCCTTACTTCCAGCTAGTAAGGATCACATAATTCCTAACAAAGTTTTGACACAGATTCCCAATTCGGGCATTCAGAACATATAGCACGTTGCTGTAAGCAAGCACATTTTCTTTCAAAGTTGCAAGTTACTATGTAGGAACAAGTTTGTATAGGTATTTCAAAGATGCCCAGAACTGAGCTAAACTTGGTATGTGTCCAACTCCTAGAAATAACTTCATGCCCCATCTCCCTTACTTCCAGCTAGTAAGGATCACATAATTCCTAACAAAGTTTTGACACAGATTCCCAATTCGGGCATTCAGAACATATAGCACGTTGCTGTAAGCAAGCAGATTCTCATTCAAAGATGCAAGTTACTATGTAGGAACAAGTTTGTATAGGTATTTCAAAGATGCCCAGAACTGAGCTAAACTTGGTATGTGTCCAACTCCTAGAAATAACTTCATGCCCCATCTCCCTTACTTCCAGCTAGTAAGGATCACATAATTCCTAACAAAGTTTTAACACAGATTGCCAATTCGGGCATTCAGAACATATAGCACGTTGCTGCAAGCAAGCACATTCTCATTCAAAGATGCAAGTTACTATGTAGGAACAAGTTTGTATAGGTATTTCAAAGATGCCCAGAACTGAGCTAAACTTGGTATGTCTGCAACCCCAAAAAATAACTTCATGCCCCATCTCCCTTACTTCCAGCTAGTAAGGATCACATAATTCCTAACAAAGTTTTGACACAGATTCCCAATTCGGTTATTCAGAACATATAGCACGTTGCTGTAAGCAAGCACATTCTCATTCAAAGTTGCAAGTTACTATGTAGGAACAAGTTTGTATAGGTATTTCAAAGATGCCCAGAACTGAGCTAAACTTGGTATGTGTCCAACTCCTAGAAATAACTTCATGCCCCATCTCCCTTACTTCCAGCTAGTAAGGATCACATAATTCCTAACAAAGTTTTGACACAGATTCCCAATTCGGGCATTCAGAACATATAGCACGTTGCTGTAAGCAAGCACATTCTCATTCAAAGATGCAAGTTACTATGTAGGAACAAGTTTGTATAGGTATTTCAAAGATGCCCAGAACTGAGCTAAACTTGGTATGTGTCCAACTCCTAGAAATAACTTCATGCCCCATCTCCCTTACTTCCAGCTAGTAAGGATCACATAATTCCTAACAAAGTTTGGACACAGATTGCCAATTCGGGCATTCAGAACATATAGCACGTTGCTGTAAGCAAGCACATTTTCATTCAAAGATGCAAGTTACTATGTAGGAACAAGTTTGTATAGGTATTTCAAAGATGTCCAGAACTGAGCTAAACTTGGTATGTGTCCAACTCCTAGAAATAACTTCATGCCCCATCTCCCTTACTTCCAGCTAGTAAGGATCACATAATTCCTAACAAAGTTTTGACACAGATTCCCAATTCGGGCATTCAGAACATATAGCACGTTGCTGTAAGCAAGCACATTCTCATTCAAAGATGCAAGTTACTATGTAGGAACAAGTTTGTATAGGTATTTCAAACATGCCCAGAACTGAGCTAAACTTGGTATGTGTCCAACTCCTAGAAATAACTTCATGCCCCATCTCCCTTACTTCCAGCTAGTAAGGATCACATAATTCCTAACAAAGTTTTGACACAGATTCCCAATTCGGGCATTCAGAACATATAGCACGTTGCTGTAAGCAAGCACATTCTCATTCAAAGTTGCAAGTTACTATGTAGGAACAAGTTAGTATAGGTATTTCAAAGATGCCCAGAACTGAGCTAAACTTGGTATGTGTCCAACTCCTAGAAATAACTTCATGCCCCATCTCCCTTACTTCCAGCTAGTAAGGATCACATAATTCCTAACAAAGTTTTGACACAGATTCCCAATTCGGGCATTCAGAACATATAGCACGTTGCTGTAAGCAAGCACATTCTCATTCAAAGTTGCAAGTTACTATGTAGGAACAAGTTTGTATAGGTATTTCAAAGATGCCCAGAACTGAGCTAAACTTGGTATGTGTCCAACTCCAAGAAATAACTTCATGCCCCATCTCCCTTACTTCCAGCTAGTAATGATCACATAATTCCTAACAAAGTTCTGACACAGATTCCCAATTCGGGCATTCAGAACATATAGCACGTTGCTGTAAGCAAGCACATTCTCTTTCAAAGTTGCAAGTTACTATGTAGGAACAAGTTTGTATAGGTATTTCAAAGATGCCCAGAACTGAGCTAAACTTGGTATGTGTCCAACTCCTAGAAATAACTTCATGCCCCATCTCCCTTACTTCCAGCTAGTAAGGATCACATAATTCCTAACAAAGTTTTGACACAGATTCCCAATTCGGGCATTCAGAACATATAGCACGTTGCTGTAAGCAAGCACATTCTCATTCAAAGTTGCAAGTTACTATGTAGGAACAAGTTTGTATAGGTATTTCAAAGATGCCCAGAACTGAGCTAAACTTGGTATGTGTCCAACTCCTAGAAATAATTTCATACCCCATCTCACTTACTTCCAGCTAGTAAGGATCACATAATTCCTAACAAAGTTTTGACACAGATTCCCAATTCGGACATTCAGAACATATAGCACGTTCCTGTAAGCAAGCACATTCTCATTCAAAGTTGCAAGATAGTATGTAGGAACAAGTTTGTATAGGTATTTCAAAGATGCCCAGAACTGAGCTAAACTTGGTATGTGTCCAACTCCTAGAAATAACTTCATGCCCCATCTCCCTTACTTCCCGCTAGTAAGGATCACACAATTCCTAACAAAGTTTTGACACAGATAACCAATTCGGGCATTCAGAACATATAGCACGTTTCTGTAAGCAAGCACATTCTCATTCAAAGATGCAAGTTACTATGTAGGAACAAGTTTGTATAGGTATTTCAAAGATGCCCAGAACTGAGCTAAACTTGGTATGTGTCCAACTCCTAGAAATAACTTCATGCTCCATCTCCCTTACTTCCAGCTAGTAAGGATCACATAATTCCTAACAAAGTTCTGACACAGATTCCCAATTCGGGCATTCAGAACATATAGCACGTTGCTGCAAGCAAGCACATTCTCATTCAAAGTTGCAAGTTACTATGTAGGAACAAGTTTGTATAGGTATTTCAAAGATGCCCAGAACAGAGCTAAACTTGGTATGTCTCCAACTCCAAGAAATAACTTCATGTCCCATCTCCCTTACTTCCAGCTAGTAAGGATCACATAATTCCTAACAAAGTTCTGACACAGATTCCCAATTCGGGCATTCAGAACATATAGCACGTTGCTGCAAGCAAGCACATTCTCATTCAAAGTTGCAAGTTACTATGTAGGAACAAGTTTGTATAGGTATTTCAAAGATGCCCAGAACAGAGCTAAACTTGGTATGTCTCCAACTCCAAGAAATAACTTCATGTCCCATCTCCCTTACTTCCAGCTAGTAAGGATCACATAATTCCTAACAAAGTTCTGACACAGATTCCCAATTCGGGCATTCAGAACATATAGCACGTTGCTGTAAGCAAGCACATTCTCATTCAAAGTTGCAAGTTACTATGTAGGAACAAGTTTGTATAGGTATTTCAAAGATGCCCAGAACTGAGCTAAACTTGGTATGTGTCCAACTCCTAGAAATAACTTCATGCCCCATCTCCCTTACTTCCAGCTAGTAAGGATCACATAATTCCTAACAAAGTTTTGACACAGATTCCCAATTCGGGCATTCAGAACATATAGCACGTTGCTGTAAGCAAACACATTCTCATTCAAAGATGCAAGTTACTATGTAGGAACAAGTTTGTATAGGTATTTCAAACATGCCCAGAACTGAGCTAAACTTGGTATGTGTCCAACTCCAAGAAATGACTTCATGCCCCATCTCCCTTACTTCCAGCTAGTAAGGATCACATAATTCCTAACAAAGTTTTGACACAGATTCCCAGTTCTTGCATTCAGAACATATAGCACGTTGCTGTAAGCAAGCACATTCTCATTCAAAGTTGCAAGTTACTATGTAGGAACAAGTTTGTATAGGTATTTCAAAGATGCCCAGAACTGAGCTAAACTTGGTATGTGTCCAACTCCTAGAAATAACTTCATGCCCCATCTCCCTTACTTCCAGCTACTAAGGATCACATAATTCCTAACAAAGTTTTGACACAGATTCCCAAATCGGGCATTCAGAACATATAGCACGTTGCTGCAAGGAAGCACATTCTCATTCAAAGTTGCAAGTTACTATGTAGGAACAAGTTTGTATAGGTATTTCAAAGATGCCCAGAACTGAGCTAAACTTGGTATGTGTCCAACTCCAAGAAATAACTTCATGCCCCATCTCCCTTACTTCCAGCTAGTAAGGATCACATAATGCCTAACAAAGTTTTGACACAGATTCCCAATTCGGGCATTCAGAACATATAGCACGTTGCTGTAAGCAAGCACATTCTCATTCAAAGTTGCATGTTACTATGTAGGAACAAGTTCGTATAGGTATTTCAAAGATGCCCAGAACTGAGCTAAACTTGGTAAGTGTCCAACTCCTAGAAATAACTTCATGCCCCATCTCCCTTACTTCCAGCTAGTAAGGATCACATAATTCCTAACAAAGTTTTGACACAGATTCCCAATTCGGGCATTCAGAACATATAGCACGTTGCTGTAAGCAAGCACATTCTCATTCAAAGTTGCAAGTTACTATGTAGGAACAAGTTTGTATAGGTATTTCAAAGATGCCCAGAACTGAGCTAAACTTGGTATGTGTCCAACTCCAAGAAATAACTTCATGCCCCATCTCCCTTACTTCCAGCTAGTAAGGATCACATAATTCCTAACAAAGTTTTGACACAGATTCCCAATTCGGGCATTCAGAACATATAGCACGTTGCTGTAAGCAAGCACATTCTCATTCAAAGTTGCAAGTTACTATGTAGGAACAAGTTTTTATAGGTATTTCAAAGATGCCCAGAACTGAGTTAAACTTGGTATGTGTCCAACTCCTAGAAATAACTTCATGCCCCATCTCCCTTACTTCCAGCTAGTAAGGATCACATAATTCCTAACAAAGTTTTGACACAGATTCCCAATTCGGGCATTCAGAACATATAGCACGTTGCTGTAAGCAAGCACATTCTCATTCATAGTTGCAAGTTACTATGTAGGAACAAGTTTGTATAGGTTTTTCAAAGATGCCCAGAACTGAGCTAAACTTGGTATGTGTCCAACTCCTAGAAATAACTTCATGCCCCATCTCCCTTACTTCCAGCTAGTAAGGATCACATAATTCCTAACAAAGTTTTGACACAGATTCCCAATTCGGGCATTCAGAACATATAGCACGTTGCTGTAAGCAAGCACATTCTCATTCAAAGTTGCAAGTTACTATGTAGGAACAAGTTTGTATAGGTATTTCAAAGATGCCCAGAACTGAGCTAAACTTGGTATGTGTCCAACTCCTAGAAATAACTTCATGCCCCATCTCCCTTACTTCCAGCTAGTAAGGATCACATAATTCCTAACAAAGTTTTGACACAGATTCCCAATTCGGGCATTCAGAACATATAGCACGTTGCTGTAAGCAAACACATTCTCATTCAAAGATGCAAGTTACTATGTAGGAACAAGTTTGTATAGGTATTTCAAACATGCCCAGAACTGAGCTAAACTTGGTATGTGTCCAACTCCAAGAAATGACTTCATGCCCCATCTCCCTTACTTCCAGCTAGTAAGGATCACATAATTCCTAACAAAGTTTTGACACAGATTCCCAGTTCTTGCATTCAGAACATATAGCACGTTGCTGTAAGCAAGCACATTCTCATTCAAAGTTGCAAGTTACTATGTAGGAACAAGTTTGTATAGGTATTTCAAAGATGCCCAGAACTGAGCTAAACTTGGTATGTGTCCAACTCCTAGAAATAACTTCATGCCCCATCTCCCTTACTTCCCGCTAGTAAGGATCACACAATTCCTAACAAAGTTTTGACACAGATAACCAATTCGGGCATTCAGAACATATAGCACGTTTCTGTAAGCAAGCACATTCTCATTCAAAGATGCAAGTTACTATGTAGGAACAAGTTTGTATAGGTATTTCAAAGATGCCCAGAACTGAGCTAAACTTGGTATGTGTCCAACTCCTAGAAATAACTTCATGCTCCATCTCCCTTACTTCCAGCTAGTAAGGATCACATAATTCCTAACAAAGTTCTGACACAGATTCCCAATTCGGGCATTCAGAACATATAGCACGTTGCTGCAAGCAAGCACATTCTCATTCAAAGTTGCAAGTTACTATGTAGGAACAAGTTTGTATAGGTATTTCAAAGATGCCCAGAACAGAGCTAAACTTGGTATGTCTCCAACTCCAAGAAATAACTTCATGTCCCATCTCCCTTACTTCCAGCTAGTAAGGATCACATAATTCCTAACAAAGTTCTGACACAGATTCCCAATTCGGGCATTCAGAACATATAGCACGTTGCTGTAAGCAAGCACATTCTCATTCAAAGTTGCAAGTTACTATGTAGGAACAAGTTTGTATAGGTATTTCAAAGATGCCCAGAACTGAGTTAAACTTGGTATGTGTCCAACTCCTAGAAATAACTTCATGCCCCATCTCCCTTACTTCCAGCTAGTAAGGATCACATAATTCCTAACAAAGTTTTGACACAGATTCCCAATTCGGGCATTCAGAACATATAGCACGTTGCTGTAAGCAAACACATTCTCATTCAAAGATGCAAGTTACTATGTAGGAACAAGTTTGTATAGGTATTTCAAACATGCCCAGAACTGAGCTAAACTTGGTATGTGTCCAACTCCAAGAAATGACTTCATGCCCCATCTCCCTTACTTCCAGCTAGTAAGGATCACATAATTCCTAACAAAGTTTTGACACAGATTCCAAGTTCTTGCATTCAGAACATATAGCACGTTGCTGTAAGCAAGCACATTCTCATTCAAAGTTGCAAGTTACTATGTAGGAACAAGTTTGTATAGGTATTTCAAAGATGCCCAGAACTGAGCTAAACTTGGTATGTGTCCAACTCCTAGAAATAACTTCATGCCCCATCTCCCTTACTTCCAGCTACTAAGGATCACATAATTCCTAACAAAGTTTTGACACAGATTCCCAAATCGGGCATTCAGAACATATAGCACGTTGCTGCAAGGAAGCACATTCTCATTCAAAGTTGCAAGTTACTATGTAGGAACAAGTTTGTATAGGTATTTCAAAGATGCCCAGAACTGAGCTAAACTTGGTATGTGTCCAACTCCAAGAAATAACTTCATGCCCCATCTCCCTTACTTCCAGCTAGTAAGGATCACATAATGCCTAACAAAGTTTTGACACAGATTCCCAATTCGGGCATTCAGAACATATAGCACGTTGCTGTAAGCAAGCACATTCTCATTCAAAGTTGCATGTTACTATGAAGGAACAAGTTCGTATAGGTATTTCAAAGATGCCCAGAACTGAGCTAAACTTGGTAAGTGTCCAACTCCTAGAAATAACTTCATGCCCCATCTCCCTTACTTCCAGCTAGTAAGGATCACATAATTCCTAACAAAGTTTTGACACAGATTCCCAATTCGGGCATTCAGAACATATAGCACGTTGCTGTAAGCAAGCACATTCTCATTCAAAGTTGCAAGTTACTATGTAGGAACAAGTTTGTATAGGTATTTCAAAGATGCCCAGAACTGAGCTAAACTTGGTATGTGTCCAACTCCAAGAAATAACTTCATGCCCCATCTCCCTTACTTCCAGCTAGTAAGGATCACATAATTCCTAACAAAGTTTTGACACAGATTCCCAATTCGGGCATTCAGAACATATAGCACGTTGCTGTAAGCAAGCACATTCTCATTCAAAGTTGCAAGTTACTATGTAGGAACAAGTTTTTATAGGTATTTCAAAGATGCCCAGAACTGAGTTAAACTTGGTATGTGTCCAACTCCTAGAAATAACTTCATGCCCCATCTCCCTTACTTCCAGCTAGTAAGGATCACATAATTCCTAACAAAGTTTTGACACAGATTCCCAATTCGGGCATTCAGAACATATAGCACGTTGCTGTAAGCAAGCACATTCTCATTCATAGTTGCAAGTTACTATGTAGGAACAAGTTTGTATAGGTTTTTCAAAGATGCCCAGAACTGAGCTAAACTTGGTATGTGTCCAACTCCTAGAAATAACTTCATGCCCCATCTCCCTTACTTCCAGCTAGTAAGGATCACATAATTCCTAACAAAGTTTTGACACAGATTCCCAATTCGGGCATTCAGAACATATAGCACGTTGCTGTAAGCAAGCACATTCTCATTCAAAGTTGCAAGTTACTATGTAGGAACAAGTTTGTATAGGTATTTCAAAGATGCCCAGAACTGAGCTAAACTTGGTATGTGTCCAACTCCTAGAAATAACTTCATGCCCCATCTCCCTTACTTCCAGCTAGTAAGGATCACATAATTCCTAACAAAGTTTTGACACAGATTCCCAATTCGGGCATTCAGAACATATAGCACGTTGCTGTAAGCAAACACATTCTCATTCAAAGATGCAAGTTACTATGTAGGAACAAGTTTGTATAGGTATTTCAAACATGCCCAGAACTGAGCTAAACTTGGTATGTGTCCAACTCCAAGAAATGACTTCATGCCCCATCTCCCTTACTTCCAGCTAGTAAGGATCACATAATTCCTAACAAAGTTTTGACACAGATTCCCAGTTCTTGCATTCAGAACATATAGCACGTTGCTGTAAGCAAGCACATTCTCATTCAAAGTTGCAAGTTACTATGTAGGAACAAGTTTGTATAGGTATTTCAAAGATGCCCAGAACTGAGCTAAACTTGGTATGTGTCCAACTCCTAGAAATAACTTCATGCCCCATCTCCCTTACTTCCAGCTACTAAGGATCACATAATTCCTAACAAAGTTTTGACACAGATTCCCAAATCGGGCATTCAGAACATATAGCACGTTGCTGCAAGGAAGCACATTCTCATTCAAAGTTGCAAGTTACTATGTAGGAACAAGTTTGTATAGGTATTTCAAAGATGCCCAGAACTGAGCTAAACTTGGTATGTGTCCAACTCCAAGAAATAACTTCATGCCCCATCTCCCTTACTTCCAGCTAGTAAGGATCACATAATGCCTAACAAAGTTTTGACACAGATTCCCAATTCGGGCATTCAGAACATATAGCACGTTGCTGTAAGCAAGCACATTCTCATTCAAAGTTGCATGTTACTATGTAGGAACAAGTTCGTATAGGTATTTCAAAGATGCCCAGAACTGAGCTAAACTTGGTAAGTGTCCAACTCCTAGAAATAACTTCATGCCCCATCTCCCTTACTTCCAGCTAGTAAGGATCACATAATTCCTAACAAAGTTTTGACACAGATTCCCAATTCGGGCATTCAGAACATATAGCACGTTGCTGTAAGCAAGCACATTCTCATTCAAAGTTGCAAGTTACTATGTAGGAACAAGTTTGTATAGGTATTTCAAAGATGCCCAGAACTGAGCTAAACTTGGTATGTGTCCAACTCCAAGAAATAACTTCATGCCCCATCTCCCTTACTTCCAGCTAGTAAGGATCACATAATTCCTAACAAAGTTTTGACACAGATTCCCAATTCGGGCATTCAGAACATATAGCACGTTGCTGTAAGCAAGCACATTCTCATTCAAAGTTGCAAGTTACTATGTAGGAACAAGTTTTTATAGGTATTTCAAAGATGCCCAGAACTGAGTTAAACTTGGTATGTGTCCAACTCCTAGAAATAACTTCATGCCCCATCTCCCTTACTTCCAGCTAGTAAGGATCACATAATTACTAACAAAGTTTTGACACAGATTCCCAATTCGGGCATTCAGAACATATAGCACGTTGCTGCAAGCAAGCACATTCTCATTCAAAGTTGCAAGTTACTATGTAGGAACAAGTTTGTATAGGTATTTCAAAGATGCTCAGAACTGAGCTAAACTTGGTATGTGTCCAACTCCAAGAAATAACTACATGCCCCATCTCCCTTACTTCCAGCTAGTAAGGATCACATAATGCCTCACAAAGTTTTGACACAGATTCCCAATTCGGGCATTCAGAACATATAGCACGTTGCTGTAAGCAAGCACATTTTCATTCAAAGTTGCAAGTTACTATGTAGGAACAAGTTTGTATAGGTATTTCAAAGATGCCCAGAACTGAGCTAAACTTGGTATGTGTCCAGCTCCTAGAAATAACTTCATGCCCCATCTCCCTTACTTCCAGCAAGTAAGGATCACATAATTCCTAACAAAGTTTTGACACTGATTCCCAGTTCGGGCATTCAGAACATATAGCACGTTGCTGTAAGCAAGCACATTTTCATTCAAAGTTGCAAGTTACTATGTAGGAACAAGTTTGTATAGGTAATTCAAGGATGCCCAGAACTGAGCTAAACTTGGTATGTGTCCACCTCCTAGAACTAACTTCATGCCCCATCTCCCTTACTTCCAGCTAGTAAGGATCACATAATTCCTAACAAAGTTTTGACACAGATTCCCAAATCGGGCATTCAGAACATATAGCACGTTGCTGCAAGCAAGCACATTCTCATTCAAAGTTGCAAGTTACTATGTAGGAACAAGTTTGTATAGGTATTTCAAAGATGCTCAGAACTGAGCTAAACTTGGTATGTGTCCAACTCCAAGAAATAACTTCATGCCCCATCTCCCTTACTTCCAGCTAGTAAGGATCACATAATGCCTCACAAAGTTTTGACACAGATTCCCAATTCGGGCATTCAGAACATATAGCACGTTACTGTAAGCAAGCACATTCTCATTCAAAGTTGCATGTTACTATGTAGGAACAAGTTTGTATAGGTATTTCAAAGATGCCCAGAACTGAGCTAAACTTGGTATGTGTCCAACTCCTAGAAATAACTTCATGCCCCATCTCCCTTACTTCCAGCTAGTAAGGATCACATAATTCCTAACAAAGTTTTGACACAGATTCCCAATTCGGGCATTCAGAACATATAGCACGTTGCTGTAAGCAAACACATTCTCATTCAAAGGTGCAAGTTACTATGTAGGAACAAGTTTGTATAGGTATTTCAAACATGCCCAGAACTGAGCTAAACTTGGTATGTGTCCAACTCCAAGAAATGACTTCATGCCCCATCTCCCTTACTTCCAGCTAGTAAGGATCACATAATTCCTAACAAAGTTTTGACACAGATTCCCAGTTCTTGCATTCAGAACATATAGCACGTTGCTGTAAGCAAGCACATTCTCATTCAAAGTTGCAAGTTACTATGTAGGAACAAGTTTGTATAGGTATTTCAAAGATGCCCAGAACTGAGCTAAACTTGGTATGTGTCCAACTCCTAGAAATAACTTCATGCCCCATCTCCCTTACTTCCAGCTACTAAGGATCACATAATTCCTAACAAAGTTTTGACACAGATTCCCAAATCGGGCATTCAGAACATATAGCACGTTGCTGCAAGGAAGCACATTCTCATTCAAAGTTGCAAGTTACTATGTAGGAACAAGTTTGTATAGGTATTTCAAAGATGCCCAGAACTGAGCTAAACTTGGTATGTGTCCAACTCCAAGAAATAACTTCATGCCCCATCTCCCTTACTTCCAGCTAGTAAGGATCACATAATGCCTAACAAAGTTTTGACACAGATTCCCAATTCGGGCATTCAGAACATATAGCACGTTGCTGTAAGCAAGCACATTCTCATTCAAAGTTGCATGTTACTATGTAGGAACAAGTTCGTATAGGTATTTCAAAGATGCCCAGAACTGAGCTAAACTTGGTAAGTGTCCAACTCCTAGAAATAACTTCATGCCCCATCTCCCTTACTTCCAGCTAGTAAGGATCACATAATTCCTAACAAAGTTTTGACACAGATTCCCAATTCGGGCATTCAGAACATATAGCACGTTGCTGTAAGCAAGCACATTCTCATTCAAAGTTGCAAGTTACTATGTAGGAACAAGTTTGTATAGGTATTTCAAAGATGCCCAGAACTGAGCTAAACTTGGTATGTGTCCAACTCCAAGAAATAACTTCATGCCCCATCTCCCTTACTTCCAGCTAGTAAGGATCACATAATTCCTAACAAAGTTTTGACACAGATTCCCAATTCGGGCATTCAGAACATATAGCACGTTGCTGTAAGCAAGCACATTCTCATTCAAAGTTGCAAGTTACTATGTAGGAACAAGTTTTTATAGGTATTTCAAAGATGCCCAGAACTGAGTTAAACTTGGTATGTGTCCAACTCCTAGAAATAACTTCATGCCCCATCTCCCTTACTTCCAGCTAGTAAGGATCACATAATTACTAACAAAGTTTTGACACAGATTCCCAATTCGGGCATTCAGAACATATAGCACGTTGCTGCAAGCAAGCACATTCTCATTCAAAGTTGCAAGTTACTATGTAGGAACAAGTTTGTATAGGTATTTCAAAGATGCTCAGAACTGAGCTAAACTTGGTATGTGTCCAACTCCAAGAAATAACTACATGCCCCATCTCCCTTACTTCCAGCTAGTAAGGATCACATAATGCCTCACAAAGTTTTGACACAGATTCCCAATTCGGGCATTCAGAACATATAGCACGTTGCTGTAAGCAAGCACATTTTCATTCAAAGTTGCAAGTTACTATGTAGGAACAAGTTTGTATAGGTATTTCAAAGATGCCCAGAACTGAGCTAAACTTGGTATGTGTCCAGCTCCTAGAAATAACTTCATGCCCCATCTCCCTTACTTCCAGCAAGTAAGGATCACATAATTCCTAACAAAGTTTTGACACTGATTCCCAGTTCGGGCATTCAGAACATATAGCACGTTGCTGTAAGCAAGCACATTTTCATTCAAAGTTGCAAGTTACTATGTAGGAACAAGTTTGTATAGGTAATTCAAGGATGCCCAGAACTGAGCTAAACTTGGTATGTGTCCACCTCCTAGAACTAACTTCATGCCCCATCTCCCTTACTTCCAGCTAGTAAGGATCACATAATTCCTAACAAAGTTTTGACACAGATTCCCAAATCGGGCATTCAGAACATATAGCACGTTGCTGCAAGCAAGCACATTCTCATTCAAAGTTGCAAGTTACTATGTAGGAACAAGTTTGTATAGGTATTTCAAAGATGCTCAGAACTGAGCTAAACTTGGTATGTGTCCAACTCCAAGAAATAACTTCATGCCCCATCTCCCTTACTTCCAGCTAGTAAGGATCACATAATGCCTCACAAAGTTTTGACACAGATTCCCAATTCGGGCATTCAGAACATATAGCACGTTACTGTAAGCAAGCACATTCTCATTCAAAGTTGCATGTTACTATGTAGGAACAAGTTTGTATAGGTATTTCAAAGATGCCCAGAACTGAGCTAAACTTGGTATGTGTCCAACTCCTAGAAATAACTTCATGCCCCATCTCCCTTACTTCCAGCTAGTAAGGATCACATAATTCCTAACAAAGTTTTGACACAGATTCCCAATTCGGGCATTCAGAACATATAGCACGTTGCTGTAAGCAAGCACATTCTAATTCAAAGTTGCAAGATAGTATGTAGGAACAAGTTTGTATAGGTATTTCAAAGATGCCCTGAAGTGAGCTAAACTTGGTATGTGTCCAACTCCTAGAAATAACTTCATGCCCCATCTCCCTTACTTCCAGCTAGTAAGGATCACATAATTCCTAACAAAGTTTTGACACAGATTCCCTTTTCGGGAGTTCAGAGCATATAGCACGTTGCTGTAAGCAAGCACATTCTCATTCAAAGTTGCAAGTTACTATGTAGGAACAAGTTTGTATAGGTATTGCTAAGATGCCCAGAACTGTGCTAAACTTCGTTTGTGTCCAACTCCTAGAAATACCTTCATCCCCCAACTCCCTTACTTCCAGCTAGTAAGGATCACATAATTCCTAACACATTTTGACACAGATTCCCAATTCGGGCATTCAGAACATATAGCACGTTGCTGAAAGCAAGCACATTCTCATTCAAAGTTGCAAGTTAATATGTAGGAACAAGTTTGTATAGGCATTTCAAAGATGCCCAGAACTGAGCTAAACTTGGTATGTGTCCAACTCCTAGAAATAACTTCATGCCCCATCTCCCTTACTTCCAGCTAGTAAGGATCACATAATTCCTAACAAAGATTTCACACATATTCCCAATTCGGGCATTCAGAACATATAGCACGTTGCTGTAAGCAAGCACATTCTCATTCAAAGATGCAAGTTACTATGTAGGAACAAGTTAGTATAGGTATTTCAAAGATGCCCAGAACTGAGCTAAACTTGGTATGTGTCCAACTCCTAGAAATAACTTCATGCTGCATCTCCCTTACTTCCAGCTAGTAAGGATCACATAACTCCTAACAAAGTTTTGACACAGATTCCCAATTCGGGCATACAGAACATATAGCACGTTGCTGTAAGCAAGCACATTCTCATTCAAAGTTGCAAGCTACTATGTAGGAACAAGTTTGTATAGGTATTTCAAAGATGCCCAGAACTGAGCTAAACTTGGTGTGTCTCCAACTCCTAGAAATAACTTCATGCCCCATCTCCCTTACTTCTAGCTAGTAAGGATCACATAATGCCTCACAAAGTTTTGACACAGATTCCCAATTCGGGCATTCAGAACATATAGCACGTTGCTGTAAGCAAGCAGATTCTCATTCAAAGTTGCATGTTACTATGTAGGAACAAGTTTGTATAGGTATTTCAAAGATGCCCAGAACTGAGCTAAACTTGGTATGTGTCCAACTCCTAGAAATAACTTCATGCCCCATCTCCCTTACTTCCAGCTAGTAAGGATCACATAATTCCTAACAAAGTTTTGATACAGATTCCCAATTCGGGCATTCAGAACATATAGCACGTTGCTGTAAGCAAACACATTCTCATTCAAAGATGCAAGTTACTATGTAGGAACAAGTTTGTATAGGTATTTCAAACATGCCCAGAACTGAGCTAAACTTGGTATGTGTCCAACTCCAAGAAATAACTTCATGCCCCATCTCCCTTACTTCCAGCTAGTAAGGATCACATAATTCCTAACAAAGTTTTGACACAGATTCCCAATTCGGGCATTCAGAACATATAGCACGTTGCTGTAAGCAAGCACATTTTCATTCAAAGTTGCAAGTTACTATGTAGGAACAAGTTTGTATAGGTATTTCAAAGATGCCCAGAACTGAGCTAAACTTGGTATGTGTCCAGCTCCTAGAAATAACTTCATGCCCCATCTCCCTTACTTCCAGCAAGTAAGGATCACATAATTCCTAACAAAGTTTTGACACAGATTCCCAAATCGGGCATTCAGAACATATAGCACGTTGCTGCAAGCAAGCACATTCTCATTCAAAGTTGCAAGTTACTATGTAGGAACAAGTTTGTATAGGTATTTCAAAGATGCTCAGAACTGAGCTAAACTTGGTATGTGTCCAACTCCAAGAAATAACATCATGCCCCATCTCCCTTACTTCCAGCTAGTAAGGATCACATAATGCCTCACAAAGTTTTGACACAGATTCCCAATTCGGGCATTCAGAACATATAGCACGTTGCTGTAAGCAAGCACATTCTAATTCAAAGTTGCAAGATAGTATGTAGGAACAAGTTTGTATAGGTATTTCAAAGATGCCCAGAACTGAGCCAAACTTGGTATGTGTCCAACTCCTAGAAATAACTTCATGCCCCATCTCCCTTACTTCCAGCTAGTAAGGGTCACATAATTCCTAACAAAGTTTTGACACAGATTCCCAATTCGGGCATTCAGAACATATAGCACGTTGCTGTAAGCAAGCAGATTCTCATTAAAGATGCAAGTTACTATGTAGGAACAAGTTTGTATAGGTATTTCAAAGATGCCCAGAACTGAGCTAAACTTGGTATGTGTCCAACTCCTAGAAATAACTTCATGCCCCATCTCCCTTACTTCCAGCTAGTAAGGATCACATAATTCCTAACAAAGTTTTGACACAGATTGCCAATTCGGGCATTCAGAACATATAGCACGTTGCTGTAAGCAAGCACATTCTCATTCAAAGATGCAAGTTACTATGTAGGAACAAGTTTGTGTAGGTATTTCAAAGATGCCCAGAACTGAGCTAAACTTGGTATGTGTCCAACTCCTAGAAATAACTTCATGCCCCATCTCCCTTACTTCCAGCTAGTAAGGATCACATAATTCCTAACAAAATTTTGACACAGATTGCCAATTCCGGCATTCAGAACATATAGCACGTTGCTGTAAGCAAGCACATTCTCATTCAAAGATGCAAATTACTATGTAGGAACAAGTTACTATAGGTATTTCAAAGATCCACAGGACTGAGCTAAACTTGGTACGTGTCCAACTCCTAGAAATAACTTCATGCCCCATCTCCCTTACATCCAGCTAGTAAGGATCACATAATTCCTAACAAAGTTTTGACACACATTCCCTATTCCGGCATTCAGAACATATAGCACGTTGCTGTAAGCAAGCACATTTTCATTCAAAGATGCAAGTTACTATGGAGGAACAAGTTTGTATAGGTATTTCAAAGATGCCCAGAACTGAGCCAAACTTGGTATGTGTCCAACTCCTAGAAATAACTTCATGCCCCATCTCCCTTACTTCCAGCTAGTAAGGGTCACATAATTCCTAACAAAGTTTTGACACAGATTCCCAATTCGGGCATTCAGAACATATAGCACGTTGCTGTAAGCAAGCAGATTCTCATTAAAGATGCAAGTTACTATGTAGGAACAAGTTTGTATAGGTATTTCAAAGATGCCCAGAACTGAGCTAAACTTGGTATGTGTCCAACTCCTAGAAATAACTTCATGCCCCATCTCCCGTACTTCCAGATAGTAAGGATCACATAATTCCTAACAAAGTTTTGACACAGATTCCCAATTCGGGCATTCAGAACATATAGCACGTTGCTGTAAGCAAGCACATTCTCATTCAAAGATGCAAGTTACTATGTAGGAACAAGTTTGTATAGGTATTTCAAAGATGCCCAGAACTGAGCTAAACTTGGTATGTGTCCAACTCCTAGAAATAACTTCATGCCCCATCTCCCTTACTTCCAGCTAGTAAGGATCACATAATTCCTAACAAAGTTTTGACACAGATTCCCAAATCGGGCATTCAGAACATATAGCACGTTGCTGCAAGCAAGAACATTCTCATTCAAAGTTGCAAGTTACTATGTAGGAACAAGTTTGTATAGGTATTTCAAAGATGCCCAGAACTGAGCTAAACTTGGTATGTGTCCAACTCCTAGAAATAACTTCATGCCCCATCTCCCTTACTTCCAGCTAGTAAGGATCACATAATTCCTAACAAAGT
The DNA here is from genome assembly GCF_020826845.1 of Diceros bicornis minor. Classification (NCBI taxonomy): domain Eukaryota; kingdom Metazoa; phylum Chordata; class Mammalia; order Perissodactyla; family Rhinocerotidae; genus Diceros; species Diceros bicornis. The sequence goes on along the minus strand of NC_080751.1, from coordinate 740,992 downwards.
TTTGACACAGATTCCCAATTCGGGCATTCAGAACATATAGCACGTTGCTGTAAGCAAGCAGATTCTCATTCAAAGATGCAAGTTACTATGTAGGAACAAGTTTGTATAGGTATTTCAAAGATGCCCAGAACTGAGCTAAACTTGGTATGTGTCCAACTCCTAGAAATAACTTCATGCCCCATCTCCCTTACTTCCAGCTAGTAAGGATCACATTATTCCTAACAAAGTTTTGACACAGATTGCCAATTCGGGCATTCAGAACATATAGCACGTTGCTGTAAGCAAGCACATTCTCATTCAAAGATGCAAGTTACTATGTAGGAACAAGTTTGTGTAGGTATTTCAAAGATGCCCAGAACTGAGCTAAACTTGGTATGTGTCCAACTCCTAGAAATAACTTCATGCCCCATCTCCCTTACTTCCAGCTAGTAAGGATCACATAATTCCTAACAAAGTTTTGACACAGATTCCCTATTCCGGCATTCAGAACATATAGCACGTTGCTGTAAGCAAGCACATTCTCATTCAAAGATGCAAGTTACTATGTAGGAACAAGTTTGTATAGGTATTTCAAAGATGCCCAGAACTGAGCCAAACTTGGTATGTGTCCAACTCCTAGAAATAACTTCATGCCCCATCTCCCTTACTTCCAGCTAGTAAGGATCACATAATTCCTAACAAAGGTTTGACACAGATTCCCAATTCGGGCATTCAGAACATATAGCACGTTGCTGTAAGCAAGCACCTTTTCATTCAAAGTTGCAAGTTACTATGTAGGAACAAGTTTGTATAGGTATTTCAAAGATGCCCAGAACTGAGCTAAACTTGGTATGTGTCCAACTCCTAGAAATAATTTCATGCCCCATCTCCCTTACATCCAGCTAGTAAGGATCACATAATTCCTAACAAAGTTTTGACACAGATTCCCAATTCGGGCATTCAGAACATATAGCACGTTGCTGTAAGCAAGCACATTCTCATTCAAAGTTGCAAGATAGTATGTAGGAACAAGTTTGTATAGGTATTTCAAAGATGCCCAGAACTGAGCTAAACTTGGTATGTGTCCAACTCCTAGAAATAACTTCATGCCCCATCTCCCTTACTTCCAGCTAGTAAGGATCACATAATTCCTAACAAAGTTTTGACACAGATTCCCTTTTCGGGCATTCAGAGCATATAGCACGTTGCTGTTAGCAAGCACATTCTCATTCAAAGTTGCAAGTTACTATGTAGGAACAAGTTTGTATAGGTATTTCTAAGATGCCCAGAACTGTGCTAAACTTCGTTTGTGTCCAACTCCTAGAAATACCTTCATCCCCCAACTCCCTTACTTCCAGCTAGTAAGGATCACATAATTCCTAACAAATTTTGACACAGATTCCCAATTCGGGCATTCAGAATATATAGCACGTTGCTGAAAGCAAGCACATTCTGATTCAAAGTTGCAAGTTAATATGTAGGAACAAGTTTGTATAGGTATTTCAAAGATGCCCAGAACTGAGCTAAACTTGGTATGTGTCCAACTCCTAGAAATAACTTCATGCCCCATCTCCCTTACTTCCAGCTAGTAAGGATCACATAATACCTAACAAAGATTTCACATATATTCCCAATTCGGGCATTCAGAACATATAGCACGTTGCTGTAAGCAAGCACATTCTCATTCAAAGATGCAAGTTACTATGTAGGAACAAGTTAGTATAGGTATTTCAAAGATGCCCAGAACTGAGCTAAACTTGGTATGTGTCCAACTCCTAGAAATAACTTCATGCTGCATCTCCCTTACTTCCAGCTAGTAAGGACCACATAATTCCTAACAAAGTTTTGACACAGATTCCCAATTCGGGCATACAGAACATATAGCACGTTGCTGTAAGCAAGCACATTCTCATTCAAAGTTGCAAGTTACTATGTAGGAACAAGTTTGTATAGGTATTTCAAAGATGCCCAGAACTGAGCTAAACTTGGTGTGTCTCCAACTCCTAGAAATAACTTCATGCCCCATCTCCCTTACTTCCAGCTAGTAAGGATCACATAATTCCTAACAAAGTTTTGACACAGATTCCCAATTCGGGCATTCAGAACATATAGCACGTTGCTGTAAGCAAGCACATTCTCATTCAAAGTTGCAAGTTACTATGTAGGAACAAGTTTGTATAGGTATTTCAAAGATGCCCAGAACTGAGCTAAACTTGGTATGTGTCCAACTCCTAGAAATAACTTCATGCCCCATCTCCCTTACTTCCAGCTAGTAAGGATCACATAATTCCTAACAAAGTTTTGACACAGATTCCCAATTCGGGCATTCAGAACATATAGCACGTTGCTGTAAGCAAGCACATTCTCATTCAAAGTTGCAAGTTACTATGTAGGAACAAGTTTGTATAGGTATTTCAAAGATGCCCAGAACTGAGCTAAACTTGGTATGTGTCCAACTCCTAGAAATAACTTCATCCCCCATCTCCCTTACTTCCAGCTAGTAAGGATCACATAATTCCTAACAAAGTTTTGACACAGATTCCCAATTCGGGCATTCAGAACATATAGCACGTTGCTGTAAGCAAGCACATTTTCATTCAAAGTTGCAAGTTCCTATGTAGGAAAATGTTTGTATAGGTATTTCAAAGATGCCCAGAACTGAGCTAAACTTGGTATGTGTCCAACTCCTAGAAATAACTTCATGCCCCATCTCCCTTACTTCCAGCTAGTAAGGATCACATAATTCCTAACAAAGTTTTGACACAGATTCCCAATTCGGGCATTCAGAACATATAGCACGTTGCTGTAAGCAAGCACATTTTCATTCAAAGTTGCAAGTTCCTATGTAGGAAAATGTTTGTATAGGTATTTCAAAGATGCCCAGAACTGAGCTAAACTTGGTATGTGTCCAACTCCTAGAAATAACTTCATGCCCCATCTCCCTTACTTCCAGCTAGTAAGGATCACATAATTCCTAACAAAGTTTTGACACAGATTGCCAATTCGGGCATTCAGAACATATAGCACGTTGCTGCAAGCAAGCACATTCTCATTCAAAGTTGCAAGTTACTATGTAGGAACAAGTTTGTATAGGTATTTCAAACATGCCCAGAACTGAGCTAACCTTGGTATGTCTCCAACTCCAAGAAATAACTTCATGCCCCATCTCCCTTACTTCCAGCTAGTAAGGATCACATAATTCCTAACAAAGTTTTGACACAGATTCCCAATTCGGGCATTCAGAACATATAGCACGTTGCTGTAAGCAAGCACATTCTCATTCAAAGTTGCAAGTTACTATGTAGGAACAAGTTTGTATAGGTATTTCAAAGATGCCCAGAACTGAGCTAAACTTGGTATGTGTCCAACTCCTAGAAATAATTTCATGCCCCATCTCACTTACTTCCAGCTAGTAAGGATCACATAATTCCTAACAAAGTTTTGACACAGATTCCCAATTCGGGCATTCAGAACATATAGCACGTTCCTGTAAGCAAGCACATTCTCATTCAAAGTTGCAAGATAGTATGTAGGAACAAGTTTGTATAGGTATTTCAAAGATGCCCAGAACTGAGCTAAACTTGGTATGTGTCCAACTCCTAGAAATAACTTCATGCCCCATCTCCCTTACTTCCAGCTAGTAAGGATCACATAATTCCTAACAAAGTTTTGACACAGATTCCCAATTCGGGCATTCAGAACATATAGCACGTTGCTGTAAGCAAGCACATTCTCATTCAAAGTTGCAAGTTACTATGTAGGAACAAGTTTGTATAGGTATTTCAAAGATGCCCAGAACTGAGCTAAACTTGGTATGTGTCCAACTCCTAGAAATAACTTCATGCCCCATCTCCCTTACTTCCAGCTAGTAAGGATCACATAATTCCTAACAAAGTTTTGACACAGATTCCCTTTTCGGGCATTCAGAGCATATAGCACGTTGCTGTAAGCAAGCACATTCTCATTCAAAGTTGCAAGTTACTATGTAGGAACAAGTTTGTATAGGTATTTCTAAGATGCCCAGAACTGTGCTAAACTTCGTTTGTGTCCAACTCCTAGAAATACCTTCATCCCCCAACTCCCTTACTTCCAGCTAGTAAGGATCACATAATTCCTAACAAATTTTGACACAGATTCCCAATTCGAGCATTCAGAATATATAGCACGTTGCTGAAAGCAAGCACATTCTCATTCAAAGTTGCAAGTTAATATGTAGGAACAAGTTTGTATAGGTATTTCAAAGATGCCCAGAACTGAGCTAAACTTGGTATGTGTCCAACTCCTAGAAATAACTTCATGTCCCATCTCCCTTACTTTCAGCTAGTAAGGATCACATAATTCCTAACAAAGATTTCACACATATTCCCAATTCGGGCATTCAGAACATATAGCACGTTGCTGTAAGCAAGCACATTCTCATTCAAAGATGCAAGTTACTATGTAGGAACAAGTTAGTATAGGTATTTCAAAGATGCCCAGAACTGAGCTAAACTTGGTATGTGTCCAACTCCTAGAAATAACTTCATGCCCCATCTCCCTTACTTCCAGCTAGTAAGGATCACATAATTCCTAACAAAGATTTCACACATATTCCCAATTCGGGCATTCAGAACATATAGCACGTTGCTGTAAGCAAGAACATTCTCATTCAAAGTTGCAAGTTACTATGTAGGAACAAGTTAGTATAGGTATTTCAAAGATGCCCAGAACTGAGCTAAACTTGGTATGTGTCCAACTCCTAGAAATAACTTCATGCCCCATCTCCCTTACTTCCAGCTAGTAAGGATCACATAATTCCTAACAAAGTTTTGACACAGATTCCCAATTCGGGCATTCAGAACATATAGCACGTTGCTAAAGCAAGCACATTCTCATTCAAAGATGCAAGTTACTATGTAGGAACAAGTTTGTATAGGTATTTCAAAGATGCCCAGAACTGAGCTAAACTTGGTATGTGTCCAACTCCTAGAAATAACTTCATGCCCCATCTCCCTTACTTCCAGCTAGTAAGGATCACATAATTCCTAACAAAGTTCTGACACAGATTCCCAATTCGGGCATTCAGAACATATAGCACGTTGCTGTAAGCAAGCACATTCTCATTCAAAGTTGCAAGTTACTATGTAGGAACAAGTTTGTATAGGTATTTCAAAGATGCCCAGAACTGAGCTAAACTTGGTATGTGTCCAACTCCTAGAAATAACTTCATGCCCCATCTCCCTTACTTCCAGCTAGTAAGGATCACATAATTCCTAACAAAGTTTTGACACAGATTGCCAATTCGGGCATTCAGAACATATAGCACGTTGCTGTAAGCAAGCACATTCTCATTCAAAGTTGCAAGTTACTATGTAGGAACAAGTTTGTATAGGTATTTCAAAGATGCCCAGAACTGAGCTAAACTTGGTATGTGTCCAACTCCTAGAAATAACTTCATCCCCCATCTCCCTTACTTCCAGCTAGTAAGGATCACATAATTCCTAACAAAGTTTTGACACAGATTGCCAATTCGGGCATTCAGAACATATAGCACGTTGCTGCAAGCAAGCACATTCTCATTCAAAGTTGCAAGTTACTATGTAGGAACAAGTTTGTATAGGTATTTCAAACATGCCCAGAACTGAGCTAACCTTGGTATGTCTCCAACTCCAAGAAATAACTTCATGCCCCATCTCCCTTACTTCCAGCTAGTAAGGATCACATAATTCCTAACAAAGTTTTGACACAGATTCCCAATTCGGGCATTCAGAACATATAGCACGTTGCTGTAAGCAAGCACATTCTCATTCAAAGTTGCAAGTTACTATGTAGGAACAAGTTTGTATAGGTATTTCAAAGATGCCCAGAACTGAGCTAAACTTGGTATGTGTCCAACTCCTAGAAATAACTTCATGCCCCATCTCCCTTACTTCCAGCTAGTAAGGATCACATAATTCCTAACAAAGTTTTGACACCGATTCCCAATTCGGGCATTCAGAACATATAGCATGTTGCTGTAAGCAAGCACATTCTCATTCAAAGTTGCAAGTTACTATGTAGGAACAAGTTTGTATAGGTATTTCAAAGATGCCCAGAACTGAGCTAAACTTGGTATGTGTCCAACTCCTAGAAATAATTTCATGCCCCATCTCACTTACTTCCAGCTAGTAAGGATCACATAATTCCTAACAAAGTTTTGACACAGATTCCCAATTCGGGCATTCAGAACATATAGCACGTTCCTGTAAGCAAGCACATTCTCATTCAAAGTTGCAAGATAGTATGTAGGAACAAGTTTGTATAGGTATTTCAAAGATGCCCAGAACTGAGCTAAACTTGGTATGTGTCCAACTCCTAGAAATAACTTCATGCCCCATCTCCCTTACTTCCAGCTAGTAAGGATCACATAATTCCTAACAAAGTTCTGACACAGATTCCCAATTCGGGCATTCAGAACATATAGCACGTTGCTGTAAGCAAGCACATTCTCATTCAAAGTTGCAAGTTACTATGTAGGAACAAGTTTGTATAGGTATTTCAAAGATGCCCAGAACTGAGCTAAACTTGGTATGTGTCCAACTCCTAGAAATAACTTCATGCCCCATCTCCCTTACTTCCAGCTAGTAAGGATCACATAATTCCTAACAAAGTTTTGACACAGATTGCCAATTCGGGCATTCAGAACATATAGCACGTTGCTGTAAGCAAGCACATTCTCATTCAAAGTTGCAAGTTACTATGTAGGAACAAGTTTGTATAGGTATTTCAAAGATGCCCAGAACTGAGCTAAACTTGGTATGTGTCCAACTCCTAGAAATAACTTCATCCCCCATCTCCCTTACTTCCAGCTAGTAAGGATCACATAATTCCTAACAAAGTTTTGACACAGATTCCCAATTCGGGGATTCAGAACATATAGCACGTTGCTGTAAGCAAGCACATTTTCATTCAAAGTTGCAAGTTACTATGTAGGAAAAAGTTTGTATAGGTATTTCAAAGATGCCCAGAACTGAGCTAAACTTGGTATGTGTCCAACTCCTAGAAATAACTTCATGCCCCATCTCCCTTACTTCCAGCTAGTAAGGATCACATAATTCCTAACCAAGTTTTGACACAGATTGCCAATTCGGGCATTCAGAACATATAGCACGTTGCTGCAAGCAAGCACATTCTCATTCAAAGTTGCAAGTTACTATGTAGGAACAAGTTTGTATAGGTATTTCAAACATGCCCAGAACTGAGCTAACCTTGGTATGTCTCCAACTCCAAGAAATAACTTCATGCCCCATCTCCCTTACTTCCAGCTAGTAAGGATCACATAATTCCTAACAAAGTTTTGACACAGATTCCCAATTCGGGCATTCAGAACATATAGCACGTTGCTGTAAGCAAGCACATTCTCATTCAAAGTTGCAAGTTACTATGTAGGAACAAGTTTGTATAGGTATTTCAAAGATGCCCAGAACTGAGCTAAACTTGGTATGTGTCCAACTCCTAGAAATAACTTCATGCCCCATCTCCCTTACTTCCAGCTAGTAAGGATCACATAATTCCTAACAAAGTTTTGACACCGATTCCCAATTCGGGCATTCAGAACATATAGCACGTTGCTGTAAGCAAGCACATTCTCATTCAAAGTTGCAAGTTACTATGTAGGAACAAGTTTGTATAGGTATTTCAAAGATGCCCAGAACTGAGCTAAACTTGGTATGTGTCCAACTCCTAGAAATAATTTCATGCCCCATCTCACTTACTTCCAGCTAGTAAGGATCACATAATTCCTAACAAAGTTTTGACACAGATTCCCAATTCGGGCATTCAGAACATATAGCACGTTCCTGTAAGCAAGCACATTCTCATTCAAAGTTGCAAGATAGTATGTAGGAACAAGTTTGTATAGGTATTTCAAAGATGCCCAGAACTGAGCTAAACTTGGTATGTGTCCAACTCCTAGAAATAACTTCATGCCCCATCTCCCTTACTTCCAGCTAGTAAGGATCACATAATTCCTAACAAAGTTTTGACACAGATTCCCAATTCGGGCATTCAGAACATATAGCACGTTGCTGTTAGCAAGCACATTCTCATTCAAAGTTGCAAGTTACTATGTAGGAACAAGTTTGTATAGGTATTTCAAAGATGCCCAGAACTGAGCTAAACTTGGTATGTGTCCAACTCCTAGAAATAACTTCATGCCCCATCTCCCTTACTTCCAGCTAGTAAGGATCACATAATTCCTAACAAAGTTTTGACACAGATTCCCTTTTCGGGCATTCAGAATATATAGCACGTTGCTGAAAGCAAGCACATTCTCATTCAAAGTTGCAAGTTAATATGTAGGAACAAGTTTGTATAGGTATTTCAAAGATGCCCAGAACTGAGCTAAACTTGGTATGTGTCCAACTCCTAGAAATAACTTCATGTCCCATCTCCCTTACTTTCAGCTAGTAAGGATCACATAATTCCTAACAAAGATTTCACACATATTCCCAATTCGGGCATTCAGAACATATAGCACGTTGCTGTAAGCAAGCACATTCTCATTCAAAGATGCAAGTTACTATGTAGGAACAAGTTAGTATAGGTATTTCAAAGATGCCCAGAACTGAGCTAAACTTGGTATGTGTCCAACTCCTAGAAATAACTTCATGCCCCATCTCCCTTACTTCCAGCTAGTAAGGATCACATAATTCCTAACAAAGTTTTGACACAGATTGCCAATTCGGGCATTCAGAACATATAGCACGTTGCTGTAAGCAAGCACATTCTCATTCAAAGTTGCAAGTTACTATGTAGGAACAAGTTTGTATAGGTATTTCAAAGATGCCCAGAACTGAGCTAAACTTGATATGTGTCCAACTCCTAGAAATAACTTCATCCCCCATCTCCCTTACTTCCAGCTAGTAAGGATCACATAATTCCTAACAAAGTTTTGACACAGATTCCCAATTCGGGCATTCAGAACATATAGCACGTTGCTGTAAGCAAGCACATTTTCATTCAAAGTTGCAAGTTCCTATGTAGGAAAATGTTTGTATAGGTATTTCAAAGATGCCCAGAACTGAGCTAAACTTGGTATGTGTCCAACTCCTAGAAATAACTTCATGCCCCATCTCCCTTACTTCCAGCTAGTAAGGATCACATAATTCCTAACAAAGTTTTGACACAGATTGCCAATTCGGGCATTCAGAACATATAGCACGTTGCTGCAAGCAAGCACATTCTCATTCAAAGTTGCAAGTTACTATGTAGGAACAAGTTTGTATAGGTATTTCAAACATGCCCAGAACTGAGCTAACCTTGGTATGTCTCCAACTCCAAGAAATAACTTCATGCCCCATCTCCCTTACTTCCAGCTAGTAAGGATCACATAATTCCTAACAAAGTTTTGACACAGATTCCCAATTCGGGCATTCAGAACATATAGCACGTTGCTGTAAGCAAGCACATTCTCATTCAAAGTTGCAAGTTACTATGTAGGAACAAGTTTGTATAGGTATTTCAAAGATGCCCAGAACTGAGCTAAACTTGGTATGTGTCCAACTCCTAGAAATAACTTCATGCCCCATCTCCCTTACTTCCAGATAGTAAGGATCACATAATTCCTAACAAAGTTTGGACACAGATTCCCAATTCGGGCATTCAGAACATATAGCACATTGCTGTAAGCAAGCACATTCTCATTCAAAGTTGCAAGTTACTATGAAGGAACAAGTTTGTATAGGTATTTCAAAGATGCCCAGAACTGAGCTAACCTTGGTATGTCTCCAACTCCAAGAAATAACTTCATGCCCCATCTCCCTTACTTCCAGCTAGTAAGGATCACATAATTCCTAACAAAGTTTTGACACAGATTCCCAATTCGGGCATTCAGAACATATAGCACGTTGCTGTAAGCAAGCACATTCTCATTCAAAGTTGCAAGTTACTATGTAGGAACAAGTTTGTATAGGTATTTCAAAGATGCCCAGAACTGAGCTAAACTTGGTATGTGTCCAACTCCTAGAAATAACTTCATGCCCCATCTCCCTTACTTCCAGCTAGTAAGGATCACATAATTCCTAACAAAGTTTTGACACCGATTCCCAATTCGGGCATTCAGAACATATAGCACGTTGCTGTAAGCAAGCACATTCTCATTCAAAGTTGCAAGTTACTATGTAGGAACAAGTTTGTATAGGTATTTCAAAGATGCCCAGAACTGAGCTAAACTTGGTATGTGTCCAACTCCTAGAAATAATTTCATGCCCCATCTCACTTACTTCCAGCTAGTAAGGATCACATAATTCCTAACAAAGTTTTGACACAGATTCCCAATTCGGGCATTCAGAACATATAGCACGTTCCTGTAAGCAAGCACATTCTCATTCAAAGTTGCAAGATAGTATGTAGGAACAAGTTTGTATAGGTATTTCAAAGATGCCCAGAACTGAGCTAAACTTGGTATGTGTCCAACTCCTAGAAATAACTTCATGCCCCATCTCCCTTACTTCCAGCTAGTAAGGATCACATAATTCCTAACAAAGTTTTGACACAGATTCCCAATTCGGGCATTCAGAACATATAGCACGTTGCTGTTAGCAAGCACATTCTCATTCAAAGTTGCAAGTTACTATGTAGGAACAAGTTTGTATAGGTATTTCAAAGATGCCCAGAACTGAGCTAAACTTGGTATGTGTCCAACTCCTAGAAATAACTTCATGCCCCATCTCCCTTACTTCCAGCTAGTAAGGATCACATAATTCCTAACAAAGTTTTGACACAGATTCCCTTTTCGGGCATTCAGAATATATAGCACGTTGCTGAAAGCAAGCACATTCTCATTCAAAGTTGCAAGTTAATATGTAGGAACAAGTTTGTATAGGTATTTCAAAGATGCCCAGAACTGAGCTAAACTTGGTATGTGTCCAACTCCTAGAAATAACTTCATGTCCCATCTCCCTTACTTTCAGCTAGTAAGGATCACATAATTCCTAACAAAGATTTCACACATATTCCCAATTCGGGCATTCAGAACATATAGCACGTTGCTGTAAGCAAGCACATTCTCATTCAAAGATGCAAGTTACTATGTAGGAACAAGTTAGTATAGGTATTTCAAAGATGCCCAGAACTGAGCTAAACTTGGTATGTGTCCAACTCCTAGAAATAACTTCATGCCCCATCTCCCTTACTTCCAGCTAGTAAGGATCACATAATTCCTAACAAAGTTTTGACACAGATTGCCAATTCGGGCATTCAGAACATATAGCACGTTGCTGTAAGCAAGCACATTCTCATTCAAAGTTGCAAGTTACTATGTAGGAACAAGTTTGTATAGGTATTTCAAAGATGCCCAGAACTGAGCTAAACTTGGTATGTGTCCAACTCCTAGAAATAACTTCATCCCCCATCTCCCTTACTTCCAGCTAGTAAGGATCACATAATTCCTAACAAAGTTTTGACACAGATTCCCAATTCGGGCATTCAGAACATATAGCACGTTGCTGTAAGCAAGCACATTTTCATTCAAAGTTGCAAGTTCCTATGTAGGAAAATGTTTGTATAGGTATTTCAAAGATGCCCAGAACTGAGCTAAACTTGGTATGTGTCCAACTCCTAGAAATAACTTCATGCCCCATCTCCCTTACTTCCAGCTAGTAAGGATCACATAATTCCTAACAAAGTTTTGACACAGATTGCCAATTCGGGCATTCAGAACATATAGCACGTTGCTGCAAGCAAGCACATTCTCATTCAAAGTTGCAAGTTACTATGTAGGAACAAGTTTGTATAGGTATTTCAAACATGCCCAGAACTGAGCTAACCTTGGTATGTCTCCAACTCCAAGAAATATCTTCATGCCCCATCTCCCTTACTTCCAGCTAGTAAGGATCACATAATTCCTAACAAAGTTTTGACACAGATTCCCAATTCGGGCATTCAGAACATATAGCACGTTGCTGTAAGCAAGCACATTCTCATTCAAAGTTGCAAGTTACTATGTAGGAACAAGTTTGTATAGGTATTTCAAAGATGCCCAGAACTGAGCTAAACTTGGTATGTGTCCAACTCCTAGAAATAACTTCATGCCCCATCTCCCTTACTTCCAGATAGTAAGGATCACATAATTCCTAACAAAGTTTGGACACAGATTCCCAATTCGGGCATTCAGAACATATAGCACGTTGCTGTAAGCAAGCACATTCTCATTCAAAGTTGCAAGTTACTATGAAGGAACAAGTTTGTATAGGTATTTCAAAGATGCCCAGAACTGAGCTAAACTTGGTATGTGTCCAACTCCTAGAAATAATTTCATGCCCCATCTCACTTACTTCCAGCTAGTAAGGATCACATAATTCCTAACAAAGTTTTGACACAGATTCCCAATTCGGGCATTCAGAACATATAGCACGTTCCTGTAAGCAAGCACATTCTCATTCAAAGTTGCAAGATAGTATGTAGGAACAAGTTTGTATAGGTATTTCAAAGATGCCCAGAACTGAGCTAAACTTGGTATGTGTCCAACTCCTAGAAATAACTTTATTCCCCATCTCCCTTACTTCCAGCTAGTAAGGATCACATAATTCCTAACAAGTTTTGACACAGATTCCCAATTCGGGCATTCAGAACATATAGCACGTTGCTGTAAGCAAGCACATTCTCATTCAAAGTTGCAAGTTACTACGTAGGAACAAGTTTGTATAGGTATTTCAAGGATGCTCAGAACTGAGCTAAACTTGGTATGTGTCCAACTCCTAGAAATACCTTCATCCCCCAACTCCCTTACATCCAGCTAGTAAGGATCACATAATTACTAACAAATTTTGACACAGATTCCCAATTCGGGCATTCAGAACATATAGCACGTTGCTAAAGCAAGCACATTCTCATTCAAAGTTGCAAGTTACTATGTAGGAACAAGTTTGTATAGGTATTTCAAAGATGCCCAGAACTGAGCTAAACTTGGTATGTGTCCAACTCCTAGAAATAACTTCATGCCCCATCTCCCTTACTTCCAGCTAGTAAGGATCACATAATTCCTAACAAAGTTCTGACACAGATTCCCAATTCGGGCATTCAGAACATATAGCACGTTGCTGTAAGCAAGCACATTCTCATTCAAAGTTGCAAGTTACTATGTAGGAACAAGCTTGTATAGGTATTTCAAAGATGCCCAGAACTGAGCTAAACTTGGTATGTGTCCAACTCCTAGAAATAACTTCATGCCCCATCTCCCTTAATTCCAGCTAGTAAGGATCACATAATTCCTAACAAAGTTTTGACACAGATTGCCAATTCGGGCATTCAGAACATATAGCACGTTGCTGTAAGCAAGCACATTCTCATTCAAAGATGCAAGTTACTATGTAGGAACAAGTTTGTATAGGTATTTCAAAGATGCCCAGAACTGAGCCAAACTTGGTATGTGTCCAACTCCTAGAAATAACTTCATGCCCCATCTCCCTTACTTCCAGCTAGTAAGGATCACATAATTCCTAACAAAGGTTTGACACAGATTCCCAATTCGGGCATTCAGAACATATAGCACGTTGCTGTAAGCAAGCACATTTTCATTCAAAGTTGCAAGTTACTATATAGGAACAAGTTTGCATAGGTATTTCAAAGATGCCCAGAACTGAGCTAAACTTGGTATGTGTCCAACTCCTAGAAATAACTTCATGCCCCATCTCCCTTACTTCCAGCTAGTAAGGATCACATAATTCCTAACAAAGTTTTGACACAGATTCCCAATTCGGGCATTCAGAACATATAGCACGTTGCTGTAAGCAAGCAGATTCTCATTCAAAGATGCAAGTTACTATGTAGGAACAAGTTTGTATAGGTATTTCAAAGATGCCCAGAACTGAGCTAAACTTGGTATGTGTCCAACTCCTAGAAATAACTTCATGCCCCATCTCCCTTACTTCCAGCTAGTAAGGATCACATAATTCCTAACAAAGTTTTGACACAGATTCCCAATTCGGGCATTCAGAACATATAGCAAGTTGCTGTAAGCAAGCACATTCTCATTCAAAGTTGCAAGTTACTATGTAGGAATAAGTTTGTATAGGTATTTCAAAGATGCCCAGAACTGAGCTAAACTTGGTATGTGTCCAACTCCTAGAAATATCTTCATGCCCCATCTCCCGTACTTCCAGCTAGTAAGGATCACAATATTCCTAACAAAGTTTTGACACAGATTGCCAATTCGGGCATTCAGAACATATAGCACGTTGCTGTAAGCAAGCACATTCTCATTCAAAGATGCAAGTTACTATGTAGGAACAAGTTTGTATAGGTATTTCAAAGATGCCCAGAACTGAGCTAAACTTGGTATGTGTCCAACTCCTAGAAATAACTTCATGCCCCATCTCCCTTACTTCCAGCTAGTAAGGATCACATAATTCCTAACAAAGTTTTGACACAGATTGCCAATTCGGGCATTCAGAATATATAGCACGTTGCTGTAAGCAAGCACATTCTCATTCAAAGATGCAAGTTACTATGTAGGAACAAGTTTGTATAGGTATTTCAAAGATGCCCAGAACTGAGCTAAACTTGGTATGTGTCCAACTCCTAGAAATATCTTCATGCCCCATCTCCCTTACTTCCAGCTAGTAAGGATCACATAATTCCTAACAAAGTTTTGACACAGATTCCCAATTCGGGCATTCAGAACATATAGCACGTTGCTGTAAGCAAGCACATTTTCATTCAAAGTTGCAAGTTACTATGTAGGAACAAGTTTGTATAGGTATTTCAAAGATGCCCAGAACTGAGCTAAACTTGGTATGTGTCCACCTCCTAGAACTAACTTCATGCCCCATCTCCCTTACTTCCAGCTAGTAAGGATCACATAATTCCTAACAAAGTTTTGACACAGATTGCCAATTCGGGCATTCAGAACATATAGCACGTTGCTGTAAGCAAGCACATTCTCATTCAAAGATGCAAGTTACTATGTAGGAACAAGTTTGTGTAGGTATTTCAAAGATGCCCAGAACTGAGCTAAACTTGGTATGTGTCCAACTCCTAGAAATAACTTCATGCCCCATCTCCCTTACTTCCAGCTAGTAAGGATCACATAATTCCTAACAAAATTTTGACACAGATTGCCAATTCCGGCATTCAGAACATATAGCACGTTGCTGTAAGCAAGCACATTCTCATTCAAAGATGCAAATTACTATGTAGGAACAAGTTACTATAGGTATTTCAAAGATCCACAGGACTGAGCTAAACTTGGTACGTGTCCAACTCCTAGAAATAACTTCATGCCCCATCTCCCTTACATCCAGCTAGTAAGGATCACATAATTCCTAACAAAGTTTTGACACACATTCCCTATTCCGGCATTCAGAACATATAGCACGTTGCTGTAAGCAAGCACATTTTCATTCAAAGATGCAAGTTACTATGTAGGAACAAGTTTGTATAGGTATTTCAAAGATGCCCAGAACTGAGCCAAACTTGGTATGTGTCCAACTCCTAGAAATAACTTCATGCCCCATCTCCCTTACTTCCAGCTAGTAAGGATCACATAATTCCTAACAAAGGTTTGACACAGATTCCCAATTCGGGCATTCAGAACATATAGCACGTTGCTGTAAGCAAGCACATTTTCATTCAAAGTTGCAAGTTCCTATGTAGGAACAAGTTTGTATAGGTATTTCAAAGATGCCCAGAACTGAGCTAAACTTGGTATGTGTCCAACTCCTAGAAATAATTTCATGCCCCATCTCACTTACTTCCAGCTAGTAAGGATCACATAATTCCTAACAAAGTTTTGACACAGATTCCCAATTCGGGCATTCAGAACATATAGCACGTTGCTGTAAGCAAGCACATTCTCATTCAAAGATGCAAGTTACTATGTAGGAACAAGTTTGTATAGGTATTTCAAAGATGCCCAGAACTGAGCTAAACTTGGTATGTGTCCAACTCCTAGAAATAACTTCATGCCCCATCTCCCTTACTTCCAGCTAGTAAGGATCACATAATTCCTAACAAAGTTTTGACACAGATTCCCAATTCGGGCATTCAGAACATATAGCACGTTGCTGTAAGCAAGCACATTCTCATTCAAAGTTGCAAGTTACTATGTAGGAACAAGTTTGTATAGGTATTTCTAAGATGCCCAGTACTGAGCTAAACTTGGTATGTGTCCAACTCCTAGAAATAACTTCATGCCCCATCTCCCTTACTTCCAGCTAGTAAGGATCACATAATTCCTAACAAAGTTTTGACACAGATTCTCTTTTCGGGCATTCAGAGCATATAGCACGTTGCTGTTAGCAAGCACATTCTCATTCAAAGTTGCAAGTTACTATGTAGGAACAAGTTTGTATAGGTATTTCTAAGATGCCCAGAACTGTGCTAAACTTCGTTTGTGTCCAACTCCTAGAAATACCTTCATCCCTCAACTCTCTTACTTCCAGCTAGTAAGGATCACATAATTCCTAACAAATTTTGACACAGATTCCCAATTCGGGCATTCAGAATATATAGCACGTTGCTGAATGCAAGCACATTCTGATTCAAAGTTGCAAGCTAATATGTAGGAACAAGTTTGTATAGGTATTTCAAAGATGCCCAGAACTGAGCTAAACTTGGTATGTGTCCAACTCCTAGAAATAACTTCATGCCCCATCTCCCTTACTTCCAGCTAGTAAGGATCACATAATACCTAACAAAGATTTCACACATATTCCCAATTCGGGCATTCAGAACATATAGCACGTTGCTGTAAGCAAGCACATTCTCATTCAAAGATGCAACTTACTATGTAGGAACAAGTTAGTATAGGTATTTCAAAGATGCCCAGAACTGAGCTAAACTTGGTATGTGTCCAACTCCTAGAAATAACTTCATGCTGCATCTCCCTTACTTCCAGCTAGTAAGGATCACATAATTCCTAACAAAGTTTTGACACAGATTCCCAATTCGGGCATACAGAACATATAGCACGTTGCTGTAAGCAAGCACATTCTCATTCAAAGTTGCAAGTTACTATGTAGGAACAAGTTTGTATAGGTATTTCTAAGATGCCCAGAACTGAGCTAAACTTGGTGTGTCTCCAACTCCTAGAAATAACTTCATGCCCCATCTCCCTTACTTCCAGCTAGTAAGGATCACATAATTCCTAAAAAAGTTTTGACACAGATTCCCAATTCGGGCATTCAGAACATATAGCACGTTGCTGTAAGCAAGCACATTCTCATTCAAAGTTGCAAGTTACTATGTAGGAACAAGTTTGTATAGGTATTTCAAAGATGCCCAGAACTGAGCTAAACTTGGTATGTGTCCAACTCCTAGAAATAATTTCATGCCCCATCTCACTTACTTCCAGCTAGTAAGGATCACATAATTCCTAACAAAGTTTTGACACAGATTCCCAATTCGGGCATTCAGAACATATAGCACGTTGCTGTAAGCAAGCACATTCTCATTCAAAGTTGCAAGTTACTATGTAGGAACAAGTTTGTATAGGTATTTCAAAGATGCCCAGAACTGAGCTAAACTTGGTATGTGTCCAACTCCTAGAAATAACTTCATGCCCCATCTCCCGTACTTCCAGATAGTAAGGATCACATAATTCCTAACAAAGTTTTGACACAGATTCCCAATTCGGGCATTCAGAACATATAGCACGTTGCTGTAAGCAAACACATTCTCATTCAAAGATGCAAGTTACTATGTAGGAACAAGTTTGTATAGGTATTTCAAAGATGCCCAGAACTGAGCTAAACTTGGTATGTGTCCAACTCCTAGAAATAACTTCATGCCCCATCTCCCTTACTTCCAGCTAGTAAGGATCACATAATTCCTAACAAAGTTTTGACACAGATTCCCAAATCGGGCATTCAGAACATATAGCACGTTGCTGCAAGCAAGAACATTCTCATTCAAAGTTGCAAGTTACTATGTAGGAACAAGTTTGTATAGGTATTTCAAAGATGCCCAGAACTGAGCTAAACTTGGTATGTGTCCAACTCCTAGAAATAACTTCATGCCCCATCTCCCTTACTTCCAGCTAGTAAGGATCACATAATTCCTAACAAAGTTTTGACACAGATTCCCAATTCGGGCATTCAGAACATATAGCACGTTGCTGTAAGCAAGCAGATTCTCATTCAAAGATGCAAGTTACTATGTAGGAACAAGTTTGTATAGGTATTTCAAAGATGCCCAGAACTGAGCTAAACTTGGTATGTGTCCAACTCCTAGAAATAACTTCATGCCCCATCTCCCTTACTTCCAGCTAGTAAGGATCACATTATTCCTAACAAAGTTTTGACACAGATTGCCAATTCGGGCATTCAGAACATATAGCACGTTGCTGTAAGCAAGCACATTCTCATTCAAAGATGCAAGTTACTATGTAGGAACAAGTTTGTGTAGGTATTTCAAAGATGCCCAGAACTGAGCTAAACTTGGTATGTGTCCAACTCCTAGAAATAACTTCATGCCCCATCTCCCTTACTTCCAGCTAGTAAGGATCACATAATTCCTAACAAAGTTTTGACACAGATTCCCTATTCCGGCATTCAGAACATATAGCACGTTGCTGTAAGCAAGCACATTCTCATTCAAAGATGCAAGTTACTATGTAGGAACAAGTTTGTATAGGTATTTCAAAGATGCCCAGAACTGAGCCAAACTTGGTATGTGTCCAACTCCTAGAAATAACTTCATGCCCCATCTCCCTTACTTCCAGCTAGTAAGGATCACATAATTCCTAACAAAGGTTTGACACAGATTCCCAATTCGGGCATTCAGAACATATAGCACGTTGCTGTAAGCAAGCACCTTTTCATTCAAAGTTGCAAGTTACTATGTAGGAACAAGTTTGTATAGGTATTTCAAAGATGCCCAGAACTGAGCTAAACTTGGTATGTGTCCAACTCCTAGAAATAATTTCATGCCCCATCTCCCTTACATCCAGCTAGTAAGGATCACATAATTCCTAACAAAGTTTTGACACAGATTCCCAATTCGGGCATTCAGAACATATAGCACGTTGCTGTAAGCAAGCACATTCTCATTCAAAGTTGCAAGATAGTATGTAGGAACAAGTTTGTATAGGTATTTCAAAGATGCCCAGAACTGAGCTAAACTTGGTATGTGTCCAACTCCTAGAAATAACTTCATGCCCCATCTCCCTTACTTCCAGCTAGTAAGGATCACATAATTCCTAACAAAGTTTTGACACAGATTCCCTTTTCGGGCATTCAGAGCATATAGCACGTTGCTGTTAGCAAGCACATTCTCATTCAAAGTTGCAAGTTACTATGTAGGAACAAGTTTGTATAGGTATTTCTAAGATGCCCAGAACTGTGCTAAACTTCGTTTGTGTCCAACTCCTAGAAATACCTTCATCCCCCAACTCCCTTACTTCCAGCTAGTAAGGATCACATAATTCCTAACAAATTTTGACACAGATTCCCAATTCGGGCATTCAGAATATATAGCACGTTGCTGAAAGCAAGCACATTCTGATTCAAAGTTGCAAGTTAATATGTAGGAACAAGTTTGTATAGGTATTTCAAAGATGCCCAGAACTGAGCTAAACTTGGTATGTGTCCAACTCCTAGAAATAACTTCATGCCCCATCTCCCTTACTTCCAGCTAGTAAGGATCACATAATACCTAACAAAGATTTCACATATATTCCCAATTCGGGCATTCAGAACATATAGCACGTTGCTGTAAGCAAGCACATTCTCATTCAAAGATGCAAGTTACTATGTAGGAACAAGTTAGTATAGGTATTTCAAAGATGCCCAGAACTGAGCTAAACTTGGTATGTGTCCAACTCCTAGAAATAACTTCATGCTGCATCTCCCTTACTTCCAGCTAGTAAGGACCACATAATTCCTAACAAAGTTTTGACACAGATTCCCAATTCGGGCATACAGAACATATAGCACGTTGCTGTAAGCAAGCACATTCTCATTCAAAGTTGCAAGTTACTATGTAGGAACAAGTTTGTATAGGTATTTCAAAGATGCCCAGAACTGAGCTAAACTTGGTGTGTCTCCAACTCCTAGAAATAACTTCATGCCCCATCTCCCTTACTTCCAGCTAGTAAGGATCACATAATTCCTAACAAAGTTTTGACACAGATTCCCAATTCGGGCATTCAGAACATATAGCACGTTGCTGTAAGCAAGCACATTCTCATTCAAAGTTGCAAGTTACTATGTAGGAACAAGTTAGTATAGGTATTTCAAAGATGCCCAGAACTGAGCTAAACTTGGTATGTGTCCAACTCCTAGAAATAACTTCATGCCCCATCTCCCTTACTTCCAGCTAGTAAGGATCACATAATTCCTAACAAAGTTTTGACACAGATTGCCAATTCGGGCATTCAGAACATATAGCACGTTGCTGTAAGCAAGCACATTCTCATTCAAAGTTGCAAGTTACTATGTAGGAACAAGTTTGTATAGGTATTTCAAAGATGCCCAGAACTGAGCTAAACTTGGTATGTGTCCAACTCCTAGAAATAACTTCATCCCCCATCTCCCTTACTTCCAGCTAGTAAGGATCACATAATTCCTAACAAAGTTTTGACACAGATTCCCAATTCGGGCATTCAGAACATATAGCACGTTGCTGTAAGCAAGCACATTTTCATTCAAAGTTGCAAGTTCCTATGTAGGAAAATGTTTGTATAGGTATTTCAAAGATGCCCAGAACTGAGCTAAACTTGGTATGTGTCCAACTCCTAGAAATAACTTCATGCCCCATCTCCCTTACTTCCAGCTAGTAAGGATCACATAATTCCTAACAAAGTTTTGACACAGATTGCCAATTCGGGCATTCAGAACATATAGCACGTTGCTGCAAGCAAGCACATTCTCATTCAAAGTTGCAAGTTACTATGTAGGAACAAGTTTGTATAGGTATTTCAAACATGCCCAGAACTGAGCTAACCTTGGTATGTCTCCAACTCCAAGAAATAACTTCATGCCCCATCTCCCTTACTTCCAGCTAGTAAGGATCACATAATTCCTAACAAAGTTTTGACACAGATTCCCAATTCGGGCATTCAGAACATATAGCACGTTGCTGTAAGCAAGCACATTCTCATTCAAAGTTGCAAGTTACTATGTAGGAACAAGTTTGTATAGGTATTTCAAAGATGCCCAGAACTGAGCTAAACTTGGTATGTGTCCAACTCCTAGAAATAACTTCATGCCCCATCTCCCTTACTTCCAGATAGTAAGGATCACATAATTCCTAACAAAGTTTGGACACAGATTCCCAATTCGGGCATTCAGAACATATAGCACGTTGCTGTAAGCAAGCACATTCTCATTCAAAGTTGCAAGTTACTATGAAGGAACAAGTTTGTATAGGTATTTCAAAGATGCCCAGAACTGAGCTAAACTTGGTATGTGTCCAACTCCTAGAAATAATTTCATGCCCCATCTCACTTACTTCCAGCTAGTAAGGATCACATAATTCCTAACAAAGTTTTGACACAGATTCCCAATTCGGGCATTCAGAACATATAGCACGTTCCTGTAAGCAAGCACATTCTCATTCAAAGTTGCAAGATAGTATGTAGGAACAAGTTTGTATAGGTATTTCAAAGATGCCCAGAACTGAGCTAAACTTGGTATGTGTCCAACTCCTAGAAATAACTTTATGCCCCATCTCCCTTACTTCCAGCTAGTAAGGATCACATAATTCCTAACAAGTTTTGACACAGATTCCCAATTCGGGCATTCAGAACATATAGCACGTTGCTGTAAGCAAGCACATTCTCATTCAAAGTTGCAAGTTACTACGTAGGAACAAGTTTGTATAGGTATTTCAAGGATGCTCAGAACTGAGCTAAACTTGGTATGTGTCCAACTCCTAGAAATACCTTCATCCCCCAACTCCCTTACATCCAGCTAGTAAGGATCACATAATTACTAACAAATTTTGACACAGATTCCCAATTCGGGCATTCAGAACATATAGCACGTTGCTAAAGCAAGCACATTCTCATTCAAAGTTGCAAGTTACTATGTAGGAACAAGTTTGTATAGGTATTTCAAAGATGCCCAGAACTGAGCTAAACTTGGTATGTGTCCAACTCCTAGAAATAACTTCATGCCCCATCTCCCTTACTTCCAGCTAGTAAGGATCACATAATTCCTAACAAAGTTCTGACACAGATTCCCAATTCGGGCATTCAGAACATATAGCACGTTGCTGTAAGCAAGCACATTCTCATTCAAAGTTGCAAGTTACTATGTAGGAACAAGCTTGTATAGGTATTTCAAAGATGCCCAGAACTGAGCTAAACTTGGTATGTGTCCAACTCCTAGAAATAACTTCATGCCCCATCTCCCTTAATTCCAGCTAGTAAGGATCACATAATTCCTAACAAAGTTTTGACACAGATTGCCAATTCGGGCATTCAGAACATATAGCACGTTGCTGTAAGCAAGCACATTCTCATTCAAAGATGCAAGTTACTATGTAGGAACAAGTTTGTATAGGTATTTCAAAGATGCCCAGAACTGAGCCAAACTTGGTATGTGTCCAACTCCTAGAAATAACTTCATGCCCCATCTCCCTTACTTCCAGCTAGTAAGGATCACATAATTCCTAACAAAGGTTTGACACAGATTCCCAATTCGGGCATTCAGAACATATAGCACGTTGCTGTAAGCAAGCACATTTTCATTCAAAGTTGCAAGTTACTATATAGGAACAAGTTTGCATAGGTATTTCAAAGATGCCCAGAACTGAGCTAAACTTGGTATGTGTCCAACTCCTAGAAATAACTTCATGCCCCATCTCCCTTACTTCCAGCTAGTAAGGATCACATAATTCCTAACAAAGTTTTGACACAGATTCCCAATTCGGGCATTCAGAACATATAGCACGTTGCTGTAAGCAAGCAGATTCTCATTCAAAGATGCAAGTTACTATGTAGGAACAAGTTTGTATAGGTATTTCAAAGATGCCCAGAACTGAGCTAAACTTGGTATGTGTCCAACTCCTAGAAATAACTTCATGCCCCATCTCCCTTACTTCCAGCTAGTAAGGATCACATAATTCCTAACAAAGTTTTGACACAGATTCCCAATTCGGGCATTCAGAACATATAGCAAGTTGCTGTAAGCAAGCACATTCTCATTCAAAGTTGCAAGTTACTATGTAGGAATAAGTTTGTATAGGTATTTCAAAGATGCCCAGAACTGAGCTAAACTTGGTATGTGTCCAACTCCTAGAAATATCTTCATGCCCCATCTCCCTTACTTCCAGCTAGTAAGGATCACAATATTCCTAACAAAGTTTTGACACAGATTGCCAATTCGGGCATTCAGAACATATAGCACGTTGCTGTAAGCAAGCACATTCTCATTCAAAGATGCAAGTTACTATGTAGGAACAAGTTTGTATAGGTATTTCAAAGATGCCCAGAACTGAGCTAAACTTGGTATGTGTCCAACTCCTAGAAATAACTTCATGCCCCATCTCCCTTACTTCCAGCTAGTAAGGATCACATAATTCCTAACAAAGTTTTGACACAGATTGCCAATTCGGGCATTCAGAATATATAGCACGTTGCTGTAAGCAAGCACATTCTCATTCAAAGATGCAAGTTACTATGTAGGAACAAGTTTGTATAGGTATTTCAAAGATGCCCAGAACTGAGCTAAACTTGGTATGTGTCCAACTCCTAGAAATATCTTCATGCCCCATCTCCCTTACTTCCAGCTAGTAAGGATCACATAATTCCTAACAAAGTTTTGACACAGATTCCCAATTCGGGCATTCAGAACATATAGCACGTTGCTGTAAGCAAGCACATTTTCATTCAAAGTTGCAAGTTACTATGTAGGAACAAGTTTGTGTAGGTATTTCAAAGATGCCCAGAACTGAGCTAAACTTGGTATGTGTCCACCTCCTAGAACTAACTTCATGCCCCATCTCCCTTACTTCCAGCTAGTAAGGATCACATAATTCCTAACAAAGTTTTGACACAGATTGCCAATTCGGGCATTCAGAACATATAGCACGTTGCTGTAAGCAAGCACATTCTCATTCAAAGATGCAAGTTACTATGTAGGAACAAGTTTGTGTAGGTATTTCAAAGATGCCCAGAACTGAGCTAAACTTGGTATGTGTCCAACTCCTAGAAATAACTTCATGCCCCATCTCCCTTACTTCCAGCTAGTAAGGATCACATAATTCCTAACAAAATTTTGACACAGATTGCCAATTCCGGCATTCAGAACATATAGCACGTTGCTGTAAGCAAGCACATTCTCATTCAAAGATGCAAATTACTATGTAGGAACAAGTTACTATAGGTATTTCAAAGATCCACAGGACTGAGCTAAACTTGGTACGTGTCCAACTCCTAGAAATAACTTCATGCCCCATCTCCCTTACATCCAGCTAGTAAGGATCACATAATTCCTAACAAAGTTTTGACACACATTCCCTATTCCGGCATTCAGAACATATAGCACGTTGCTGTAAGCAAGCACATTTTCATTCAAAGATGCAAGTTACTATGTAGGAACAAGTTTGTATAGGTATTTCAAAGATGCCCAGAACTGAGCCAAACTTGGTATGTGTCCAACTCCTAGAAATATCTTCATGCCCCATCTCCCTTACTTCCAGCTAGTAAGGATCACATAATTCCTAACAAAGGTTTGACACAGATTCCCAATTCGGGCATTCAGAACATATAGCACGTTGCTGTAAGCAAGCACATTTTCATTCAAAGTTGCAAGTTCCTATGTAGGAACAAGTTTGTATAGGTATTTCAAAGATGCCCAGAACTGAGCTAAACTTGGTATGTGTCCAACTCCTAGAAATAATTTCATGCCCCATCTCACTTACTTCCAGCTAGTAAGGATCACATAATTCCTAACAAAGTTTTGACACAGATTCCCAATTCGGGCATTCAGAACATATAGCACGTTGCTGTAAGCAAGCACATTCTCATTCAAAGATGCAAGTTACTATGTAGGAACAAGTTTGTATAGGTATTTCAAAGATGCCCAGAACTGAGCTAAACTTGGTATGTGTCCAACTCCTAGAAATAACTTCATGCCCCATCTCCCTTACTTCCAGCTAGTAAGGATCACATAATTCCTAACAAAGTTTTGACACAGATTCCCAATTCGGGCATTCAGAACATATAGCACGTTGCTGTAAGCAAGCACATTCTCATTCAAAGTTGCAAGTTACTATGTAGGAACAAGTTTGTATAGGTATTTCTAAGATGCCCAGTACTGAGCTAAACTTGGTATGTGTCCAACTCCTAGAAATAACTTCATGCCCCATCTCCCTTACTTCCAGCTAGTAAGGATCACATAATTCCTAACAAAGTTTTGACACAGATTCTCTTTTCGGGCATTCAGAGCATATAGCACGTTGCTGTTAGCAAGCACATTCTCATTCAAAGTTGCAAGTTACTATGTAGGAACAAGTTTGTATAGGTATTTCTAAGATGCCCAGAACTGTGCTAAACTTCGTTTGTGTCCAACTCCTAGAAATACCTTCATCCCTCAACTCTCTTACTTCCAGCTAGTAAGGATCACATAATTCCTAACAAATTTTGACACAGATTCCCAATTCGGGCATTCAGAATATATAGCACGTTGCTGAATGCAAGCACATTCTGATTCAAAGTTGCAAGCTAATATGTAGGAACAAGTTTGTATAGGTATTTCAAAGATGCCCAGAACTGAGCTAAACTTGGTATGTGTCCAACTCCTAGAAATAACTTCATGCCCCATCTCCCTTACTTCCAGCTAGTAAGGATCACATAATACCTAACAAAGATTTCACACATATTCCCAATTCGGGCATTCAGAACATATAGCACGTTGCTGTAAGCAAGCACATTCTCATTCAAAGATGCAACTTACTATGTAGGAACAAGTTAGTATAGGTATTTCAAAGATGCCCAGAACTGAGCTAAACTTGGTATGTGTCCAACTCCTAGAAATAACTTCATGCTGCATCTCCCTTACTTCCAGCTAGTAAGGATCACATAATTCCTAACAAAGTTTTGACACAGATTCCCAATTCGGGCATACAGAACATATAGCACGTTGCTGTAAGCAAGCACATTCTCATTCAAAGTTGCAAGTTACTATGTAGGAACAAGTTTGTATAGGTATTTCTAAGATGCCCAGAACTGAGCTAAACTTGGTGTGTCTCCAACTCCTAGAAATAACTTCATGCCCCATCTCCCTTACTTCCAGCTAGTAAGGATCACATAATTCCTAAAAAAGTTTTGACACAGATTCCCAATTCGGGCATTCAGAACATATAGCACGTTGCTGTAAGCAAGCACATTCTCATTCAAAGTTGCAAGTTACTATGTAGGAACAAGTTTGTATAGGTATTTCAAAGATGCCCAGAACTGAGCTAAACTTGGTATGTGTCCAACTCCTAGAAATAATTTCATGCCCCATCTCACTTACTTCCAGCTAGTAAGGATCACATAATTCCTAACAAAGTTTTGACACAGATTCCCAATTCGGGCATTCAGAACATATAGCACGTTGCTGTAAGCAAGCACATTCTCATTCAAAGTTGCAAGTTACTATGTAGGAACAAGTTTGTATAGGTATTTCAAAGATGCCCAGAACTGAGCTAAACTTGGTATGTGTCCAACTCCTAGAAATAACTTCATGCCCCATCTCCCGTACTTCCAGATAGTAAGGATCACATAATTCCTAACAAAGTTTTGACACAGATTCCCAATTCGGGCATTCAGAACATATAGCACGTTGCTGTAAGCAAGCACATTCTCATTCAAAGATGCAAGTTACTATGTAGGAACAAGTTTGTATAGGTATTTCAAAGATGCCCAGAACTGAGCTAAACTTGGTATGTGTCCAACTCCTAGAAATAACTTCATGCCCCATCTCCCTTACTTCCAGCTAGTAAGGATCACATAATTCCTAACAAAGTTTTGACACAGATTCCCAAATCGGGCATTCAGAACATATAGCACGTTGCTGCAAGCAAGAACATTCTCATTCAAAGTTGCAAGTTACTATGTAGGAACAAGTTTGTATAGGTATTTCAAAGATGCCCAGAACTGAGCTAAACTTGGTATGTGTCCAACTCCTAGAAATAACTTCATGCCCCATCTCCCTTACTTCCAGCTAGTAAGGATCACATAATTCCTAACAAAGTTTTGACACAGATTCCCAATTCGGGCATTCAGAACATATAGCACGTTGCTGTAAGCAAGCAGATTCTCATTCAAAGATGCAAGTTACTATGTAGGAACAAGTTTGTATAGGTATTTCAAAGATGCCCAGAACTGAGCTAAACTTGGTATGTGTCCAACTCCTAGAAATAACTTCATGCCCCATCTCCCTTACTTCCAGCTAGTAAGGATCACATTATTCCTAACAAAGTTTTGACACAGATTGCCAATTCGGGCATTCAGAACATATAGCACGTTGCTGTAAGCAAGCACATTCTCATTCAAAGATGCAAGTTACTATGTAGGAACAAGTTTGTGTAGGTATTTCAAAGATGCCCAGAACTGAGCTAAACTTGGTATGTGTCCAACTCCTAGAAATAACTTCATGCCCCATCTCCCTTACTTCCAGCTAGTAAGGATCACATAATTCCTAACAAAGTTTTGACACAGATTCCCTATTCCGGCATTCAGAACATATAGCACGTTGCTGTAAGCAAGCACATTCTCATTCAAAGATGCAAGTTACTATGTAGGAACAAGTTTGTATAGGTATTTCAAAGATGCCCAGAACTGAGCCAAACTTGGTATGTGTCCAACTCCTAGAAATAACTTCATGCCCCATCTCCCTTACTTCCAGCTAGTAAGGATCACATAATTCCTAACAAAGGTTTGACACAGATTCCCAATTCGGGCATTCAGAACATATAGCACGTTGCTGTAAGCAAGCACCTTTTCATTCAAAGTTGCAAGTTACTATGTAGGAACAAGTTTGTATAGGTATTTCAAAGATGCCCAGAACTGAGCTAAACTTGGTATGTGTCCAACTCCTAGAAATAGTTTCATGCCCCATCTCCCTTACATCCAGCTAGTAAGGATCACATAATTCCTAACAAAGTTTTGACACAGATTCCCAATTCGGGCATTCAGAACATATAGCACGTTGCTGTAAGCAAGCACATTCTCATTCAAAGTTGCAAGATAGTATGTAGGAACAAGTTTGTATAGGTATTTCAAAGATGCCCAGAACTGAGCGAAACTTGGTATGTGTCCAACTCCTAGAAATAACTTCATGCCCCATCTCCCTTACTTCCAGCTAGTAAGGATCACATAATTCCTAACAAAGTTTTGACACAGATTCCCTTTTCGGGCATTCAGAGCATATAGCACGTTGCTGTTAGCAAGCACATTCTCATTCAAAGTTGCAAGTTACTATGTAGGAACAAGTTTGTATAGGTATTTCTAAGATGCCCAGAACTGTGCTAAACTTCGTTTGTGTCCAACTCCTAGAAATACCTTCATCCCCCAACTCCCTTACTTCCAGCTAGTAAGGATCACATAATTCCTAACAAATTTTGACACAGATTCCCAATTCGGGCATTCAGAATATATAGCACGTTGCTGAAAGCAAGCACATTCTGATTCAAAGTTGCAAGTTAATATGTAGGAACAAGTTTGTATAGGTATTTCAAAGATGCCCAGAACTGAGCTAAACTTGGTATGTGTCCAACTCCTAGAAATAACTTCATGCCCCATCTCCCTTACTTCCAGCTAGTAAGGATCACATAATACCTAACAAAGATTTCACATATATTCCCAATTCGGGCATTCAGAACATATAGCACGTTGCTGTAAGCAAGCACATTCTCATTCAAAGATGCAAGTTACTATGTAGGAACAAGTTAGTATAGGTATTTCAAAGATGCCCAGAACTGAGCTAAACTTGGTATGTGTCCAACTCCTAGAAATAACTTCATGCTGCATCTCCCTTACTTCCAGCTAGTAAGGACCACATAATTCCTAACAAAGTTTTGACACAGATTCCCAATTCGGGCATACAGAACATATAGCACGTTGCTGTAAGCAAGCACATTCTCATTCAAAGTTGCAAGTTACTATGTAGGAACAAGTTTGTATAGGTATTTCAAAGATGCCCAGAACTGAGCTAAACTTGGTGTGTCTCCAACTCCTAGAAATAACTTCATGCCCCATCTCCCTTACTTCCAGCTAGTAAGGATCACATAATTCCTAACAAAGTTTTGACACAGATTCCCAATTCGGGCATTCAGAACATATAGCACGTTGCTGTAAGCAAGCACATTCTCATTCAAAGTTGCAAGTTACTATGTAGGAACAAGTTTGTATAGGTATTTCAAAGATGCCCAGAACTGAGCTAAACTTGGTATGTGTCCAACTCCTAGAAATAACTTCATGCCCCATCTCCCTTACTTCCAGCTAGTAAGGATCACATAATTCCTAACAAAGTTTTGACACAGATTGCCAATTCGGGCATTCAGAACATATAGCACGTTGCTGTAAGCAAGCACATTCTCATTCAAAGTTGCAAGTTACTATGTAGGAACAAGTTTGTATAGGTATTTCAAAGATGCCCAGAACTGAGCTAAACTTGGTATGTGTCCAACTCCTAGAAATAACTTCATCCCCCATCTCCCTTACTTCCAGCTAGTAAGGATCACATAATTCCTAACAAAGTTTTGACACAGATTCCCAATTCGGGCATTCAGAACATATAGCACGTTGCTGTAAGCAAGCACATTTTCATTCAAAGTTGCAAGTTCCTATGTAGGAAAATGTTTGTATAGGTATTTCAAAGATGCCCAGAACTGAGCTAAACTTGGTATGTGTCCAACTCCTAGAAATAACTTCATGCCCCATCTCCCTTACTTCCAGCTAGTAAGGATCACATAATTCCTAACAAAGTTTTGACACAGATTGCCAATTCGGGCATTCAGAACATATAGCACGTTGCTGCAAGCAAGCACATTCTCATTCAAAGTTGCAAGTTACTATGTAGGAACAAGTTTGTATAGGTATTTCAAACATGCCCAGAACTGAGCTAACCTTGGTATGTCTCCAACTCCAAGAAATAACTTCATGCCCCATCTCCCTTACTTCCAGCTAGTAAGGATCACATAATTCCTAACAAAGTTTTGACACAGATTCCCAATTCGGGCATTCAGAACATATAGCACGTTGCTGTAAGCAAGCACATTCTCATTCAAAGTTGCAAGTTACTATGTAGGAACAAGTTTGTATAGGTATTTCAAAGATGCCCAGAACTGAGCTAAACTTGGTATGTGTCCAACTCCTAGAAATAACTTCATGCCCCATCTCCCTTACTTCCAGATAGTAAGGATCACATAATTCCTAACAAAGTTTGGACACAGATTCCCAATTCGGGCATTCAGAACATATAGCACGTTGCTGTAAGCAAGCACATTCTCATTCAAAGTTGCAAGTTACTATGAAGGAACAAGTTTGTATAGGTATTTCAAAGATGCCCAGAACTGAGCTAAACTTGGTATGTGTCCAACTCCTAGAAATAATTTCATGCCCCATCTCACTTACTTCCAGCTAGTAAGGATCACATAATTCCTAACAAAGTTTTGACACAGATTCCCAATTCGGGCATTCAGAACATATAGCACGTTCCTGTAAGCAAGCACATTCTCATTCAAAGTTGCAAGATAGTATGTAGGAACAAGTTTGTATAGGTATTTCAAAGATGCCCAGAACTGAGCTAAACTTGGTATGTGTCCAACTCCTAGAAATAACTTTATGCCCCATCTCCCTTACTTCCAGCTAGTAAGGATCACATAATTCCTAACAAGTTTTGACACAGATTCCCAATTCGGGCATTCAGAAAATATAGCACGTTGCTGTAAGCAAGCACATTCTCATTCAAAGTTGCAAGTTACTACGTAGGAACAAGTTTGTATAGGTATTTCAAGGATGCTCAGAACTGAGCTAAACTTGGTATGTGTCCAACTCCTAGAAATACCTTCATCCCCCAACTCCCTTACATCCAGCTAGTAAGGATCACATAATTACTAACAAATTTTGACACAGATTCCCAATTCGGGCATTCAGAACATATAGCACGTTGCTAAAGCAAGCACATTCTCATTCAAAGTTGCAAGTTACTATGTAGGAACAAGTTTGTATAGGTATTTCAAAGATGCCCATAACTGAGCTAAACTTGGTATGTGTCCAACTCCTAGAAATAACTTCATGCCCCATCTCCCTTACTTCCAGCTAGTAAGGATCACATAATTCCTAACAAAGTTCTGACACAGATTCCCAATTCGGGCATTCAGAACATATAGCACGTTGCTGTAAGCAAGCACATTCTCATTCAAAGTTGCAAGTTACTATGTAGGAACAAGCTTGTATAGGTATTTCAAAGATGCCCAGAACTGAGCTAAACTTGGTATGTGTCCAACTCCTAGAAATAACTTCATGCCCCATCTCCCTTAATTCCAGCTAGTAAGGATCACATAATTCCTAACAAAGTTTTGACACAGATTGCCAATTCGGGCATTCAGAACATATAGCACGTTGCTGTAAGCAAGCACATTCTCATTCAAAGATGCAAGTTACTATGTAGGAACAAGTTTGTATAGGTATTTCAAAGATGCCCAGAACTGAGCCAAACTTGGTATGTGTCCAACTCCTAGAAATAACTTCATGCCCCATCTCCCTTACTTCCAGCTAGTAAGGATCACATAATTCCTAACAAAGGTTTGACACAGATTCCCAATTCGGGCATTCAGAACATATAGCACGTTGCTGTAAGCAAGCACATTTTCATTCAAAGTTGCAAGTTACTATATAGGAACAAGTTTGCATAGGTATTTCAAAGATGCCCAGAACTGAGCTAAACTTGGTATGTGTCCAACTCCTAGAAATAACTTCATGCCCCATCTCCCTTACTTCCAGCTAGTAAGGATCACATAATTCCTAACAAAGTTTTGACACAGATTCCCAATTCGGGCATTCAGAACATATAGCACGTTGCTGTAAGCAAGCAGATTCTCATTCAAAGATGCAAGTTACTATGTAGGAACAAGTTTGTATAGGTATTTCAAAGATGCCCAGAACTGAGCTAAACTTGGTATGTGTCCAACTCCTAGAAATAACTTCATGCCCCATCTCCCTTACTTCCAGCTAGTAAGGATCACATAATTCCTAACAAAGTTTTGACACAGATTCCCAATTCGGGCATTCAGAACATATAGCAAGTTGCTGTAAGCAAGCACATTCTCATTCAAAGTTGCAAGTTACTATGTAGGAATAAGTTTGTATAGGTATTTCAAAGATGCCCAGAACTGAGCTAAACTTGGTATGTGTCCAACTCCTAGAAATATCTTCATGCCCCATCTCCCTTACTTCCAGCTAGTAAGGATCACAATATTCCTAACAAAGTTTTGACACAGATTGCCAATTCGGGCATTCAGAACATATAGCACGTTGCTGTAAGCAAGCACATTCTCATTCAAAGATGCAAGTTACTATGTAGGAACAAGTTTGTATAGGTATTTCAAAGATGCCCAGAACTGAGCTAAACTTGGTATGTGTCCAACTCATAGAAATAACTTCATGCCCCATCTCCCTTACTTCCAGCTAGTAAGGATCACATAATTCCTAACAAAGTTTTGACACAGATTGCCAATTCGGGCATTCAGAATATATAGCACGTTGCTGTAAGCAAGCACATTCTCATTCAAAGATGCAAGTTACTATGTAGGAACAAGTTTGTATAGGTATTTCAAAGATGCCCAGAACTGAGCTAAACTTGGTATGTGTCCAACTCCTAGAAATATCTTCATGCCCCATCTCCCTTACTTCCAGCTAGTAAGGATCACATAATTCCTAACAAAGTTTTGACACAGATTCCCAATTCGGGCATTCAGAACATATAGCACGTTGCTGTAAGCAAGCACATTTTCATTCAAAGTTGCAAGTTACTATGTAGGAACAAGTTTGTATAGGTATTTCAAAGATGCCCAGAACTGAGCTAAACTTGGTATGTGTCCACCTCCTAGAACTAACTTCATGCCCCATCTCCCTTACTTCCAGCTAGTAAGGATCACATAATTCCTAACAAAGTTTTGACACAGATTGCCAATTCGGGCATTCAGAACATATAGCACGTTGCTGTAAGCAAGCACATTCTCATTCAAAGATGCAAGTTACTATGTAGGAACAAGTTTGTGTAGGTATTTCAAAGATGCCCAGAACTGAGCTAAACTTGGTATGTGTCCAACTCCTAGAAATAACTTCATGCCCCATCTCCCTTACTTCCAGCTAGTAAGGATCACATAATTCCTAACAAAATTTTGACACAGATTGCCAATTCCGGCATTCAGAACATATAGCACGTTGCTGTAAGCAAGCACATTCTCATTCAAAGATGCAAATTACTATGTAGGAACAAGTTACTATAGGTATTTCAAAGATCCACAGGACTGAGCTAAACTTGGTACGTGTCCAACTCCTAGAAATAACTTCATGCCCCATCTCCCTTACATCCAGCTAGTAAGGATCACATAATTCCTAACAAAGTTTTGACACACATTCCCTATTCCGGCATTCAGAACATATAGCACGTTGCTGTAAGCAAGCACATTTTCATTCAAAGATGCAAGTTACTATGTAGGAACAAGTTTGTATAGGTATTTCAAAGATGCCCAGAACTGAGCCAAACTTGGTATGTGTCCAACTCCTAGAAATAACTTCATGCCCCATCTCCCTTACTTCCAGCTAGTAAGGATCACATAATTCCTAACAAAGGTTTGACACAGATTCCCAATTCGGGCATTCAGAACATATAGCACGTTGCTGTAAGCAAGCACATTTTCATTCAAAGTTGCAAGTTCCTATGTAGGAACAAGTTTGTATAGGTATTTCAAAGATGCCCAGAACTGAGCTAAACTTGGTATGTGTCCAACTCCTAGAAATAATTTCATGCCCCATCTCACTTACTTCCAGCTAGTAAGGATCACATAATTCCTAACAAAGTTTTGACACAGATTCCCAATTCGGGCATTCAGAACATATAGCACGTTGCTGTAAGCAAGCACATTCTCATTCAAAGATGCAAGTTACTATGTAGGAACAAGTTTGTATAGGTATTTCAAAGATGCCCAGAACTGAGCTAAACTTGGTATGTGTCCAACTCCTAGAAATAACTTCATGCCCCATCTCCCTTACTTCCAGCTAGTAAGGATCACATAATTCCTAACAAAGTTTTGACACAGATTCCCAATTCGGGCATTCAGAACATATAGCACGTTGCTGTAAGCAAGCACATTCTCATTCAAAGTTGCAAGTTACTATGTAGGAACAAGTTTGTATAGGTATTTCTAAGATGCCCAGTACTGAGCTAAACTTGGTATGTGTCCAACTCCTAGAAATAACTTCATGCCCCATCTCCCTTACTTCCAGCTAGTAAGGATCACATAATTCCTAACAAAGTTTTGACACAGATTCTCTTTTCGGGCATTCAGAGCATATAGCACGTTGCTGTTAGCAAGCACATTCTCATTCAAAGTTGCAAGTTACTATGTAGGAACAAGTTTGTATAGGTATTTCTAAGATGCCCAGAACTGTGCTAAACTTCGTTTGTGTCCAACTCCTAGAAATACCTTCATCCCTCAACTCTCTTACTTCCAGCTAGTAAGGATCACATAATTCCTAACAAATTTTGACACAGATTCCCAATTCGGGCATTCAGAATATATAGCACGTTGCTGAATGCAAGCACATTCTGATTCAAAGTTGCAAGCTAATATGTAGGAACAAGTTTGTATAGGTATTTCAAAGATGCCCAGAACTGAGCTAAACTTGGTATGTGTCCAACTCCTAGAAATAACTTCATGCCCCATCTCCCTTACTTCCAGCTAGTAAGGATCACATAATACCTAACAAAGATTTCACACATATTCCCAATTCGGGCATTCAGAACATATAGCACGTTGCTGTAAGCAAGCACATTCTCATTCAAAGATGCAACTTACTATGTAGGAACAAGTTAGTATAGGTATTTCAAAGATGCCCAGAACTGAGCTAAACTTGGTATGTGTCCAACTCCTAGAAATAACTTCATGCTGCATCTCCCTTACTTCCAGCTAGTAAGGATCACATAATTCCTAACAAAGTTTTGACACAGATTCCCAATTTGGGCATACAGAACATATAGCACGTTGCTGTAAGCAAGCACATTCTCATTCAAAGTTGCAAGTTACTATGTAGGAACAAGTTTGTATAGGTATTTCTAAGATGCCCAGAACTGAGCTAAACTTGGTGTGTCTCCAACTCCTAGAAATAACTTCATGCCGCATCTCCCTTACTTCCAGCTAGTAAGGATCACATAATTCCTAAAAAAGTTTTGACACAGATTCCCAATTCGGGCATTCAGAACATATAGCACGTTGCTGTAAGCAAGCACATTCTCATTTAAAGTTGCAAGCTACTATGTAGGAACAAGTTTGTATAGGTATTTCAAAGATGCCCAGAACTGAGCTAAACTTGGTATGTGTCCAACTCCTAGAAATAATTTCATGCCCCATCTCACTTACTTCCAGCTAGTAAGGATCACATAATTCCTAACAAAGTTTTGACACAGATTCCCAATTCGGGCATTCAGAACATATAGCACGTTGCTGTAAGCAAGCACATTCTCATTCAAAGTTGCAAGTTACTATGTAGGAACAAGTTTGTATAGGTATTTCAAAGATGCCCAGAACTGAGCTAAACTTGGTATGTGTCCAACTCCTAGAAATAACTTCATGCCCCATCTCCCGTACTTCCAGATAGTAAGGATCACATAATTCCTAACAAAGTTTTGACACAGATTCCCAATTCGGGCATTCAGAACATATAGCACGTTGCTGTAAGCAAGCACATTCTCATTCAAAGATGCAAGTTACTATGTAGGAACAAGTTTGTATAGGTATTTCAAAGATGCCCAGAACTGAGCTAAACTTGGTATGTGTCCAACTCCTAGAAATAACTTCATGCCCCATCTCCCTTACTTCCAGCTAGTAAGGATCACATAATTCCTAACAAAGTTTTGACACAGATTCCCAAATCGGGCATTCAGAACATATAGCACGTTGCTGCAAGCAAGAACATTCTCATTCAAAGTTGCAAGTTACTATGTAGGAACAAGTTTGTATAGGTATTTCAAAGATGCCCAGAACTGAGCTAAACTTGGTATGTGTCCAACTCCTAGAAATAACTTCATGCCCCATCTCCCTTACTTCCAGCTAGTAAGGATCACATAATTCCTAACAAAGTTTTGACACAGATTCCCAATTCGGGCATTCAGAACATATAGCACGTTGCTGTAAGCAAGCAGATTCTCATTCAAAGATGCAAGTTACTATGTAGGAACAAGTTTGTATAGGTATTTCAAAGATGCCCAGAACTGAGCTAAACTTGGTATGTGTCCAACTCCTAGAAATAACTTCATGCCCCATCTCCCTTACTTCCAGCTAGTAAGGATCACATTATTCCTAACAAAGTTTTGACACAGATTGCCAATTCGGGCATTCAGAACATATAGCACGTTGCTGTAAGCAAGCACATTCTCATTCAAAGATGCAAGTTACTATGTAGGAACAAGTTTGTGTAGGTATTTCAAAGATGCCCAGAACTGAGCTAAACTTGGTATGTGTCCAACTCCTAGAAATAACTTCATGCCCCATCTCCCTTACTTCCAGCTAGTAAGGATCACATAATTCCTAACAAAGTTTTGACACAGATTCCCTATTCCGGCATTCAGAACATATAGCACGTTGCTGTAAGCAAGCACATTCTCATTCAAAGATGCAAGTTACTATGTAGGAACAAGTTTGTATAGGTATTTCAAAGATGCCCAGAACTGAGCCAAACTTGGTATGTGTCCAACTCCTAGAAATAACTTCATGCCCCATCTCCCTTACTTCCAGCTAGTAAGGATCACATAATTCCTAACAAAGGTTTGACACAGATTCCCAATTCGGGCATTCAGAACATATAGCACGTTGCTGTAAGCAAGCACCTTTTCATTCAAAGTTGCAAGTTACTATGTAGGAACAAGTTTGTATAGGTATTTCAAAGATGCCCAGAACTGAGCTAAACTTGGTATGTGTCCAACTCCTAGAAATAATTTCATGCCCCATCTCCCTTACATCCAGCTAGTAAGGATCACATAATTCCTAACAAAGTTTTGACACAGATTCCCAATTCGGGCATTCAGAACATATAGCACGTTGCTGTAAGCAAGCACATTCTCATTCAAAGTTGCAAGATAGTATGTAGGAACAAGTTTGTATAGGTATTTCAAAGATGCCCAGAACTGAGCTAAACTTGGTATGTGTCCAACTCCTAGAAATAACTTCATGCCCCATCTCCCTTACTTCCAGCTAGTAAGGATCACATAATTCCTAACAAAGTTTTGACACAGATTCCCTTTTCGGGCATTCAGAGCATATAGCACGTTGCTGTTAGCAAGCACATTCTCATTCAAAGTTGCAAGTTACTATGTAGGAACAAGTTTGTATAGGTATTTCTAAGATGCCCAGAACTGTGCTAAACTTCGTTTGTGTCCAACTCCTAGAAATACCTTCATCCCCCAACTCCCTTACTTCCAGCTAGTAAGGATCACATAATTCCTAACAAATTTTGACACAGATTCCCAATTCGGGCATTCAGAATATATAGCACGTTGCTGAAAGCAAGCACATTCTGATTCAAAGTTGCAAGTTAATATGTAGGAACAAGTTTGTATAGGTATTTCAAAGATGCCCAGAACTGAGCTAAACTTGGTATGTGTCCAACTCCTAGAAATAACTTCATGCCCCATCTCCCTTACTTCCAGCTAGTAAGGATCACATAATACCTAACAAAGATTTCACATATATTCCCAATTCGGGCATTCAGAACATATAGCACGTTGCTGTAAGCAAGCACATTCTCATTCAAAGATGCAAGTTACTATGTAGGAACAAGTTAGTATAGGTATTTCAAAGATGCCCAGAACTGAGCTAAACTTGGTATGTGTCCAACTCCTAGAAATAACTTCATGCTGCATCTCCCTTACTTCCAGCTAGTAAGGACCACATAATTCCTAACAAAGTTTTGACACAGATTCCCAATTCGGGCATACAGAACATATAGCACGTTGCTGTAAGCAAGCACATTCTCATTCAATGTTGCAAGTTACTATGTAGGAACAAGTTTGTATAGGTATTTCAAAGATGCCCAGAACTGAGCTAAACTTGGTGTGTCTCCAACTCCTAGAAATAACTTCATGCCCCATCTCCCTTACTTCCAGCTAGTAAGGATCACATAATTCCTAACAAAGTTTTGACACAGATTCCCAATTCGGGCATTCAGAACATATAGCACGTTGCTGTAAGCAAGCACATTCTCATTCAAAGTTGCAAGTTACTATGTAGGAACAAGTTTGTATAGGTATTTCAAAGATGCCCAGAACTGAGCTAAACTTGGTATGTGTCCAACTCCTAGAAATAACTTCATGCCCCATCTCCCTTACTTCCAGCTAGTAAGGATCACATAATTCCTAACAAAGTTTTGACACAGATTCCCAATTCGGGCATTCAGAACATATAGCACGTTGCTGTAAGCAAGCACATTCTCATTCAAAGTTGCAAGTTACTATGTAGGAACAAGTTTGTATAGGTATTTCAAAGATGCCCAGAACTGAGCTAAACTTGGTATGTGTCCAACTCCTAGAAATAACTTCATGCCCCATCTCCCTTACTTCCAGTTAGTAAGGATCACATAATTCCTAACAAAGTTTTGACACAGATTCCCTTTTCGGGCATTCAGAGCATATAGCACGTTGCTGTAAGCAAGCACATTCTCATTCAAAGTTGCAAGTTACTATGTAGGAACAAGTTTGTATAGGTATTTCTAAGATGCCCAGAACTGTGCTAAACTTCGTTTGTGTCCAACTCCTAGAAATACCTTCATCCCCCAACTCCCTTACTTCCAGCTAGTAAGGATCACATAATTCCTAACAAATTTTGACACAGATTCCCAATTCGGGCATTCAGAACATATAGCACGTTGCTGAAAGCAAGCACATTCTCATTCAAAGTTGCAAGTTAATATGCAGGAACAAGTTTGTATAGGTATTTCAAAGATGCCCAGAACTGAGCTAAACTTGGTGTGTGTCCAACTCCTAGAAATAACTTCATGCCCCATCTCCCTTACTTCCAGCTAGTAAGGATCACATAATTCCTAACAAAGATTTCACACATATTCCCAATTCGGGCATTCAGAACATATAGCACGTTGCTGTAAGCAAGCACATTCTCATTCAAAGATGCAAGTTACTATGTAGGAACAAGTTAGTATAGGTATTTCAAAGATGCCCAGAACTGAGCTAAACTTGGTATGTGTCCAACTCCTAGAAATAACTTCATGCTGCATCTCCCTTACTTCCAGGTAGTAAGTATCACATAATTCCTAACAAAGTTTTGACACAGATTCCCAATTCGGGCATACAGAACATATAGCACGTTGCTGTAAGCAAGCACATTCTCATTCAAAGTTGCAAGTTACTATGTAGGAACAAGTTTGTATAGGTATTTCAAAGATGCCCAGAACTGAGCTAAACTTGGTGTGTCTCCAACTCCTAGAAATAACTTCATGCCCCATCTCCCTTACTTCCAGCTAGTAAGGATCACATAATTCCTAACAAAGTTTTGACACAGATTCCCAATTCGGGCATTCAGAACATATAGCACGTTGCTGTAAGCAAGCACATTCTCATTCAAAGTTGCAAGTTACTATGTAGGAACAAGTTTGTATAGGTATTTCAAAGATGCCCAGAACTGAGCTAAACTTGGTATGTCTCCAACTCCAAGAAATAACTTCATGCCCCATCTCCCTTACTTTCAGCTAGTAAGGATCACGTAATTCCTAACAAAGTTTTGACACAGATTCCCAATTCGGGCATTCAGAACATATAGCACGTTGCTTTAAGCAAGCACATTCTAATTCAAAGTTGCAAGTTACTATGAAGGAACAAGTTTGTATAGGTATTTCAAAGATGC
The DNA here is from genome assembly GCF_020826845.1 of Diceros bicornis minor. Classification (NCBI taxonomy): domain Eukaryota; kingdom Metazoa; phylum Chordata; class Mammalia; order Perissodactyla; family Rhinocerotidae; genus Diceros; species Diceros bicornis. The sequence continues at coordinate 700,987 of NC_080751.1, read as the reverse complement.
CCAGAACTGAGCTAAACTTGGTATGTGTCCAACTCCTAGAAGTAACTTCATGCCCCATCTCCCTTACTTCCAGCTAGTAAGGATCACGTAATTCCTAACAAAGTTGTGACACAGATTCCCAATTCGGGCATTCAGAACATATAGCACGTTGCTGTAAGCAAGCACATTTTGATTCAAAGTTGCAAGTTACTATGTCGGAACAAGTTTGTATAGGTATTTCAAAGATGCCCAGAACTGAGCTACACTTGGTGTGTCTCCAACTCCTAGAAATAACTTCATGCCCCATCTCCCTTACTTCCAGCTAGTAAGGATCACATAATTCCTAAAATTTTGACACAGATTCCCAATTCGGGCATTCAGAACATATAGCACGTTGCTGTAAGCAAGCACATTGTCATTCAAAGTTGCAAGTTACTATGTAGGAACAAGTTTGTATAGGTATTTCAAAGATGCCCAGAACTGAGCTAAACTTGGTATGTGTCCAACTCCTAGAAATAACTTCATGCCCCATCTCCCTTACTTCTAGCTAGTAAGGATCACATAATTCCTAACAAAGTTTGGACACAGATTCCCAATTCGGGCATTCTGAACATATAGCAAGTTGCTGTAAGCAAGCACATTCTCATTCAAAGTTGCAAGTTACTATGTAGGAACAAGTTTGTATAGGTATTTCAAAGATGCCCAGAACTGAGCTAAACTTGGTATGTGTCCAACTCCTAGAAATATCTTCATGCCCCATCTCCCTTACTTCCAGCTAGTAAGGATCACATAATTCCTAACAAAGTTTTGACACAGATTGCCAATTCGGGCATTCAGAACATATAACAGGTTGCTGTAAGCAAGCAGATTCTCATTCAAAGATGCAAGTTACTATGTAGGAACAAGTTTGTATAGGTATTTCAAAGATGCCCAGAACTGAGCTAAACTTGGTATGTGTCCAACTCCTAGAAATAACTTCATGCCCCATCTCCCTTACTTCCAGCTAGTAAGGATCACATAATTCCTAACAAAGTTTTGACACAGATTGCCAATTCGGGCATTCAGAACATATAGCACGTTGCTGTAAGCAAGCACATTCTCATTCAAAGATGCAAGTTACTATGTAGGAACAAGTTTGTATAGGTATTTCAAAGATGCCCAGAACTGAGCTAAACTTGGTATGTGTCCAACTCCCAGAAATAACTTCATGCCCCATCTCCCTTACTTCCAGCTAGTAAGGATCACATAATTCCTAACAAAGTTTTGACACAGATTGCCAATTCGGGCATTCAGAACATATAGCACGTTGCTGTAAGCAAGCACATTTTCATTCAAAGTTGCAAGTTACTATGTAGGAACAAGATTGTATAGGTATTTCAAAGATGCCCAGAACTGAGCTAAACTTGGTATGTGTCCAACTCCTAGAAATAACTTCATGCCCCATCTCCCTTACTTCCAGCTAGTAAGGATCACATAATTCCTTACAAAGTTTTGACACAGATTGCCAATTCGGGCATTCAGAACACATAGCACGTTGCTGTAAGCAAGCACATTCTCATTCAAAGATGCAAGTTACTATGTAGTTACAAGTTTGTATAGGTATTTCAAAGATGCCCAGAACTGAGCTAAACTTGGTATGTGTCGAACTCCTAGAAATAACTTCATGCCCCATCTCCCTTACTTCCAGCTAGTAAGGATCACATAATTCCTAACAAAGTTTTGACACAGATTGCCAATTCCGGCATTCAGAACATATAGCACGTTGCTGTAAGCAAGCACATTCTCATTCAAAGATGCAAGTTACTATGTAGGAACAAGTTTCTATAGGTATTTCAAAGATGCACAGGACTGAGCTAAACTTGGTACTTGTCCAACTCCTAGAAATAACTTCATGCCCCATCTCCCTTACATCCAGCTAGTAAGGATCACATAATTCCTAACAAAGTTTTGACACAGATTCCCTATTCCGGCATTCAGAACATATAGCACGTTGCTGTAAGCAAGCACATTTTCATTCAAAGATGCAAGTTACTATGTAGGAACAAGTTAGTATAGGTATTTCAAAGATGCCCAGAACTGAGCTAAACTTGGTATGTGTCCAACTCCTAGAAATAACTTCATGCTGCATCTCCCTTACTTCCAGCTAGTAAGGATCACATAATTCCTAACAAAGTTTTGACACAGATTCCCAATTCGGGCATACAGAACATATAGCACGTTGCTGTAAGCAAGCACATTCTCATTCAAAGTTGCAAGTTACTATGTAGGAACAAGTTTGTATAGGTATTTCAAAGATGCCCAGAACTGAGCTAAACTTGGTGTGTCTCCAACTCCTAGAAATAACTTCATGCCCCATCTCCCTTACTTCCAGCTAGTAAGGATCACATAATTCCTAACAAAGTTTTGACACAGATTCCCAATTCGGGCATTCAGAACATATAGCACGTTGCTGTAAGCAAGCACATTCTCATTCAAAGTTGCAAGTTACTATGTAGGAACAAGTTTGTATAGGTATTTCAAAGATGCCCAGAACTGAGCTAAATTTGGTATGTGTCCAACTCCTAGAAATAATTTCATGCCCCATCTCACTTACTTCCAGCTAGTAAGGATCACATAATTCCTAACAAAGTTTTGACACAGATTCCCAATTCGGGCATTCAGAACATATAGCACGTTGCTGTAAGCAAGCACATTCTCATTCAAAGTTGCAAAATAGTATGTAGGAACAAGTTTATATAGGTATTTCAAAGATGCCCAGAACTGAGCTAAACTTGGTATGTGTCCAACTCCTAGAAATAACTTCATGCCCCATCTCCCTTACTTATAGCTAGTAAGGATCACATAATTCCTAACAAAGTTTTGACACAGATTCCCAATTCGGGCATTCAGAACATATAGCACGTTGCTGTAAGCAAGCACATTCTCATTCAAAGTTGCAAGTTACTATGTAGGAACAAGTTTGTATAGGTATTTCAAAGATGCCCAGAACTGAGCTAAACTTGGTATGTCTCCAACTCCAAGAAATAACTTCATGCCCCATCTCCCTTACTTTCAGCTAGTAAGGATCACGTAATTCCTAACAAAGTTTTGACACAGATTCCCAATTCGGGCATTCAGAACATATAGCACGTTGCTTTAAGCAAGCACATTCTAATTCAAAGTTGCAAGTTACTATGAAGGAACAAGTTTGTATAGGTATTTCAAAGATGCCCAGAACTGAGCTAAACTTGGTATGTGTCCAACTCCTAGAAATAACTTCATGCCCCATCTCCCTTACTTCCAGCTAGTAAGGATCACGTAATTCCTAACAAAGTTTGGACACAGATTCCCAATTCGGGCATTCAGAACATATAGCACGTTGCTGTAAGCAAGCACATTTTGATTCAAAGTTGCAAGTTACTATGTAGGAACAAGTTTGTATAGGTATTTCAAAGATGCCCAGAACTGAGCTAAACTTGGTGTGTCTCCAACTCCTAGAAATAACTTCATGCCCCATCTCCCTTACTTCCAGCTAGTAAGGATCACATAATTCCTAAAAAAGTTTGACACAGATTCCCAATTCGGGCATTCAGAACATATAGCACGTTGCTGTAAGCAAGCACATTCTCATTCAAAGTTGCAAGTTACTATGTAGGAACAAGTTTGTATAGGTATTTCAAAGATGCCCAGAACTGAGCTAAACTTGGTATGTGTCCAACTCCTAGAAATAATTTCATGCCCCATCTCACTTACTTCCAGCTAGTAAGGATCACATAATTCCTAACAACGTTTTGACACAGATTCCCAATTCGGGCATTCAGAACATATAGCACGTTGCTGTAAGCAAGCACATTCTCATTCAAAGTTGCAAGTTACTATGTAGGAACAAGTTTGTATAGGTATTTCAAAGATGCCCAGAACTGAGCTAAACTTGGTATGTGTCCAACTCCTAGAAATAACTTCATGCCCCATCTCCCGTACTTCCAGCTAGTAAGGATCACATAATTCCTAACAAAGTTTTGACACAGATTCCCAATTAGGGCATTCAGAACATATAGCACGTTGCTGTAAGCAAGCACATTCTCATTCAAAGATGCAAGTTACTATGTAGGAACAAGTTTGTATAGGTATTTCAAAGATGCCCAGAACTGAGCTAAACTTGGTATGTGTCCAACTCCTAGAAATAACTTCATGCCCCATCTCCCTTACTTCCAGCTAGTAAGGATCACATAATTCCTAACAAAGTTTTGACACAGATTCCCAATTCGGGCATTCAGAACATATAGCACGTTGCTGTAAGCAAGCACATTCTCATTCAAAGTTGCAAAATAGTATGTAGGAACAAGTTTATATAGGTATTTCAAAGATGCCCAGAACTGAGCTAAACTTGGTATGTGTCCAACTCCTAGAAATAACTTCATGCCCCATCTCCCTTACTTATAGCTAGTAAGGATCACATAATTCCTAACAAAGTTTTGACACAGATTCCCAATTCGGGCATTCAGAACATATAGCACGTTGCTGTAAGCAAGCACATTCTCATTCAAAGTTGCAAGTTACTATGTAGGAACAAGTTTGTATAGGTATTTCAAAGATGCCCAGAACTGAGCTAAACTTGGTATGTCTCCAACTCCAAGAAATAACTTCATGCCCCATCTCCCTTACTTTCAGCTAGTAAGGATCACGTAATTCCTAACAAAGTTTTGACACAGATTCCCAATTCGGGCATTCAGAACATATAGCACGTTGCTTTAAGCAAGCACATTCTAATTCAAAGTTGCAAGTTACTATGAAGGAACAAGTTTGTATAGGTATTTCAAAGATGCCCAGAACTGAGCTAAACTTGGTATGTGTCCAACTCCTAGAAATAACTTCATGCCCCATCTCCCTTACTTCCAGCTAGTAAGGATCACGTAATTCCTAACAAAGTTTGGACACAGATTCCCAATTCGGGCATTCAGAACATATAGCACGTTGCTGTAAGCAAGCACATTTTGATTCAAAGTTGCAAGTTACTATGTAGGAACAAGTTTGTATAGGTATTTCAAAGATGCCCAGAACTGAGCTAAACTTGGTGTGTCTCCAACTCCTAGAAATAACTTCATGCCCCATCTCCCTTACTTCCAGCTAGTAAGGATCACATAATTCCTAAAAAAGTTTGACACAGATTCCCAATTCGGGCATTCAGAACATATAGCACGTTGCTGTAAGCAATCACATTCTCATTCAAAGTTGCAAGTTACTATGTAGGAACAAGTTTGTATAGGTATTTCAAAGATGCCCAGAACTGAGCTAAACTTGGTATGTGTCCAACTCCTAGAAATAATTTCATGCCCCATCTCACTTACTTCCAGCTAGTAAGGATCACATAATTCCTAACAACGTTTTGACACAGATTCCCAATTCGGGCATTCAGAACATATAGCACGTTGCTGTAAGCAAGCACATTCTCATTCAAAGTTGCAAGTTACTATGTAGGAACAAGTTTGTATAGGTATTTCAAAGATGCCCAGAACTGAGCTAAACTTGGTATGTGTCCAACTCCTAGAAATAACTTCATGCCCCATCTCCCGTACTTCCAGCTAGTAAGGATCACATAATTCCTAACAAAGTTTTGACACAGATTCCCAATTAGGGCATTCAGAACATATAGCACGTTGCTGTAAGCAAGCACATTCTCATTCAAAGATGCAAGTTACTATGTAGGAACAAGTTTGTATAGGTATTTCAAAGATGCCCAGAACTGAGCTAAACTTGGTATGTGTCCAACTCCTAGAAATAACTTCATGCCCCATCTCCCTTACTTCCAGCTAGTAAGGATCACATAATTCCTAACAAAGTTTTGACACAGATTCCCAAATCGGGCATTCAGAACATATAGCACGTTGCTGCAAGCAAGAACATTCTCATTCAAAGTTGCAAGTTACTATGTAGGAACAAGTTTGTATAGGTATTTCAAAGATGCCCAGAACTGAGCTAAACTTGGTGTGTCTCCAACTCCTAGAAATAACTTCATGCCCCATCTCCCTTACTTCCAGCTAGTAAGGATCACATAATTCCTAACAAAGTTTTGACACAGATTCCCAATTCTGGCATTCAGAACATATAGCACGTTGCTGTAAGCAAGCACATTCTCATTCAAAGTTGCAAGTTACTATGTAGGAACAAGTTTGTATAGGTATTTCAAAGATGCCCAGAACTGAGCTAAACTTGGTATGTGTCCAACTCCTAGAAATAATTTCATGCCCCATCTCACTTACTTCCAGCTAGTAAGGATCACATAATTCCTAACAAAGTTTTGACACAGATTCCCAATTCGGGCATTCAGAACATATAGCACGTTGCTGTAAGCAAGCACATTCTCATTCAAAGTTGCAAGATAGTATGTAGGAACAAGTTTATATAGGTATTTCAAAGATGCCCAGAACTGAGCTAAACTTGGTATGTGTCCAACTCCTAGAAATAACTTCATGCCCCATCTCCCTTACTTCCAGGTAGTAAGGATCACATAATTCCTAACAAAGTTTTGACACAGATTCCCAATTCGGGCATTCAGAACATATAGCACGTTGCTGTAAGCAAGCACATTCTCATTCAAATTTGCAAGTTACTATGTAGGAACAAGTTTGTATAGGTATTTCAAAGATGCCCAGAACTGAGCTAAACTTGGTATGTGTCCAACTCCTAGAAATAACTTCATGCCCCATCTCCCTTACTTCCAGCTAGTAAGGATCACATAATTCCTAACAATGTTTTGACACAGATTCCCTTTTCGGGCATTCAGAGCATATAGCACGTTGCTGTAAGCAAGCACATTCTCATTCAAAGTTGCAAGTTACTATGTAGGAACAAGTTTGTATAGGTATTTCTAAGATGCCCAGAACTGTGCTAAACTTCGTTTGTGTCCAACTCCTAGAAATTCCTTCATCCCCCAACTCCCTTACTTCCAGCTAGTAAGGATCACATAATTCCTAACAAATTTTGACACAGATTCCCAATTCGGGCATTCAGAACATATAGCACGTTGCTGAAAGCAAGCACATTCTCATTCAAAGTTGCAAGTTAATATGTAGGAACAAGTTTGTATAGGTATTTCAAAGATGCCCAGAACTGAGCTAAACTTGGTATGTGTCCAACTCCTAGAAATAACTTCATGCCCCATCTCCCTTACTTCCAGCTAGTAAGGATCACATAATTCCTAACAAAGATTTCACACATATTCCCAATTCGGGCATTCAGAACATATAGCACGTTGCTGTAAGCAAGCACATTTTGATTCAAAGTTGCAAGTTACTATGTAGGAACAAGTTTGTATAGGTATTTCAAAGATGCCCAGAACTGAGCTAAACTTGGTATGTGTCCAACTCCTAGAAATAACTTCATGCCCCATCTCCCTTACTTCCAGCTAGTAAGGATCACATAATTCCTAACAAAGATTTGACACAGATTCCCAATTCGGGCATTCAGAACATATAGCACGTTGCTGTAAGCAAGCAGATTCTCATTCAAAGATGCAAGTTACTATGTAGGAACAAGTTTGTATAGGTATTTCAAAGATGCCCAGAACTGAGCTAAACTTGGTATGTGTCCAACTCCTAGAAATAACTTCATGCCCCATCTCCCTTACTTCCAGCTAGTAAGGATCACACAATTCCTAACAAAGGTTTGACACAGATTCCCAATTCGGGCATTCAGAACATATAGCACGTTGCTGTATGCAAGCACATTCTCATTCAAAGATGCAAGTTACTATGTAGGAACAAGTTTGTATAGGTATTTCAAAGATGCCCAGAACTGAGCTAAACTTGGTATGTGTCCAACTCCTAGAAATAACTTCATGCCCCATCTCCCTTACTTCCAGCTAGTAAGGATCACATAATTCCTAACAAAGTTTTGACACAGATTGCCAATTCAGGCATTCAGAACATATAGCACGTTGCTGTAAGCAAGCACATTCTCATTCAACGATGCAAGTTACTATGTAGGAACAAGTTTGTATAGGTATTTCAAAGATGCCCAGAACTGAGCTAAACTTGGTATGTGTCCAACTCCTAGAAATAACTTCATGCCCCATCTCCCTTACTTCCAGCTAGTAAGGATCACATAATTCCTAACAAAGTTTTACACAGATTGCCAATTCGGGCATTCAGAACATATAGCACGTTGCTGTAAGCAAGCAGGTTCTCATTCAAAGATGCAAGTTACTATGTAGGAACAAGTTTGTATAGGTATTTCAAAGATGCCCAGAACTGAGCTAAACTTGGTATGTGTCCAACTCCTAGAAATAACTTCATGCCCCATCTCCCTTACTTCCAGCTAGTAAGGATCACACAATTCCTAACAAAGGTTTGACACAGATTCCCAATTCGGGCATTCAGAACATATAGCACGTTGCTGTATGCAAGCACATTCTCATTCAAAGATGCAAGTTACTATGTAGGAACAAGTTTGTATAGGTATTTCTAAGATGCCCAGAACTGAGCTAAACTTGGTATGTGTCCAACTCCTAGAAATAACTTCATGCCCCATCTCCCTTACTTCCAGCTAGTAAGGATCACACAATTCCTAACAAAGTTTTGACACAGATTCCCAATTCGGGCATTCAGAACATATAGCAAGTTGCTGTAAGCAAGCACATTCTCATTCAAAGTTGCAAGTTACTATGTAGGAACAAGTTTGTATAGGTATTTCAAAGATGCCCAGAACTGAGCTAAACTTGGTATGTGTCCAACTCCTAGAAATAACTACATCCCCCATCTCCCTTACTTCCAGCTAGTAAGGATCACATAATTCCTAACAAAGTTTTGACACAGATTCCCAATTCGGGCATTCAGAACATATAGCACGTTGCTGTAAGCAAGTACATTTTCATTCAAAGTTGCAAGTTACTATGTAGGAAAAAGTTTGTATAGGTATTTCAAAGATGCCCAGAACTGAGCTAAACTTGGTATGTATCCAACTCCTAGAAATAACTTCATGCCCCATCTCCCTTACTTCCAGCTAGTAAGGATCACATAATTCCTAACAAAGTTTTGACACAGATTGCCAATTCGGGCATTCAGAACATATAGCACGTTTCTGTAAGCAAGCACATTTTCATTCAAAGTTGCAATTTACTATGTAGGAGCAAGTTTGTATAGGTATTTCAAAGATGCCCAGAACTGAGCTAAACTTGGTATGTGTCCAACTCCTAGAAATAACTTCATGCCCCATCTCCCTTACTTCCAGCTAGTAAGGATCACATAATTCCTAACAAAGTTTTGACACAGATTCCCAATTCGGGCATTCAGAACATATAGCACGTTGCTGTAAGCAAGCAGATTCTCATTCAAAGATGCAAGTTACTATGTAGGAACAAGTTTGTATAGGTATTTCAAAGATGCCCAGAACTGAGCTAAACTTGGTATGTGTCCAACTCCTAGAAATAACTTCATGCCCCATCTCCCTTACTTCCAGCTAGTAAGGATCACATAATTCCTAACAAAGTTTTGACACAGATGGCCAATTCGGGCATTCAGAACATAGAGCACGTTGCTGTAAGCAAGCAGATTCTCATTCAAAGATGCAAGTTACTATGTAGGAACAAGTTTGTATAGGTATTTCAAAGATGCCCAGAACTGAGCTAAACTTGGTATGTGTCCAACTCCTAGAAATAACTTCATGCTCCATCTCCCTTACTTCCAGCTAGTAAGGATCACATAATTCCTAACAAAGTTTTGACACAGATTCCCAAATCGGGCATTCAGAACATATAGCACGTTGCTGCAAGCAAGCACATTCTCATTCAAAGTTGCAAGTTACTATGTAGGAACAAGTTTGTATCGGTATTTCAAAGATGCCCAGAACTGAGCTAAACTTGGTATGTGTCCAACTCCTAGAAATAACTTCATGCCCCATCTCCCTTACTTCCAGCTAGTAAGGATCACATAATTCCTAACAAAGTTTTGACACAGATTCCCAATTCGGGCATTCAGAACATATAGCACGTTGCTGTAAGCAAGCACATTCTCATTCAAAGATGCAAGTTACTATGTAGGAACAAGTTTGTATAGGTATTTCAAAGATGCCCAGAACTGAGCTAAACTTGGTATGTGTCCAACTCCTAGGAATAACTTCATGCCCCATCTCCCTTACTTCCAGCTAGTAAGGATCACATAATTCCTAACAAAGTTTTGAAACAGATTGCCAATTCGGGCATTCAGAACATATAGCACGTTGCTGTAAGCAAGCACATTCTCATTCAAAGATGCAAGTTACTATGTAGGAACAAGTTTGTATAGGTATTTCAAAGATGCCCAGAACTGAGCTAAACTTGGTATGTGTCCAACTCCTAGAAATAACTTCATGCCCCATCACCCTTACTTCCAGCTCGTAAGGATCACATAATTCCTAACAAAGTTTTGACACAGATTCCCAATTCGGGCATTCAGAACATATAGCACGTTGCTGTAAGCAAGCACCTTTTCATACAAAGTTGCAAGTTACTATGTAGGAACAAGTTTGTATAGGTATTTCAAAGATGCCCAGAACTGAGCTAAACTTGGTATGTGTCCAACTCCTAGAAATAACTTCATGCCCCATCTCCCTTACTTCCAGCTAGTAAGGATCACATAATTCCTAACAAAGTTTTGACACAGATTGCCAATTCGGGCATTCAGAACATATAGCACGTTGCTGTAAGCAAGCACATTCTCATTCAAAGATGCAAGTTACTATGTAGGAACAAGTTTGTATAGGTATTTCAAAGATGCCCAGAACTGAGCTAAACTTGGTATGTGTCCAACTCCTAGAAATAACTTCATGTTCCATCTCCTTTACTTCCAGCTAGTAAGGATCACATAATTCCTAACAAAGTTCTGACACAGATTCCCAATTCGGTCATTCAGAACATATAGCTCGTTGCTGTAAGCAAGCACATTCTCATTCAAAGTTGCAAGTTACTATGTAGGAACAAGTTTGTATAGGTATTTCAAAGATGCCCAGAACTGAGCTAAACTTGGTATGTGTCCAACTCCTAGAAATAACTTCATGCCCCATCTCCCTTACTTCCAGCTAGTAAGGATCACATAATTCCTAATAAAGTTTTGACACAGATTGCCAATTCGGGCATTCAGAACATATAGCACGTTGCTGTAAGCAAGCACATTCTCATTCAAAGATGCAAGTTACTATGTAGGAACAAGTTTGTATAGGTATTTCAAAGATGCCCAGAACTGAGCTAAACTTGGTATGTGTCCAACTCCTAGAAATAACTTCATGCCCCATCTCCCTTACTTCCAGCTAGTAAGGATCACATAATTCCTAACAAAGTTTTGACACAGATTCCCAAATCGGGCATTCAGAACATATAGCACGTTGCTGTAAGCAAGCAGATTCTCATTCAAAGATGCAAGTTACTATGTAGGAACAAGTTTGTATAGGTATTTCAAAGATGCCCAGAACTGAGCTAAACTTGGTATGTGTCCAACTCCTAGAAATAACTTCATGCCCCATCTCCCTTACTTCCAGCTAGTAAGGATCACATAATTCCTAACAAAGTTTTGACACAGATTCCCAAATCGGGCATTCAGAACATATAGCACGTTGCTGTAAGCAAGCAGATTCTCATTCAAAGATGCAAGTTACTATGTAGGAACAAGTTTGTATAGGTATTTCAAAGATGCCCAGAACTGAGCTAAACTTGGTATGTATCCAACTCCTAGAAATAACTTCATGCCCCATCTCCCTTACTTCCAGCTAGTAAGGATCACATAATTCCTAACAAAGTTTTGACACAGATTGCCAATTCGGGCATTCAGAACATATAGCACGTTTCTGTAAGCAAGCACATTTTCATTCAAAGTTGCAATTTACTATGTAGGAGCAAGTTTGTATAGGTATTTCAAAGATGCCCAGAACTGAGCTAAACTTGGTATGTGTCCAACTCCTAGAAATAACTTCATGCCCCATCTCCCTTACTTCCAGCTAGTAAGGATCACATAATTCCTAACAAAGTTTTGACACAGATTCCCAATTCGGGCATTCAGAACATATAGCACGTTGCTGTAAGCAAGCAGATTCTCATTCAAAGATGCAAGTTACTATGTAGGAACAAGTTTGTATAGGTATTTCAAAGATGCCCAGAACTGAACTAAACTTGGTATGTGTCCAACTCCTAGAAATAACTTCATGCCCCATCTCCCTTACTTCCAGCTAGTAAGGATCACATAATTCCTAACAAAGTTTTGACACAGATGGCCAATTCGGGCATTCAGAACATAGAGCACGTTGCTGTAAGCAAGCAGATTCTCATTCAAAGATGCAAGTTACTATGTAGGAACAAGTTTGTATAGGTATTTCAAAGATGCCCAGAACTGAGCTAAACTTGGTATGTGTCCAACTCCTAGAAATAACTTCATGCTCCATCTCCCTTACTTCCAGCTAGTAAGGATCACATAATTCCTAACAAAGTTTTGACACAGATTCCCAAATCGGGCATTCAGAACATATAGCACGTTGCTGCAAGCAAGCACATTCTCATTCAAAGTTGCAAGTTACTATGTAGGAACAAGTTTGTATCGGTATTTCAAAGATGCCCAGAACTGAGCTAAACTTGGTATGTGTCCAACTCCTAGAAATAACTTCATGCCCCATCTCCCTTACTTCCAGCTAGTAAGGATCACATAATTCCTAACAAAGTTTTGACACAGATTCCCAATTCGGGCATTCAGAACATATAGCACGTTGCTGTAAGCAAGCACATTCTCATTCAAAGATGCAAGTTACTATGTAGGAACAAGTTTGTATAGGTATTTCAAAGATGCCCAGAACTGAGCTAAACTTGGTATGTGTCCAACTCCTAGGAATAACTTCATGCCCCATCTCCCTTACTTCCAGCTAGTAAGGATCACATAATTCCTAACAAAGTTTTGAAACAGATTGCCAATTCGGGCATTCAGAACATATAGCACGTTGCTGTAAGCAAGCACATTCTCATTCAAAGATGCAAGTTACTATGTAGGAACAAGTTTGTATAGGTATTTCAAAGATGCCCAGAACTGAGCTAAACTTGGTATGTGTCCAACTCCTAGAAATAACTTCATGCCCCATCTCCCTTACTTCCAGCTCGTAAGGATCACATAATTCCTAACAAAGTTTTGACACAGATTCCCAATTCGGGCATTCAGAACATATAGCACGTTGCTGTAAGCAAGCACCTTTTCATACAAAGTTGCAAGTTACTATGTAGGAACAAGTTTGTATAGGTATTTCAAAGATGCCCAGAACTGAGCTAAACTTGGTATGTGTCCAACTCCTAGAAATAACTTCATGCCCCATCTCCCTTACTTCCAGCTAGTAAGGATCACATAATTCCTAACAAAGTTTTGACACAGATTGCCAATTCGGGCATTCAGAACATATAGCACGTTGCTGTAAGCAAGCACATTCTCATTCAAAGATGCAAGTTACTATGTAGGAACAAGTTTGTATAGGTATTTCAAAGATGCCCAGAACTGAGCTAAACTTGGTATGTGTCCAACTCCTAGAAATAACTTCATGTTCCATCTCCTTTACTTCCAGCTAGTAAGGATCACATAATTCCTAACAAAGTTCTGACACAGATTCCCAATTCGGTCATTCAGAACATATAGCTCGTTGCTGTAAGCAAGCACATTCTCATTCAAAGTTGCAAGTTACTATGTAGGAACAAGTTTGTATAGGTATTTCAAAGATGCCCAGAACTGAGCTAAACTTGGTATGTGTCCAACTCCTAGAAATAACTTCATGCCCCATCTCCCTTACTTCCAGCTAGTAAGGATCACATAATTCCTAATAAAGTTTTGACACAGATTGCCAATTCGGGCATTCAGAACATATAGCACGTTGCTGTAAGCAAGCACATTCTCATTCAAAGATGCAAGTTACTATGTAGGAACAAGTTTGTATAGGTATTTCAAAGATGCCCAGAACTGAGCTAAACTTGGTATGTGTCCAACTCCTAGAAATAACTTCATGCCCCATCTCCCTTACTTCCAGCTAGTAAGGATCACATAATTCCTAACAAAGTTTTGACACAGATTCCCAAATCGGGCATTCAGAACATATAGCACGTTGCTGTAAGCAAGCAGATTCTCATTCAAAGATGCAAGTTACTATGTAGGAACAAGTTTGTATAGGTATTTCAAAGATGCCCAGAACTGAGCTACACTTGGTATGTGTCCAACTCCAAGAAATAACTTCATGCCCCATCTCCCTTACTTCCAGCTAGTAAGGATCACATAATTCCTAACAAAGTTTTGACACAGATTCCCAATTCGGGCATTCAGAACATATAGCACGTTGCTGTAAGCAAGCAGATTCTCATTCAAAGATGCAAGTTACTATATAGGAACAAGTTTGTAAAGGTATTTCAAAGATGCCCAGAACTGAGCTAAACTTGGTATGTGTCCAACTCCTAGAAAAAACGTCATGCCCCATCTCCCTTACTTCCAGCTAGTAAGGATCACATAATTCCTAACAAAGTTTTGACACAGATTGCCAATTCGGGCATTCAGAACATATAGCACGTTGCTGTAAGCAAGCACATTCTCATTCAAAGATGCAAGTTACTATGTAGGAACAAGTTTGTATAGGTATTTCAAAGATGCCCAGAACTGAGCTAAACTTGGTATGTGTCCAACTCCTAGAAATAACTTCATGCCCCATCTCCCTTACTTCCAGCTAGTAAGGATCACATAATTCCTAACAAAGTTTTGACACAGATTCCCAATTCGGGCATTCAGAACATATAGCACGTTGCTGCAAGCAAGCACATTCTCATTCAAAGTTGCAAGTTACTATGTAGGAACAAGTTTGTATAGGTATTTCAAAGATGCCCAGAACTGAGCTAAACTTGGTATGTGTCCAACTCCTAGAAATAACTTCATGCCCCATCTCCCTTACTTCCAGCTAGTAAGGATCACATAATTCCTAACAAAGTTTTGACACAGATTGCCAATTCGGGCATTCAGAACATATAGCACGTTGCTGTAAGCAAGCACATTCTCATTCAAAGATGCAAGTTACTATGTAGGAACAAGTTTGTATAGGTATTTCCAAGATGCCCAGAACTAAGCTAAACTTGGTATGTGTCCAACTCCTAGAAATAACTTCATGCCCCATCTCCCTTACTTCCAGCTAGTAAGGATTACATAATTCCTAACAAAGTTTTGACACAGCTTCCCAAATCGGGCATTCAGAACATATAGCACGTTGCTGCAAGCAAGCACATTCTCATTCAAAGTTGCAAGTTACTATGTAGGAACAAGTTTGTATAGGTATTTCAAAGATGCCCAGAACTGAGCTAAACTTGGTATGTGTCCAACTCCTAGAAATAACTTCATGCCCCATCTCCCTTACTTCCAGCTAGTAAGGATCACATAATTCCTAACAAAGTTTTGACACAGATTCCCAATTCGGGCATTCAGAACATATAGCACGTTGCTGTAAGCAAGCACATTCTCATTCAAAGTTGCAAGTTACTATGTAGGAACAAGTTTGTGTAGGTATTTCAAAGATGCCCAGAACTGAGCTAAACTTGGTATGTGTCCAACTCCTAGAAATAACTTCATGCCCCATCTCCCTTACTTCCAGCTAGTAAGGATCACATAATTCCTAACAAAGTTTTGACACAGATTGCCAATTCGGGCATTCAGAACATATAGCACGTTGCTGTAAGCAAGCAGATTCTCATTCAAAGATGCAAGTTACTATGTAGGAACAAGTTTGTATAGGTATTTCAAAGATGCCCAGAACTGAGCTAAACTTGGTATGTGTCCAACTCCTAGAAATAACTTCGTGCCCCATCTCCCTTACTTCCAGCTAGTAAGGATCACATAATTCCTAACAAAGTTTTGACACAGATTCCCAATTCGGGCATTCAGAACATATAGCACGTTGCTGTAAGCAAGCACATTCTCATTCAAAGTTGCAAGTTACTATGTAGGAACAAGTTTGTATAGGTATTTCAAAGATGCCCAGAACTGAGCTAAACTTGGTATGTGTCCAACTCCAAGAAATAACTTCATGCCCCATCTCCCTTACTTCCAGCTAGTAAGGATCACATAATTCCTAACAAAGTTTTGACACAGATTCCCAATTCGGGCATTCAGAACATATAGCACGTTGCTGTAAGCAAGCACATTTTCATTCAAAGTTGCAAGTTACTATGTAGGAACAAGTTTGCATAGGTATTTCAAAGATGCCCAGAACTGAGCTAAACTTGGTATGTGTCCAACTCCTAGAAATAACTTCATGCCCCATCTCCCTTACTTCCAGCTAGTAAGGATCACATAATTCCTAACAAAGTTTTGACACAGATTCCCAATTCGGGCATTCAGAACATATAGCACGTTGCTGTAAGCAAGCACATTTTCATTCAAAGTTGCAAGTTACTATGTAGGAACAAGTTTGTATAGGTATTTCAAAGATGCCCAGAACTGAGCTAAACTTGGTATGTGTCCAACTTCTAGAAATAACTTCATGCCCCATCTCCCTTACTTCCAGCTAGTAAGGATCACATAATTCCTAACAAAGTTTTGACACAGATTCCCAATTCGGGCATTCAGAACATATAGCACGCTGCTGTAAGCAAGCACATTCTCATTCAAAGTTGCAAGTTACTATGTAGGAACAAGTTTGTATAGGTATTTCAAAGATGCCCAGAACTGAGCTAAACTTGGTATGTGTCCAACTCCTAGAAATAACTTCATGCCCCATCTCCCTTACTTCCAGCTAGTAAGGATCACATAATTCCTAACAAAGTTTTGACACAGATTCCCAATTCGGGCATTCAGAACATATAGCACGCTGCTGTAAGCAAGCACATTCTCATTCAAAGTTGCAAGTTACTATGTAGGAACAAGTTTGTATAGGTATTTCAAAGATGCCCAGAACTGAGCTAAACTTGGTATGTGTCCAACTCCTAGAAATATCTTCATGCCCCATCTCCCTTACTTCCAGCTAGTAAGGATCACATAATTCCTAACAAAGTTTTGACACAGATTGCCAATTCGGGCATTCAGAACATATAGCACGCTGCTGTAAGCAAGCACATTCTCATTCAAAGTTGCAAGTTACTATGTAGGAACAAGTTTGTATAGGTATTTCAAAGATGCCCAGAACTGAGCTAAACTTGGTATGTGTCCAACTCCTAGAAATATCTTCATGCCCCATCTCCCTTACTTCCAGCTAGTAAGGATCACATAATTCCTAACAAAGTTTTGACACAGATTGCCAATTCGGGCATTCAGAACATATAGCACGTTGCTGTAAGCAAGCAGATTCTCATTCAAAGATGCAAGTTACTATGTAGGAACAAGTTTGTATAGGTATTTCAAAGATGCCCAGAACTGAGCTAAACTTGGGATGTGTCCAACTCCTAGAAATAACTTCATGCCCCATCTCCCTTACTTCCAGCTAGTAAGGATCACATAATTCCTAACAAAGTTTTGACACAGATGACCAATTCGGGCATTCAGAACATATAGCACGTTGCTGTAAGCAAGCACATTCTCATTCAAAGATGCAAGTTACTATGTAGGAACAAGTTTGTATAGGTATTTCAAAGATGCCCAGAACTGAGCTAAACTTGGTATGTGTCCAACTCCTAGAAATAACTTCATGCCCCATCTCCCTTACTTCCAGCTAGTAAGGATCACATAATTCCTAACAAAGTTTTGACACAGATTCCCAATTCGGGCATTCAGAACATATAGCACGTTGCTGGAAGCAAGCACATTTTCATTCAAAGTTGCAAGTTACTATGTGGGAACAAGTTTGTATAGGTATTTCAAAGATGCCCAGAACTGAGCTAAACTTGGTATGTGTCCAACTCCTAGAAATAACTTCATACCCCATCTCCCTTAATTCCAGCTAGTAAGGATCACATAATTCCTAACAAAGTTTTGACACAGATTGCCAATTCGGGCATTCAGAACATATAGCACGTTGCTGTAAGCAAGCACATTCTCATTCAAAGATGCAAGTTACTATGTAGGAACAAGTTTGTATAGGTATTTCAAAGATGCCCAGGACTGAGCTAAACTTGGTATGTGTCCAACTCCTAGAAATAACTTCATGCCCCATCTCCCTTACATCCAGCTAGTAAGGATCACATAATTCCTAACAAAGTTTTGTCACAGATTGCCAATTCCGGCATTCAGAACATATAGCACGTTGCTGTAAGCAAGCACATTCTCATTCAAAGATGCAAGTTACTATGTAGGAACAAGTTTGTATAGGTATTTCAAAGATGCACAGGACTGAGCTAAACTTGGTATGTGTCCAACTCCTAGAAATAACTTCATGCCCCATCTCCCTTACTTCCAGCTAGTAAGGATCACATAATTCCTAACAAAGTTTGGACACAGATTCCCAATTCGGGCATTCAGAACATATAGCACGTTGCTGTAAGCAAGCACATTTTCATTCAAAGTTGCAAGTTACTATGTAGGAACAAGTTTGTATAGGTATATCAAAGATGCCCAGAAATGAGCTAAACTTGGTATGTGTCCAACTCCTAGAAATAACTTCATGCCCCATCTCCCTTACTTCCAGCTAGTAAGGATCACATAATTCCTAACAAAGTTTTGACACAGATTCCCAATTCGGGCATTCAGAACATATAGCACGTTGCTGTAAGCAAGCAGGTTCTCATTCAAAGATGCAAGTTACTATGTAGGAACAAGTTTGTATAGGTATTTCAAAGATGTCCAGAACTGAGCTAAACTTGGTATGTGTCCAACTCCTAGAAATAACTTCATGCCCCATCTCCCTTACTTCCAGCTAGTAAGGATCACATAATTCCTAACAAAGTTTTGACACAGATTGCCAATTCGGGCATTCAGAACATATAGCACGTTGCTGTAAGCAAGCAGATTCTCATTCAAAGATGCAAGTTACTGTGTAGGAACAAGTTTGTATAGGTATTTCAAAAATGCACAGAACTGAGCTAAACTTGGTATGTGTCCAACTCCTAGAAATAACTTCATGCCCATCTCCCTTACTTCCAGCTAGTAAGGATCACATAATTCCTAACAAAGTTTTGACACAGATTCCCAATTTGGGCATTCAGAACATATAGCACGTTGCTGTAAGCAAGCACATTTTCATTCAAAGTTGCAAGTTACTATGTAGGAACAAGTTTGTATAGGTATTTCAAAGATGCCCAGAACTGAGCTAAACTTGGTATGTGTCCAACTCCTAGAAATAACTTCATGCCCCATCTCCCTTACTTCCAGCTAGTAAGGATCACATAATTCCTAACAAAGTTTTGACACAGATTCCCAATTCGGGCATTCAGAACATATAGCACGTTGCTGTAAGCAAGCACATTTTCATTCAAAGTTGCAAGTTACTATGTAGGAACAAGTTTGTATAGGTATTTCAAAGATGCCCAGAACTGAGCTAAACTTGGTATGTGTCCAACTCCTAGAAATAACTTCATGCCCCATCTCCCTTACTTCCAGCTAGTAAGGATCACATAATTCCTAACAAAGTTTTGACACAGATTCCCAATTCGGGCATTCAGAACATATAGCACGTTGCTGTAAGCAAGCAGATTCTCATTCAAAGATGCAAGTTACTATGTAGGAACAAGTTTGTATAGGTATTTCAAAGATGCCCAGAACTGAGCTAAACTTGGTATGTGTCCAACTCCTAGAAATAACTTCATGCCCCATCTCCCTTACTTCCAGCTAGTAAGGATCACATAATTCCTAACAAAGTTTTAACACAGATTGCCAATTCGGGCATTCAGAACATATAGCACGTTGCTGTAAGCAAGCACATTCTCATTCAAAGATGCAAGTTACTATGTAGGAACAAGTTTGTATAGGTATTTCAAAGTTGCCCAGAACAGAGCTAAACTTGGTATGTGTCCAACTCCTAGAAATAACTTCATGCTCCATCTCCCTTACTTCCAGCTAGTAAGGATCACATAATTCCTAACAAAGTTTTGACACAGATTCCCAATTCGGGCATTCAGAACATATAGCACGCTGCTGTAATCAAGCACATTCTCATTCAAAGTTGCAAGTTACTATGTAGGAACAAGTTTGTATAGGTATTTCAAAGATGCCCAGAACTGAGCTAAACTTGGTATGTGTCCAACTCCTAGAAATATCTTCATGCCCCATCTCCCTTACTTCCAGCTAGTAAGGATCACATAATTCCTAACAAAGTTTTGACACAGATTGCCAATTCGGGCATTCAGAACATGTAGCACATTGCTGTAAGCAAGCAGATTCTCATTCAAAGATGCAAGTTACTATGTAGGAACAAGTTTGTATAGGTATTTCAAAGATGCCCAGAACTGAGCTAAACTTGGTATGTGTCCAACTCCTAGAAATAACTTCATGCCCCATCTCCCTTACTTCCAGCTAGTAAGGATCACATAATTCCTAACAAAGTTTTGACACAGATTCCCTATTCCGGAATTCAGAACATATAGCACGTTGCTGTAAGCAAGCACATTTTCATTCAAAGATGCAAGTTACTATGTAGGAACAAGTTTGTATAGGTATTTCAAAGATGCCCAGGACTGAGCTAAACTTGGTATGTGTCCAACTCCTAGAAATAACTTCATGCCCCATCTCCCTTACTTCCAGCTAGTAAGGATCACATAATTCCTAACAAAGGTTTGACACAGATTCCCAATTCGGGCATTCAGAACATATAGCACGTTGCTGTAAGCAAGCACATTTTCATTCAAAGTTGCAAGTTACTATGTAGGAACAAGTTTGTATAGGTATTTCAAAGATGCCCAGAACTGAGCTAAACTTGGTATGTGTCCAACTCCTGGAAATAACTTCATGCCCCATCTCCCTTACTTCCAGCTAGTAAGGATCACATAATTCCTAACAAAGTTTTGACACAGATTCCCAATTTGGGCATTCAGAACATATAGCACGTTGCTGTAAGCAAGCACATTTTCATTCAAAGTTGCAAGTTACTATGTAGGAACAAGTTTGTATAGGTATTTCAAAGATGCCCAGAACTGAGCTAAACTTGGTATGTGTCCAACTCCTAGAAATAACTTCATGCCCCATCTCCCTTACTTCCAGCTAGTAAGGATCACATAATTCCTAACAAAGTTTTGACACAGATTCCCAATTCGGGCATTCAGAACATATAGCACGTTGCTGTAAGCAAGCACATTTTCATTCAAAGTTGCAAGTTACTATGTAGGAACAAGTTTGTATAGGTATTTCAAAGATGCCCAGAACTGAGCTAAACTTGGTATGTGTCCAACTCCTAGAAATAACTTCATGCCCCATCTCCCTTACTTCCAGCTAGTAAGGATCACATAATTCCTAACAAAGTTTTGACACAGATTCCCAATTCGGGCATTCAGAACATGTAGCACATTGCTGTAAGCAAGCAGATTCTCATTCAAAGATGCAAGTTACTATGTAGGAACAAGTTTGTATAGGTAATTCAAAGTTGCCCAGAACAGAGCTAAACTTGGTATGTGTCCAACTCCTAGAAATAACTTCATGCTCCATCTCCCTTACTTCCAGCTAGTAAGGATCACATAATTCCTAACAAAGTTTTGACACAGATTCCCAATTCGGGCATTCAGAACATATAGCACGTTGCTGTAAGCAAGCACATTCTCATTCAAAGTTGCAAGTTACTATGTAGGAACAAGTTTGTATAGGTATTTCAAAGATGCCCAGAACTGAGCTAAACTTGGTATGTGTCCAACTCCTAGAAATATCTTCATGCCCCATCTCCCTTACTTCCAGCTAGTAAGGATCACATAATTCCTAACAAAGTTTTGACACAGATTGCCAATTCGGGCATTCAGAACATGTAGCACATTGCTGTAAGCAAGCAGATTCTCATTCAAAGATGCAAGTTACTATGTAGGAACAAGTTTGTATAGGTATTTCAAAGATGCCCAGAACTGAGCTAAACTTGGTATGTGTCCAACTCCTAGAAATAACTTCATGCCCCATCTCCCTTACTTCCAGCTAGTAAGGATCACATAATTCCTAACAAAGTTTTGACACAGATTCCCTATTCCGGCATTCAGAACATATAGCACGTTGCTGTAAGCAAGCACATTTTCATTCAAAGATGCAAGTTACTATGTAGGAACAAGTTTGTATAGGTATTTCAAAGATGCCCAGGACTGAGCTAAACTTGGTATGTGTCCAACTCCTAGAAATAACTTCATGCCCCATCTCCCTTACTTCCAGCTAGAAAGGATCACATAATTCCTAACAAAGGTTTGACACAGATTCCCAATTCGGGCATTCAGAACATATAGCACGTTGCTGTAAGCAAGCACATTTTCATTCAAAGTTGCAAGTTACTATGTAGGAACAAGTTTGTATAGGTATTTCAAAGATGCCCAGAACTGAGCTAAACTTGGTATGTGTCCAACTCCTAGAAATAACTTCATGCCCCATCTCCCTTACATCCAGCTAGTAAGGATCACATAATTCCTAACAAAGTTTGGACACAGATTCCCAATTCGGGCATTCAGAACATATAGCACGTTGCTGTAAGCAAGCACATTTTCATTCAAAGTTGCAAGTTACTATGTAGGAACAAGTTTGTATAGGTATATCAAAGATGCCCAGAAATGAGCTAAACTTGGTATGTGTCCAACTCCTAGAAATAACTTCATGCCCCATCTCCCTTACTTCCAGCTAGTAAGGATCACATAATTCCTAACAAAGTTTTGACACAGATTCCCAATTCGGGCATTCAGAACATATAGCACGTTGCTGTAAGCAAGCAGGTTCTCATTCAAAGATGCAAGTTACTATGTAGGAACAAGTTTGTATAGGTATTTCAAAGATGTCCAGAACTGAGCTAAACTTGGTATGTGTCCAACTCCTAGAAATAACTTCATGCCCCATCTCCCTTACTTCCAGCTAGTAAGGATCACATAATTCCTAACAAAGTTTTGACACAGATTGCCAATTCGGGCATTCAGAACATATAGCACGTTGCTGTAAGCAAGCAGATTCTCATTCAAAGATGCAAGTTACTGTGTAGGAACAAGTTTGTATAGGTATTTCAAAAATGCACAGAACTGAGCTAAACTTGGTATGTGTCCAACTCCTAGAAATAACTTCATGCCCATCTCCCTTACTTCCAGCTAGTAAGGATCACATAATTCCTAACAAAGTTTTGACACAGATTCCCAATTTGGGCATTCAGAACATATAGCACGTTGCTGTAAGCAAGCACATTTTCATTCAAAGTTGCAAGTTACTATGTAGGAACAAGTTTGTATAGGTATTTCAAAGATGCCCAGAACTGAGCTAAACTTGGTATGTGTCCAACTCCTAGAAATAACTTCATGCCCCATCTCCCTTACTTCCAGCTAGTAAGGATCACATAATTCCTAACAAAGTTTTGACACAGATTCCCAATTCGGGCATTCAGAACATATAGCACGTTGCTGTAAGCAAGCACATTTTCATTCAAAGTTGCAAGTTACTATGTAGGAACAAGTTTGTATAGGTATTTCAAAGATGCCCAGAACTGAGCTAAACTTGGTATGTGTCCAACTCCTAGAAATAACTTCATGCCCCATCTCCCTTACTTCCAGCTAGTAAGGATCACATAATTCCTAACAAAGTTTTGACACAGATTCCCAATTCGGGCATTCAGAACATATAGCACGTTGCTGTAAGCAAGCAGATTCTCATTCAAAGATGCAAGTTACTATGTAGGAACAAGTTTGTATAGGTATTTCAAAGATGCCCAGAACTGAGCTAAACTTGGTATGTGTCCAACTCCTAGAAATAACTTCATGCCCCATCTCCCTTACTTCCAGCTAGTAAGGATCACATAATTCCTAACAAAGTTTTAACACAGATTGCCAATTCGGGCATTCAGAACATATAGCACGTTGCTGTAAGCAAGCACATTCTCATTCAAAGATGCAAGTTACTATGTAGGAACAAGTTTGTATAGGTATTTCAAAGTTGCCCAGAACAGAGCTAAACTTGGTATGTGTCCAACTCCTAGAAATAACTTCATGCTCCATCTCCCTTACTTCCAGCTAGTAAGGATCACATAATTCCTAACAAAGTTTTGACACAGATTCCCAATTCGGGCATTCAGAACATATAGCACGCTGCTGTAATCAAGCACATTCTCATTCAAAGTTGCAAGTTACTATGTAGGAACAAGTTTGTATAGGTATTTCAAAGATGCCCAGAACTGAGCTAAACTTGGTATGTGTCCAACTCCTAGAAATATCTTCATGCCCCATCTCCCTTACTTCCAGCTAGTAAGGATCACATAATTCCTAACAAAGTTTTGACACAGATTGCCAATTCGGGCATTCAGAACATGTAGCACATTGCTGTAAGCAAGCAGATTCTCATTCAAAGATGCAAGTTACTATGTAGGAACAAGTTTGTATAGGTATTTCAAAGATGCCCAGAACTGAGCTAAACTTGGTATGTGTCCAACTCCTAGAAATAACTTCATGCCCCATCTCCCTTACTTCCAGCTAGTAAGGATCACATAATTCCTAACAAAGTTTTGACACAGATTCCCTATTCCGGAATTCAGAACATATAGCACGTTGCTGTAAGCAAGCACATTTTCATTCAAAGATGCAAGTTACTATGTAGGAACAAGTTTGTATAGGTATTTCAAAGATGCCCAGGACTGAGCTAAACTTGGTATGTGTCCAACTCCTAGAAATAACTTCATGCCCCATCTCCCTTACTTCCAGCTAGTAAGGATCACATAATTCCTAACAAAGGTTTGACACAGATTCCCAATTCGGGCATTCAGAACATATAGCACGTTGCTGTAAGCAAGCACATTTTCATTCAAAGTTGCAAGTTACTATGTAGGAACAAGTTTGTATAGGTATTTCAAAGATGCCCAGAACTGAGCTAAACTTGGTATGTGTCCAACTCCTGGAAATAACTTCATGCCCCATCTCCCTTACTTCCAGCTAGTAAGGATCACATAATTCCTAACAAAGTTTTGACACAGATTCCCAATTCGGGCATTCAGAACATATAGCACGTTGCTGTAAGCAAGCACATTTTCATTCAAAGTTGCAAGTTACTATGTAGGAACAAGTTTGTATAGGTATTTCAAAGATGCCCAGAACTGAGCTAAACTTGGTATGTGTCCAACTCCTAGAAATAACTTCATGCCCCATCTCCCTTACTTCCAGCTAGTAAGGATCACATAATTCCTAACAAAGTTTTGACACAGATTCCCAATTCGGGCATTCAGAACATATAGCACGTTGCTGTAAGCAAGCACATTCTCATTCAAAGTTGCAAGTTACTATGTAGGAACAAGTTTGTATAGGTATTTCAAAGATGCCCAGAACTGAGCTAAACTTGGTATGTGTCCAACTCCTAGAAATAACTTCATGCCCCATCTCCCTTACTTCCAGCTAGTAAGGATCACATAATTCCTAACAAAGTTTTGACACAGATTCCCAATTCGGGCATTCAGAACATATAGCACGTTGCTGTAAGCAAGCACATTCTCATTCAAAGATGCAAGTTACTATGTAGGAACAAGTTTGTATAGGTATTTCAAAGATGCCCAGAACTGAGCTAAACTTGGTATGTGTCCAACTCCTAGAAATAACTTCATGCCCCATCTCCCTTACTTCCAGCTAGTAAGGATCACATAATTCCTAACAAAGTTTTAACACAGATTGCCAATTCGGGCATTCATAACATATAGCACGTTGCTGTAAGCAAGCACATTCTCATTCAAAGATGCAAGTTACTATGTAGGAACAAGTTTGTATAGGTAATTCAAAGTTGCCCAGAACAGAGCTAAACTTGGTATGTGTCCAACTCCTAGAAATAACTTCATGCTCCATCTCCCTTACTTCCAGCTAGTAAGGATCACATAATTCCTAACAAAGTTTTGACACAGATTCCCAATTCGGGCATTCAGAACATATAGCACGTTGCTGTAAGCAAGCACATTCTCATTCAAAGTTGCAAGTTACTATGTAGGAACAAGTTTGTATAGGTATTTCAAAGATGCCCAGAACTGAGCTAAACTTGGTATGTGTCCAACTCCTAGAAATATCTTCATGCCCCATCTCCCTTACTTCCAGCTAGTAAGGATCACATAATTCCTAACAAAGTTTTGACACAGATTGCCAATTCGGGCATTCAGAACATGTAGCACATTGCTGTAAGCAAGCAGATTCTCATTCAAAGATGCAAGTTACTATGTAGGAACAAGTTTGTATAGGTATTTCAAAGATGCCCAGAACTGAGCTAAACTTGGTATGTGTCCAACTCCTAGAAATAACTTCATGCCCCATCTCCCTTACTTCCAGCTAGTAAGGATCACATAATTCCTAACAAAGTTTTGACACAGATTCCCTATTCCGGCATTCAGAACATATAGCACGTTGCTGTAAGCAAGCACATTTTCATTCAAAGATGCAAGTTACTATGTAGGAACAAGTTTGTATAGGTATTTCAAAGATGCCCAGGACTGAGCTAAACTTGGTATGTGTCCAACTCCTAGAAATAACTTCATGCCCCATCTCCCTTACTTCCAGCTAGAAAGGATCACATAATTCCTAACAAAGGTTTGACACAGATTCCCAATTCGGGCATTCAGAACATATAGCACGTTGCTGTAAGCAAGCACATTTTCATTCAAAGTTGCAAGTTACTATGTAGGAACAAGTTTGTATAGGTATTTCAAAGATGCCCAGAACTGAGCTAAACTTGGTATGTGTCCAACTCCTAGAAATAACTTCATGCCCCATCTCCCTTACTTCCAGCTAGTAAGGATCACATAATTCCTAACAAAGTTTTGACACAGATTCCCAATTCGGGCATTCAGAACATATAGCACGTTGCTGTAAGCAAGCACATCCTCATTCAAAGTTGCAAGTTACTATGTAGGAACAAGTTTGTATAGGTATTTCAAAGATGCCCAGAACTGAGCTAAACTTGGTATGTGTCCAACTCCTAGAAATATCTTCATGCCCCATCTCCCTTACTTCCAGCTAGTAAGGATCACATAATTCCTAACAAAGTTTTGACACAGATTCCCAATTCGGGCATTCAGAACATATAGCACGTTGCTGTAAGCAAGCACATTCTCATTCAAAGTTGCAAGTTACTATGTAGGAACAAGTTTGTATAGGTATTTCAAAGATGCCCAGAACTGAGCTAAACTTGGTATGTGTCCAACTCCTAGAAATATCTTCATGCCCCATCTCCCTTACTTCCAGCTAGTAAGGATCACATAATTCCTAACAAAGTTTTGACACAGATTGCCAATTCGGGCATTCAGAACATGTAGCACATTGCTGTAAGCAAGCAGATTCTCATTCAAAGATGCAAGTTACTATGTAGGAACAAGTTTGTATAGGTATTTCAAAGATGCCCAGAACTGAGCTAAACTTGGTATGTGTCCAACTCCTAGAAATAACTTCATGCCCCATCTCCCTTACTTCCAGCTAGTAAGGATCACATAATTCCTAACAAAGTTTTGACACAGATTCCCTATTCCGGCATTCAGAACATATAGCACGTTGCTGTAAGCAAGCACATTTTCATTCAAAGATGCAAGTTACTATGTAGGAACAAGTTTGTATAGGTATTTCAAAGATGCCCAGGACTGAGCTAAACTTGGTATGTGTCCAACTCCTAGAAATAACTTCATGCCCCATCTCCCTTACTTCCAGCTAGAAAGGATCACATAATTCCTAACAAAGGTTTGACACAGATTCCCAATTCGGGCATTCAGAACATATAGCACGTTGCTGTAAGCAAGCACATTTTCATTCAAAGTTGCAAGTTACTATGTAGGAACAAGTTTGTATAGGTATTTCAAAGATGCCCAGAACTGAGCTAAACTTGGTATGTGTCCAACTCCTAGAAATAACTTCATGCCCCATCTCCCTTACATCCAGCTAGTAAGGATCACATAATTCCTAACAAAGTTTGGACACAGATTCCCAATTCGGGCATTCAGAACATATAGCACGTTGCTGTAAGCAAGCACATTTTCATTCAAAGTTGCAAGTTACTATGTAGGAACAAGTTTGTATAGGTATATCAAAGATGCCCAGAAATGAGCTAAACTTGGTATGTGTCCAACTCCTAGAAATAACTTCATGCCCCATCTCCCTTACTTCCAGCTAGTAAGGATCACATAATTCCTAACAAAGTTTTGACACAGATTCCCAATTCGGGCATTCAGAACATATAGCACGTTGCTGTAAGCAAGCAGGTTCTCATTCAAAGATGCAAGTTACTATGTAGGAACAAGTTTGTATAGGTATTTCAAAGATGTCCAGAACTGAGCTAAACTTGGTATGTGTCCAACTCCTAGAAATAACTTCATGCCCCATCTCCCTTACTTCCAGCTAGTAAGGATCACATAATTCCTAACAAAGTTTTGACACAGATTGCCAATTCGGGCATTCAGAACATATAGCACGTTGCTGTAAGCAAGCAGATTCTCATTCAAAGATGCAAGTTACTGTGTAGGAACAAGTTTGTATAGGTATTTCAAAAATGCACAGAACTGAGCTAAACTTGGTATGTGTCCAACTCCTAGAAATAACTTCATGCCCATCTCCCTTACTTCCAGCTAGTAAGGATCACATAATTCCTAACAAAGTTTTGACACAGATTCCCAATTTGGGCATTCAGAACATATAGCACGTTGCTGTAAGCAAGCACATTTTCATTCAAAGTTGCAAGTTACTATGTAGGAACAAGTTTGTATAGGTATTTCAAAGATGCCCAGAACTGAGCTAAACTTGGTATGTGTCCAACTCCTAGAAATAACTTCATGCCCCATCTCCCTTACTTCCAGCTAGTAAGGATCACATAATTCCTAACAAAGTTTTGACACAGATTCCCAATTCGGGCATTCAGAACATATAGCACGTTGCTGTAAGCAAGCACATTTTCATTCAAAGTTGCAAGTTACTATGTAGGAACAAGTTTGTATAGGTATTTCAAAGATGCCCAGAACTGAGCTAAACTTGGTATGTGTCCAACTCCTAGAAATAACTTCATGCCCCATCTCCCTTACTTCCAGCTAGTAAGGATCACATAATTCCTAACAAAGTTTTGACACAGATTCCCAATTCGGGCATTCAGAACATATAGCACGTTGCTGTAAGCAAGCAGATTCTCATTCAAAGATGCAAGTTACTATGTAGGAACAAGTTTGTATAGGTATTTCAAAGATGCCCAGAACTGAGCTAAACTTGGTATGTGTCCAACTCCTAGAAATAACTTCATGCCCCATCTCCCTTACTTCCAGCTAGTAAGGATCACATAATTCCTAACAAAGTTTTAACACAGATTGCCAATTCGGGCATTCAGAACATATAGCACGTTGCTGTAAGCAAGCACATTCTCATTCAAAGATGCAAGTTACTATGTAGGAACAAGTTTGTATAGGTATTTCAAAGTTGCCCAGAACAGAGCTAAACTTGGTATGTGTCCAACTCCTAGAAATAACTTCATGCTCCATCTCCCTTACTTCCAGCTAGTAAGGATCACATAATTCCTAACAAAGTTTTGACACAGATTCCCAATTCGGGCATTCAGAACATATAGCACGCTGCTGTAATCAAGCACATTCTCATTCAAAGTTGCAAGTTACTATGTAGGAACAAGTTTGTATAGGTATTTCAAAGATGCCCAGAACTGAGCTAAACTTGGTATGTGTCCAACTCCTAGAAATATCTTCATGCCCCATCTCCCTTACTTCCAGCTAGTAAGGATCACATAATTCCTAACAAAGTTTTGACACAGATTGCCAATTCGGGCATTCAGAACATGTAGCACATTGCTGTAAGCAAGCAGATTCTCATTCAAAGATGCAAGTTACTATGTAGGAACAAGTTTGTATAGGTATTTCAAAGATGCCCAGAACTGAGCTAAACTTGGTATGTGTCCAACTCCTAGAAATAACTTCATGCCCCATCTCCCTTACTTCCAGCTAGTAAGGATCACATAATTCCTAACAAAGTTTTGACACAGATTCCCTATTCCGGAATTCAGAACATATAGCACGTTGCTGTAAGCAAGCACATTTTCATTCAAAGATGCAAGTTACTATGTAGGAACAAGTTTGTATAGGTATTTCAAAGATGCCCAGGACTGAGCTAAACTTGGTATGTGTCCAACTCCTAGAAATAACTTCATGCCCCATCTCCCTTACTTCCAGCTAGTAAGGATCACATAATTCCTAACAAAGGTTTGACACAGATTCCCAATTCGGGCATTCAGAACATATAGCACGTTGCTGTAAGCAAGCACATTTTCATTCAAAGTTGCAAGTTACTATGTAGGAACAAGTTTGTATAGGTATTTCAAAGATGCCCAGAACTGAGCTAAACTTGGTATGTGTCCAACTCCTGGAAATAACTTCATGCCCCATCTCCCTTACTTCCAGCTAGTAAGGATCACATAATTCCTAACAAAGTTTTGACACAGATTCCCAATTTGGGCATTCAGAACATATAGCACGTTGCTGTAAGCAAGCACATTTTCATTCAAAGTTGCAAGTTACTATGTAGGAACAAGTTTGTATAGGTATTTCAAAGATGCCCAGAACTGAGCTAAACTTGGTATGTGTCCAACTCCTAGAAATAACTTCATGCCCCATCTCCCTTACTTCCAGCTAGTAAGGATCACATAATTCCTAACAAAGTTTTGACACAGATTCCCAATTCGGGCATTCAGAACATATAGCACGTTGCTGTAAGCAAGCACATTTTCATTCAAAGTTGCAAGTTACTATGTAGGAACAAGTTTGTATAGGTATTTCAAAGATGCCCAGAACTGAGCTAAACTTGGTATGTGTCCAACTCCTAGAAATAACTTCATGCCCCATCTCCCTTACTTCCAGCTAGTAAGGATCACATAATTCCTAACAAAGTTTTGACACAGATTCCCAATTCGGGCATTCAGAACATATAGCACGTTGCTGTAAGCAAGCACATTCTCATTCAAAGATGCAAGTTACTATGTAGGAACAAGTTTGTATAGGTATTTCAAAGATGCCCAGAACTGAGCTAAACTTGGTATGTGTCCAACTCCTAGAAATAACTTCATGCCCCATCTCCCTTACTTCCAGCTAGTAAGGATCACATAATTCCTAACAAAGTTTTAACACAGATTGCCAATTCGGGCATTCATAACATATAGCACGTTGCTGTAAGCAAGCACATTCTCATTCAAAGATGCAAGTTACTATGTAGGAACAAGTTTGTATAGGTAATTCAAAGTTGCCCAGAACAGAGCTAAACTTGGTATGTGTCCAACTCCTAGAAATAACTTCATGCTCCATCTCCCTTACTTCCAGCTAGTAAGGATCACATAATTCCTAACAAAGTTTTGACACAGATTCCCAATTCGGGCATTCAGAACATATAGCACGTTGCTGTAAGCAAGCACATTCTCATTCAAAGTTGCAAGTTACTATGTAGGAACAAGTTTGTATAGGTATTTCAAAGATGCCCAGAACTGAGCTAAACTTGGTATGTGTCCAACTCCTAGAAATATCTTCATGCCCCATCTCCCTTACTTCCAGCTAGTAAGGATCACATAATTCCTAACAAAGTTTTGACACAGATTGCCAATTCGGGCATTCAGAACATGTAGCACATTGCTGTAAGCAAGCAGATTCTCATTCAAAGATGCAAGTTACTATGTAGGAACAAGTTTGTATAGGTATTTCAAAGATGCCCAGAACTGAGCTAAACTTGGTATGTGTCCAACTCCTAGAAATAACTTCATGCCCCATCTCCCTTACTTCCAGCTAGTAAGGATCACATAATTCCTAACAAAGTTTTGACACAGATTCCCTATTCCGGCATTCAGAACATATAGCACGTTGCTGTAAGCAAGCACATTTTCATTCAAAGATGCAAGTTACTATGTAGGAACAAGTTTGTATAGGTATTTCAAAGATGCCCAGGACTGAGCTAAACTTGGTATGTGTCCAACTCCTAGAAATAACTTCATGCCCCATCTCCCTTACTTCCAGCTAGAAAGGATCACATAATTCCTAACAAAGGTTTGACACAGATTCCCAATTCGGGCATTCAGAACATATAGCACGTTGCTGTAAGCAAGCACATTTTCATTCAAAGTTGCAAGTTACTATGTAGGAACAAGTTTGTATAGGTATTTCAAAGATGCCCAGAACTGAGCTAAACTTGGTATGTGTCCAACTCCTAGAAATAACTTCATGCCCCATCTCCCTTACTTCCAGCTAGTAAGGATCACATAATTCCTAACAAAGTTTTGACACAGATTCCCAATTCGGGCATTCAGAACATATAGCACGTTGCTGTAAGCAAGCACATTCTCATTCAAAGTTGCAAGTTACTATGTAGGAACAAGTTTGTATAGGTATTTCAAAGATGCCCAGAACTGAGCTAAACTTGGTATGTGTCCAACTCCTAGAAATATCTTCATGCCCCATCTCCCTTACTTCCAGCTAGTAAGGATCACATAATTCCTAACAAAGTTTTGACACAGATTCCCAATTCGGGCATTCAGAACATATAGCACGTTGCTGTAAGCAAGCAGATTCTCATTCAAAGATGCAAGTTACTATGTAGGAACAAGTTTGTATAGGTATTTCAAAGATGCCCAGAACTGAGCTAAACTTGGTATGTGTCCAACTCCTAGAAATAACTTCATGCCCCATCTCCCTTACTTCCAGCTAGTAAGGATCACATAATTCCTAACAAAGTTTTGACACAGATTCCCAATTAGGGCATTCAGAACATATAGCACGTTGCTGTAAGCATCACATTCTCATTCAAAGATGCAAGTTACTATGTAGGAACAAGTTTGTATAGGTATTTCAAAGATGCCCAGAACTGAGCTAAACTTGGTATGTGTCCAACTCCTAGAAATAACTTCGTGCCCCATCTCCCTTACTTCCAGCTAGTAAGGATCACATAATTCCTAATAAAGTTTTGACACAGATTCCCAATTCGGGCATTCAGAACATATAGCACGTTGCTGTAAGCAAGCAGATTCTCATTCAAAGTTGCAAGTTACTAGGTAGGAACAAGTTTGTATAGGTATTTCAAAGATGCCCAGGACTGAGCTAAACTTGGTATGTGTCCAACTCCTAGAAATAACTTCATGCCCCATCTCCCTTACTTCCAGCTAGTAATGATCACATAATTCCTAATAAAGTTTTGACACAGATTCCCAATTCGGGCATTCAGAACATACAGCACGTTGCTGTAAGCAAGCAGATTCTCATTCAAAGATGCAAGTTACTAGGTAGGAACAAGTTTGTATAGGTATTTCAAAGATGCCCAGGACTGAGCTAAACTTGGTATGTGTCCAACTCCTAGAAATAACTTCATGCCCCACCTCCCTTACTTCCAGCTAGTAAGGATCACATAATTCCTAACAAAGTTTTGACACAGATTGCCAATTCGGGCATTCAGAACATATAGCACGTTGCTGTAAGCAAGCACATTCTCATTCAAAGATGCAAGTTACTAGGGAGGAACAAGTTTGTATAGGTATTTCAAAGATGCCCAGAACTGAGCTAAACTTGGTATGTGTCCAACTCCTAGAAATAACTTCATGCCCCATCTCCCTTACTTCCAGCTAGTAAGGATCACATAATTCCTAACAAAGTTTTGACACAGATTCCCTATTCGGGCATTCAGAACATATAGCACGTTGCTGTAAGCAAGCACATTCTCATTCAAAGATGCAAGTTACTAGGGAGGAACAAGTTTGTATAGGTATTTCAAAGATGCCCAGAACTGAGCTAAACTTGGTATGTGTCCAACTCCTAGAAATAACTTCATGCTCCATCTCCCTTACTTCCAGCTAGTAAGGATCACATAATTCCTAACAAAGTTTTGACACAGATACCCTATTCGGGCATTCAGAACATATAGCACGTTGCTGCAAGCAAGCACATTCTCATTCAAAGTTGCAAGTTACTATGTAGGAACAAGTTTGTATAGGTATTTCAAAGATGCCCAGAACTGAGCTAAACTTGGTATGTGTCCAACTCCTAGAAATAACTTCATGCCCCATCTCCCTTACTTCCAGCTAGTAAGGATCACATAATTCCTAACAAAGTTTTGACACAGATTGCCAATTCGGGCATTCAGAACATACAGCACGTTGCTGTAAGCAAGCACATTCTCATTCAAAGATGAAAGTTACTATGTAGGAACAAGTTTGTATAGGTATTTCAAAGATGCCCAGAACTGAGCTAAACTTGGTATGTGTCCAACTCCTAGAAATAACTTCATGCCCCATCTCCCTTACTTCCAGCTAGTAAGGATCACATAATTCCTAACAAAGTTTTGACACAGATTCCCAATTCGGGCATTCAGAACTTATAGCACGTTGCTGTAAGCAAGCACATTCTCATTCAAAGTTGCAAGTTACTATGTAGGAACAAGTTTGTATAGGTATTTCAAAGAGGCCCAGAACTGAGCTAAACTTGGTATGTGTCCAACTCCTAGAAATAACTTCATGCCCCATCTCCCTTACTTCCAGCTAGTAAGGATGACATAATTCCTAACAAAGTTTTGACACAGATTCCCAATTCGGGCATTCAGAACATATAGCACGTTGCTGTAAGCAAGCACATTCTCATTCAAAGATGCAAGTTACTAGGTAGGAACAAGTTTGTATAGGTATTTCAAAGATGCCCAGAACTGAGCTAAACTTGGTATGTGTCCAACTCCTAGAAATAACTTCATGCCCCATCTCCCTTACTTCCAGCTAGTAAGGATCACATAATTCCTAACAAAGTTTTGACACAGATGCCCTATTCGGGCATTCAGAACATATAGCACGTTGCTGCAAGCAAGCACATTCTCATTCAAAGATGCAAGTTACTATGTAGGAACAAGTTTGTATAGGTATTTCAAAGATGCACAGAACTGAGCTAAACTTGGTATGTGTCCAACTCCTAGAAATAAATTCATGCCCCATCTCCCTTACTTCCAGCTAGTAAGGATCACATAATTCCTAACAAAGTTTTGACACAGATTCCCTATTCGGGCATTCAGAATATATAGCACGTTGCTGTAAGCAAGCACATTCTCATTCAAAGTTGCAAGTTACTATGTAGGAACAAGTTTGTATAGGTATTTCAAAGATGCCCAGAACGGAGCTAAACTTGGTATGTGTCCAACTCCTAGAAATAACTTCATGCCCCATCTCCCTTACTTCCAGCTAGTAAGGATCACATAATTCCTAACAAAGTTTTGACACAGATTGCCAATTCGGGCATTCAGAACATATAGCACGTTGATGTAAGCAAGCACATTCTCATTCAAAGATGCAAGTTACTATGTAGGAACAAGTTTGTATAGGTATTTCAAAGATGCCCAGAACGGAGCTAAACTTGGTATGTGTCCAACTCCTAGAAATAACTTCATGCCCCATCTCCCTTACTTCCAGCTAGTAAGGATCACATAATTCCTAACAAAGTTTTGACACAGATTCCCAATTCGGGCATTCAGAACATATAGCACGTTGCTGTAAGCAAGCACATTCTCATTCAAAGATGCAAGTTACTATGTAGGAACAAGTTTGTATAGGTATTTCAAAGATGCCCAGAACTGAGCTAAACTTGGTATGTGTCCAACTCCTAGAAATAACTTCATGCCCCATCTCACTTACTTCCAGCTAGTAAGGATCACATAATTCCTAACAAAGTTTTGACACAGATTCCCAATTCGGGCATTCAGAACATATAGCACGTTGCTGTAAGCAAGCACATTCTCATTCAAAGATGCAAGTTACTAGGTAGGAACAAGTTTGTATAGGTATTTCAAAGATGCCCAGAACTGAGCTAAACTTGGTATGTGTCCAACTCCTAGAAATAACTTCATGCCCCATCTCCCTTACTTCCAGCTAGTAAGGATGACATAATTCCTAACAAAGTTTTGACACAGATTCCCAATTCGGGCATTCAGAACATATAGCACGTTGCTGTAAGCAAGCACATTCTCATTCAAAGATGCAAGTTACTAGGTAGGAACAAGTTTGTATAGGTATTTCAAAGATGCCCAGAACTGAGCTAAACTTGGTATGTGTCCAACTCTTAGAAATAACTTCATGCCCCATCTCCCTTACTTCCAGCTAGTAAGGATCACATAATTCCTAACAAAGATTTGACACAGATTCCCAATTCGGGCATTCAGAACATATAGCACGTTGCTGCAAGCAAGCACATTCTCATTCAAAGATGCAAGTTACTAGGTAGGAACAAGTTTGTATAGGTATTTCAAAGATGCCCAGAACTGAGCTAAACTTGGTATGTGTCCAACTCCTAGAAATAACTTCATGCCCCATCTCCCTTACTTCCAGCTAGTAAGGATCACATAATTCCTAACAAAGTTTTGACACAGATTCCCAAATCGGGCATTCAGAACATATAGCACGTTGCTGCAAGCAAGCACATTCTCATTCAAAGTTGCAAGTTACTAGGTAGGAACAAGTTTGTATAGGTATTTCAAAGATGCCCAGAACTGAGCTAAACTTGGTATGTGTCCAACTCCTAGAAATAACTTCATGCCCCATCTCCCTTACTTCCAGCTAGTAAGGATCACATAATTCCTAACAAAGTTTTGACACAGATTCCCAATTCGGGCATTCAGAACATATAGCACGTTGCTGCAAGCAAGCACATTCTCATTCACTGTTGCAAGTTACTAGGTAGGAACAAGTTTGTATAGGTATTTCAAAGATGCCCAGAACGGAGCTAAACTTGGTATGTGTCCAACTCCTAGAAATAACTTCATGCCCCATCTCCCTTACTTCCAGCTAGTAAGGATCACATAATTCCTAACAAAGTTTTGACACAGATTGCCAATTCGGGCATTCAGAACATATAGCACGTTGCTGTAAGCAAGCACATTCTCATTCAAAGATGCAAGTTACTATGTAGGAACAAGTTTGTATAGGTATTTCAAAGATGCCCAGAACGGAGCTAAACTTGGTATGTGTCCAACTCCTAGAAATAACTTCATGCCCCATCTCCCTTACTTCCAGCTAGTAAGGATCACATAATTCCTAACAAAGTTTTGACACAGATTGACAATTCGGGCATTCAGAACATATAGCACGTTGCTGCAAGCAAGCACATTCTCATTCAAAGATGCAAGTTACTATGTAGGAACAAGTTTGTATAGGTATTTCAAAGATGCCCAGAACTGAGCTAAACTTGGTATGTGTCCAACTCCAAGAAATAACTTCATGCCCCATCTCCCTTACTTCCAGCTAGTAAGGATCACATAATTCCTAACAAAGTTTTGACACAGATTCCCAATTCGGGCATTCAGAACATACAGCACGTTGCTGCAAGCAAGCACATTCTCATTCAAAGTTGCAAGTTACTATGTAGGAACAAGTTTGTATAGGTATTTCAAAGATGCCCAGAACGGAGCTAAACTTGGTATGTGTCCAACTCCTAGAAATAACTTCATGCCCCATCTCCCTTACTTCCAGCTAGTAAGGATCACATAATTCCTAACAAAGTTTTGACACAGATTCCCAATTCGGGCATTCAGAACATATAGCACGTTGCTGTAAGCAAGCACATTCTCATTCAAAGTTGCAAGTTACTATGTAGGAACAAGTTTGTATAGGTATTTCAAAGATGCCCAGAACTGAGCTAAACTTGGTATGTGTCCAACTCCTAGAAATAACTTCATCCCCCATCTCCCTTACTTCCAGCTAGTAAGGATCACATAATTCCTAACAAAGTTTTGACACAGATTGCCAATTCGGGCATTCAGAACATATAGCACGTTGCTGTAAGCAAGCACATTCTCATTCAAAGATGCAAGTTACTATGTAGGAACAAGTTTGTATAGGTATTTCAAAGATGCCCAGAACGGAGCTAAACTTGGTATGTGTCCAACTCCTAGAAATAACTTCATCCCCCATCTCCCTTACTTCCAGCTAGTAAGGATCACATAATTCCTAACAAAGTTTTGACACAGATTCCCAATTCGGGCATTCAGAACATAT
Source organism: Diceros bicornis minor (assembly GCF_020826845.1). NCBI lineage: Eukaryota > Metazoa > Chordata > Mammalia > Perissodactyla > Rhinocerotidae > Diceros > Diceros bicornis. The sequence goes on along the minus strand of NC_080751.1, from coordinate 663,008 downwards.
AGCACGTTGCTGTAAGCAAGCACATTCTCATTCAAAGATGCAAGTTACTATGTAGGAACAAGTTTGTATAGGTATTTCAAAGATGCCCAGAACTGAGCTAAACTTGGTATGTGTCCAACTCCTAGAAATAACTTCATGCCCCATCTCCCTTACTTCCAGCTAGTAAGGATCACATAATTCCTAACAAAGTTTTGACACAGATTCCCAATTCGGGCATTCAGAACATATAGCACGTTGCTGTAAGCAAGCACATTCTCATTCAAAGATGCAAGTTACTAGGTAGGAACAAGTTTGTATAGGTATTTCAAAGATGCCCAGAACTGAGCTAAACTTGGTATGTGTCCAACTCCTAGAAATAACTTCATGCCCCATCTCCCTTACTTCCAGCTAGTAAGGATCACATAATTCCTAACAAAGTTTTGACACAGATTCCCAATTCGGGCATTCAGAACATATAGCACGTTGCTGTAAGCAAGCACATTCTCATTCAAAGATGCAAGTTACTAGGTAGGAACAAGTTTGTATAGGTATTTCAAAGATGCCCAGAACTGAGCTAAACTTGGTATGTGTCCAACTCTTAGAAATAACTTCATGCCCCATCTCCCTGACTTCCAGCTAGTAAGGATCACATAATTCCTAACAAAGTTTTGACACAGATTCCCAATTCGGGCATTCAGAACATATAGCACGTTGCTGCAAGCAAGCACATTCTCATTCAAAGATGCAAGTTACTAGGTAGGAACAAGTTTGTATAGGTATTTCAAAGATGCCCAGAACTGAGCTAAACTTGGTATGTGTCCAACTCCTAGAAATAACTTCATGCCCCATCTCCCTTACTTCCAGCTAGTAAGGATCACATAATTCCTAACAAAGTTTTGACACAGATTCCCTATTCGGGCATTCAGAACATATAGCACGTTGCTGCAAGCAAGCACATTCTCATTCAAAGTTGCAAGTTACTAGGTAGGAACAAGTTTGTATAGGTATTTCAAAGATGCCCAGAACTGAGCTAAACTTGGTATGTGTCCAACTCCTAGAAATAACTTCATGCCCCATCTCCCTTACTTCCAGCTAGTAAGGATCACATAATTCCTAACAAAGTTTTGACACAGATTCCCAATTCGGGCATTCAGAACATATAGCACGTTGCTGCAAGCAAGCACATTCTCATTCAAAGTTGCAAGTTACTAGGTAGGAACAAGTTTGTATAGGTATTTCAAAGATGCCCAGAACTGAGCTAAACTTGGTATGTGTCCAACTCCTAGAAATAACTTCATGCCCCATCTCCCTTACTTCCAGCTAGTAAGGATCACATAATTCCTAACAAAGTTTTGACACAGATTGCCAATTCGGGCATTCAGAACATATAGCACGTTGCTGTAAGCAAGCACATTCTCATTCAAAGATGCAAGTTACTATGTAGGAACAAGTTTGTATAGGTATTTCAAAGATGCCCAGAACGGAGCTAAACTTGGTATGTGTCCAACTCCTAGAAATAACTTCATGCCCCATCTCCCTTACTTCCAGCTAGTAAGGATCACATAATTCCTAACAAAGTTTTGACACAGATTGACAATTCGGGCATTCAGAACATATAGCACGTTGCTGCAAGCAAGCACATTCTCATTCAAAGATGCAAGTTACTATGTAGGAACAAGTTTTTATAGGTATTTCAAAGATGCCCAGAACTGAGCTAAACTTGGTATGTGTCCAACTCCAAGAAATAACTTCATGCCCCATCTCCCTTACTTCCAGCTAGTAAGGATCACATAATTCCTAACAAAGTTTTGACACAGATTCCCAAATCGGGCATTCAGAACATATAGCACGTTGCTGCAAGCAAGCACATACTCATTCAAAGTTGCAAGTTACTATGTAGGAACAAGTTTGTATAGGTATTTCAAAGATGCCCAGAACTGAGCTAAACTTGGTATGTGTCCAACTCCTAGAAATAACTTCATGCCCCATCTCCCTTTCTTCCAGCTAGTAAGCATCACATAATTCCTAACAAAGTTTTGACACAGATTCCCAATTCGGGCATTCAGAACATATAGCACGTTGCTGTAAGCAAGCAGATTCTCATTCAAAGATGCAAGTTACTAGGTAGGAACAAGTTTGTATAGGTATTTCAAAGATGCCCAGAACTGAGCTAAACTTGGTATGTGTCCAACTCCTAGAAATAACTTCATGCCCCATCTCCCTTACTTCCAGCTAGTAAGGATCACATAATTCCTAACAAAGTTTTGACACAGATTCCCAATTCGGGCATTCAGAACATATAGCACGTTGCTGTAAGCAAGCACATTCTCATTCAAAGATGCAAGTTACTAGGTAGGAACAAGTTTGTATAGGTATTTCAAAGATGCCCAGAACTGAGCTAAACTTGGTATGTGTCCAACTCCTAGAAATAACTTCATGCCCCATCTCCCTTACTTCCAGCTAGTAAGGATCACATAATTCCTAACAAAGTTTTGACACAGATTCCCAATTCGGGCATTCAGAACATATAGCACGTTGCTGTAAGCAAGCACATTCTCATTCAAAGTTGCAAGTTACTAGGTAGGAACAAGTTTGTATAGGTATTTCAAAGATGCCCAGAACTGAGCTAAACTTGGTATGTGTCCAACTCCTAGAAATAACTTCATGCCCCATCTCCCTTACTTCCAGCTAGTAAGGATCACATAATTCCTAACAAAGTTTTGACACAGATTCCCAATTCGGGCATTCAGAACATATAGCACGTTGCTGTAAGCAAGCACATTCTCATTCAAAGATGCAAGTTACTATGTAGGAACAAGTTTGTATAGGTATTTCAAAGATGCCCAGAACTGAGCTAAACTTGGTATGTGTCCAACACCTAGAAATAACTTCATGCTCCATCTCCCTTACTTCCAGCTAGTAAGGATCACATAATTCCTAACAAAGTTTTGACACAGATTCCCAATTCGGGCATTCAGAACATATAGCACGTTGCTGTAAGCAAGCACATTCTCATTCAAAGATGCAAGTTACTAGGTAGGAACAAGTTTGTATAGGTATTTCAAAGATGCCCAGAACTGAGCTATACTTGGTATGTGTCCAACTCCTAGAAATAACTTCATGCCCCATCTCCCTTACTTCCAGCTAGTAAGGATCACATAATTCCTAACAAAGTTTTGACACAGATTCCCAATTCGGGCATTCAGAACATATAGCACGTTGCTGTAAGCAAGCACATTCTCATTCAAAGATGCAAGTTACTAGGTAGGAACAAGTTTGTATAGGTATTTCAAAGATGCCCACTACTGAGCTAAACTTGGTATGTGTCCAACTCCTAGAAATAACTTCATGCCCCATCTCCCTTACTTCCAGCTAGTAAGGATCACATAATTCCTAACAAAGTTTTGACACAGATTCCCAATTCGGGCATTCAGAACATATAGCACGTTGCTGTAAGCAAGCACATTCTCATTCAAAGATGCAAGTTACTATGTAGGAACAAGTTTGTATAGGTATTTCAAAGATGCCCAGAACGGAGCTAAACTTGGTATGTGTCCAACTCCTAGAAATAACTTCATGCCCCATCTCCCTTACTTCCAGCTAGTAAGGATCACATAATTCCTAACAAAGTTTTGACACAGATTGACAATTCGGGCATTCAGAACATATAGCACGTTGCTGCAAGCAAGCACATTCTCATTCAAAGATGCAAGTTACTATGTAGGAACAAGTTTGTATAGGTATTTCAAAGATGCCCAGAACTGAGCTAAACTTGGTATGTGTCCAACTCCAAGAAATAACTTCATGCCCCATCTCCCTTACTTCCAGCTAGTAAGGATCACATAATTCCTAACAAAGTTTTGACACAGATTCCCAAATCGGGCATTCAGAACATATAGCACGTTGCTGCAAGCAAGCACATTCTCATTCAAAGTTGCAAGTTACTATGTAGGAACAAGTTTGTATAGGTATTTCAAAGATGCCCAGAACTGAGCTAAACTTGGTATGTGTCCAACTCCTAGAAATAACTTCATGCCCCATCTCCCTTTCTTCCAGCTAGTAAGGATCACATAATTCCTAACAAAGTTTTGACACAGATTCCCAATTCGGGCATTCAGAACATATAGCACGTTGCTGTAAGCAAGCAGATTCTCATTCAAAGATGCAAGTTACTAGGTAGGAACAAGTTTGTATAGGTATTTCAAAGATGCCCAGAACTGAGCTAAACTTGGTATGTGTCCAACTCCTAGAAATAACTTCATGCCCCATCTCCCTTACTTCCAGCTAGTAAGGATCACATAATTCCTAACAAAGTTTTGACACAGATTCCCAAATCGGGCATTCAGAACATATAGCACGTTGCTGTAAGCAAGCACATTCTCATTCAAAGATGCAAGTTACTAGGTAGGAACAAGTTTGTATAGGTATTTCAAAGATGCCCAGAACTGAGCTAAACTTGGTATGTGTCCAACTCCTAGAAATAACTTCATGCCCCATCTCCCTTACTTCCAGCTAGTAAGGATCACATAATTCCTAACAAAGTTTTGACACAGATTCCCAATTCGGGCATTCAGAACATATAGCACGTTGCTGTAAGCAAGCACATTCTCATTCAAAGTTGCAAGTTACTAGGTAGGAACAAGTTTGTATAGGTATTTCAAAGATGCCCAGAACTGAGCTAAACTTGGTATGTGTCCAACTCCTAGAAATAACTTCATGCCCCATCTCCCTTACTTCCAGCTAGTAAGGATCACATAATTCCTAACAAAGTTTTGACACAGATTCCCAATTCGGGCATTCAGAACATATAGCACGTTGCTGTAAGCAAGCACATTCTCATTCAAAGATGCAAGTTACTATGTAGGAACAAGTTTGTATAGGTATTTCAAAGATGCCCAGAACTGAGCTAAACTTGGTATGTGTCCAACTCCTAGAAATAACTTCATGCCCCATCTCCCTTACTTCCAGCTAGTAAGGATCACATAATTCCTAACAAAGTTTTGACACAGATTCCCAATTCGGGCATTCAGAACATATAGCACGTTGCTGTAAGCAAGCACATTCTCATTCAAAGATGCAAGTTACTAGGTAGGAACAAGTTTGTATAGGTATTTCAAAGATGCCCAGAACTGAGCTAAACTTGGTATGTGTCCAACTCCTAGAAATAACTTCATGCCCCATCTCCCTTACTTCCAGCTAGTAAGGATCACATAATTCCTAACAAAGTTTTGACACAGATTCCCAATTCGGGCATTCAGAACATATAGCACGTTGCTGTAAGCAAGCACATTCTCATTCAAAGATGCAAGTTACTAGGTAGGAACAAGTTTGTATAGGTATTTCAAAGATGCCCACTACTGAGCTAAACTTGGTATGTGTCCAACTCCTAGAAATAACTTCATGCCCCATCTCCCTTACTTCCAGCTAGTAAGGATCACATAATTCCTAACAAAGTTTTGACACAGATTCCCAATTCGGGCATTCAGAACATATAGCACGTTGCTGTAAGCAAGCACATTCTCATTCAAAGATGCAAGTTACTATGTAGGAACAAGTTTGTATAGGTATTTCAAAGATGCCCAGAACGGAGCTAAACTTGGTATGTGTCCAACTCCTAGAAATAACTTCATGCCCCATCTCCCTTACTTCCAGCTAGTAAGGATCACATAATTCCTAACAAAGTTTTGACACAGATTGACAATTCGGGCATTCAGAACATATAGCACGTTGCTGCAAGCAAGCACATTCTCATTCAAAGATGCAAGTTACTATGTAGGAACAAGTTTGTATAGGTATTTCAAAGATGCCCAGAACTGAGCTAAACTTGGTATGTGTCCAACTCCAAGAAATAACTTCATGCCCCATCTCCCTTACTTCCAGCTAGTAAGGATCACATAATTCCTAACAAAGTTTTGACACAGATTCCCAAATCGGGCATTCAGAACATATAGCACGTTGCTGCAAGCAAGCACATTCTCATTCAAAGTTGCAAGTTACTATGTAGGAACAAGTTTGTATAGGTATTTCAAAGATGCCCAGAACTGAGCTAAACTTGGTATGTGTCCAACTCCTAGAAATAACTTCATGCCCCATCTCCCTTTCTTCCAGCTAGTAAGGATCACATAATTCCTAACAAAGTTTTGACACAGATTCCCAATTCGGGCATTCAGAACATATAGCACGTTGCTGTAAGCAAGCAGATTCTCATTCAAAGATGCAAGTTACTAGGTAGGAACAAGTTTGTATAGGTATTTCAAAGATGCCCAGAACTGAGCTAAACTTGGTATGTGTCCAACTCCTAGAAATAACTTCATGCCCCATCTCCCTTACTTCCAGCTAGTAAGGATCACATAATTCCTAACAAAGTTTTGACACAGATTCCCAAATCGGGCATTCAGAACATATAGCACGTTGCTGTAAGCAAGCACATTCTCATTCAAAGATGCAAGTTACTAGGTAGGAACAAGTTTGTATAGGTATTTCAAAGATGCCCAGAACTGAGCTAAACTTGGTATGTGTCCAACTCCTAGAAATAACTTCATGCCCCATCTCCCTTACTTCCAGCTAGTAAGGATCACATAATTCCTAACAAAGTTTTGACACAGATTCCCAATTCGGGCATTCAGAACATATAGCACGTTGCTGTAAGCAAGCACATTCTCATTCAAAGTTGCAAGTTACTAGGTAGGAACAAGTTTGTATAGGTATTTCAAAGATGCCCAGAACTGAGCTAAACTTGGTATGTGTCCAACTCCTAGAAATAACTTCATGCCCCATCTCCCTTACTTCCAGCTAGTAAGGATCACATAATTCCTAACAAAGTTTTGACACAGATTCCCAATTCGGGCATTCAGAACATATAGCACGTTGCTGTAAGCAAGCACATTCTCATTCAAAGATGCAAGTTACTATGTAGGAACAAGTTTGTATAGGTATTTCAAAGATGCCCAGAACTGAGCTAAACTTGGTATGTGTCCAACTCCTAGAAATAACTTCATGCCCCATCTCCCTTACTTCCAGCTAGTAAGGATCACATAATTCCTAACAAAGTTTTGACACAGATTCCCAATTCGGGCATTCAGAACATATAGCACGTTGCTGTAAGCAAGCACATTCTCATTCAAAGATGCAAGTTACTAGGTAGGAACAAGTTTGTATAGGTATTTCAAAGATGCCCAGAACTGAGCTAAACTTGGTATGTGTCCAACTCCTAGAAATAACTTCATGCCCCATCTCCCTTACTTCCAGCTAGTAAGGATCACATAATTCCTAACAAAGTTTTGACACAGATTCCCAATTCGGGCATTCAGAACATATAGCACGTTGCTGTAAGCAAGCACATTCTCATTCAAAGATGCAAGTTACTAGGTAGGAACAAGTTTGTATAGGTATTTCAAAGATGCCCAGAACTGAGCTAAACTTGGTATGTGTCCAACTCCTAGAAATAACTTCATGCCCCATCTCCCTTACTTCCAGCTAGTAAGGATCACATAATTCCTAACAAAGTTTTGACACAGATTCCCTATTCGGGCATTCAGAACATATAGCACGTTGCTGCAAGCAAGCACATTCTCATTCAAAGATGCAAGTTACTAGGTAGGAACAAGTTTGTATAGGTATTTCAAAGATGCCCAGAACTGAGCTAAACTTGGTATGTGTCCAACTCCTAGAAATAACTTCATGCCCCATCTCCCTTACTTCCAGCTAGTAAGGATCACATAATTCCTAACAAAGTTTTGACACAGATTCCCTATTCGGGCTTTCAGAACATATAGCACGTTGCTGCAAGCAAGCACATTCTCATTCAAAGTTGCAAGTTACTAGGTAGGAACAAGTTTGTATAGGTATTTCAAAGATGCCCAGAACTGAGCTAAACTTGGTATGTGTCCAACTCCTAGAAATAACTTCATGCCCCATCTCCCTTACTTCCAGCTAGTAAGGATCACATAATTCCTAACAAAGTTTTGACACAGATTGCCAATTCGGGCATTCAGAACATATAGCACGTTGCTGTAAGCAAGCACATTCTCATTCAAAGATGCAAGTTACTATGTAGGAACAAGTTTGTATAGGTATTTCAAAGATGCCCAGAACTGAGCTAAACTTGGTATGTGTCCAACTCCTAGAAATAACTTCATGCCCCATCTCCCTTACTTCCAGCTAGTAAGGATCACATAATTCCTATCAAAGTTTTGACACAGATTCCCAAATCGGGCATTCAGAACATATAGCACGTTGCTGTAAGCAAGCACATTCTCATTCAAAGATGCAAGTTACTAGGTAGGAACAAGTTTGTATAGGTATTTCAAAGATGCCCAGAACTGAGCTAAACTTGGTATGTGTCCAACTCCTAGAAATAACTTCATGCCCCATCTCCCTTACTTCCAGCTAGTAAGGATCACATAATTCCTAACAAAGTTTTGACACAGATTCCCAAATCGGGCATTCAGAACATATAGCACGTTGCTGCAAGCAAGCACATTCTCATTCAAAGTTGCAAGTTACTAGGTAGGAACAAGTTTGTATAGGTATTTCAAAGATGCCCAGAACTGAGCTAAACTTGGTATGTGTCCAACTCCTAGAAATAACTTCATGCCCCATCTCCCTTACTTCCAGCTAGTAAGGATCACATAATTCCTAACAAAGTTTTGACACAGATTCCCAATTCGGGCATTCAGAACATATAGCACGTTGCTGCAAGCAAGCACATTCTCATTCAAAGTTGCAAGTTACTAGGTAGGAACAAGTTTGTATAGGTATTTCAAAGATGCCCAGAACTGAGCTAAACTTGGTATGTGTCCAACTCCTAGAAATAACTTCATGCCCCATCTCCCTTACTTCCAGCTAGTAAGGATCACATAATTCCTAACAAAGTTTTGACACAGATTGCCAATTCGGGCATTCAGAACATATAGCACGTTGCTGTAAGCAAGCACATTCTCATTCAAAGATGCAAGTTACTATGTAGGAACAAGTTTGTATAGGTATTTCAAAGATGCCCAGAACGGAGCTAAACTTGGTATGTGTCCAACTCCTAGAAATAACTTCATGCCCCATCTCCCTTACTTCCAGCTAGTAAGGATCACATAATTCCTAACAAAGTTTTGACACAGATTGCCAATTCGGGCATTCAGAACATATAGCACGTTGCTGCAAGCAAGCACATTCTCATTCAAAGATGCAAGTTACTATGTAGGAACAAGTTTGTATAGGTATTTCAAAGATGCCCAGAACGGAGCTAAACTTGGTATGTGTCCAACTCCAAGAAATAACTTCATGCCCCATCTCCCTTACTTCCAGCTAGTAAGGATCACATAATTCCTAACAAAGTTTTGACACAGATTCCCAAATCGGGCATTCAGAACATATAGCACGTTGCTGCAAGCAAGCACATTCTCATTCAAAGATGCAAGTTACTATGTAGGAACAAGTTTGTATAGGTATTTCAAAGATGCCCAGAACTGAGCTAAACTTGGTATGTGTCCAACTCCTAGAAATAACTTCATGCCCCATCTCCCTTACTTCCAGCTAGTAAGGATCACATAATTCCTAACAAAGTTTTGACACAGATTGCCAATTCGGGCATTCAGAACATATAGCACGTTGCTGTAAGCAAGCACATTCTCATTCAAAGATGCAGGTTACTAGGTAGGAACAAGTTTGTATAGGTATTTCAAAGATGCCCAGAACTGAGCTAAACTTGGTATGTGTCCAACTCCTAGAAATAACTTCATGCCCCATCTCCCTTACTTCCAGCTAGTAAGGATCACATAATTCCTAACAAAGTTTTGACACAGATTGCCAATTCGGGCATTCAGAACATATAGCACGTTGCTGCAAGCAAGCACATTCTCATTCAAAGATGCAAGTTACTATGTAGGTACAAGTTTGTTTAGGTATTTCAAAGATGCCCAGAACTGAGCTAAACTTGGTATGTGTCCAACTCCTAGAAATAACTTCATGCCCCATCTCCCTTACTTCCAGCTAGTAAGGATCACATAATTCCTAACAAAGTTTTGACACAGATTCCCAATTCGGGCATTCAGAACATATAGCACGTTGCTGTAAGCAAGCACATTTTCATTCAAAGATGCAAGTTACTAGGTAGGAACAAGTTTGTATAGGTATTTCAAAGATGCCCAGAACTGAGCTAAACTTGGTATGTGTCCAACTCCTAGAAATAACTTCATGCCCCATCTCCCTTACTTCCAGCTAGTAAGGATCACATAATTCCTAACAAAGTTTTGACACAGATTCCCAATTCGGGCATTCAGAACATATAGCACGTTGCTGTAAGCAAGCACATTCTCATTCAAAGATGCAAGTTACTAGGTAGGAACAAGTTTGTATAGGTATTTCAAAAATGCCCAGAACTGAGCTAAACTTGGTATGTGTCCAACTCCTAGAAATAACTTCATGCCCCATCTCCCTTACTTCCAGCTAGTAAGGATCACATAATTCCTAACAAAGTTTTGACACAGATTCCCAATTCGGGCATTCAGAACATATAGCACGTTGCTGTAAGCAAGCACATTCTCATTCAAAGTTGCAAGTTACTAGGTAGGAACAAGTTTGTATAGGTATTTCAAAGATGCCCAGAACTGAGCTAAACTTGGTATGTGTCCAACTCCTAGAAATAACTTCATGCCCCATCTCCCTTACTTCCAGCTAGTAAGGATCACATAATTCCTAATAAAGTTTTGACACAGATTGCCAATTCGGGCATTCAGAACATATAGCACGTTGCTGTAAGCAAGCAGATTCTCATTCAAAGATGCAAGTTACTATGTAGGAACAAGTTTGTATAGGTATTTCAAAGATGCCCAGAACTGAGCTAAACTTGGTATGTGTCCAACTCCTAGAAATAACTTCATGCCCCATCTCTCTTACTTCCAGCTAGTAAGGATGACATAATTCCTAACAAAGTTTTGACACAGATTCCCAATTCGGGCATTGAGAACATATAGCACGTTGCTGTAAGCAAGCACATTCTCATTCAAAGATGCAAGTTACTAGGTAGGAACAAGTTTGTATAGGTATTTCAAAGATGCCCAGAACTGAGCTAAACTTGGTATGTGTCCAACTCCTAGAAATAACTTCATGCCCCATCTCCCTTACTTCCAGCTAGTAAGGATCACATAATTCCTAACAAAGTTTTGACACAGATTCCCTATTCGGGCATTCAGAACATATAGCACGTTGCTGTAAGCAAGCACATTCTCATTCAAAGATGCAAGTTACTAGGTAGGAACAAGTTTGTATAGGTATTTCAAAGATGCCCAGAACTGAGCTAAACTTGGTATGTGTCCAACTCCTAGAAATAACTTCATGCTCCATCTCCCTTACTTCCAGCTAGTAAGGATCACATAATTCCTAACAAAGTTTTGACACAGATTCCCTATTCGGGCATTCAGAACATATAGCACGTTGCTGCAAGCAAGCACATTCTCATTCAAAGTTGCAAGTTACTATGTAGGAACAAGTTTGTATAGGTATTTCAAAGATGCCCAGAACTGAGCTAAACTTGGTATGTGTCCAACTCCTAGAAATAACTTCATGCCCCATCTCCCTTACTTCCAGCTAGTAAGGATCACATAATTCCTAACAAAGTTTTGACACAGATTCCCAATTCGGGCATTCAGAACATATAGCACGTTGCTGTAAGCAAGCAGATTCTCATTCAAAGATGCAAGTTACTATGTAGGAACAAGTTTGTATAGGTATTTCAAAGATGCCCAGAACTGAGCTAAACTTGGTATGTGTCCAACTCCTAGAAATAACTTCATGCCCCATCTCCCTTACTTCCAGCTAGTAAGGATCACATAATTCCTAACAAAGTTTTGACACAGATGGCCAATTCGGGCATTCAGAACATAGAGCACGTTGCTGTAAGCAAGCAGATTCTCATTCAAAGATGCAAGTTACTATGTAGGAACAAGTTTGTATAGGTATTTCAAAGATGCCCAGAACTGAGCTAAACTTGGTATGTGTCCAACTCCTAGAAATAACTTCATGCTCCATCTCCCTTACTTCCAGCTAGTAAGGATCACATAATTCCTAACAAAGTTTTGACACAGATTCCCAAATCGGGCATTCAGAACATATAGCACGTTGCTGCAAGCAAGCACATTCTCATTCAAAGTTGCAAGTTACTATGTAGGAACAAGTTTGTATCGGTATTTCAAAGATGCCCAGAACTGAGCTAAACTTGGTATGTGTCCAACTCCTAGAAATAACTTCATGCCCCATCTCCCTTACTTCCAGCTAGTAAGGATCACATAATTCCTAACAAAGTTTTGACACAGATTCCCAATTCGGGCATTCAGAACATATAGCACGTTGCTGTAAGCAAGCACATTCTCATTCAAAGATGCAAGTTACTATGTAGGAACAAGTTTGTATAGGTATTTCAAAGATGCCCAGAACTGAGCTAAACTTGGTATGTGTCCAACTCCTAGGAATAACTTCATGCCCCATCTCCCTTACTTCCAGCTAGTAAGGATCACATAATTCCTAACAAAGTTTTGAAACAGATTGCCAATTCGGGCATTCAGAACATATAGCACGTTGCTGTAAGCAAGCACATTCTCATTCAAAGATGCAAGTTACTATGTAGGAACAAGTTTGTATAGGTATTTCAAAGATGCCCAGAACTGAGCTAAACTTGGTATGTGTCCAACTCCTAGAAATAACTTCATGCCCCATCACCCTTACTTCCAGCTCGTAAGGATCACATAATTCCTAACAAAGTTTTGACACAGATTCCCAATTCGGGCATTCAGAACATATAGCACGTTGCTGTAAGCAAGCACCTTTTCATACAAAGTTGCAAGTTACTATGTAGGAACAAGTTTGTATAGGTATTTCAAAGATGCCCAGAACTGAGCTAAACTTGGTATGTGTCCAACTCCTAGAAATAACTTCATGCCCCATCTCCCTTACTTCCAGCTAGTAAGGATCACATAATTCCTAACAAAGTTTTGACACAGATTGCCAATTCGGGCATTCAGAACATATAGCACGTTGCTGTAAGCAAGCACATTCTCATTCAAAGATGCAAGTTACTATGTAGGAACAAGTTTGTATAGGTATTTCAAAGATGCCCAGAACTGAGCTAAACTTGGTATGTGTCCAACTCCTAGAAATAACTTCATGTTCCATCTCCTTTACTTCCAGCTAGTAAGGATCACATAATTCCTAACAAAGTTCTGACACAGATTCCCAATTCGGTCATTCAGAACATATAGCTCGTTGCTGTAAGCAAGCACATTCTCATTCAAAGTTGCAAGTTACTATGTAGGAACAAGTTTGTATAGGTATTTCAAAGATGCCCAGAACTGAGCTAAACTTGGTATGTGTCCAACTCCTAGAAATAACTTCATGCCCCATCTCCCTTACTTCCAGCTAGTAAGGATCACATAATTCCTAATAAAGTTTTGACACAGATTGCCAATTCGGGCATTCAGAACATATAGCACGTTGCTGTAAGCAAGCACATTCTCATTCAAAGATGCAAGTTACTATGTAGGAACAAGTTTGTATAGGTATTTCAAAGATGCCCAGAACTGAGCTAAACTTGGTATGTGTCCAACTCCTAGAAATAACTTCATGCCCCATCTCCCTTACTTCCAGCTAGTAAGGATCACATAATTCCTAACAAAGTTTTGACACAGATTCCCAAATCGGGCATTCAGAACATATAGCACGTTGCTGTAAGCAAGCAGATTCTCATTCAAAGATGCAAGTTACTATGTAGGAACAAGTTTGTATAGGTATTTCAAAGATGCCCAGAACTGAGCTAAACTTGGTATGTGTCCAACTCCTAGAAATAACTTCATGCCCCATCTCCCTTACTTCCAGCTAGTAAGGATCACATAATTCCTAACAAAGTTTTGACACAGATTCCCAAATCGGGCATTCAGAACATATAGCACGTTGCTGTAAGCAAGCAGATTCTCATTCAAAGATGCAAGTTACTATGTAGGAACAAGTTTGTATAGGTATTTCAAAGATGCCCAGAACTGAGCTAAACTTGGTATGTATCCAACTCCTAGAAATAACTTCATGCCCCATCTCCCTTACTTCCAGCTAGTAAGGATCACATAATTCCTAACAAAGTTTTGACACAGATTGCCAATTCGGGCATTCAGAACATATAGCACGTTTCTGTAAGCAAGCACATTTTCATTCAAAGTTGCAATTTACTATGTAGGAGCAAGTTTGTATAGGTATTTCAAAGATGCCCAGAACTGAGCTAAACTTGGTATGTGTCCAACTCCTAGAAATAACTTCATGCCCCATCTCCCTTACTTCCAGCTAGTAAGGATCACATAATTCCTAACAAAGTTTTGACACAGATTCCCAATTCGGGCATTCAGAACATATAGCACGTTGCTGTAAGCAAGCAGATTCTCATTCAAAGATGCAAGTTACTATGTAGGAACAAGTTTGTATAGGTATTTCAAAGATGCCCAGAACTGAACTAAACTTGGTATGTGTCCAACTCCTAGAAATAACTTCATGCCCCATCTCCCTTACTTCCAGCTAGTAAGGATCACATAATTCCTAACAAAGTTTTGACACAGATGGCCAATTCGGGCATTCAGAACATAGAGCACGTTGCTGTAAGCAAGCAGATTCTCATTCAAAGATGCAAGTTACTATGTAGGAACAAGTTTGTATAGGTATTTCAAAGATGCCCAGAACTGAGCTAAACTTGGTATGTGTCCAACTCCTAGAAATAACTTCATGCTCCATCTCCCTTACTTCCAGCTAGTAAGGATCACATAATTCCTAACAAAGTTTTGACACAGATTCCCAAATCGGGCATTCAGAACATATAGCACGTTGCTGCAAGCAAGCACATTCTCATTCAAAGTTGCAAGTTACTATGTAGGAACAAGTTTGTATCGGTATTTCAAAGATGCCCAGAACTGAGCTAAACTTGGTATGTGTCCAACTCCTAGAAATAACTTCATGCCCCATCTCCCTTACTTCCAGCTAGTAAGGATCACATAATTCCTAACAAAGTTTTGACACAGATTCCCAAATCGGGCATTCAGAACATATAGCACGTTGCTGTAAGCAAGCACATTCTCATTCAAAGATGCAAGTTACTATGTAGGAACAAGTTTGTATAGGTATTTCAAAGATGCCCAGAACTGAGCTAAACTTGGTATGTGTCCAACTCCTAGGAATAACTTCATGCCCCATCTCCCTTACTTCCAGCTAGTAAGGATCACATAATTCCTAACAAAGTTTTGAAACAGATTGCCAATTCGGGCATTCAGAACATATAGCACGTTGCTGTAAGCAAGCACATTCTCATTCAAAGATGCAAGTTACTATGTAGGAACAAGTTTGTATAGGTATTTCAAAGATGCCCAGAACTGAGCTAAACTTGGTATGTGTCCAACTCCTAGAAATAACTTCATGCCCCATCTCCCTTACTTCCAGCTCGTAAGGATCACATAATTCCTAACAAAGTTTTGACACAGATTCCCAATTCGGGCATTCAGAACACATAGCACGTTGCTGTAAGCAAGCACCTTTTCATACAAAGTTGCAAGTTACTATGTAGGAACAAGTTTGTATAGGTATTTCAAAGATGCCCAGAACTGAGCTAAACTTGGTATGTGTCCAACTCCTAGAAATAACTTCATGCCCCATCTCCCTTACTTCCAGCTAGTAAGGATCACATAATTCCTAACAAAGTTTTGACACAGATTGCCAATTCGGGCATTCAGAACATATAGCACGTTGCTGTAAGCAAGCACATTCTCATTCAAAGATGCAAGTTACTATGTAGGAACAAGTTTGTATAGGTATTTCAAAGATGCCCAGAACTGAGCTAAACTTGGTATGTGTCCAACTCCTAGAAATAACTTCATGTTCCATCTCCTTTACTTCCAGCTAGTAAGGATCACATAATTCCTAACAAAGTTCTGACACAGATTCCCAATTCGGTCATTCAGAACATATAGCTCGTTGCTGTAAGCAAGCACATTCTCATTCAAAGTTGCAAGTTACTATGTAGGAACAAGTTTGTATAGGTATTTCAAAGATGCCCAGAACTGAGCTAAACTTGGTATGTGTCCAACTCCTAGAAATAACTTCATGCCCCATCTCCCTTACTTCCAGCTAGTAAGGATCACATAATTCCTAATAAAGTTTTGACACAGATTGCCAATTCGGGCATTCAGAACATATAGCACGTTGCTGTAAGCAAGCACATTCTCATTCAAAGATGCAAGTTACTATGTAGGAACAAGTTTGTATAGGTATTTCAAAGATGCCCAGAACTGAGCTAAACTTGGTATGTGTCCAACTCCTAGAAATAACTTCATGCCCCATCTCCCTTACTTCCAGCTAGTAAGGATCACATAATTCCTAACAAAGTTTTGACACAGATTCCCAAATCGGGCATTCAGAACATATAGCACGTTGCTGTAAGCAAGCAGATTCTCATTCAAAGATGCAAGTTACTATGTAGGAACAAGTTTGTATAGGTATTTCAAAGATGCCCAGAACTGAGCTACACTTGGTATGTGTCCAACTCCAAGAAATAACTTCATGCCCCATCTCCCTTACTTCCAGCTAGTAAGGATCACATAATTCCTAACAAAGTTTTGACACAGATTCCCAATTCGGGCATTCAGAACATATAGCACGTTGCTGTAAGCAAGCAGATTCTCATTCAAAGATGCAAGTTACTATATAGGAACAAGTTTGTAAAGGTATTTCAAAGATGCCCAGAACTGAGCTAAACTTGGTATGTGTCCAACTCCTAGAAAAAACGTCATGCCCCATCTCCCTTACTTCCAGCTAGTAAGGATCACATAATTCCTAACAAAGTTTTGACACAGATTGCCAATTCGGGCATTCAGAACATATAGCACGTTGCTGTAAGCAAGCACATTCTCATTCAAAGATGCAAGTTACTATGTAGGAACAAGTTTGTATAGGTATTTCAAAGATGCCCAGAACTGAGCTAAACTTGGTATGTGTCCAACTCCTAGAAATAACTTCATGCCCCATCTCCCTTACTTCCAGCTAGTAAGGATCACATAATTCCTAACAAAGTTTTGACACAGATTCCCAATTCGGGCATTCAGAACATATAGCACGTTGCTGCAAGCAAGCACATTCTCATTCAAAGTTGCAAGTTACTATGTAGGAACAAGTTTGTATAGGTATTTCAAAGATGCCCAGAACTGAGCTAAACTTGGTATGTGTCCAACTCCTAGAAATAACTTCATGCCCCATCTCCCTTACTTCCAGCTAGTAAGGATCACATAATTCCTAACAAAGTTTTGACACAGATTGCCAATTCGGGCATTCAGAACATATAGCACGTTGCTGTAAGCAAGCACATTCTCATTCAAAGATGCAAGTTACTATGTAGGAACAAGTTTGTATAGGTATTTCCAAGATGCCCAGAACTAAGCTAAACTTGGTATGTGTCCAACTCCTAGAAATAACTTCATGCCCCATCTCCCTTACTTCCAGCTAGTAAGGATTACATAATTCCTAACAAAGTTTTGACACAGCTTCCCAAATCGGGCATTCAGAACATATAGCACGTTGCTGCAAGCAAGCACATTCTCATTCAAAGTTGCAAGTTACTATGTAGGAACAAGTTTGTATAGGTATTTCAAAGATGCCCAGAACTGAGCTAAACTTGGTATGTGTCCAACTCCTAGAAATAACTTCATGCCCCATCTCCCTTACTTCCAGCTAGTAAGGATCACATAATTCCTAACAAAGTTTTGACACAGATTCCCAATTCGGGCATTCAGAACATATAGCACGTTGCTGTAAGCAAGCACATTTTCATTCAAAGTTGCAAGTTACTATGTAGGAACAAGTTTGTGTAGGTATTTCAAAGATGCCCAGAACTGAGCTAAACTTGGTATGTGTCCAACTCCTAGAAATAACTTCATGCCCCATCTCCCTTACTTCCAGCTAGTAAGGATCACATAATTCCTAACAAAGTTTTGACACAGATTGCCAATTCGGGCATTCAGAACATATAGCACGTTGCTGTAAGCAAGCAGATTCTCATTCAAAGATGCAAGTTACTATGTAGGAACAAGTTTGTATAGGTATTTCAAAGATGCCCAGAACTGAGCTAAACTTGGTATGTGTCCAACTCCTAGAAATAACTTCGTGCCCCATCTCCCTTACTTCCAGCTAGTAAGGATCACATAATTCCTAACAAAGTTTTGACACAGATTCCCAATTCGGGCATTCAGAACATATAGCACGTTGCTGTAAGCAAGCACATTCTCATTCAAAGTTGCAAGTTACTATGTAGGAACAAGTTTGTATAGGTATTTCAAAGATGCCCAGAACTGAGCTAAACTTGGTATGTGTCCAACTCCAAGAAATAACTTCATGCCCCATCTCCCTTACTTCCAGCTAGTAAGGATCACATAATTCCTAACAAAGTTTTGACACAGATTCCCAATTCGGGCATTCAGAACATATAGCACGTTGCTGTAAGCAAGCACATTTTCATTCAAAGTTGCAAGTTACTATGTAGGAACAAGTTTGCATAGGTATTTCAAAGATGCCCAGAACTGAGCTAAACTTGGTATGTGTCCAACTCCTAGAAATAACTTCATGCCCCATCTCCCTTACTTCCAGCTAGTAAGGATCACATAATTCCTAACAAAGTTTTGACACAGATTCCCAATTCGGGCATTCAGAACATATAGCACGTTGCTGTAAGCAAGCACATTTTCATTCAAAGTTGCAAGTTACTATGTAGGAACAAGTTTGTATAGGTATTTCAAAGATGCCCAGAACTGAGCTAAACTTGGTATGTGTCCAACTTCTAGAAATAACTTCATGCCCCATCTCCCTTACTTCCAGCTAGTAAGGATCACATAATTCCTAACAAAGTTTTGACACAGATTCCCAATTCGGGCATTCAGAACATATAGCACGCTGCTGTAAGCAAGCACATTCTCATTCAAAGTTGCAAGTTACTATGTAGGAACAAGTTTGTATAGGTATTTCAAAGATGCCCAGAACTGAGCTAAACTTGGTATGTGTCCAACTCCTAGAAATAACTTCATGCCCCATCTCCCTTACTTCCAGCTAGTAAGGATCACATAATTCCTAACAAAGTTTTGACACAGATTCCCAATTCGGGCATTCAGAACATATAGCACGCTGCTGTAAGCAAGCACATTCTCATTCAAAGTTGCAAGTTACTATGTAGGAACAAGTTTGTATAGGTATTTCAAAGATGCCCAGAACTGAGCTAAACTTGGTATGTGTCCAACTCCTAGAAATATCTTCATGCCCCATCTCCCTTACTTCCAGCTAGTAAGGATCACATAATTCCTAACAAAGTTTTGACACAGATTGCCAATTCGGGCATTCAGAACATATAGCACGCTGCTGTAAGCAAGCACATTCTCATTCAAAGTTGCAAGTTACTATGTAGGAACAAGTTTGTATAGGTATTTCAAAGATGCCCAGAACTGAGCTAAACTTGGTATGTGTCCAACTCCTAGAAATATCTTCATGCCCCATCTCCCTTACTTCCAGCTAGTAAGGATCACATAATTCCTAACAAAGTTTTGACACAGATTGCCAATTCGGGCATTCAGAACATATAGCACGTTGCTGTAAGCAAGCAGATTCTCATTCAAAGATGCAAGTTACTATGTAGGAACAAGTTTGTATAGGTATTTCAAAGATGCCCAGAACTGAGCTAAACTTGGGATGTGTCCAACTCCTAGAAATAACTTCATGCCCCATCTCCCTTACTTCCAGCTAGTAAGGATCACATAATTCCTAACAAAGTTTTGACACAGATGACCAATTCGGGCATTCAGAACATATAGCACGTTGCTGTAAGCAAGCACATTCTCATTCAAAGATGCAAGTTACTATGTAGGAACAAGTTTGTATAGGTATTTCAAAGATGCCCAGAACTGAGCTAAACTTGGTATGTGTCCAACTCCTAGAAATAACTTCATGCCCCATCTCCCTTACTTCCAGCTAGTAAGGATCACATAATTCCTAACAAAGTTTTGACACAGATTCCCAATTCGGGCATTCAGAACATATAGCACGTTGCTGGAAGCAAGCACATTTTCATTCAAAGTTGCAAGTTACTATGTGGGAACAAGTTTGTATAGGTATTTCAAAGATGCCCAGAACTGAGCTAAACTTGGTATGTGTCCAACTCCTAGAAATAACTTCATGCCCCATCTCCCTTAATTCCAGCTAGTAAGGATCACATAATTCCTAACAAAGTTTTGACACAGATTGCCAATTCGGGCATTCAGAACATATAGCACGTTGCTGTAAGCAAGCACATTCTCATTCAAAGATGCAAGTTACTATGTAGGAACAAGTTTGTATAGGTATTTCAAAGATGCCCAGGACTGAGCTAAACTTGGTATGTGTCCAACTCCTAGAAATAACTTCATGCCCCATCTCCCTTACTTCCAGCTAGTAAGGATCACATAATTCCTAACAAAGTTTTGTCACAGATTGCCAATTCCGGCATTCAGAACATATAGCACGTTGCTGTAAGCAAGCACATTCTCATTCAAAGATGCAAGTTACTATGTAGGAACAAGTTTGTATAGGTATTTCAAAGATGCACAGGACTGAGCTAAACTTGGTATGTGTCCAACTCCTAGAAATAACTTCATGCCCCATCTCCCTTACATCCAGCTAGTAAGGATCACATAATTCCTAACAAAGTTTGGACACAGATTCCCAATTCGGGCATTCAGAACATATAGCACGTTGCTGTAAGCAAGCACATTTTCATTCAAAGTTGCAAGTTACTATGTAGGAACAAGTTTGTATAGGTATATCAAAGATGCCCAGAAATGAGCTAAACTTGGTATGTGTCCAACTCCTAGAAATAACTTCATGCCCCATCTCCCTTACTTCCAGCTAGTAAGGATCACATAATTCCTAACAAAGTTTTGACACAGATTCCCAATTCGGGCATTCAGAACATATAGCACGTTGCTGTAAGCAAGCAGGTTCTCATTCAAAGATGCAAGTTACTATGTAGGAACAAGTTTGTATAGGTATTTCAAAGATGTCCAGAACTGAGCTAAACTTGGTATGTGTCCAACTCCTAGAAATAACTTCATGCCCCATCTCCCTTACTTCCAGCTAGTAAGGATCACATAATTCCTAACAAAGTTTTGACACAGATTGCCAATTCGGGCATTCAGAACATATAGCACGTTGCTGTAAGCAAGCAGATTCTCATTCAAAGATGCAAGTTACTGTGTAGGAACAAGTTTGTATAGGTATTTCAAAAATGCACAGAACTGAGCTAAACTTGGTATGTGTCCAACTCCTAGAAATAACTTCATGCCCATCTCCCTTACTTCCAGCTAGTAAGGATCACATAATTCCTAACAAAGTTTTGACACAGATTCCCAATTTGGGCATTCAGAACATATAGCACGTTGCTGTAAGCAAGCACATTTTCATTCAAAGTTGCAAGTTACTATGTAGGAACAAGTTTGTATAGGTATTTCAAAGATGCCCAGAACTGAGCTAAACTTGGTATGTGTCCAACTCCTAGAAATAACTTCATGCCCCATCTCCCTTACTTCCAGCTAGTAAGGATCACATAATTCCTAACAAAGTTTTGACACAGTTTCCCAATTCGGGCATTCAGAACATATAGCACGTTGCTGTAAGCAAGCACATTTTCATTCAAAGTTGCAAGTTACTATGTAGGAACAAGTTTGTATAGGTATTTCAAAGATGCCCAGAACTGAGCTAAACTTGGTATGTGTCCAACTCCTAGAAATAACTTCATGCCCCATCTCCCTTACTTCCAGCTAGTAAGGATCACATAATTCCTAACAAAGTTTTGACACAGATTCCCAATTCGGGCATTCAGAACATATAGCACGTTGCTGTAAGCAAGCAGATTCTCATTCAAAGATGCAAGTTACTATGTAGGAACAAGTTTGTATAGGTATTTCAAAGATGCCCAGAACTGAGCTAAACTTGGTATGTGTCCAACTCCTAGAAATAACTTCATGCCCCATCTCCCTTACTTCCAGCTAGTAAGGATCACATAATTCCTAACAAAGTTTTAACACAGATTGCCAATTCGGGCATTCAGAACATATAGCACGTTGCTGTAAGCAAGCACATTCTCATTCAAAGATGCAAGTTACTATGTAGGAACAAGTTTGTATAGGTATTTCAAAGTTGCCCAGAACAGAGCTAAACTTGGTATGTGTCCAACTCCTAGAAATAACTTCATGCTCCATCTCCCTTACTTCCAGCTAGTAAGGATCACATAATTCCTAACAAAGTTTTGACACAGATTCCCAATTCGGGCATTCAGAACATATAGCACGCTGCTGTAATCAAGCACATTCTCATTCAAAGTTGCAAGTTACTATGTAGGAACAAGTTTGTATAGGTATTTCAAAGATGCCCAGAACTGAGCTAAACTTGGTATGTGTCCAACTCCTAGAAATATCTTCATGCCCCATCTCCCTTACTTCCAGCTAGTAAGGATCACATAATTCCTAACAAAGTTTTGACACAGATTGCCAATTCGGGCATTCAGAACATGTAGCACATTGCTGTAAGCAAGCAGATTCTCATTCAAAGATGCAAGTTACTATGTAGGAACAAGTTTGTATAGGTATTTCAAAGATGCCCAGAACTGAGCTAAACTTGGTATGTGTCCAACTCCTAGAAATAACTTCATGCCCCATCTCCCTTACTTCCAGCTAGTAAGGATCACATAATTCCTAACAAAGTTTTGACACAGATTCCCTATTCCGGAATTCAGAACATATAGCACGTTGCTGTAAGCAAGCACATTTTCATTCAAAGATGCAAGTTACTATGTAGGAACAAGTTTGTATAGGTATTTCAAAGATGCCCAGGACTGAGCTAAACTTGGTATGTGTCCAACTCCTAGAAATAACTTCATGCCCCATCTCCCTTACTTCCAGCTAGTAAGGATCACATAATTCCTAACAAAGGTTTGACACAGATTCCCAATTCGGGCATTCAGAACATATAGCACGTTGCTGTAAGCAAGCACATTTTCATTCAAAGTTGCAAGTTACTATGTAGGAACAAGTTTGTATAGGTATTTCAAAGATGCCCAGAACTGAGCTAAACTTGGTATGTGTCCAACTCCTGGAAATAACTTCATGCCCCATCTCCCTTACTTCCAGCTAGTAAGGATCACATAATTCCTAACAAAGTTTTGACACAGATTCCCAATTTGGGCATTCAGAACATATAGCACGTTGCTGTAAGCAAGCACATTTTCATTCAAAGTTGCAAGTTACTATGTAGGAACAAGTTTGTATAGGTATTTCAAAGATGCCCAGAACTGAGCTAAACTTGGTATGTGTCCAACTCCTAGAAATAACTTCATGCCCCATCTCCCTTACTTCCAGCTAGTAAGGATCACATAATTCCTAACAAAGTTTTGACACAGATTCCCAATTCGGGCATTCAGAACATATAGCACGTTGCTGTAAGCAAGCACATTTTCATTCAAAGTTGCAAGTTACTATGTAGGAACAAGTTTGTATAGGTATTTCAAAGATGCCCAGAACTGAGCTAAACTTGGTATGTGTCCAACTCCTAGAAATAACTTCATGCCCCATCTCCCTTACTTCCAGCTAGTAAGGATCACATAATTCCTAACAAAGTTTTGACACAGATTCCCAATTCGGGCATTCAGAACATATAGCACGTTGCTGTAAGCAAGCACATTCTCATTCAAAGATGCAAGTTACTATGTAGGAACAAGTTTGTATAGGTATTTCAAAGATGCCCAGAACTGAGCTAAACTTGGTATGTGTCCAACTCCTAGAAATAACTTCATGCCCCATCTCCCTTACTTCCAGCTAGTAAGGATCACATAATTCCTAACAAAGTTTTAACACAGATTGCCAATTCGGGCATTCATAACATATAGCACGTTGCTGTAAGCAAGCACATTCTCATTCAAAGATGCAAGTTACTATGTAGGAACAAGTTTGTATAGGTAATTCAAAGTTGCCCAGAACAGAGCTAAACTTGGTATGTGTCCAACTCCTAGAAATAACTTCATGCTCCATCTCCCTTACTTCCAGCTAGTAAGGATCACATAATTCCTAACAAAGTTTTGACACAGATTCCCAATTCGGGCATTCAGAACATATAGCACGTTGCTGTAAGCAAGCACATTCTCATTCAAAGTTGCAAGTTACTATGTAGGAACAAGTTTGTATAGGTATTTCAAAGATGCCCAGAACTGAGCTAAACTTGGTATGTGTCCAACTCCTAGAAATATCTTCATGCCCCATCTCCCTTACTTCCAGCTAGTAAGGATCACATAATTCCTAACAAAGTTTTGACACAGATTGCCAATTCGGGCATTCAGAACATGTAGCACATTGCTGTAAGCAAGCAGATTCTCATTCAAAGATGCAAGTTACTATGTAGGAACAAGTTTGTATAGGTATTTCAAAGATGCCCAGAACTGAGCTAAACTTGGTATGTGTCCAACTCCTAGAAATAACTTCATGCCCCATCTCCCTTACTTCCAGCTAGTAAGGATCACATAATTCCTAACAAAGTTTTGACACAGATTCCCTATTCCGGCATTCAGAACATATAGCACGTTGCTGTAAGCAAGCACATTTTCATTCAAAGATGCAAGTTACTATGTAGGAACAAGTTTGTATAGGTATTTCAAAGATGCCCAGGACTGAGCTAAACTTGGTATGTGTCCAACTCCTAGAAATAACTTCATGCCCCATCTCCCTTACTTCCAGCTAGAAAGGATCACATAATTCCTAACAAAGGTTTGACACAGATTCCCAATTCGGGCATTCAGAACATATAGCACGTTGCTGTAAGCAAGCACATTTTCATTCAAAGTTGCAAGTTACTATGTAGGAACAAGTTTGTATAGGTATTTCAAAGATGCCCAGAACTGAGCTAAACTTGGTATGTGTCCAACTCCTAGAAATAACTTCATGCCCCATCTCCCTTACTTCCAGCTAGTAAGGATCACATAATTCCTAACAAAGTTTTGACACAGATTCCCAATTCGGGCATTCAGAACATATAGCACGTTGCTGTAAGCAAGCACATTCTCATTCAAAGTTGCAAGTTACTATGTAGGAACAAGTTTGTATAGGTATTTCAAAGATGCCCAGAACTGAGCTAAACTTGGTATGTGTCCAACTCCTAGAAATATCTTCATGCCCCATCTCCCTTACTTCCAGCTAGTAAGGATCACATAATTCCTAACAAAGTTTTGACACAGATTCCCAATTCGGGCATTCAGAACATATAGCACGTTGCTGTAAGCAAGCAGATTCTCATTCAAAGATGCAAGTTACTATGTAGGAACAAGTTTGTATAGGTATTTCAAAGATGCCCAGAACTGAGCTAAACTTGGTATGTGTCCAACTCCTAGAAATAACTTCATGCCCCATCTCCCTTACTTCCAGCTAGTAAGGATCACATAATTCCTAACAAAGTTTTGACACAGATTCCCAATTAGGGCATTCAGAACATATAGCACGTTGCTGTAAGCATCACATTCTCATTCAAAGATGCAAGTTACTATGTAGGAACAAGTTTGTATAGGTATTTCAAAGATGCCCAGAACTGAGCTAAACTTGGTATGTGTCCAACTCCTAGAAATAACTTCGTGCCCCATCTCCCTTACTTCCAGCTAGTAAGGATCACATAATTCCTAATAAAGTTTTGACACAGATTCCCAATTCGGGCATTCAGAACATATAGCACGTTGCTGTAAGCAAGCAGATTCTCATTCAAAGTTGCAAGTTACTAGGTAGGAACAAGTTTGTATAGGTATTTCAAAGATGCCCAGGACTGAGCTAAACTTGGTATGTGTCCAACTCCTAGAAATAACTTCATGCCCCATCTCCCTTACTTCCAGCTAGTAATGATCACATAATTCCTAATAAAGTTTTGACACAGATTCCCAATTCGGGCATTCAGAACATACAGCACGTTGCTGTAAGCAAGCAGATTCTCATTCAAAGATGCAAGTTACTAGGTAGGAACAAGTTTGTATAGGTATTTCAAAGATGCCCAGAACTGAGCTAAACTTGGTATGTGTCCAACTCCTAGAAATAACTTCATGCCCCACCTCCCTTACTTCCAGCTAGTAAGGATCACATAATTCCTAACAAAGTTTTGACACAGATTGCCAATTCGGGCATTCAGAACATATAGCACGTTGCTGTAAGCAAGCACATTCTCATTCAAAGATGCAAGTTACTAGGGAGGAACAAGTTTGTATAGGTATTTCAAAGATGCCCAGAACTGAGCTAAACTTGGTATGTGTCCAACTCCTAGAAATAACTTCATGCCCCATCTCCCTTACTTCCAGCTAGTAAGGATCACATAATTCCTAACAAAGTTTTGACACAGATTCCCTATTCGGGCATTCAGAACATATAGCACGTTGCTGTAAGCAAGCACATTCTCATTCAAAGATGCAAGTTACTAGGTAGGAACAAGTTTGTATAGGTATTTCAAAGATGCCCAGAACTGAGCTAAACTTGGTATGTGTCCAACTCCTAGAAATAACTTCATGCTCCATCTCCCTTACTTCCAGCTAGTAAGGATCACATAATTCCTAACAAAGTTTTGACACAGATACCCTATTCGGGCATTCAGAACATATAGCACGTTGCTGCAAGCAAGCACATTCTCATTCAAAGTTGCAAGTTACTATGTAGGAACAAGTTTGTATAGGTATTTCAAAGATGCCCAGAACTGAGCTAAACTTGGTATGTGTCCAACTCCTAGAAATAACTTCATGCCCCATCTCCCTTACTTCCAGCTAGTAAGGATCACATAATTCCTAACAAAGTTTTGACACAGATTGCCAATTCGGGCATTCAGAACATACAGCACGTTGCTGTAAGCAAGCACATTCTCATTCAAAGATGAAAGTTACTATGTAGGAACAAGTTTGTATAGGTATTTCAAAGATGCCCAGAACTGAGCTAAACTTGGTATGTGTCCAACTCCTAGAAATAACTTCATGCCCCATCTCCCTTACTTCCAGCTAGTAAGGATCACATAATTCCTAACAAAGTTTTGACACAGATTCCCAATTCGGGCATTCAGAACTTATAGCACGTTGCTGTAAGCAAGCACATTCTCATTCAAAGTTGCAAGTTACTATGTAGGAACAAGTTTGTATAGGTATTTCAAAGAGGCCCAGAACTGAGCTAAACTTGGTATGTGTCCAACTCCTAGAAATAACTTCATGCCCCATCTCCCTTACTTCCAGCTAGTAAGGATGACATAATTCCTAACAAAGTTTTGACACAGATTCCCAATTCGGGCATTCAGAACATATAGCACGTTGCTGTAAGCAAGCACATTCTCATTCAAAGATGCAAGTTACTAGGTAGGAACAAGTTTGTATAGGTATTTCAAAGATGCCCAGAACTGAGCTAAACTTGGTATGTGTCCAACTCCTAGAAATAACTTCATGCCCCATCTCCCTTACTTCCAGCTAGTAAGGATCACATAATTCCTAACAAAGTTTTGACACAGATGCCCTATTCGGGCATTCAGAACATATAGCACGTTGCTGCAAGCAAGCACATTCTCATTCAAAGATGCAAGTTACTATGTAGGAACAAGTTTGTATAGGTATTTCAAAGATGCACAGAACTGAGCTAAACTTGGTATGTGTCCAACTCCTAGAAATAAATTCATGCCCCATCTCCCTTACTTCCAGCTAGTAAGGATCACATAATTCCTAACAAAGTTTTGACACAGATTCCCTATTCGGGCATTCAGAATATATAGCACGTTGCTGTAAGCAAGCACATTCTCATTCAAAGTTGCAAGTTACTATGTAGGAACAAGTTTGTATAGGTATTTCAAAGATGCCCAGAACGGAGCTAAACTTGGTATGTGTCCAACTCCTAGAAATAACTTCATGCCCCATCTCCCTTACTTCCAGCTAGTAAGGATCACATAATTCCTAACAAAGTTTTGACACAGATTGCCAATTCGGGCATTCAGAACATATAGCACGTTGATGTAAGCAAGCACATTCTCATTCAAAGATGCAAGTTACTATGTAGGAACAAGTTTGTATAGGTATTTCAAAGATGCCCAGAACGGAGCTAAACTTGGTATGTGTCCAACTCCTAGAAATAACTTCATGCCCCATCTCCCTTACTTCCAGCTAGTAAGGATCACATAATTCCTAACAAAGTTTTGACACAGATTCCCAATTCGGGCATTCAGAACATATAGCACGTTGCTGTAAGCAAGCACATTCTCATTCAAAGATGCAAGTTACTATGTAGGAACAAGTTTGTATAGGTATTTCAAAGATGCCCAGAACTGAGCTAAACTTGGTATGTGTCCAACTCCTAGAAATAACTTCATGCCCCATCTCACTTACTTCCAGCTAGTAAGGATCACATAATTCCTAACAAAGTTTTGACACAGATTCCCAATTCGGGCATTCAGAACATATAGCACGTTGCTGTAAGCAAGCACATTCTCATTCAAAGATGCAAGTTACTAGGTAGGAACAAGTTTGTATAGGTATTTCAAAGATGCCCAGAACTGAGCTAAACTTGGTATGTGTCCAACTCCTAGAAATAACTTCATGCCCCATCTCCCTTACTTCCAGCTAGTAAGGATGACATAATTCCTAACAAAGTTTTGACACAGATTCCCAATTCGGGCATTCAGAACATATAGCACGTTGCTGTAAGCAAGCACATTCTCATTCAAAGATGCAAGTTACTAGGTAGGAACAAGTTTGTATAGGTAT
Organism: Diceros bicornis minor; assembly: GCF_020826845.1. Taxonomy (NCBI): domain Eukaryota; kingdom Metazoa; phylum Chordata; class Mammalia; order Perissodactyla; family Rhinocerotidae; genus Diceros; species Diceros bicornis. Next base: position 634,207 of record NC_080751.1, on the reverse strand, counting down.
TTCAAAGATGCCCAGAACTGAGCTAAACTTGGTATGTGTCCAACTCTTAGAAATAACTTCATGCCCCATCTCCCTTACTTCCAGCTAGTAAGGATCACATAATTCCTAACAAAGATTTGACACAGATTCCCAATTCGGGCATTCAGAACATATAGCACGTTGCTGCAAGCAAGCACATTCTCATTCAAAGATGCAAGTTACTAGGTAGGAACAAGTTTGTATAGGTATTTCAAAGATGCCCAGAACTGAGCTAAACTTGGTATGTGTCCAACTCCTAGAAATAACTTCATGCCCCATCTCCCTTACTTCCAGCTAGTAAGGATCACATAATTCCTAACAAAGTTTTGACACAGATTCCCAAATCGGGCATTCAGAACATATAGCACGTTGCTGCAAGCAAGCACATTCTCCTTCAAAGTTGCAAGTTACTAGGTAGGAACAAGTTTGTATAGGTATTTCAAAGATGCCCAGAACTGAGCTAAACTTGGTATGTGTCCAACTCCTAGAAATAACTTCATGCCCCATCTCCCTTACTTCCAGCTAGTAAGGATCACATAATTCCTAACAAAGTTTTGACACAGATTCCCAATTCGGGCATTCAGAACATATAGCACGTTGCTGCAAGCAAGCACATTCTCATTCACTGTTGCAAGTTACTAGGTAGGAACAAGTTTGTATAGGTATTTCAAAGATGCCCAGAACGGAGCTAAACTTGGTATGTGTCCAACTCCTAGAAATAACTTCATGCCCCATCTCCCTTACTTCCAGCTAGTAAGGATCACATAATTCCTAACAAAGTTTTGACACAGATTGCCAATTCGGGCATTCAGAACATATAGCACGTTGCTGTAAGCAAGCACATTCTCATTCAAAGATGCAAGTTACTATGTAGGAACAAGTTTGTATAGGTATTTCAAAGATGCCCAGAACGGAGCTAAACTTGGTATGTGTCCAACTCCTAGAAATAACTTCATGCCCCATCTCCCTTACTTCCAGCTAGTAAGGATCACATAATTCCTAACAAAGTTTTGACACAGATTGACAATTCGGGCATTCAGAACATATAGCACGTTGCTGCAAGCAAGCACATTCTCATTCAAAGATGCAAGTTACTATGTAGGAACAAGTTTGTATAGGTATTTCAAAGATGCCCAGAACTGAGCTAAACTTGGTATGTGTCCAACTCCAAGAAATAACTTCATGCCCCATCTCCCTTACTTCCAGCTAGTAAGGATCACATAATTCCTAACAAAGTTTTGACACAGATTCCCAATTCGGGCATTCAGAACATACAGCACGTTGCTGCAAGCAAGCACATTCTCATTCAAAGTTGCAAGTTACTATGTAGGAACAAGTTTGTATAGGTATTTCAAAGATGCCCAGAACGGAGCTAAACTTGGTATGTGTCCAACTCCTAGAAATAACTTCATGCCCCATCTCCCTTACTTCCAGCTAGTAAGGATCACATAATTCCTAACAAAGTTTTGACACAGATTCCCAATTCGGGCATTCAGAACATATAGCACGTTGCTGTAAGCAAGCACATTCTCATTCAAAGTTGCAAGTTACTATGTAGGAACAAGTTTGTATAGGTATTTCAAAGATGCCCAGAACTGAGCTAAACTTGGTATGTGTCCAACTCCTAGAAATAACTTCATCCCCCATCTCCCTTACTTCCAGCTAGTAAGGATCACATAATTCCTAACAAAGTTTTGACACAGATTGCCAATTCGGGCATTCAGAACATATAGCACGTTGCTGTAAGCAAGCACATTCTCATTCAAAGATGCAAGTTACTATGTAGGAACAAGTTTGTATAGGTATTTCAAAGATGCCCAGAACGGAGCTAAACTTGGTATGTGTCCAACTCCTAGAAATAACTTCATGCCCCATCTCCCTTACTTCCAGCTAGTAAGGATCACATAATTCCTAACAAAGTTTTGACACAGATTCCCAATTCGGGCATTCAGAACATATAGCACGTTGCTGTAAGCAAGCACATTCTCATTCAAAGATGCAAGTTACTATGTAGGAACAAGTTTGTATAGGTATTTCAAAGATGCCCAGAACTGAGCTAAACTTGGTATGTGTCCAACTCCTAGAAATAACTTCATGCCCCATCTCCCTTACTTCCAGCTAGTAAGGATCACATAATTCCTAACAAAGTTTTGACACAGATTCCCAATTCGGGCATTCAGAACATATAGCACGTTGCTGTAAGCAAGCACATTCTCATTCAAAGATGCAAGTTACTAGGTAGGAACAAGTTTGTATAGGTATTTCAAAGATGCCCAGAACTGAGCTAAACTTGGTATGTGTCCAACTCCTAGAAATAACTTCATGCCCCATCTCCCTTACTTCCAGCTAGTAAGGATCACATAATTCCTAACAAAGTTTTGACACAGATTCCCAATTCGGGCATTCAGAACATATAGCACGTTGCTGTAAGCAAGCACATTCTCATTCAAAGATGCAAGTTACTAGGTAGGAACAAGTTTGTATAGGTATTTCAAAGATGCCCAGAACTGAGCTAAACTTGGTATGTGTCCAACTCTTAGAAATAACTTCATGCCCCATCTCCCTGACTTCCAGCTAGTAAGGATCACATAATTCCTAACAAAGTTTTGACACAGATTCCCAATTCGGGCATTCAGAACATATAGCACGTTGCTGCAAGCAAGCACATTCTCATTCAAAGATGCAAGTTACTAGGTAGGAACAAGTTTGTATAGGTATTTCAAAGATGCCCAGAACTGAGCTAAACTTGGTATGTGTCCAACTCCTAGAAATAACTTCATGCCCCATCTCCCTTACTTCCAGCTAGTAAGGATCACATAATTCCTAACAAAGTTTTGACACAGATTCCCTATTCGGGCATTCAGAACATATAGCACGTTGCTGCAAGCAAGCACATTCTCATTCAAAGTTGCAAGTTACTAGGTAGGAACAAGTTTGTATAGGTATTTCAAAGATGCCCAGAACTGAGCTAAACTTGGTATGTGTCCAACTCCTAGAAATAACTTCATGCCCCATCTCCCTTACTTCCAGCTAGTAAGGATCACATAATTCCTAACAAAGTTTTGACACAGATTCCCAATTCGGGCATTCAGAACATATAGCACGTTGCTGCAAGCAAGCACATTCTCATTCAAAGTTGCAAGTTACTAGGAAGGAACAAGTTTGTATAGGTATTTCAAAGATGCCCAGAACTGAGCTAAACTTGGTATGTGTCCAACTCCTAGAAATAACTTCATGCCCCATCTCCCTTACTTCCAGCTAGTAAGGATCACATAATTCCTAACAAAGTTTTGACACAGATTCCCAATTCGGGCATTCAGAACATATAGCACGTTGCTGCAAGCAAGCACATTCTCATTCAAAGTTGCAAGTTACTAGGTAGGAACAAGTTTCTATAGGTATTTCAAAGATGCCCAGAACGGAGCTAAACTTGGTATGTGTCCAACTCCTAGAAATAACTTCATGCCCCATCTCCCTTACTTCCAGCTAGTAAGGATCACATAATTCCTAACAAAGTTTTGACACAGATTGCCAATTCGGGCATTCAGAACATATAGCACGTTGCTGTAAGCAAGCACATTCTCATTCAAAGATGCAAGTTACTATGTAGGAACAAGTTTGTATAGGTATTTCAAAGATGCCCAGAACGGAGCTAAACTTGGTATGTGTCCAACTCCTAGAAATAACTTCATGCCCCATCTCCCTTACTTCCAGCTAGTAAGGATCACATAATTCCTAACAAAGTTTTGACACAGATTGACAATTCGGGCATTCAGAACATATAGCACGTTGCTGCAAGCAAGCACATTCTCATTCAAAGATGCAAGTTACTATGTAGGAACAAGTTTTTATAGGTATTTCAAAGATGCCCAGAACTGAGCTAAACTTGGTATGTGTCCAACTCCAAGAAATAACTTCATGCCCCATCTCCCTTACTTCCAGCTAGTAAGGATCACATAATTCCTAACAAAGTTTTGACACAGATTCCCAAATCGGGCATTCAGAACATATAGCACGTTGCTGCAAGCAAGCACATACTCATTCAAAGTTGCAAGTTACTATGTAGGAACAAGTTTGTATAGGTATTTCAAAGATGCCCAGAACTGAGCTAAACTTGGTATGTGTCCAACTCCTAGAAATAACTTCATGCCCCATCTCCCTTTCTTCCAGCTAGTAAGCATCACATAATTCCTAACAAAGTTTTGACACAGATTCCCAATTCGGGCATTCAGAACATATAGCACGTTGCTGTAAGCAAGCAGATTCTCATTCAAAGATGCAAGTTACTAGGTAGGAACAAGTTTGTATAGGTATTTCAAAGATGCCCAGAACTGAGCTAAACTTGGTATGTGTCCAACTCCTAGAAATAACTTCATGCCCCATCTCCCTTACTTCCAGCTAGTAAGGATCACATAATTCCTAACAAAGTTTTGACACAGATTCCCAATTCGGGCATTCAGAACATATAGCACGTTGCTGTAAGCAAGCACATTCTCATTCAAAGATGCAAGTTACTAGGTAGGAACAAGTTTGTATAGGTATTTCAAAGATGCCCAGAACTGAGCTAAACTTGGTATGTGTCCAACTCCTAGAAATAACTTCATGCCCCATCTCCCTTACTTCCAGCTAGTAAGGATCACATAATTCCTAACAAAGTTTTGACACAGATTCCCAATTCGGGCATTCAGAACATATAGCACGTTGCTGTAAGCAAGCACATTCTCATTCAAAGTTGCAAGTTACTAGGTAGGAACAAGTTTGTATAGGTATTTCAAAGATGCCCAGAACTGAGCTAAACTTGGTATGTGTCCAACTCCTAGAAATAACTTCATGCCCCATCTCCCTTACTTCCAGCTAGTAAGGATCACATAATTCCTAACAAAGTTTTGACACAGATTCCCAATTCGGGCATTCAGAACATATAGCACGTTGCTGTAAGCAAGCACATTCTCATTCAAAGATGCAAGTTACTATGTAGGAACAAGTTTGTATAGGTATTTCAAAGATGCCCAGAACTGAGCTAAACTTGGTATGTGTCCAACTCCTAGAAATAACTTCATGCTCCATCTCCCTTACTTCCAGCTAGTAAGGATCACATAATTCCTAACAAAGTTTTGACACAGATTCCCAATTCGGGCATTCAGAACATATAGCACGTTGCTGTAAGCAAGCACATTCTCATTCAAAGATGCAAGTTACTAGGTAGGAACAAGTTTGTATAGGTATTTCAAAGATGCCCAGAACTGAGCTATACTTGGTATGTGTCCAACTCCTAGAAATAACTTCATGCCCCATCTCCCTTACTTCCAGCTAGTAAGGATCACATAATTCCTAACAAAGTTTTGACACAGATTCCCAATTCGGGCATTCAGAACATATAGCACGTTGCTGTAAGCAAGCACATTCTCATTCAAAGATGCAAGTTACTAGGTAGGAACAAGTTTGTATAGGTATTTCAAAGATGCCCACTACTGAGCTAAACTTGGTATGTGTCCAACTCCTAGAAATAACTTCATGCCCCATCTCCCTTACTTCCAGCTAGTAAGGATCACATAATTCCTAACAAAGTTTTGACACAGATTCCCAATTCGGGCATTCAGAACATATAGCACGTTGCTGTAAGCAAGCACATTCTCATTCAAAGATGCAAGTTACTATGTAGGAACAAGTTTGTATAGGTATTTCAAAGATGCCCAGAACGGAGCTAAACTTGGTATGTGTCCAACTCCTAGAAATAACTTCATGCCCCATCTCCCTTACTTCCAGCTAGTAAGGATCACATAATTCCTAACAAAGTTTTGACACAGATTGACAATTCGGGCATTCAGAACATATAGCACGTTGCTGCAAGCAAGCACATTCTCATTCAAAGATGCAAGTTACTATGTAGGAACAAGTTTGTATAGGTATTTCAAAGATGCCCAGAACTGAGCTAAACTTGGTATGTGTCCAACTCCAAGAAATAACTTCATGCCCCATCTCCCTTACTTCCAGCTAGTAAGGATCACATAATTCCTAACAAAGTTTTGACACAGATTCCCAAATCGGGCATTCAGAACATATAGCACGTTGCTGCAAGCAAGCACATTCTCATTCAAAGTTGCAAGTTACTATGTAGGAACAAGTTTGTATAGGTATTTCAAAGATGCCCAGAACTGAGCTAAACTTGGTATGTGTCCAACTCCTAGAAATAACTTCATGCCCCATCTCCCTTTCTTCCAGCTAGTAAGGATCACATAATTCCTAACAAAGTTTTGACACAGATTCCCAATTCGGGCATTCAGAACATATAGCACGTTGCTGTAAGCAAGCAGATTCTCATTCAAAGATGCAAGTTACTAGGTAGGAACAAGTTTGTATAGGTATTTCAAAGATGCCCAGAACTGAGCTAAACTTGGTATGTGTCCAACTCCTAGAAATAACTTCATGCCCCATCTCCCTTACTTCCAGCTAGTAAGGATCACATAATTCCTAACAAAGTTTTGACACAGATTCCCAAATCGGGCATTCAGAACATATAGCACGTTGCTGTAAGCAAGCACATTCTCATTCAAAGATGCAAGTTACTAGGTAGGAACAAGTTTGTATAGGTATTTCAAAGATGCCCAGAACTGAGCTAAACTTGGTATGTGTCCAACTCCTAGAAATAACTTCATGCCCCATCTCCCTTACTTCCAGCTAGTAAGGATCACATAATTCCTAACAAAGTTTTGACACAGATTCCCAATTCGGGCATTCAGAACATATAGCACGTTGCTGTAAGCAAGCACATTCTCATTCAAAGTTGCAAGTTACTAGGTAGGAACAAGTTTGTATAGGTATTTCAAAGATGCCCAGAACTGAGCTAAACTTGGTATGTGTCCAACTCCTAGAAATAACTTCATGCCCCATCTCCCTTACTTCCAGCTAGTAAGGATCACATAATTCCTAACAAAGTTTTGACACAGATTCCCAATTCGGGCATTCAGAACATATAGCACGTTGCTGTAAGCAAGCACATTCTCATTCAAAGATGCAAGTTACTATGTAGGAACAAGTTTGTATAGGTATTTCAAAGATGCCCAGAACTGAGCTAAACTTGGTATGTGTCCAACTCCTAGAAATAACTTCATGCCCCATCTCCCTTACTTCCAGCTAGTAAGGATCACATAATTCCTAACAAAGTTTTGACACAGATTCCCAATTCGGGCATTCAGAACATATAGCACGTTGCTGTAAGCAAGCACATTCTCATTCAAAGATGCAAGTTACTAGGTAGGAACAAGTTTGTATAGGTATTTCAAAGATGCCCAGAACTGAGCTAAACTTGGTATGTGTCCAACTCCTAGAAATAACTTCATGCCCCATCTCCCTTACTTCCAGCTAGTAAGGATCACATAATTCCTAACAAAGTTTTGACACAGATTCCCAATTCGGGCATTCAGAACATATAGCACGTTGCTGTAAGCAAGCACATTCTCATTCAAAGATGCAAGTTACTAGGTAGGAACAAGTTTGTATAGGTATTTCAAAGATGCCCACTACTGAGCTAAACTTGGTATGTGTCCAACTCCTAGAAATAACTTCATGCCCCATCTCCCTTACTTCCAGCTAGTAAGGATCACATAATTCCTAACAAAGTTTTGACACAGATTCCCAATTCGGGCATTCAGAACATATAGCACGTTGCTGTAAGCAAGCACATTCTCATTCAAAGATGCAAGTTACTATGTAGGAACAAGTTTGTATAGGTATTTCAAAGATGCCCAGAACGGAGCTAAACTTGGTATGTGTCCAACTCCTAGAAATAACTTCATGCCCCATCTCCCTTACTTCCAGCTAGTAAGGATCACATAATTCCTAACAAAGTTTTGACACAGATTGACAATTCGGGCATTCAGAACATATAGCACGTTGCTGCAAGCAAGCACATTCTCATTCAAAGATGCAAGTTACTATGTAGGAACAAGTTTGTATAGGTATTTCAAAGATGCCCAGAACTGAGCTAAACTTGGTATGTGTCCAACTCCAAGAAATAACTTCATGCCCCATCTCCCTTACTTCCAGCTAGTAAGGATCACATAATTCCTAACAAAGTTTTGACACAGATTCCCAAATCGGGCATTCAGAACATATAGCACGTTGCTGCAAGCAAGCACATTCTCATTCAAAGTTGCAAGTTACTATGTAGGAACAAGTTTGTATAGGTATTTCAAAGATGCCCAGAACTGAGCTAAACTTGGTATGTGTCCAACTCCTAGAAATAACTTCATGCCCCATCTCCCTTTCTTCCAGCTAGTAAGGATCACATAATTCCTAACAAAGTTTTGACACAGATTCCCAATTCGGGCATTCAGAACATATAGCACGTTGCTGTAAGCAAGCAGATTCTCATTCAAAGATGCAAGTTACTAGGTAGGAACAAGTTTGTATAGGTATTTCAAAGATGCCCAGAACTGAGCTAAACTTGGTATGTGTCCAACTCCTAGAAATAACTTCATGCCCCATCTCCCTTACTTCCAGCTAGTAAGGATCACATAATTCCTAACAAAGTTTTGACACAGATTCCCAAATCGGGCATTCAGAACATATAGCACGTTGCTGTAAGCAAGCACATTCTCATTCAAAGATGCAAGTTACTAGGTAGGAACAAGTTTGTATAGGTATTTCAAAGATGCCCAGAACTGAGCTAAACTTGGTATGTGTCCAACTCCTAGAAATAACTTCATGCCCCATCTCCCTTACTTCCAGCTAGTAAGGATCACATAATTCCTAACAAAGTTTTGACACAGATTCCCAATTCGGGCATTCAGAACATATAGCACGTTGCTGTAAGCAAGCACATTCTCATTCAAAGTTGCAAGTTACTAGGTAGGAACAAGTTTGTATAGGTATTTCAAAGATGCCCAGAACTGAGCTAAACTTGGTATGTGTCCAACTCCTAGAAATAACTTCATGCCCCATCTCCCTTACTTCCAGCTAGTAAGGATCACATAATTCCTAACAAAGTTTTGACACAGATTCCCAATTCGGGCATTCAGAACATATAGCACGTTGCTGTAAGCAAGCACATTCTCATTCAAAGATGCAAGTTACTATGTAGGAACAAGTTTGTATAGGTATTTCAAAGATGCCCAGAACTGAGCTAAACTTGGTATGTGTCCAACTCCTAGAAATAACTTCATGCCCCATCTCCCTTACTTCCAGCTA